>NW_027185797.1:22581447-22604626 GCF_028583685.1 Petaurus breviceps papuanus | reverse complement strand
GCAAGCTCGTCTCCTCTTCCTCCTTAAGCCCTGTCTCTCCCCACCCCCAGAGCCTTAGGATAATACACCAGAAGACAGGATTTTAAATTAAACAAGAAAAAGGTTTATTGGATTAATTCATCATGGCCTGGTTTCTACCTGGAGCTAAGCAGCCCCCTCAGGTGGTCGAGCTTGGCTCCTGCACCAGGACTAGGGCAAGACCTGGGCTGGATGCCTCAGGAGGCCAAGGTGAAGAAAACTAACTGGGAGCCAGAGAGCTGAGCTTGGGGGGACTCTTCCGTTGGGTCATACTCTGCCTGGCTCTTCATGGTGTGGTATCCTCCCTGGGCACCGCCAGAGCTGGTCTTGCGGCTAAAACGGCTGGATCTTTGTTATCCCCTTTGTAGGGTTTTGAGTGGAAAATGCTGCATGGTTAATTATGCCACTAATGAGCTCCAGGGAGCTGGCTTCCAGATTCTCTTGCTTTAGGCAATGAGTGGAAAAAGTGCCACATCATGTTTTCTGCCCTTGGGGGTGAGTTAGCCTTGCTAAAAGGAGCCTTTTTAAAAAAAAATTGGGGTCACATCTGCAATGTCAGAACCCGGTTTTTTTTATTTATGGGACCTGTGCACAGTGACTCTATCTTTCTCTTATTAGGGTGATAGACTTGGAAATGGGAAGTTCTGAGTTCCAATCCCTCATTTTATAAATGTATGCTAAGCCTTTTGAGCCTTACCACTTATCTTTATCTTACGCTAAGAAAACTCAGACTCAGGGGAGTGCTTGACTTACCAATGTTCACACAGAAGTACCAGAGGCAAGATTTGAACCTAGACCTTGATTCTAATTGCAATCCTTTCTCTCAGATGCCTTTTTCTAGCAGTAGAGAGATGATAGGATAGACAGATGCTCTGACCACCCATTCCATAATGATTTAGTATCTCCATTGCCAATAATTAAACCTTAACTAGAAATGGTGAAGATTTATCTTCCAGCACCTTCCGATTCTCCTCCTTTCTGCAATGTTTTCTTCTCCACCATGGAGGTAGAAACCTATTTACAAAAGTCCCTTTTCTCTCTCCCTCCTCCTCCTTAGCCCAAAGCAGTTTTGGTTAGTTTTATAAAATAGATGTATGTCGGTGTGGGGAAGGCAGAGACCTCTGCTCCCCTGAAATAGGCCAGAAGTTACAAAGGCAAGCCATTTATTTTACAGGTCAAGCCGCTCTCCTCTCTGACAGTGTTCTTCGTGAGATTCAGAGGTTTTAATTATTAATCGGTGCCTCCCCTGTTTTGTTGCTGGCTTTGGAATGTTTGATAGGGAACTGGAGGCCTCTGCCCTTGCATATATTTCATTAAGATAGGGTCGGACCGCGAGGGAGCCGTGCCTAGGATGACACTTCATTCTCTTGAGAGGTTTCTTAGTAAACAGTCCAAGGAGGGGAGGGGGTGGCTTAGGCTTCTTTGGAAGTAGCTGGCTGGAATTATCGAATGCTGACGTATTTAAGGCTGAGGAGACAGGGGAGTGAGGATCTGCTCTCCTTCAATCACAGTCCTGTGTGGGGAGACCAGAGCTATCCTGGAGTGTCCTGCATTTGTCAAAAGTCAATTCCGGATAATAACCGTGCTTGCCGGGAGAGTCACAAGGCTTTCCTTCTGGGGCCAGGAGCTTACTGTTCCCAGGGTTCCCGGTAGCTCCCATGGGCAGCCCAAAGGGATGCTTGGCTGAGCGGGTGATGGTTTCGTGTGTCTGGTCGGGGGAGGAGTTCTGTGGTACAGTGATCTCAGTGTGGGTCTGGATTCAGAGAAGTCAGTGAACATACCAGGTGTAGGAATACAGTCTAGGAGGCTACCCTGTCCCTGGCTGCCTACAGGGGGTGGAGCTTGCACGGTTGCTATGGAAACTGATGAGGGCAGCTGAGTGGATAGGAGCTCTCTAGGGAATTCAGGAGAGGTGGAGGGCAGGGCCAAGCTGCCTACAGATGCTGGGTCTTTTTGTTAGCCTGAGGACTTTATACCTTGCAGCTCATTTGGGCCTGGGTCCTAGGTTACCGATCCTCAGACTTTGTCTCCCACCTAGATTTGAGTCCCAGAACCATAGAATTCACAGGGTCTCAGAGTTAGAAGGGGTCTTAGAAGCCAGCTAGTTCAATCAGTGCCTGAGAGTAGTAAATAGGGCACTAGATCTAGGTTCCAATCCCATCAGACCCTTACTAGTTGTGTGACCTTGGGCCAGTCACTTAACCTCTGCCTGCCTCAGTTGCCTCATGTATAAAATGAGCTGGAGAAGGACTGGCGACCTACTTCAATGTCTTTGCAAAGAAAACCCCAAATGGGGTCATGGCGAGTTGGAGGTGACTGAAAAGTGAGTAAATGACAAAGCTTAGCTCATCATACTCTGGAATCACTGCCCCTGAGGTACCATTTAGCATGAGTAAACTGCCATTCAGATTTTATTTGAAGACCTCCAAGGAAGGGCAGCAGCTGATTTCACTTTTGGACTGCTCTCCCTCTTAGGAAGCTTATCTCGACCTCAGACCCAAGTCTTTCCCCTCAGTAATATGGACCAGTTGCTCCTACATAATTCTGCTGTCCAGGGACAAACAGGACAAGACTAATTCATCTTCCACTTGGCACCTCCTCAGATTCTTGGACAGCTATCATGTCTCTCCTTCCCTCTTATTCAATATCATTGTTTCTCCAGGCTGCATTTCCCCAGTTCTGTCAAACTACACAAGGCATGGAGACCCTTCCCCATCCTGGTTTTTCCTCTCTGGATAATCTGTAGTTTATCAATTTCCTCCCCCAACTATAGCAGCTGGAATTGAATGCAACACATAGTGTATAAGTATGGTACAGTCCAACCTAATGATGGGATGATAGCCTCTTTAGAACAGTAGACCATGCCTCCCGGAGCTGCAGGAGATTTCACTGAAAGAAGGGAACGAGCATTTCTTGAGTTCCTGCTGTGTGTCAGGCTCTGAGCTAAGCACTTTACAAACGTTATCTCATTTGACCCTCTCAAAAACCTTGTGAGGTAAGTGCTTTTATTATCCTCATTTTACAGTTGAAGAAACAAAGGCAGACCAGATGAAGTGACTTGCCCAGGGTCACCCAGCTAGTAAGTTCTGAGGTGAAGTTTAACTCAGGTATTCCCGACTTCAGTCCTGACATTACACCCCACCTATCTGCCTATTAGCTTTCTTGACAACAATAGCTAGCTAGAGTGAGTATTTATTAATGACTTGCTAGATGCCAGGCCCTGTGCTAAGCCCTGGGACTATAAATAGCATCAAGCGGCCTGTCCTCAAGGAGCTTAGCTTCTAAGAGTGGGGAGATAGCACATGTAGCTTAGCTGGAAAAGGAAGGAGGGAACAGTGACAGACTGCATACTCGAGGTATGACAGGGAAGGCTCTTAGAGGCCTTGGTGCAGATGAGATAAGGCAAGAGCTCATTATCAGAGCCTGGTGTCCTGAGGGTGAATTCAAGGTAGGGAGAGGGCAAGGAGAAGATGGGAGAAAATGGGGGAGGGTGGGATATGCTGTAGAGATGGGTTGACTCATACTCAGAACCCAGATCTTTTTTTTGTACTAACTTCCAAAAGCAATCATCCATTCATTCCTCTCTAATCTTATGCCCAAGAAGTTGATTTTTTGAATCTAAAGGTAAGACTTTGGTGTGTTTTTTTTTTGTAGCAAATTTCCCTTTGTTAGATTCGATCCAATGTTTTGAATCCATGGACTGAAAGTTCGGACAACCTGAGTTAAAATCCCACTTCAGACACTTTCTTGTCTATTGGCCCCTAGACAAGTCACTTAACTTCTGTCTGCCTTAGTTTCCTCAACTGTAAAATGGAATAGTGATAGGAATCACCTCCCAAGGTTGCTTGGTGATCCATTGAAATAATATTTGTAAAGTGTTTTGTAAGCCTTAAAGCCTTAAAGCACTCTACAAATTCTACCTGTTCTATTTTATGTATCCCTCCTATCCTTCTGTCATCTGCAAATGACCTTCCCCCCGCCCAGATTATTCTATAGTTCTTTTGTTTATATTTTGTATTCCATTATCTGCATTCATGTTGTTTCCCCTCAGTGCAATGTAAACTTTCAATAGTCAGGAAATATTTACTTGTTGTTTTTGTATTCTCAGTGTCTAGGCACTAGACAGATGCTTGTTGAATGAGAGAATCTATGTCATTAAAAGAGATATTTATCATTTGATGAAAATTATTGAGAACAAATCCTTACTGTCTCAGGGCCAAACATAGATCTCTGGGACAATTCAGTGGTGACTTCCTTCCAAGTGGGCATCAAACTGGAAAAAGTTACAGCTCCTGAAGTG
Organism: Petaurus breviceps papuanus; assembly: GCF_028583685.1. NCBI lineage: Eukaryota > Metazoa > Chordata > Mammalia > Diprotodontia > Petauridae > Petaurus > Petaurus breviceps. Next base: position 22,600,308 of record NW_027185797.1, on the reverse strand, counting down.
TGGCTGGATCCATCTGTCTTTATTGTCCCATCCACATATGAAATCTTGCCCTTCTTCACCCCCTGGACTTCATGCCACTTGGTGCTGAAATTAGCAGTCTTGGCTAATAGAAATTATAGTGAGCTTCTCTATAGCCTTCTAAGGTTTACAAAGTGCTATACGTGTTATCTCATTTGTCTTCACAGCTACCCTGGGAGGTAGGTGCTATTATTATATTCATTTTACAGATAAGGAAACTCAGGCAGACAGAAGTTAAGTGACTTGCCCAGAGTCATATAGTTCATAAATGTCTGAGACTACTGGTCTCTTACTGTATAACACCTTGATGGCATGGTTGCTGATCTTGACTTCTGTCCCTGTACACTGATTTCTGTTTGTATTATGCTTGGGCTTCATGGTCTTTTGAAACGTCCTAACTTCAGTTTTTCCCGACTGAAAGGTTTTTGTCAGCACCTCACAAACCTCACAGCCCCAGCTAGATTATTGGATTCAAAGTCAAGCGATCTGGGTTTGAGGGGTGGTTCTGTTACTGGGTGGTGGGGTGGCTTTGGGTGAGGCCCTTCAGAACCCCTTCATCTGTAAAATCAGTGTTTGACCTAATTGTTCTTCTCGGTTCCTTCTAGCTCTTAACCTATAATCCTGACCTGCCCCATTCAGGGAGAGAAAGGGAGGGGATGGAGAGGAAAGGGAGCAGTGAATACATTCATAGTATATGAGGGAGGATGGCCTGGCAAGGGTCCTGGACAAAGGGAAGAGAGGGAGGGTCAGAGACACAGAAACCACTCTGCCAGAACAAATGAACTGAAGAGAGACAGGCAGAGCCTGGAGTTTGGAAGACCTGAATTCAAATCCAGCTTCATACCCTAAGTAGCTGTGTGACTCTTGGCCAAGTCACCTAACCTCTGCCTGCCTCAGTTTCCTTAACAGTAGAATAGGGAAAATAACAGCACCTACCTCCCATTGTTTTTGTAAGGATCAAATGAGATATTTGCAAAGCACTTAGAATGCTGCCTGGGGTATAGTAGGCATTTACAAGTATAATTTTCCCTTCCTCTTTCCTTTAGTCATTTCCTCTGTTTTTCTAATTTCCAAACTGCTCAGAGGAGAACAAACAAGTCCATCTTCTAGAAGCATCAGGAACTGTAGCCAAGCAGAGGCAAACACAGCAAATCAAACGAGAGTGGTTAACTTTGGAGTGTCTGAAACCTCCCTGTGGGGAGCCAAGCTTCCCCACCTTCTTCCACTTGCACACTTCATGGACAGTCATTTCAGCTCTGACCGTCACTGGAGCAGAATGCTAGGAACTGGTTCTTTGCCAGGCTGGTAATCTAGCATGTCAGACGCTGGCTACTCCCAGCTTCCCTGTCTGTGCAATAGTCCTTCTCAGGCTGGCATCCACCTCTGACTTAGAGCGCCCATTCCCCAGCTGAGTCTTCTTTTCACTTTGCAATCAGTGGGGCTGTGTTTCAAGCAGATCCTGCAATATCCTTAAGCGTGCAAAACTGCTCACACTCAGGAACTGATCTGTGTGCCACAGGCATGAGGCTGAGCACACAGCAGGTGCTATAGGCTCATAGGGTGATAGCTTTAGTCTGGAAGGGACCACAGAGACTGCGTAGTCCAAACACCTACATTGTATAAAGAACCTAAGACTCAGGGACAGCTAGCTGGCACAGTGGATAGAGTGCCAGGATTAGAGTCAGGAAGACTTATCTTCCTGAATTCAAATCCAGCCTCAGATACTTACTTGCTGTGTGACCCTGGGCAAGTCACTTAACCCTGTTTGCCTTAGTTTCCTTATCTGTAAAATGAGCTGTAGAAGGAAATGGCAAACCACTCTAGTATCTCTGCCAAGAAAACTTGAAAAAAAAATGACAAGACACAGAGGGATGGAGGGATTTGCCTAGTGTCACACAGGTAAGAAGCACCTGAGACAGAGTTTGAACCCAAGCCCTCTGACACCACAAAATGGGGGTTAAACCCACACTTCGACAAACCAATGGGGATTTGTGGCTTCATCAATGGGAGTTTTGCCATGTAAGCCAATCTGTCCATTCTCGTTCATCCCATATGGTTCTTGTTCAGGTCTGCCACAGGGTGGTCACCTGACATGCCGGTAGCTTTCTTTGAAATCTTGTGACATTAGATCCCAAGGGCGTGAACAAGCTGTGCCTTGCTTACCTTCTGTTCTCACTAGGTTGCCAGGTTTCCAGCCCATCCTCTTTCTTTCCTAATCATACGTCTCTGATGAAATATCTCATGCCACTTTACATACAAGGTTAGTCATTGGTCATGTGGTCTAGCCCACTTGTGGACATTGTGTCCACAATCTCTCTTGCCCTGTGGTTGATCCTTCATTTTGGCTCATTTGAAAATTGTAATATTCTAAGACTCACAGTCGTGTAACATCACTGGAAAGACTTTGGTGCTAAAAAAAAAAAAAGATGGTCCTTGGTTCCAGAGAGAACCTTAGGCTCATTCCTAGAGCCAATTCAACCCATTCTCCTTCTGTTCAGTTGAATCACTGAATGACATAATTAATCTTTCTAGTCCATCTTGGCTCTGTCCTAGCTCTGAAACTTAAGTCACCTTCACATATAGGTTTTCTCCTATACAACCAACCAGCCATTAACTGGTTGACCAATTAACATCTATTTGTTGGATTTTTCTGTGCCCAACACTTAGGAAATGGAGTGGAATACAGCATCAGCAGCCTCACAACTGGGACCCAGATTCAATTCAACTTGGTTCACATTTATTAAGCCTCTATGATGTAAAAGACAGAATGTTACACTGGCTTTGGAGTCAGAGAATCTGAGTTTAAATCTCATTTCTGACACCACCCACATGACCTTAGGCAATTCACACTCACCCTCCATGGGCCTCAGTTTCTCCATCTGTAAAACGAGAAGATTGGACTGGATGCCCCACAGGACTCTATAAGTGTTGGATTTATTGTCCCAACAACCTCTATCCTCAACGACTTTGCTTTCTAGAGAAGGAGTACAGCTTTGCAGATGGCCATGCTGGTGTGCTTAAGAGCTGCTGGCCCCTTGGGAGCTAATCCCCCTCCCAATCTGGGAGCTGCTTGCAGGGTATTTAAGTTTAAGCAAGTGACTTGTCTAAGGTCACACAGATAATAAGTATCAGAGACAGAATTTGGACCCTGGTTCTCTGTAGTTACTTCTGTTACAAGTGCTCCAAGAAGAGCTGAGGATGGGGAGAACACTTTCAGGTGGGGGGTGGTGAGGGGATGGGAGGGAGGATCAAGGAAGGCTTCTTGGAGGGAGGGGAAAATGAGTAGAACCTAAGAGAAAATGAAGGCTTTCACAGATGGAGAGGAGAAGCTATTCCTTGACTTCCAAGCATGTGGAATGACCTGCTCATGGCTGCATGTAACCAGGAGAAAGTACAGCCGTATCTGGGCAGAGCTGTTTGCCCAGAATGTAAAATGGGTAAGGGGAGCCATAGGAAATGGGGCTGGGAAGGCAGGCTGAAGCTGCCCAGGTAGGGGGGCTCTTGTCCTTAGGGCCCTGATGTTGACTCCTGATCACTGGTATGTGGCAGCTCCATCCCTCCCCTAGAAGTCCATTGACACAGAGCTTGGGTAGTTGAACATGTTCCCCACTCACAGATTAGAGGTTTTGATAGTTGTGAACATGAGAGAGACCGGGGAATAGCCGCCTCATAACACTAGGATGTGACCACTGTTTCCTGAGAAGACCAGGGGCCTGTATTCTTGTCATGAGAGTTTTCTGGGTCTCCCTGAAGCATTTAGTCAACTTATACTCCCACAGGGCAATCTGCCTCTGTGTTACATTTAGAGTAGGAATTCTTAACCTGGGGGTGAGGGTCCATGAAGAGATTCTGGGTAGATGGGGGAAATTTGCCATCTTTATTTTCATTAATATCTAATTGACACTGAGTATTTCCTTCTATTATAAGTGTAGTCGATGAGTATTTCTCTTAGAAGGGCTTCTCCCAAAGTGGTTAAAGGGGTCCAGGATAGCAGAAAGGTGAAGAAACCAAGATATATGAGACTGCCTCTAGACATACTTTTGGGGGCTATAGAAGGAGGCTGGTGCAGGTAACTGAGGCATGAAAATATACTAAGGAGAACTCACTGTAAGGTAAAAATAGTGTATGTGTGCTGCCTATGTGAACACCCCTAAACTAAGAAAGAAATAAGAAACTCCAACATACAAATATGCATACGTACATATGTATATATCTGTGTATATGACATTCTGGTTCCTCCTTAATCCCTTTTAGTTGGGATCAAGCAGTCATTCAATAAATATTTATTTAGCACCTACTATGGGGCAGCTAGGTAATACAGTGGATAGAGTGCTGGGATTGAAATCAGGAAGACTCATCTTCCTGTGTTCAAATCCAGCCTCAGACTCTTACTAGCTGTGTGACCCTGGGCAAGTCACTTAACCCTGTTTGCTTCAGTTTCTTTATCTGTGAAATGAGCTGGAGAAGGAAATGGCAAACTATTCCAGTGTCTTTGCTAAGAAAACCCCAAATGAGGTCATAAAGCGTTGGAAAAGACTGAAAACTAAACAACAGAAACAACGTGTCAGGTATTTTGCAGGACACAAGTTATAGAAATACAAGTGTTGAGCAATCCTCACTCTCAAGAGTCTTACATCCTAACACCAGAGGAGAAACGTGGTACAGTGGGCTCTTAAGACAAAGGTCTCAGAGTCAGAAAGACCTAGACTTGGGTCCTACTTCAGATGCTTTCTAGCTGTGTGACCTTGGGCAAATCCCTGACCTTCTCTGTGTTTCAATTTTCCTCTTCTGTACAATGACTCTAGGACTTCTAAGGTCTTCTCTAGCCCTATATGTAAGTCACAGTGAGAGACAGAGGACAGAAGATAATTTATTACTTGGCTATGGAGTGCTGACAAAAAGATCAGTGAGTGTCCATGACAGAAGTGGCCTTTCAATGCGGTCTTGAAGGACAGGTAAGATTTGACTAAATGGAGGGGAGAATGATGTCAGCCACATGAGTGATGCTGCAGAGGCTGGTTTTATCCTGCTGCAAACGTAGGGCAATGATGAGGACCAGAAAGGAATAGATTTGTATTAAGCACAGGGGTAGGCACTGGGCTGTGTTTTTACCTTATTTTATCCTCATTTTATTATGTTTTTATTTTTGTTTGTTTTATTGCCTCGTTCTACCTTATGACAACCCTGTGAGGTAGGCGCTATTTTTATCCACATTTTGCAAATGGGGAAACTGAGGCAGACAAAAGTTAAAAGACTTGTCCATCTCCACACAGTTAGCAAGAGCCCAGTGCTCTATCCAACATGCCACCTAGCTGACTCTGATGATGAGGTGTGTGTGTGTGTGTGCATGCATGCGTGTACGCACATGTGCATTTGTTTGTGAGTGCCATGAAATGAGCCCTCTGAGGTCAGAGAATAAAATACTTGAAATGCTTTATATGCAGAAGCTTTAAAATGAGTAGGCAAGAGGGAATCATTGAAGGCTTTTGAGCAAGGGAATAACATGATGAAGGTGGTGTCAGAGAGAAAGCTGGGAGGCTATCGCAGGAACTGGGGGTGAGGTGATGATGGTCTAGATGAAGGTGCCAGCGATGGACAATGGAGATCAAGAGATGGACAGTAGTCCTATTTTCAAAGAAAAATCTGCAGAACTTGGTAACTGACTTAGATGTGAGGGAGGGATTAAGTATGAATCAAAGAAGCTGACTTTTCACCCTACAGAATTCACTAAAACCTCAGCTAGTTGTAGCCACATTTCAGAAGCGAGAGGCGACATTTTGCTTTACTTTTATCTACAACTGCAAGACAGCATGGACTCTCACTCACTTTTGCTTGTCCTTTTAGAGGTCTCCCTAAATGTTTCACCCATGTTCCTCCCCGAAAGCTTCCTGGGCAAATATGCTTGAGGAGCAGGGTGGCTGTGATTGCAGGAGAAAGCCAAGGATCATAGGACCAGAGACAGCAGTAAAGGACCTTAGAGGCCAAGGAGTCCATCTGCCTCATTTTACAGATGAGGAAACTGAGGCCCAAAGAGGTCAAATGACTTGCTTGGGTACTCAGCTGGTAAGAATCTGCTCTAAGAGTGGATTCATAGTCTTCCTTACTACAAATACAGCACTGTATCTGTTCTATAAGGGTGAGAATTAAGAGGAATGAGATGGAACATGGAGCATGTTGGAAGGAGCTGATGCCTTTTCTTTTTCTAGCTGTCTAGTTGGGATGGGGATAGGAAATGAGAGAGGTTGAGGAGGGAAGATTCCTTGGCCCTGTCAAGTACCACCAGGAGAGAGACAGGAATTAAATGTATGTACCTGCTAGCATAAGGATTTGGAAAGTGAGAATTCAGCTGCCAGAGAGTGAAAACCCATCATCTGAAGTCCTGCCCGCATAGTTGTGCCACCTTCAGGAGAGAGAGCAGCTGGTGCCCTGAGTTCCTTTTTGGATGGGATTCCTAAACTAGAAGGTGAGAGGAATGAGGTCGTTTACCTAGGTTTTAGCAAAGCTTTTGATAAAGTATCTCATGCTATTCATGTAAAGATGGAGAGATATTGATTAGACAATGATACCATTAGTTGGATTTGAAAGTAGCTGGATGCCTGGGCTCAAAGGGTTGTTAATGTTTCAATGCCAGGTGGCAGGAAGTCTCTAATGGAATATCCCAGGGATCTGTGTGTGGACCTCTGTTGTTTAACAATTTTGTCAATGCTTTGAATGAAAGCAAAGATGACATGCTCTTCAAATTTGCAGAGAACACAAAGATAGGAGAGATAGCAAATGGTAGTATCAGGATCCCCAAGGACCTCAGCAGGTTGAAGCTGGGATTGAATCTAATAAGATGGAAATTCAAGAGGGGTAAAGGTAAAGTCTTTCACTTGGCCATAGAAAGTCAACCACACAAGTAAAAGATGGAGGAAGTATGGGTAGACAAGCATTGTTCTGGAAAAAAAACCCTGAGGATTTGTTTTAGTTTTTAAACTATTTATACATCTTATATGCCATTCTTATTCATAAATATGTAGCTTTGTTGAATTCCTAACCAGCTCATGATTAGGTAAAAAGGTAATGCAACATCGACATTTCAAGTCAGCATTTTTTATTTTCTGGTGTTACTCATTGAAAAATTCTGATATGACAAGTAGAAATTTCCAAAAGTGATCTTATTGATTCTGAACTCAACCTGATTGAAATCAGCTATGGGCATTAGTTTTCAATCATAATCTGGTTGCCTTTCTTGGATTTACCCCAACAAATTTTTATTATGTCAGAATTTGGGAAGTTTTCTCTTGTTCTTAAAAAAAATTCTTCTAAAACATTTGCTCATTTTATATTTAGAGCAACATTAAGAAATCATACAATGAAAACTAGCTAAGAACCAAAGAAAACTAAATTATTCCAAAGTTTATGCAAATAGCCACTTTTGTTAAGACTCTAGGTTATATGTGGGAATATTTTTGTGTCTCAGAAAACCAAATGAATTGTCCAACTGTTTTCCCAGTCTCTATAAATAATGATGGATGAAACAAATCAACATGACCTATGGAAGAGGGTTATTTTGAGGATCTGGTGAATTGTCTAAACATCAGCTCTTCTAAAATCTTAGAAATAAACATTGGAATCTGAAGAGCTTACAGCATACAAGCATGTTTGTATTATCAGTTACTTAAAAAGTGGTTTTTGTGAATATAAAGAACCATAATTTGAATTTAAAGTGTTCCCATTTTTTTTGTAGGAGACAATTTTCCCATAGTTTTTGTGCAAATGGTGAATCTGCTTAAAATATTGAGAGAAAGGCTATAAAATTCTTCAGCAGGAACTGTTTGAAATTTCTCTTTCATCTTGTAGTTGAGTCAGGTGTTAAACACTGTTTGGGGAAAGATGTTTACAGGACATTTCCTTTTTAAAAAATTGTTTACTTTTAATATTTAAAAAAAAATATGGGGTGGCTAAGTGGCGTAGTGAGTACAGTGCCGGCCCTGGAGTCGGGAGGACCCAGGATCGGTTCTGGCCTCAGACACTTAATACCTATACAAAAAACAAAAAACCAAAAACTGGCTATGTAACCTTGGGAAAGTTACTTAACCCCAATAAAAAATAAAAATTTAGTAGGAGCGTGACCCTCCCGCGGCTCCGACTTCCACCCTCCCCAATCCATGTAAAAAGGGGACTCTAAACAAACTTTGGAGCTGCAGAACCCACAAAATGACACAGAGAAGCTAACCTCCTGCTGAGAACAGCCCAGCAGGCCGGCAGGAATCGGCCAGCGCAGAGCTCCGGGAGCTGAGCCCAGCACCACGCCCCGGCTTTAGCCCCAGGGCGGGCCTGACCAGCCGCCTGCCAGAGGGACTCCAGATCAGCAGCAGCTGTGGCCGTTTCCAGATTTATCAACACATAGACTTTGGGACCAGTAAGTGGGAGTGTGTGGCTTTTACCCCCGGGGCGAGAAACCGCTGAGACGCCAGCACAGCCTGCCAGCACCACGTGGCGGCTTCAGCTCCTGGCCTGCAGAGTGTAGGGGGACCAAGCACCAGTCTGAGGGGTAGTCGCTCTTGCTTTAACCTGCTTGGATCTGGATTGCAGTCTAGGGTGGAGGTCCTGGGGTGTGTGTCCAGCTTGCCAGAGAGTGTGAAGACCTCAGAGAGGGCACCCATCTAATACCTCTGGCAGCTGAGAAAACCCCAGCGTTTGGGACGAAAACTCCCCTGTCTGGTGGCAGAGTCCTACTGTGGCAAAAAGCCCAAAAGTCAAATCATTGAGTGGCAAAATGAGCAGGCAAAGGAAACAAAGCAGACAGAAGATCCCAGCATTACACTCCTATTTTGGGGATAAGAAGGAGCAAGGTATGGAACAGGAGGAAATCAGTGAAGTCAGAACTCCTGCACCAAAAGCTTCAAAGGAAAGTACAAGCTGGTTACAGGCCATAGAGGACCTTAAGAAGCAGATAAGAGAAGTGGAGGAAAAATTGGGAAGAGAAATGAGAACAATGCAAGAAAATTATGAAATGAGAGTCAACAGCCTGACTGAAGAAAATAATACCTTAAAAAACAGACTGACTCAAATGGCAAAGGAGGCTCAAAAAGGCAATGAGGAGAAGAATGCCTTAAAAAGTTGAATTTGCCAGATGGAAAAAGAATCTCAAAAGCTCACTGAGGAGAATCATTGCTTCAGAATTAGATTGGAGCAAATGGAAGCTAATGACTTTATGAGAAATCAAGATGCTGTTAAACAGATCCAAACAAATGAAAGAATAGAAGGTAATGTGAAATATCTCATGGGAAAAACCACTGACCTGGAAAATAGATCCAGGAGAGATAATTTAAAAATTATTGGACTGCCTGAGAGCCATGACCAAAGTAAGAGCCTGGAAAGCATCCTCCAGGAAGTTCTCAAAGAAAACTGCCCTGATGTTTTAGAACAAGAGGGCAAAATAGAGGTTGAAAGAATCCACTGATCACCTACTGAAAAAGATCCCAAAAAGAAAACTCCTAGGAATATTATAGCCAGGTTCCGGAATTCCCAGATTAAGGAGAGAATATTACAAGCAGCCAGGAAGAAACAATTTGAATATTGTGGAAACACAATCAGGATAACCCAGGATCTGGCAGCTTCTACACTGAGGGATCGAAGGGCCTGGAATGTGATATTCCGGAGGTCAAGGGAGCTGGGATTAAAACCAAGAGTCACCTACCCAGCAAAACTGAGTATCATGTTTCAGGGGATAATATGGTCATTCAGTGGAATACAGGACTTTCAAGCATTCTTGCTGAAAAAACCAGAGTTGAATAGAACATTTGACATTCAGATACAAGAAGCAAGAGAAGCATGAGAAGGTAAACAGGGAAAAGAAATCATAAGGAACTTATCAAAGTTGAACTATTTTTTTTTAAAGCAATCGGGGTTGAGTGGCTTGCTTGGGGTTGCACGGCCAGTTGTTGTTTCTGGGTGTGGTGCTGAGTGTCTGGGCCCGGATTTGATCTGGGTCGTCCCGGCACTGGGGCCGGTGCTCTTGCTCGCTGAGCCACCTGGCCAAAGTTAAACTATTAACATTCCTACATGGAAAAACAATACTTGTAACTCATGAAACTTTTCTCAGTAGTTGAAGGGATTAGAAATATATATATATATGTGTGTGTGTGTGTGTGTGTGTGTATGTATATATATATATATGTCTTTATATGAGGGTATGCGGGCATATGAATACATATGTGAATGTGTGTATATATGTTTACAGGTATACATAGATAGAGGGCACGGGACCAATTTAACAGGAAGGGATGACACTTAAAAGGTGAAATTAAGAGGTGAGAGGAATATAATGAGAGGAGATGGGGAGAGACAGAGTGGGGCAAACTATCTCATACAGAAGAGGCAAGGGAAAATGGTTACAATGGAGGGGAAGAATAGGAAGACAAAAGGGAATGGGTCAACCTTATTCCTATTGAATCTGGCTTGAGGAGGGAGTGAAATACACACTAAATAGGGGATCTCACCCTCCAGGAGAATAGGGGGGGAAGGGGATATGAGGGGGGATGATGGAAGGGAGGGCAGGCTGGGGAGAGGGAAGTTGGAAGCATCCACTTGTGAAAAGGGACAGGATCAAAGTAGAGAATAGAACAAGTGGGAGGTGGGATAGGAGGGAGGGAAATATATTCAGTCTTTTACAATGCATCTACTATGTTATTGTTTTGCATTAGCCGCACATGTACAACTTATACTGAACTGCTTGTCTCCCCAGTGGGGGTGTGTGGCAGGGGGGGAAGGGAATGAATCTGGAATTGAAAGTTTTAAAATCAAATATTCAAAGATATATATATATATATGTGTGTGTGTAAAATAAAATAAAATAAAATTATATTAAAAAAATAAAAATTTAAATTTAAATAAAAAATTAAAAAAAAAATCTTAAGTTCCAAATTCTCTACCTCTCTCTCATCCCTTCCCGCCCAACGAAAAGGCAAGCAAAATGATATCAATTATCCATGTGAAATTATGCAAAAATGTTTACATATTAATCATATTTCAATAAAGCAAGAAAAATAGAGCAAGTGAGAAAATTGCATTTGAATTTGCACTCAGAATTCATCTGTTTTCTCTGGAGATGGGCAGCATTTTTTCATCGTGAGATCTTTGGAATTGTATTGATCAGAGTAACCAAGTCTGCCACAGTTGACCTTCATTACAACATTGCTGTTATTGTGCAAAATGATCTCCTATTTCTTCTCACTTCACTTTGTATCAGTTCTTGCTATGTTTTTTTTTTCCAACTCCCCCACCCCCATTTCTTATAGAACAGTAATTCTCTGCCACAATCACATGCCAACTGATTAGCATCATTTCAATTTCCCCAACTGATAAGCATCCTTTCAAATTCCAATTCTTTGCCAGTATAAAAAGAGCTGTTATAAATACCTTTGTAGAAATAGGCCTCCCTGCCCCTTTTTTAATCTGTTTGGGATACAGACCTAGTAATGGTATTGGTAGGTCAAAGGGTATGAACAGTTTTATAGCACTTTGGATTTGGTTCCAGATTGTTCTCCAGAATGACTGGATTAGTTTACAACTCCAACAGTAATGCATTTATGTACCTATCTTCCTTCATCCCCTTTAGCATTTGTCATTTCTAGTAGGTGTGAGGTAGTATCTTAGAACTGTTTTATTTTACATTTCTCTAATCAATACCTATTTAGAGCATTTTTCCATATGACTATACATATCTTTGATTTCTTCTTCTGAAAACTGCCTGTTCATATTTTTTGTTGCTGTTGTTTGTTTCAGTCATCTCTGATATTTTGACACCCCAATTTGAGGTTTTTTTTTTTTTTGCCAAAGATGGTTTTCAGACAATAAGAAGTTAAGTGACTTGCCCAGGGTCACAAAGCTAAGAAGTGTCTGAGCCTGAATTTGAGCTCAGTTCTTACAGTGTTCTAACCATTGAGACACCAGCTGCTTCTATCTTCATATCCTTTGACCATTTGTCAATTGGGGAATAGCTCTTATTTTTATAAATTTGACTCAGTTCCCTATATGTTTGAGAAATAAGGCCTTTATCAGAGAAACTTGCTATAAAATTTTTTTGATATTACTTCATTGTCTATGGTACTTTTTTGCAAAATGTTGTTTCCTGGATAATCTCTTTTATTTAGATCTATTTTTGCTTTTACTTTTTCTGAGATCACAATTGCAACCCTTGCCTTTTTTTACTTTGGCTGAAGCATAATAGAGTCTGTTCTAGTCCTTTACTTTTACTCTGTATTTGTCTTTCTCTTTCAAGTGTGTCTCTTGTAAACAACATATTGTTGGATTCTGCTTTCTAATCCATATCTGCTTCCATTTTAAGGGTGAGCTCATCCCATTCACATTTACAGTTATTGATTATTGTGTATTTCCCTACATGCTATTTTCTTCTATTTATCCTTTTCTTTCTTTTTAATTCTGCTTCTCCTCAAAAGTCTGTTTTACTTTTGACCATTGACTCCCTTAATCTGCCCTCCCATTTATCTTCTCCCCCTTTATCTTATCTACTTGCCCCCATCATTTACCTATTTGGTAAGATAGTTTCCTATACCCAATTGATTGTGTGTATGTGTACACATTATATATATACATATGTGCATATATTTTTTCCCCCTTTTTGAACCACTTTTGATGAAACTGAGGTTCAAGCATTGTCTGCCACCCCCATTCCCATTTTTTCTCCACTGTAAAAGTTCTTACTTTCATGCCTTTTTTTATGTGAGATGATTTCACCCATTCTTCCTCTCCCTTCCACCTTCTCCCAGTGCATCCCTCTTTCTCGCCCCTTAATTTTTTTGAAGATTGCTTCAAAGTAACTGACTCGCAGCCATGGTCTCTGTCTATGAAGGCTGTTTCTAACTGCCCTAGTAATGGCAAAGTTCTTAGGAATTATATGTATTATCTTCCTATATAGGAATACAAACAGTTTAACTTTATTAAGTCTCTTTCATGTTTATCTTTTTCATGCATCTCTTGAGTCTTGCATTTGAATATCAGATTTTTTATTCAGTTCTGATCTGCTCATCAGAATTCTTGAAAGTCCTTGATTTCATTAAATATCTAGGAGATGATCAGTGGATTCTTTCAATTTCTATTTTACCCTCTGGATCTAAGATATGGGGGCAGTTTTCCTTTATTGTTACTGTTCAGTCCTTCAAATCTTGTCATGTCTGGCTCTTTGTGACCCCATGGACCATAGCACACAAATACTGTCCATGAGGTCTTCTTGGCAAAGATACTGGGGTGGTTTGCTATTTTCTTCTCCAGTAGATCAAGGCAAACAGAGATTTAGTGACTTGCCCAGGGTAACACAGCTAGTAAGTGTCTGAGGTTGGATTTGAAATCAGGTCTTTCTGACTCTAGGCCCAGTGCTCTATCTACTGACCCACCTAGATGCCTCCTTTATAATTTTTTGACATATGATGTCTAACTCTTTTTTAATCATGACTTTCAAGTAGTCCAATAATCCTTAAATTATCTCTCCTCAATATGTTTTCTAGGCCAGTCATTTTTCCAATGAGATATTTTACATTTTCTTCTATCTTTCATTCCTTTGACTTTGTTTTATTATTTCCTGATGTCTTATGGAGTCATCAACTACCATTTGCCCAATTCTAATTATTAAGGAATTATTTTCTCCTGTGAGATTTGTACCTCTTTTTTCCAGTTGGTCAGTTCTGCTTTTTAAGGCATTATTTTTTTTCAGTATTTTTTGTTCTTCTTTTACCAAGCTGTTAATTCTATTTTCATATATATATATATAATTTATTTGTTTATTTTTGCATAGCTCTCATTTCTTTTCCCAGTTTTTCCTCTCCCACTCTCATCTCCTTCTTGACTTTTCCAAGAGTTCTTATTGGGCTTGTTTCCAATAAGCATTTTTTCTTTGAGGCTTTTTTTTTGTAGCTGTTTTCACGTTATCTTCCTCTGAGTTTGTCTTGGTCTTCCCTGACACCATAGTAGATTTTTATAGTCAGGTTCTTTTTTTGTTGTTGTTTTTGTTGTTGACTTTTTGTTGTTGACTTTTCTAGTCTATTTCTTGACTTTGAATTTTATGTTCAAATTGGGTTCTACTGACCTGAAGGTGTGGAGGCATTGTCTCAACCTTCAGGCTCCTTTGTGCTGCTGTTTTCAGCACTAATTCTGGGGACCTGCACATTTTTGGTGCTTCCAAGGTGGTGTGATCCTAGAAGAGATGTAGTCACTGTTCTCCTGGTCTGTACTCTGGTGTTTACCCAGGAAGGGGCCCCTGTCCCTCTATAGCTACAAGTTCTAGTGTTCCTCCTGGCTCCAGAACTGTGACTAGGTCCCCTATTCTACTATGCCCACAAGGCTTAGTGCTTCTCCCTCTCCTGGAACTGCAACACAGAACTGCGTATGGGTAATAGAATTGCCAGTCAGTGCCAGCTGCACCCAATGCCAGCGAAGGGTCTACTCTCTCTGATCAGTTGTCCAACTCCCTTACTATTGCTGGGCCGAGAGCTTTTGAAGCTGCTACTGCTGCCTCCACCTCCAAGTCTTGTTGCAGGTGGTTCCTCTGCATGTACTCCTGGCTGGCTCCCACCCTAGTATCATAGATCTCTCATACTCATCTACTAAGTGGTCTTGGCTGGAAAAAAAATCTCTTCCTCTGACCTTTTGCTGGCTCTGTGCTCCAAAATTTGACTTGAGGAGTTATTTTAAAGCTGTTTGGAGGGGAATGATGGCTGAGTTCACCTGGGTATTCTGTCATCTTAATAGGATATTTTCTAAAGACATAAAGTAGTCTGCAAAGAAGCATTGCATTCCTTCTGTTGTAAATATTGGATTCAGCCTTGGTCAATCAGCAGTTTACCGAAATGACCCATATTTTTTCTTTCTTCAACAATAAGAAGTCCAGATAAACTCTCAGGATTATCATCTGTTTTCCTGTATCCTTCATGGTCTTGCTCTTCATTATTACTGGTCTGATCATCTCTTTTCTTTATATTTATTTTTGATGTTTCTAAAGTTGTTTCCCACATTCCACAAGTGGCCCAGCCACTCAGTGATCAGAAATAGTTCAATTCCACTGACTCACATCCTAGGGACTCGAAAACTTCTTTGCCTGCTTGATGCCTCCAATCACACATACAGGTGTGGTGACAACCAAGGACAATAACAATAGTGGCCAAAGGGATCCTCTGCTCTAATGCAGTCTTTTCACTGCCTTCATTTACCAAAGTGTCATTTTCTGCATCTGTTTTATCACTCTATATATGCTTGACTACAGGCTCCTCATTTCTTTCTTTGCATGTGACAGGATAGGTTCCAAGTAAACATCATCATGCAGTACCTGTTGCCACACCATGTAAGTGCCTTCCAATTCCAACCATAGCTAAGTTTTCTTCTATTAACCCAGGAATTTTGCTCAAACATAAATGCTGAATATCAATTGGAAGCCTTTCAAATCCATAATTCTCTTTTTACCTTGAATCTTGTGGTCACCCTTTATACTAGCAGGAAGTAGATCTTTTATCAACGAAATAAGACAATTTTCCCCTTCCAGCTTCAAATCCAACAAAACATCTTCTCTGTCCTAGTAAATCTGATCCTCCAATATTACCTAAAATTGAAGCCTGTTGTTTTATATACTTGGATACAGAATCGCCATTTTGGGGTCATTTAAGACATCACAAAATGCAGGATCTGACATTATTTGTTCTCTAAGTGTATAATTCACACCTACACTGGCTTTTTCTCAATTTCTTAATTAAGTTTTCCAATTGCTCTTCAGTTAGAGAAAAATTGGGACCAGTTCATGAAGAATATTTCTGTTTCATCTTTTAATCCTGCATTAATATCTTGAATAAAGCACTTATTTTACCTGGGGACAGAGTCTTCTTTTCCTGTTATTTTCTTCTTCTTTGTTAGCTCCCACAGCTCTGGCATGCTCCCTACAGAACCACCTTCCTGCCATGCCCCTCTTTGGCAGAACTGATTCTTTCTTTCCACAAAGTGACCACATATACTCTTGGTTGGAATTTGGGCCACTGCCTGCATCCAAGGTGAGGCTGCCACCTTCAAGGCTTCTGATACCCCATACCAACTGGGTTTTGGTTCTTCACAAACAGCTCTAGGGATTTAAGTGGACTACAAGTTCAATATGGGCTAACATATGATGGGGCTGCCCAAAAGCTCATATGGGCTTTGGTTGCAGTGAGGGACACAGTTCCTAGAGATCAGAAGGTGGTGATCATCCATTTTCTTCTGCTCTCTTCAGATCTCAGCTGGAATATTATGTAGGATATTGATGAAGTAGGTAGAAGTGTCCAGAGGATGGTAACCAGGATGGTGAAGGACCTTGGGTCCATGTCTTATGAAGACTAGTTTAAGCATTGGACGTCTTCTGTTTGGAGAATTCTTGAGGGATGGGGTATGATGGTTATATTTAAGTACTCAAAGGGATGTCCCATGGAAGAGCAAATACATTCATTCTGTTTGGCCACCCAAGGACTGAATGAAGAATGGTGGATGGATGTGGCAAAAAGTCAAATTTAGGCCTGTGATCAGGAAAGACTTCCTAACAATTAGAACCATCCAACAGTGCTATGGGTTGGCAGCAGAGGTACTGGTCCTAGTCTTCAAGCAGAGATGGGGCACCCACTTGTTGAGTATGTTCTAGTCCAGATTCCTCTAATGGACGGATTAGATTAAATTGTGATGGGTTGAAAGTGAGGATGAATGGTTCTAGGCCAATGAAGACTGAGAAACAGCACCTCCCAGCTATGGTCTCTGGTGGCAAAGTCTGGAGGAGGGATAGCAGCAGCAGCCAGAGGAAAATGACTGGGATGAAAATGGGGATGCATTCATATCCCGCATTGTTCACTAAGCCGAACAGAGAACTCATGGTCAAACACAATTATTCCTCGGGATGACAATGTGAATTTCCAAGCAGGAAACTGAGTGAAGAGTGAAGAGGTACAATTGCTTTCTACAAGAAAAAATGGTCCCCAGTACACACACTTGGTGTTTGGCTCTAAGGATTAACCGTAGCTTCAGCCTGATATTCCTCAATTTGATTTGCTCTACTTCTATGGCTGTCCTGGGGTTCTGAGCTTCCATTCTGTTGATGTTGACCAAGAGCCTACTATGTGCAGAGCACTGTGCTAGGATTTTTAGATCTAAGATGAAATCATAGTTCCTGTACTCCATGAACTTGCAATGTGGGGGTAGGGTAGGGTGGGGCTGAAATTCATCATATAACTCTAATAAAGCTTAGAAAATGATTATCAGCCTAGGAGAAGTTAAAAAAGGATTTACTCAAGAGATTAACCGGTGGGATGGTAAAAGAAGGCTTCATGGAAGAGGTGGCATGTGAACTTGGCTTTGATGGAGGATGTCAAAATGTCAGATGGAGTGTGCTTTAGGGATGGGGACTGGCATGTGAAAAGGTGGGAGAGGGCAGAACAATGTCAAGGAACAAATCTCAGTCCTGTTTGGCATTAGAGTTCATGAAATAAGCCTGGAAGCATTGTTTGGAACCAGTTTGTAAATGGCCTTGAATGATGGGTGGAGTTTGTGTTTTATTCATTAGGCCTTGGATGGTCAATGAAATGAGCAGGGAAGTGACACAGGATCAAGGGATCACTGATTTGGAGTAGGGAGGGGATCTTTGAGATCATGGAGACCAACCCACCCATTTTTTGGTAAGGAAATCAAGGCCCTGAGGGTTTCAGCTGCAGGTTCAGAATTGTGCATGACAAAGATTATTCTTGTGGGTGTATGAAAGACAGATTGTAGAGCCATCATATAGGAACCAGGGTGACCATTTGGGCGCTATTATGTTATTCTAAGTAACACATGATTATTGCCCAGACTTGAGAGGTCATAGTGGGACTGGAAAGAGAGGATGGGAATAAAAAAAATGGATGTAGATTCAATAAAATTGGTAACTGATTAAAAATGGGACAGTGAGGGTAAGGGAGGGAGAAGAGTTAAGAATAACCAAGGTTTTGAATCTGAATGACTGTGAGAAAGGTTGAAAGAAATGGGGGAGTTAGGAGCAAAGAGGAAGCTAGTTTAGTTGGATAATAGAATTCAGGAGAAGGAGTAATGTACCCTGAGGCTGGAAGAGAGGTTGGTGTCAGGCTTTAAAAGTTAAAGAGAGGAGTTTATATTTTATCCTAGAAGGGAATGAATCCCAACTGGAGTTGATTGAGTAGAGAAGTGCCTTCGCCAGATCTGCACTTAAGGAAAATCACTTGAATGGATGATGAGAGAAGATAGGCTAGGTAGGGAGCCCAATTAGGCTGTCAAAATGGAGAAAAGATTGTAGAGACAAGAGATCAAAGCCAGAACTTTTGGAGATAATTATTCTTAGGGTTAATGAGGAAGAAGGGAAACCAGTGAGAGAGACCAATAAAGATATGAGAAAACCATGTTCTAGAAGCCAGGGGAGGGGTCCAAGCAGGACTCTCATTTTCATATTGGAAACTGAGACCTTCCTATCTGTCTGTCTGTCTATATTGTGAAAGAATAAAACAATCTTTCTTTGTAAGCTGTTTATATTCCAATGGGGAGACCATAAGTATCTATAAAAACATATATGACAAATATAAAGTGAGTAAACATATATGCAAAACAGTTTGGGTTCTCAGCAACATTGTTTCTGTTCAGAGGTCCATTTGCTGGGATCCGTGTTTCCCCGATAATAAGACCTATCCTGAAAATAAGCCCTCCCCTTACTGTGTAAAATTCCTCTAAAATAAGCCCTCCCCCCAAAATAAACCCTATTGAGATTGCTACTGTAGTGCAGGTGATCCCATGCGCTACACGCTACATTACTGTCCTCCCCCCCCCCCCCCCCCCCCC
>NW_027185797.1:22523410-22581347 GCF_028583685.1 Petaurus breviceps papuanus | reverse complement strand
CCCCCCCCCCCCCCCCCGTGAAACACACGCTGCGCTCCGAGCTGCATCCAATCAGAGCTGCAGCAGTGAGTGCGTCATCCTGTTCTTCCCCAGTGATTTGCTTATTGAATAAAGGTATATTTTTTTGTTCACATTTACCCGTTTATTAAAATTGCTGCCAATGTTCATTAAAATAAGCCCTCTGGTGTTTTTCTGACTAAAAAAAATATAAGACAGTGTCTTATTATCGGGGAAACACGGTAGGTGTGCACATGATCCCACACTTTTTTGTGACCAACAAAAAAGGCTGTTCTGGTGTCATCCTTTGATGGGGAGCTCTTCTGTTTTCACTAGCTGTGTTCACTAGTATTTACTATTATTGACTAGCTGTGTGGCCCTGGACAAGCCATCTAACTTCTGTTTTCCTCATGTTTCTTCATGAATAAAATGTGAGGATCCCATGAGATGATCCAGGTTAGGTTATTAAAATATAAAACTTTACTAAGACTTTGGGGACACCTTGTATCTGAAAGGTGCTCTGCTACCCTTAGAGGGCTATGGTGGTCACTTGGTTGTACCACCCCCTTCTCTCCCTCATCCTTCAAAACAAGTCCCTGTTCCTGAGCAACAGACCTTAGAAGCCTCTGCCGGATTGGGCAGGGCCCAGAGAGGGAGCTCCGAGGAGTTTGGAAGGGATTAGATATACATCTTTTAATAAAGAGTGAACCGTTAAATTGCAAAATCCATTTTATTTCTGTCAGACAGCGAGACTGGGTAATTACAGAGTGAGATGGTTTCAGGAATTAGGATCTTTTTTTGTCAAGTTACTGGAAACCTGCTGAATGTTCCCAAGTACTTTAAGTTACTGCTAAGCAGGTTGCATTTGGGTGCCTTTCCCTCTGAAAGTATGAAGCTTTTGAGCAAACCTTTGAGAGGAAGCCAGGTGGCCCCATGGATGGAGCCCTGGGCCTGGAGGTGGGAAGACTTGACCTTGAACCCTTTTTGGCATACTTAACAGTTGTGTGATCCCAGGCAAGCCACTTAACCTCTGTTTGCCTCAGTTTCCTCCTCAGTAAAATGGGGATAGTAACAGCGCCTACCTTACAGGGTTCTTGTGAAGATCAAATGAGATAACAGATGAAAAGTTCTTTGCAAACCTAAAAACCCCGGGATCACTCTATTTTTTTAGAGTTGGATTTAGAGATGGAGCGATTTTAGTCATCCCCCTGCACGGTCCCTTTTGTCTTCATCCCAAATTAGGCTGTGGCATTCCTAGGCACACATATTTATAGGCAGCCTGCTCTAGTAAAGAGAAGGTCCTGGAGCAGTGCTGCCTGTGACACGTATCGACTGTGTGTCCTTGGGTAGGTCATTTATCATCTCTTTAGGCATCACTACAAGGTCATGGTTTGCAGGTGACTTTGCCCACCTGCATGACAAGGAGGGATTTTCCACACTGGAAGTTCCCTACAGTGCTGGCCTCAGAGATCTGCACCAAAATAAAAATGAAAAATAATTTTAGAAGACATAGGGGAAGGGACTTTAGATGGAGATCATGGAATATTAGAAATTGAAGGTATCCAAGAGATCAAATCATCCACCCCTACCCATTTTAGAAGCTGAGCTGGGTTTTAAGTCTGGGTCTGTAGACTCAAGTCTGGTGCTCTTTCCATTACTGCTGCCACCCCCTCATTCATATACCCAAGGTCACACCAAAAGTAAATGAAATGGCTGGGAGACAAGCCCAAGTCTTGAGATTGAAAATGATGGAGAGAAATAAATATTTCTCTATTGCACTTAATAACTACTTATTGAAGTAGTATCAAGTTTTTTCCCCTTTTCTGCTTCCTCATCCAGAAATCAACCAGTGTGGGAAATCTTGGGCAGAGACTTGTCCCACCCAATGACCAAGATCTAATCAAGGACAGTAGGGAAATTCTAAGTTTAGGCAAATGTGTAGATTGATGCTCATCGTGTTTACTCAGACAAGTCTGGGAAAATATGGATCCTCCCTTTTGTGAGACAGGCAATATGGAAATTGATGAATCTCTTTGACCAAGATTTGGAGGCTCAGTGTGGTGTACATCAAGACCCTCCTTGGAATAAGCCCCCTCTCATTATAATATTCATTCCCATTACTTTTTAACCAATCAGAGACAGTTGCCACCCTCAGGAACACCCACCCTTTTAAGGGCAGATAAGCATTGAATGGATTTTTATTGATAAAATGGCTACCCAGAAACTCTGTCTCTCGAACTTTTTAATTGTCACACGATAAATTATATAGCACTTTAAGATCTGCAAAGTACTTTCTATATAATCTCATTGACCCCTCACAATGACGCTAAGAGGGAGTTGCTATTATTTTCCCATTTTATGGATGAGGAAATGGACGCCCTTTAGTGTTGGTGACTTCTTGTGGTCACTTGATAATCAGTGTCAGAGCTGGGCTTGGGTCCCATGCCTCTAAGACCCCTCCCCTCCCATTGCATTGTACTGTCTTCTACGGCATGTGCTTCAGAGAGACTTTCAGCTCTTAGGAAAGCCACCAGACACGTGACAGTATGATCTGAGGGCCTCTGAAAACGGGATCTTGGATTTGACTCTATTTGTTTCCATTCTTTTGCCAGAATGAGGTCTGTGAAACTCTTCAGCTTCCACTGAAAGCTAATTATCTCGGTTGCTGTAAGTGTATTAAAAATATCCTTTCCTTTCCAAAAATCTATTCCTATAAATGTTATAAAAAAGAGAGATTTATTTTTCATTTTCTTTAGGGCATTCTCTCAGAGTAGATTAAGTTAACACCAGTGGGAAGGAATTTGAGTA
Organism: Petaurus breviceps papuanus; assembly: GCF_028583685.1. Lineage (NCBI taxonomy): Eukaryota > Metazoa > Chordata > Mammalia > Diprotodontia > Petauridae > Petaurus > Petaurus breviceps. The sequence continues at coordinate 22,578,542 of NW_027185797.1, read as the reverse complement.
TGTAAAAAGAAAATGAATTGTGGGAAGTGGGAGGCGGGGACATAGAGAGGAGGAAGGAAACAAGTAAGTTGTGGAACTCTGTTCCAGTTCTGCTTTCTTGTCATCCTTTCCAGATTCTTTTCAGGAATTTAGAAGGTGGAAGGGTGAGGACAGAGCTGTAACTAGAGGTGAGTAACAGTGTCTTTGTCCCATGGGATCAGAATGAGGAGATGCTCCCACCCCATGTCCATAGGAGAAGTCGAGACTCTAAGTCCCTAATGTGTTAGTCCTGGGATAAGGCTTACAAGGGGAATGAGGCTGTGGAAAGGGTGCTGTGTCTCTAAATTAAGTGGAACATGGAAGAAGTTGGGGAGGGGCAGAGAAGAGGGGAGTGCGAGCAGCCCAATTTCTGGGAACCCAGGGGTTGAGCACCAGGTAGGGGTGAAGTCTTCTGGACCACTGTGTGGCCACAGAAGAGGCCTTTCAGGGGCCTCACTTCTCTAGAGAGGCAGCATTCTCCTGTGTCCCTCATTCCGCCCAGAGAGAGATATGGCCTAGCTTTCAGGAAGGTAAGACCAAGGATTGAGGTGTGAAGCCCCTCCTGGACAGTAACCCATTTCTCCTGCCCCCAAAATAGATTCTGCCCCAGGTGTCAGCATTGCTGGTTAAAACTCTGTACAGGGAAGAGTGCCCTCTTGTCTCGATTTGGCCTAGAGAGACCCAACTTAGACGTTTATTATGTGCTTACTGTATATGAAGTACCACACTGGGACTTACTTAAGATGTGGCTATTTTTGCAGCCACTCTCTGACTCCTGGGCAAGTCTTCCCTTTACACTGAGAGGTCAATACGTTTTTAGATATCATCATTATGTGAGTGTCTTCTCGTCCCCCTGTGAAGCTGTGAGCTCTACAAGGCAGGGCTATCTTCTCTAAACACTTTACCTATCCATAGTAGCAACCATAGTGTTCTGTACACAGTAAGTTTTTAATAAATGCATGTTATTCAATTAATGTAGGTTAAAGTTGCTCTCTATAACTATAGAATGCTTGGTGATGGCAGTTGCTGCTGAGATGAGCAGAAAGGCCCTTAACATGGGAAAAGGACTCATCATAGATGATGTCTCTGATTTCTTCTAGCTTTGAGCTCTATGTATGTATAGAGTGAGTCTAGAAGCCTACAGAGTAAACCTGGGGGTTGGAACTGAGATCCTTATGACAAAGTGGAAAGAACACGACCCTAGAAGTCTGGAGACATGAGCAGTAGTCAGAACCATAACTAGGGCGAGGTACTCGGGGCTTTCGCTCAAGACACTGAAATTTAGGGGGTAGAGAAAGGTAAAATAATTTTTAATTGTACAATATAAAAATTTGTTATATTTGCACATCAATCACATGTGCGGCAGAGTAGCAATTGAGCATGGAATTTAGTAAGTCAAAATAATTAGTTAAAATAAGGAGGTACCAGGAGTTGATGATCCATATCTATTTGTCAGTTATTAGCTAATCTCCTCTTTCAGTCATCTGAATTTTCTTCATTATTTCTTGTATTCTTTCTCCATCTTAAGTTATAAAGTTGACTTGAAAGTGAGTTTCATATTGCTGCCTTAGGCCCAGAAGTCTCACTGGGGGTTGTGTTTCTGGTTCCCACTCTCCTCTTAAGGGTGTGACCTTAGGTATGACATTGGTCACCTTCTAGACCTCACTTCCCTCACTGGTGAATTGGGAAGTGGGACCAAAGGTTAGTGATATATATGTGAACAATTCGTGTGCCCTCCTCTCTCTGGGCCTGTTAGTAAAATGACAGTACCACCTCCCCTACCCAAAAGCAAGGACTGGCCCACATGAGCCCTTGAGGTCCCTTTGGCCTCTTGGCTCTCTCTTCATTCTGATTTCATGATTGAGAGTTTAAAGTTCTCCTGCTAGCACTCAGCTGACAGGAGTGATGTATGGGGTAGGATGATATCCAGCTCCCATTTCTAAGCCTGCATTTGCCCTGAAGTGCTAAGAGGGAGATGATTCTGGGGAGCCTGGGATCAGAGCTGATGAAGAAAAGTGACTCCATTTCTCCAGACACAATTTTCAAATGACAGCCCTGGCTCTGAGCTTGCCTTCCTTCCCTCTTATACAGGTGAATTGCTTTTCTTTCTTTAGGAGCAGCACAAAATGGTCCCTTCTTTCTTGTCCTGCTTTACCTGATATATGACAGTTTAAAAAAAATCATTTGTATTATTATCCCTGTGGATATTCCCAAAGGGAACTGAAAAGGACCAGAATATCTGGGGGCCTCTCAGAAGGTACCAGGCATCACTGAACATTGAAAGCTTTTAGTATTTGAAGGAAAGGTATGTTGCTTTATTTTATTCTTTAAAAATAATAGTAGTATGATGTTCCATGGTGGGTAGAGTGATTTCCTTAGGGTCAGGGGTTCAAATCCCATCTCTGAACTTTCCTAGCTTGATGACCTTGGGAAAATCTTCTTGCTTAGCCTTATTTTCTTATCTGTAAAATCAATCAAATAGTCAGCAAGTATTTATTAAATGCTTATTATGTGCTAAACGCTCTGCTAGGATCTGGAAACAAAAATACAGAGAATGAGCCAATCCCTATTTTAGAGGAGCCACTAGTACATAGGAAGGCACATACAGTATAAAGATAAAGAGAATAAATTCAAAGGAGGGAGGGAGGGTGCTAACAGTTGGGTTGATCCCAAAAGACCCATGTAGAAAACAGAGTCGATGACCCCCACAGTATCCAACCTTATGGTTGCTGAGGGTCAAATGCGGTGCCAATCTGCCAACCTTCCTTCAGTAGATTCTAGCATCAGAGAGCTTGTTCAGATCCTACCCCCAATACTACCTGTGTGACCTTGGTCAAGTCACTTAATCTGTAAAGTGAGAATAATACTAGCACCTGCCTCGTAGGGTTGTGAGGACCAGATAACATAAGTTTAACTTGCTGTTCTTACTCTCATGAGGTTGAGTTTATGATCCTTAAAAGCACTATATAAATGGCAGCTATTAATAATATTAGTTATTATTCATATATGATTAATTACAAATTTTGTTAATAATAGTATTAATATGCCTCCATTTCCTCATCTGCAAAATGAGTTGGAGAAATAAATGGCAGACCACTCCAGTATCTTTTCCAAGAAAACCCCAGATGGGATCATGAAGAGTCAGACTGAACAATAATTATTAATATCGAAGCTAAGATTTTGAAAATCAGCAGGCAGTTGTGACTAGGCTGCTAAATTTTCAAGTACCAACATGACCCACACAGCAAGTCAAACAAACTCTCTGTGCCTCAGTTTCCTTGTCTCGAAAATGGTGGGGTTGGACTCACTGACCTCTAAGGGCCTCTGACTCTAAACCAATGCTCCCATAATTCTATGATCAGGGCTAAATAATTTCTTTTGGCTCCCTGCTGACCTCACTTTGTGTGAGTGGATGCTCAGTATTCCATAAAATGTCTTTTTAAATGTTTCATTGATCAGCTGCAAACCTGCCCTATTTACACATGCAGTGGTGTGTTTTTTGTCTTCATTCCAACCCACTCACAGCCTTCCACACCTCATGTTGTGGAGGAAACACACAATTTCCCCCTTGTAACTACCTTTCTAGCAGGCTGCCTTCATCCTCAGAAGCACAGAAATAGCATCCAAACAGTAGATTTAAATACTAATAATAATAACTCACACTTTTATGATTCTTAGTGACTTATCTGTGTTTGTGTTTTTTCTTCCGGATCCCAGAACTGCAAAGGAGATCAATTTCAGTGCTTTCCCATGCCCAGGTGGAAATCTGAATTTCATTTCCACAAATATGCCTGCAATTTCATTTCCCCTCCCAGGGTTTATGATGTTAATTTGCTAGTCTGAGTTAAGTTCCAGTTGTCATGTATTACTGTTCACCCCAGGCTGTGGACTTCCAGTAAGTTATCACCTGTTATCACTGCCCTTGAAAATTCTGATTAGCTCTCTTGCAATTCAGTTCTTTAGAATTAGTCCTTTCTGCATAATTTTGGTACCAGCTCCTACAAATAATGTTTGTGCTTATTTTCAAACCTTCATTTTCCCCCCTGTGGGTCTTAAATAAAATTTCTTGTGGGATGCTGAAGATTTTTGCCCAAGTGTGACCAATGAGTTGATATGCTGCTGACGAACTGAACCATGAACGTAATGATACTTTCATTATAAATAGAAAAAGAAGACATCAGGCAGAAGATGTACCTTAATTTTTAAGGAGATGAATGAACATAAGAGATGGGTCAGTTGTATGATAATAATGACTGGTAATTATAGAATGATTTAAAGCTTGTAAGGTGTCTTCAGTGCAGCAGGCATTATAAAAGATGAACAATCCAAGTATCCAGTGGGTATTCCCTAAGGAATGCTAACAGACCTGGAGAAAGAGTTCTGAAGCACTGGGTGTATCCTCAACAGAAGTCTTATGGGAAGACATGAACTGGTGCCAAGTGGGATAAAAAGGCGCGCATGGATGTTCCATGGACCAGTGGAGGAAGCATCCCTCCCAGTTCCATGATGGAAAAGTAGTATGGTGGAAAAAAACAACAACATGGAATTTAGAGTTGTGGTACCTAGGTTTGAATTCCAGTTCTCCCACTTCCTTCCTGTGTGACTTTGGACAAGTCTCTCTGGACTTTAGTTTTCTCCTAAATAAAAGGAGGGGGTTGGACCAGATGACCTCAGAGGTCCCTCCTATAAGCTAGAGAGTAACCACACCTAGTGGACTGCAAAAACTTGGCATGTGGTCCTGGTGTCTGACTAGCAGCTATGTTGGTCATCCAAGAGCCAATCATACTAAGTTTGGGAAGGCTTATTGAGAGAAGGCAGGAAGTGACATTGTCACATTTTATTTTGAATTCCTAGAACTGTTCAACAATGCAATGATTTGTGTCCAGAAAGTCCTTTTAAACATTTAACCATTTATATGTTGTTTTTTTTTTTTTTTAGAGATAGCAGAACTATTTCATCCCTGGAAGTTCCAAAGGTTACCTTTGGAACAGGTATTTTCTGGAAAAAAATTTTAGCCCCTCTTTTTTCTCTTAATAAAATAATGTTTTACTTTGTTTGTCTAACAGTTTCAGTGATGTCCTGGTCAGGGCAAAAAATAATGAAAATCCATACACAAAGAAACTAATTTCAAAAACCCTCAAGGAATAATTGAGTAAACTAGTGTTCATACCTCTTCAACTGTTTTTATCAAACCCTCAGAGGCACTACTCCAAAGAGAAATGCTTTTGGACATAAATCCTTCATTTGGATTTTATAAAGTTGCTCAATCTGTCACCCAGACATCCATATTTGTTCTAATTTTGTGTTCATGATTTCACCAGTATAAGTGCTCCAGACGGCAGCATGGGGCAGTAGAAAGCATCCTGGCTCTTGCGTTAGAAGACCTGAGTTTGAATCCTGCCTCTGATTCCCACTATCTGTGTGACTCTGGGTAGTTGTTCACCTCTCTGGCTCTCAGTTTCCTCATATGTAAAATGGGAGAGCTAGATCACAGAAATGGCTTCTGAGGTCTTTTCCAGCTCCATCTAGGTTCCTACATCACTACACCTCTCTGGGTCTCAGTTTCCTCATTTTGTAAAATGAAATCATTGGACTAGAAGGCCTCTGAGACCCTTCCATTTCTAAATTTATAGAAGAGTTGCAATCTGCCTCATAGGCAGGATGATACTATTATATAGCTATAGAATCCTTCCAGGTTGCCTCACCCCAAGATATTTTCTAATCTAAAATAGAGAAATGAGAAAATTAGGTGGTAATGCTACATCTAGCTTAGACGAAGTGTTCTTACACTTTTTTTTTGTGTCATGGACCCCATGGGCAGTCTTGTAAAGTTTGACTCCTCAGAACCATGATTTAAAAAAAAATCATAATTGAAGAAAATGCTCAATTTCATTTGGAGATTAGTTAAGATAAAGGTGTGATTTTTCTTTCTGATCCAACTTCGCAGACCCCCTGAATCTATCCAGGAACCCCAGTTTAAGAATTCTGGTCTTTGCTTATTTCTCATGGATTCTAATCTTTAGGCACATACAACACACTCAAAAACCACTGGATCTAAGATGAAAATAATACCCTTTTTGTAAAGTCAATTCAATCAATACTCTCTGCTTTCTTTAGATGTTTGGTAGAATTCATTTGTGAATCTGACTCTGATACCTTTTTCTTAGGAAGCTCATTTGTGGCCTGTTCAATTTCTTTTTCTAAAATAGGTTTTTTTAGGTATTCTGCATTCTCTTTTGCTTTAATTTTATCTTCATTAGTGGTGTATTCACCCCTTTAAATTTTGATACTAGTGATTTGATTTTCTTCTCTTTCTTTTTTAATCACTTTAATCAATGGTTTACCTAATTTTTTTTTATTAAAACCAGCTTCTAGTTTTATTTATTCAATGGTTTTCTTAGATTTATTTTTACTAATCTCACCTTTAAGTTTCAGGATTTCCAATTTGGTGTTTAACTGGGGATTTTTAATTAGTTCTTTTTCTAGTTTTTTAATTGCATACCTAATTCATTGATCTGCTCTTTCTCTGTTTTATCAATGTAAACGTTTAAAGATATAAATTTTCTTCTGATTGCAACTTCTGCTGCATCACATAATTTTTGGTTTGTGGTCTCATTATTATGATTTCTTTAATAAAATTAATTTTTGCTCCTATGATTTGTTCTTTGATGATTTCTTGACATCTCATATTCACTTGGACCAAAGACCTGAAGAATGGTCTTGCATGAGACTGTCATTGGCTTACTGCACTGATTTTTGTGTTGATAATTAGTTCACTCCAGAAAAGTTCAGTTATCTGCAGAATTTTTAAGAGATGCATTCCAAGAGTGTTCTTCTCCATCAGCTTGGTTTTCTCCTCCAGGATTCTGTTTTAACCATATCACAACTAATGAAGAGAGGAGTCCAGCTGTTTATGGGGAGTTCAGGAAGCCTCTCTCCTTCTGCCCTCAATTTTGAGAGTTGGACTTTTCCAAAGCAATCTTGGGTGATTTTTTTCCCCTATACTGCTAACTCCTCATGTTCTATAAAAACACTCAATACCAAGACTGACTATTCCTTTTACCCTTTCCAAGTAAAGTAAATAGAAGTCTGTGCTGGGTCACCGATAAAGGAGAATTAGCTAGTTTCTAGGAAATCCTTCTGAATCTGTGGCCTGGGGCCAATCTGCTGTTTCTCAAAGTCCTTGCCCTCGGTGATCCAAAGACCATCTCTTTTTGAGGTTTTCTTAGTAAGCAGACTCCTTCTCTCTCAGGGCTCCATAAAATCAATGTGAATTTTAAACATCTCCACTGAATATTCCCATAGTGAATCTCCCTCGGGTACAAGAAAGTCTTACCTTTTCAGAGTGAATGGACCCCTGGATGAAAGGGGATCTCAGAGTGTGTCTGGGTCTTATTTTATAAATGAGGAGACTGAAAGGCAGTGATATTGAATGACTTGTGTGGTTCTCACAATCACACACTGGCGAATTCTTGGGTCCTATGAACTTTCCAAAGACATGAACGAAAGAGAACATCTCTGACTGTTGCTGTTTTTAAGAACTTGATTTGCATCTCATAAGGACTGGAAATAAGCCGGGGGTGGGCAGCACGGTAGTAAAGACACTTTTGTTTTATCGAAAGCCAGAATAATTATGTCTATGCTCTCATAGACCAGTGGCTTCCTGTCCCAAAGTGAATTGATTTTTCTTTATATAAAAGTCTAATGCTACAGCCCAAACTAGGTTTTCTCCTGAGGGTTTCAGCCAGATTTATACAATCAAAAGACCACAAGTAGATTTGCATATCTTTAGTGTCAGCCTCCCAAGCTGGGGCTCCTAGTCTCAGCAATTTTAACATTAAAATGTTACTGTTTCTCCCTTAGGGGGTTTTCCTGTCTACTTTTATTCTGCTTTCTTTCTCAGTCTCATCCGTGTAATTGTCATCAAGCATTCCCACTAGCAGGTTCACAGGGGTGGGGAACCTGTGGTTCTCTAGGTCCTCAAGTGTGGCCCTTTGACTAAATCTAAAATTCAAGGAAACTTGAATGAAATCCAAACTTCAATGAACATATATACCTGTGCATAGAAACATATATGTATGTACATATGTTTGCATACACACAAATCATTTAAGATTTTTGGTCATATGTGCACACACATATGTATGTATACATACACACATTAAATCCAGAATTATTTGTTGGGGAGGACACTAGCATCTGAGGACAGGAAGGGATACATACGGAAAGGCTTCATGTAGAAGGCACTGCTAAATCTGAACTTTGGGCTGTCCAAAAGTGAAGTGGGCTGCCCTTGGCAGTGGGGGATTCCCCTTCCTTGGGCATCTTCAGGTAAAGGCTGGATGGCCATTTATCAAGTGTTCCTTCTGGGATATGAGTTAGACTAGATGGCCTTTAGGGGAATCAATTCTGCACTTGGGTGATCCTAATCTACTCATGAGAATGGATTGTTTCATTCTTTCTACTTGTATCCCAATATCTAGCATAGCGCTTAGCATATAGTAGGTGCTTAATAAATGTGGGTTGGGTAAATGCTCTTGTGACTCCTCCAACACGTACTCTACAAGGAGTCCACCCAATGCACTGGAGGCCTTCCTCTAGGTCAGAGGTTCTCAATCGTTTTTTATGTCATGGGCCCCATTGACAGTCTGGTGAAGCCTTTGGAAACTTCAGAATAAGGGTTTTAAGTGCATCAAATATAATACATAGACTTATAAGAGAAACCAATTGTATTGAAATTTACTTTTACTCAAATGTTTTTTTATTATGTCTTTCTCCCATGACATTCATGATGACTTAGTAAGCATTTATTGAGTGCTTACTGTATACCACATACTGAGTTAAGTACTGGGAATAGAAAGGTGAAAAATCATCCTTAAAGTCGAAAAGCTTATACCCTAAAGGAGGAGACAACGTTAGCAAGGAGACCCACACATGGAGTAGATGGAAGGTTCTCTAGCTCCCGGAGGAACCATGAAAATCCTTCTGCAGAAGAAGCGTTTTGAACTGAGGCTTGAGGGAGGCTAGAGAGGCTGAGGGGTGAGGTGGTGAGGGAAGGCATTCCAGGCATGGAGGATCATAGAGCAAAGGAGGCAGGAGATGGAAAGGCAACAGGTAAGAGACACTGAAAGGGAGCCAGAGCAGCTGGATTGTAGGGTAATGCTTTGTAGTAAAAACTCAAGAGGATGGTGTTCTTTCAGGAAGAAGGGGAATAAGCAGTCAAAGAAACAAATGTTCTTCCTTTGGAGGAAATCTGGGTATTAGGAGAATGAGGGGACATAGCTGTAGCATTAGCATCATTGGGATGGGCTGGAGTGAAAGGAGAGGCTAGGAGCAGGGAGGGTAGTGGTGGGGATTGCAGGCAGCAGCACGGGGTGGGGGCAGCGGTAAATGAAGATGTGCTTGAATTTGTCACATATTCCAAATGGCAGCATGGCCCAAAGGATAGAGAGCTACCTTGGAGTAAGAGGGACAGGAGTTCAAGGCCTGCCTCTGAAGCATACTCGCTTTGTGGCCTTGGACAAATTGGTGAGCCTCTCATAGCCTCAGACTGCCCTCAGAGACCCCAGAATAGAGAAGAGTTGCTAATCTATAGCTTGGAGGGTGTTTCCATACTGGGATTTCTCTCACTAATAAAACCACAATTGGGAATGAATTGTGTTCCAGAGCAGGGATTCAGGCTTCACCTGTGAACTGTGGAGGAAGATACTCAAATCTGACACTTACCCAGGAGCCACTTAATACTTTTTTATTGACTGGCTAATTAATTAGATGATTTTTTGAGACTTCCCCTTCTGTATCAACGTGCTCATGATAAAATATAGTCTTATTTTGCTAACAATTTTCAATAATTTTTCATTCATATCTGACTCTGTGACCCCATTTTCGACTTTCTTGGCAAAGATATTAGAATGCTTTGTCATTCCCTTCTCTAGCTCATTTTATAGATGAAGAAACTGAGTCAAACAGGGTTAAGTGACTTGCCCAGCACAACTAGTGTCTGAGGCCAGATTTGAGCTCAGGAAGAGGAGTTTTCCTGACTTGAGGCCTGGAGTTCTACTCACCGCCACTGAACCACCTAGCTGCCAGCTAACAATTACCCTAGTGAGGTCATTTTTGTCCTCTTCAAGAAAGAAGGACAACGGCCAGCCAACCCTTAGCAATAGAGGTCTGCTTAAGCCGACTTCTGTTTCTTGAAGTTACTAATTGTTCTTCTTGCTGTGGACATTAACCACTTTTCCTCCTTAACAAACACACGCAGAGTTGGACTTTTTATTTTTCAGTATCTTTGTGTCCCAGGAAAATGTTTTCACTTCATCCTGATGAAATATTGCAAATGGTTTAAAAAGAAGGAAATGGGAAATTCTATATGCTTGCCTTCCTCCCATGATGTTATGGTTAAATGGATACAGTGGAGGGAGTGAGATTGTTCCCAAACATTCATAATCAAAACAGATGGGCAGGAGGTACAAGGAGAGGTAATGTGGACTCTCTCCAGAGGGAAAGAAATGACTGGTGCTATGGATGAGCTCTGCTCATGTGGGACAGAACTATAGCTCCCCAAATATGAAGGAGGACTGAGGCATTTGTGGGAAATGCAGTGTGTGTGTGTGTGTATGTGTGTGTGTGTATGTGTGTGTGTGTGCGCAAGAAAGAGAAAGAGAGGAAGAGAAGGAGAAGAGAGAGACAGAGGGGTTAGAGAGAGAGAGAAAGAGACAGAGAGACAGAGAGAGGGAAAGAGTGTGTAAGAGAAAGACAGAGACAGGGTGAGGGGTGGGTATTGAAAGACAGAGATGAGAGAGGAGAGAAAGAGAAGAGAGAGACACAGAGGGGTAGAGATGACGACAGAGAAAGAGACAGAGTGACAGAGAGAGGGAGACAGTGTTTGTGTAAGAGAGACAGAGACAGGGTGAGGGGTGGGGATTAAAAGAGAGACAGAGACAGAGCCCCTTCAGATGTGCACATTTATGAAAGTAAATCCATGAGAGCTAGGGAGCAGTTCTTTGCTCATTTCAAAAGAAATTTGAAGAGACTATTTCAACACCGGTCACAGGGGAAGGGAACAAGAAAAGTTATTTCTTCTCTTTTTTTCTTTCTCTCTTCTACTATTTGATTAATTTTTTTTCCCTCTTCTCTGCCTCCTATTTTCGGATCTGTGATCTAGTCAGTGTGGGGAGCTCCCAGTGTTGAACTCCCTCCACCATGCCAGTTAGCTACTCCCTAGAGAGTTGCCTGAGGCATAAGGAGGTTACATGACTTCCTCTAGGTCTGGGGAATGTTTAGATGTCCAAGACAGAGGATGAGATTTGAAGCCAAGGTTTCTTGCTTCCAAGACCAGGCTTCGCAGTATGGTGGAACTTGGAGTCCCAAAGACCTGACTTTAAATTCTGCCTCTTATGATGATTAGATATCTGACCTTGGGCAATTTATTGAACCTCTATCAGCCTCAGTTTCCTCATCTGTAACTTGGGTATAAGTCATCCCTATAGCACCCACATCTAGGACTAGCTGTGAGATCCAAGTGAAAGCATGCATGCAAATGACTTTGCAAATTTTAACATGCAAAACAAGATGTGATTATGTCTGTCCCTCGCCTTCCACATCCTATCTGAAATATGCTATACTATGTGGAGGGTGGAAAGTCCACAGTTCCTTATGGCTTCCATGCTTTTAGGGAGATGACAAGGCACTGGAAGTTTACTAGCTTACCTGAGGCTCCTACGCCCTTGTGTCTGACCTATGAGTCATTTAAATTCAACAGAGAGTTTTCTATTGCTTCAGATGGCAGCACTATTTGGTGTCTGGTCAGTGCCATGGTAGACAGTTGTAGACGTCATTGCTCAGAGAACAAAGGTTGAAATGACTGATAGAGCTGTGGGACAGTAATGGACTGGAAATGTTTCTAGGGATGAAAAGAATCTCATCTCGCCTTCATATGCAACCAATCCAGACAGCATAGAAGCTGGCTTCTCTCCCTGTCTTCTGCCCTCCTGTCAAATATAGTTGAAATTGGACTGGGAAGTCCAATCAGGTAGATAACACAGAGAGGTGTTTGGAGAAATCAAGCAAAAAATCTTCAGAATTGCTAAGAGGCCCTCAAGAGATTTGTCTGGCTCCAGAAACACCAAGTAAAAGAATAGTTTCATTACAATTCCGCTGACAACAGAGAAGATAAACTCCTATTGGATATGTGGTAATTCATAAGCAGCTCATGGAAATGTAAGCAGAGACTGGAAGTGTTGAGTGACATGGGCTGGTATATCAGGGCATGAGTAGAAGGCCCTCCTGCCATTTATTTTGAAGGCCTATATTCCTCCTACTGTTATGCTTTTTAATAGCCCCAGTGCATTCTCGGATGGTATGAATGAATATTCTTTCATTAATTCTTTCTTCCAGTCTTCCCAAATTCTCTCCTTTTCTCTCTTGATTTATACAAGATTAAGGAAGGGGAAGTGGTCCTTCCCATCCTTGCTAAAAATCTTACCTTTTTCACAAAGCCTTTTCTGATTTCCCTTAGAATTGATGCCTTTCCTCTGATTTACTCTGATTTTCTCTGTTTTTGTTGATTTTCTCTGATTCACCCCATATTCAGATGGTTTGTCATAAGTTATTTGTATGTTGTCTCTTCCATTAGACTGTGAATGTCTTGTGAATGCCCTTGAAGGCAAGGAATCACCCCCTTTCTTTGCCTTCCTAAAACTTAGCTCTTAATAGATACTTATTAAATGTTTGTTGCCTTGACTTGAAGGGGATGATGCTGGTGGTGATTAAAAACATACTGAGAGATTGTTAGTTGAGGAATAGTAAATTGCTTCCATCAAAAAAAGCCTTGAAATGACGACCATAAGGCATGCATTGTACTGGCTGTTGGGGTTACAAAAATAAAACAATCTCTACCATCAAGAATCATACATTATATTTTGGAAAAACAACACGTAGACATAGAAGTAAATATGTAATGCATAGCAAGTAAGTAATTAAGAGGGGGAAGACACAGGTGTAACATGAAGGGCAGTTTGTTAGGAACAGGGCAGGCATTGCAGATGGTGCAATGGAAGGATAGGGTTGTGTTTTCCTTCATTTTTGAAGGGGACCATGGCATCAGGGAAAAGATGACATGACTTGCAGTTGACTTTGATCTGAATGAGTAGGAAGGATAGGGAAGACCAGGGAGGAGTGCCATGGCTGGTTATGTGGGAGCTAGGAGTGATAATTAGGGAAGGGAGCTATGGGAAGCATTGAAGGCTGGTTTTGGCTACAGTCCCATAAGGAAGATTCCCTCCCATCCCTGGATTACCCAAGCCTGTCCCAGAAGCATTCTGCCTCTTCCTGGCTTTTCCAAGGCACTCTGTCTAATGCTTTTTTCTCTTTGTCATCCCAGACTGCAGACAGGCTGTTCTGGTTGGGAGGGGGAGTGGAGAGTGGGGAAGAAGAGAGTAATGCCTCTGAGTCATTGGTCTCTGTCCGCAGCCTGGCTGCTGTGATGCTTGGCACTTCTGCCTCCCCTTCCCCTCCATCAACATATGTCTCAGTGGCTGGGGGCTGGATGTCTGTGGTCTTTGGGGCTCCTATGCTCCCAACTCATTTGAACCTCCTTGAACCTTTGAGTAATTGTCTGCCAAGAGGAAGTTAGGCTGAGGACCGGAGAAGCAGTGGTGAAGATCGCCTTTTAATCCACCACCCCTCCCTTTCTGATGGTGTTTATCTTATGTTCTGTTTCCCATCTTCCTTTCCCTTCCAAAGTAATAACCTATTTCTTCACCATTTCATGAATGAGATAATCATTTCTGCCAGACCCATGAGACTATCCAGTTAATGAAAAATTCCTGTCAATAATAATAATAGTAATATAATAAAAGAACAGAAGACATTTATTAAATGAGAAATGTGCTTTAAGTGTGTGTGTGTGTGTGGGGAGCCACCACTAAAAGTCAAGTGTATATTGAAAATAATGAAATGCTATTTAAGGAGGTTATATTGGGAAGTTTTGTTATTAAATATCGTGTTTGTACAGTGCATGAGGCTTCTCATGGAGCTGAGGAAAAACTAAGGAAATGGTGTTAGAACATGAGAGAACACTAGCTCCTCTAGCCAGAGGGCCTGGTTCGAATCTTACCCTGGAGGCTTATTGCCTGGGTAGTTTGTGGAAAGTCTCTTCACCTCCCCTGCCTCAGTTTCTCTCTCTGTAAAGTGAAGAGGTTGGACTAGTGGTTGTTTGAAGCCCCTCCTGGCTCTAGCTCGATGTTATTATTTTCCTGTAGCATAGGGCTGTTTCTAGAAAGTCTGTAAAGTGAATATGTGTACTGATGTAACCACATGTTCTTCCACGAGGGGGAGGGGAAGGGGAAGACCTATAGCTACCCCAGCTTTGGTCTGTGACTTCATATTCAAAAGGTCTACCCCCCCCACCCTGAACTTCCCCAGTTCTCTCTAAAAGACCAAGCTCTTTCCTTGTCAATTCTGTATCACATCAGGCTTTGCAAAAATGATTAATTTACTTAAAATAGTAAGCATCGTGCCTTTAAGAGCTCATTAAAAGGAAACAGCTCTAGATACAGACCTTGTCATTGTCCCAATTCACTGTTCTCCCAATACCCACCAGCCTACTCCCTGGGGACCCTAGACTGATCATCTTTGCTTCCTTCCACCTCCGAGAAAGTCTCTTCACACAAAGTTTGTGAGCTAGGGAAAAGTCAGGGGCATCCCTTGTCAGAGGGATGAACATAAGAGGGGCCCCACCCTCAAGTCTGGGGCTCTGCTTCACAGATCACAGATTGCTGAATAAGACCAGTGATCAGCAGCTGCTGCTATCTCGGAGGGGCTCAGCTGCACATCTAGTCTCTAACCAGGAATGGGGACAACATTCATGCCTTTTACCTGGGTTCTTAAAGTCTTGCCAGGAGAAAGTTTCAAGTCCCCTCATCATTAGCGTCAGGTGGACAAGCCACCAAGAAAGCCTCCTGCTGCATCTGCTGATTTCTGATCATTTTGTCTTCCTCCCAAGACCCCTTTATCAAAGGTCCCACATGGAGACCTCACTGGATTATGCTCCCAGATCTTTGGGGGAATGCAATCCAGAGAGCTCTTGCTTACCTAGACATGAGTCAGCCTCAAATCTGGGGGGCAGCAGTTTCTAACAATAGAATATTTTTGCATTGAATTTATTATAAAATCAGTGCTGGACTCTTTTTAGTGGGGGGAGGGAGCAGCATGGTTGACTCCAAAATAGAACAAAATTAGAATTCAGAAAGCAGATTATCTTTTAATGATATCTCTTACTTTTATATCACTTACTTTTCCCAATACTTTCCTTTTCTCCTCAGATAACCACCCTCTAAAATAAAAAATAAAAAGAGGGGAGGGGACTGGTCCAGCAAAATCAACCAATACATTGGCAAAGTCTGACAGTGTGTGCCATGTTCCACACCTGTCAACCCCCACTTGTGCCCAGGTGAGGGAGCTGCCTTCTCATATCTTTTCTATGGGGCCAAGTTTCAGAGCAGTTGAGTTTGAATTATTTTGTCATCATTGTTGTTTCCTTTTATGCTATTGGGCAGCTCATTCTTTTACATCATCTATCCCCTAAGAAAACAGTTTATCATAAATTCATCATGTAATAATAATGATGCAATCAGGAATGCAATTAGTCACAGAATTGTTTTCACATTTAGCACAATAAGATCGGAAGAAAGAAGGAAAAGAACATCCCAGAACCCCCAATGATGGCTGCTCCCCTGAGAGGAGTCACTAGGTCACTGCCAAGCCCTCCACCCGCCAAGCAGTGTCTATTCTGTCTTTAACTCTCTCCCATTTCCTGGAGCCTTGAGAGGCAGGCGTGTCTCTGTGGGCAGAAAGAAGGAAGAGCTGGGGTGCAGCAGGGGTGCCCGTCCCAAATGAGGAGCCAACAGAAAATGTCACAAGAGCACACAACCCAGCAGGGCAGTGCTAGAAGGGGCCATCTAGAAGAGGTCTTCTTGTCCACCTCCTCCCCATTTCACAGAGAGGTAAAGTGAGGTTTCCTTCACCTCTAGGAGCCCCAAAGCAACCCTCTAAGTCCCAAGTGGCAGAGCAGAACTCCTCACACCAGGGAGATCAGTTCCAATCCAACAGTATGGCCATATCACCTCTGTTGGTGTGGCCTCAGCGTTATTGGAGAGCACTGTTGATGCTGGGATGCCCACCTTCCAGGGACCAGGGCATGGGGGAAGGTGACTAGTGCCAGAGGCAGGAGGGCATAAGTGAAGCCCCTGAGGAAGAAGGGGACAGGGCTTTTGGAGAGCTGCCGAGGACTCATTCTCATCCTGACTCCAGATGTCACAACCGTGCCTCTTACTAGGAAGGGGGAAAAAAAAGTGACTTTTCTTTCTGTTTGTCCTTGGAAGCTGTGAAACAGCCGTGGTTGCAGAGTACGCTGTTCTTGGGGTTTTACAGATGGAGAGCTGTGAATCAGCTGGCGGGGGGGGCAGGCCGGCCACCTGGGGAGGCGAGAGTGCTGAGACAGGACGCAGGCCTGGCCCTCTGTCATACCAACATTTTAATTGGAGTCTTGGGGCTAGATAATTCGGTGACTTCCTCCATTAGCTCAATTCTGCCAACTTATCAGTCTTCCTCCCTGTCACTAACCCATCTCTCAAGCCAGCTTTCTTCCCTTCCAATCCCCGCCAGCCTGAATTAGTGGCTAGGAATATATCCCCATAGCTCCTCCCAAACTCTCATCCTTTCTTAGGTTTGTCAGTCAATAAGCATTTATTAAACACCTACTATATATGCCAGTCACTGTGCAGGGATTCAAGGGCAAAGGCCAGCCCTCGTTCAGAAGAAGCTCATTGTCCACTGGGCAGACAGCCTGCAGACAGCTGTGTACAAATGTGCTATACCTTCCTGCTTTGTCCTCATGTCATAGACTGAGAGTTGGGTGGGATCCAAGGATCACAGGTTTGTAGAGGTCACATAGCCCATCCTCCTTATTTTGAAGATGAGAAAACTAAGACCCACAGCAGCTAAGTGACTTGTCCAGGGCCATGTGGTTAGTGAGTAGAGGAGACAGTCAGAATATGAACACACGTCTTCTAACTTCAAATTCAGGGTTCTTTGTGCTGGACCATAGATAACAACAAGAAGGTGAGTAATATGAAACCACATTGGGAGAGGAAGATGGTGCCAAATTGTGGAAGGCCTTCGAGGGTAATCAGAGGAGTTTAAACTCAGCTTGGTAGGCAGAAGAGTAATGTAGAATGCAAACTGATTAGAAAGGAAAATCTGTCTGCCCTTCCCACCCCACATGCTCCATTCGCACAGAGGTGGGCTGCCCCACAGAGCCTCATGCTGCCAGGGGGAGAGGAGACACATGGTTAGAGAGCTGGCTCTCCCACAGCTAGCACAGGCTTGTGACTTCACAGATGCCACCTGTCGTTTCCCTCAGAGCTGCTGATGTATCCACTGAGATGTTTTCTCTGCTAAGCTGCTATCTCTTATCTCTCTACTGACATGTCTTTGCCCTCCATCGAGTCTCGGCTCATCTGCTGCTAACCCACTTTTCTAATGAGCTACAACTGCCACCTGCCAGCTTTCATTTGAATTGTCATTGATGAGCAGGAAGGGGTGTTTATAGCTTCTCTGTGAACCAACAGATAGCTTTGGGGCTGTGTGTGTTCTTTTGTGAGTCATAGACACAGTCCTCACTTGGCCAGCAGAGCAAAAGCCCTCATCAAGGCAGCCTTTTTTTAATAGACTGTGCTTCCCCTCAAGTGGGGGCTCTGACAAGCCCATGTGATACTAGGCTTGCATTGAGTAGCTTTCCCTCAACTCCCATCACATCCCTGATACTGAGCACAAGGGTCACATAAATTGCCCTGGAGTTAAACTTGGTTACCCTGGAGGGTTAGGGGGGAGGTGGCAGCTCTTGCTCTCCATTCTTTCAGTTATACCCAGGTCACTGCCCATCTTGTATGATTCTTTTTTTTTTTCTTTTTGGAGGGGGGAAGGCAGGGCAATTGGGGTTAAGTGACTTGCCCAAGGTCACACAGCTAGTGTGTCAAGTGTCTGAGGGCAGATTTCAACTCAGGTCCTCCTGACTCCAGGGCCCGTGCTCTATTCACTGCACCACCTAGCCCCATGATTCTTACTATAATTGCTGTTAAGGGATTTTAACTTGGCTTAAACCTAAGTTTAAAAGGCAGTGGAGAATAGATTTACTGTGAATTTCATATCTGGAGCTGTGTGATCCCAGGCAAGTCTCTCAGTGTCCCAGGCAACTTGATAGAATTCCAGTAATAGACAATATATAATATACAATAACAGACTCAGTAAGTTACATAGAAAGTCCCAACCTCCATTGGTAGAGGAAGTTTCCTCTTCTGAGGTTCCCTCTGCCAACAAAATCTCTCTTCTTTGTAAAACGAGGGTGTTAAATTATTGTTCCTGGAATTCTTTCTAGATCATAGTTCTTATGATTTCAATGAAAACCAGATTTTTAAAAAGTGGCTACAGCTTTTGAGAGACTTCTTTGAGTCAAGAAGGAAGAGACCAAGATGGTTAGAGTAGCAGCAGAAGCAGCATTTGGAAAAACAAAAATGTCAGAGGATAGGAATTAACATCCCAGAAACTCAGCAAAGCTTTTTGCTTGAATTGCGTCTCAATTAAGTCCTACACATTACTGAATGTTACTATACTATTGATGAGGCTAGGTAAGCAAAAAAGATGGCACTGATGATGGTGATACAGGGATTTCTATCTCTGAGACATGAAATGAGAGGAGAATCTGGTGGGTTGGAAGGTCATAGCCCAGTGATTACAACGACAGTTGATGAAAGGCATGACAGCCTTCTAGCCCAAACACAGAAATCTGCTGCTCCCTGTTGCCCAAGTGATGGGACTTCTTTTTGTACAGTGAATCAAAGGCGAACATTTGTTTTCTGACAAGTGCTCAGCACTGATGCAATGGGATTTGTATTAAGTTAAAAATCAAAAGGGATACATAGGAGAATTCCATGAAAAGTTGGGCTTGCATTAAGCAGGTAGCCAGCTGTGGTGGACTTGGATTGGACCAGAGGGGATATCCTGGGGAGAAAAAAGGGCTAAGTGAGCAAATAGGTGGGGTGTGTCAGCTCAACACAGGCTCCAAATAGAGGCCACTTCTGCCTTTCATCTGCTCCTGTGGGAAATCCCTCCTCATTCTCCACACTCCTGGTAGACCTGGCTTTATTGACCCAGGTCTAAGGAACCCAGATGACAATTCTCCCATTTCAGCCAGCCAGTGTGGTTTCATAGATTTCATTAAATCTAGAGCTGAAAGGGCATTGGGGACCATCTAGTCTAACAAACAATCTCATTTCACAGAAGACAAGTCCCAAAGAAGGTTAGTGACTCATGTATAACCTCTGCCCAATTGCTCGCCTTCTCAATGAATGGGAAGAGGAAGGAAGGGGAGAATTTGGAACTCAAAATCTGGGGGAAAAAGAATTTAAGATTGTTTCTACATGTAATTGGGAAAAAATAAAATATTAAATAGGAAAGAAGGTTAGTGTCTTATCCAACAACTAGAAAGGAGATAGGAGATTCAAATCAAAGCTGTTTTTTTTTTTTTTACTACATCTAATGTTCTTGGTCCCTTGAGGGCATTTTCCCAAGCTGCTAGAGAAGCGATTTAAAACCAGTAACTGGCACATACCATTTCATAATTCTGTCATTTGAATATGTCTTTTCCCCAGTAAGATTGCAAGTTTCCTGAGGGCAGAGCACATAGAAGGTGATCAGTGAAATCAGTGTGTACATTTTATTTGCTTTAAGTAGGCCCTTCTAGCTCCAAGGAAGCAAATGCCCTTTTTGGCTGAACTTGAATAGGCATCACAAAGTTAGGAGGAACATTAGAACATAGAACAAAGACTTAGAATGTTAGAACTAGAAGGAATCTGAGGAAATGGAATATTCGAACATAGGCCATTAGGGTTGGACATGACTGTAATGATCACTGTCACTTTTGTGTCACAGACCCCTTGGCAATTTGATGAAGACTAATAGATTATTTCTTAGAATGATTATTATAAGTGATGGAAATAAATGCTAAATTTCAGTTAGATGTTAGTGGAAAATAAAGCTGTATTCCCCCATCTTCCCAGTCTAATTTAATGAATCCTTTGAAATCTATTCATGGGAGGGGTGTAGACCCCAGGTTAAAAAACCCTAACCAGATATAACCCTTGTAGTTTTCAGAGTACTTTTCAAAGTAAAATGAATCCCAGAGAGGGGATGTGATTAGCCTGAAGTCACACAGCAACAAGGTCATGGTAGCAACATCAAGAGGGCATCATGCCTTTAGATGGGTAGGTATGGGCAGGAATATGGGATAAAACCAGTGACAAATCATACAATCATAAAATGATAGAATCATAGGTCTAGAGCTGAAAGGGCCCATTGAGTATAACCCTCCACCAGAGGAGGGAAACTGAGGCCCAGGGAAGTAAAGTGATTTGCCCAAGGTCACATAGCCTATAAGCACTGGAGGCAGTATTTGAATGAAGGTCTTTTGACTCTAAAGACAATGCTTTTTCCACGGTGCTAGGCTGGATCTTTGGAGTCAGTACCTCTGCAGTCCCAGCATAGAGAGGAATTGGCAGGGGATGCTTTAAACCTCTCAGTTACTCTCCGGGGTCCTGAGCCTGAACATATAACTCACAGGACTGAACATAATGCAGATGTCATACTGACTCTGTGACCCCCTAAATCTCAAGATGATGGCTTATGAGGCTGGAAATGGGCCCATGTGGTCCATCATGAGACTGTTAGAGCAGAGAGGGGGCTCTGTCCTCCCAACCTTCATGGGGAAGCTTGCAGGTGTGAATGAAAGTGCGAGGATAGAACAACATCCCAGACAAATGGTCACCCAGCCTCCACTTTCTGACCTCTAGGGATGAGAAATTCACTACCTGTAGTGCTAGCTCTAATTCTTTTGGACAGATATAACCGTTAGGAAGTTTTGCCTTACTTTGACTCTGTATCTCTGCCACTTCTCATTGTTTATAAGGGATGGCATCTGATGGGGGCCTGAGCCCCTCTTCATTTGAATTGAGTCATTTTTTTAGTCATGTCAGACTTTTCATGACCCAATTTAGGTTTTTCTTGGCAAAGATCCTGGAGTGGTTTGTCATTTCCTTCTCTAGCTAATTTTACCAATGAGGAAACTGAGGGAAACAAGGTGAAGTGATGTGCCCAGGGTTACACAGTTAGTATCTGAGGCCATATTTGAACTCAAGAAGATGAGTCTTCCTGACTCCAAGCCCAGCACTCTATCTACTGTTCACCTGGGTGCCTGTTATCATCTTTAGCTGGAACTACATTAGCTGCCTGGCCTCTGAGATGCCCATTATGTGGGAACAAAGGGCGAGAGACAAAGATAAAAATGGAACAGCTCTGACCTCAAGGGGCTTACATTCTGTTGGTAGAAAATGACTTGTATAGTGTAGTGGAGAGCATGCCTTTTGTAGAATCCAAAAGGCATTTAGGTAGATAGACAGACAGATAGCTATAGATACTGTATATAGTTAGAGATTGCTAAATAGCTATAGAAATCTGTCCATATCTCTATATATTGAGAGGAAGAGAAAGAGAGGGAGGGGGGGGAGGCTAGAGAGAAAGGTGGGAAGAGAGAGACAGAGACAGAGAGAGAGAGAGAAAGGAGGAAGTTATTAGACACTTAGTATATGTCAGACACTATGCTAAGCACCAGGTATAAAAATACAAGTAAGCAAGATATTTCCCGCCTCTTAAAGAGCTTAAATTTGAGTAAGGGGCAAACACATATGGGGCAATGGAAGGAGGGCTGAGGCTATCCATGTGGCCAAATGGTAACAAGATCACAGAAGTAGCCTGGAGCTTTGGACCCTTGGAAGATGAAGCCAGAAGCTTCACCTGTCAGAGTTGGGGGTGTACAGGAAGGAGTCCAAGTTCCCTGGCGGGGGAGGGCAGAATGCCTCTGATGAATCTGGCCAAACTGGCCCATGCCCTAGCTGCAGAATTCTCCTGTCCTCTTCATCTCTAGTCATTGGTTCAATCAATATTGATCAAATGTTATCCAAACCCATGACCTTGGGATAAGTGCTAGGAATACAAGATGAAATGTAGGGGTCCGATTAAATAGTCTCCAATGTTCCAGTTCCAAATTCTCTGATCCTAACATATCCTGTGATTTTAGTATCAATCTCGTAACCAGATTCCCTTATAGAATCTTTACATAGAATCTTCTGGTGATAGATTGTTCATATGAACTGAAAGAGAGCAAGGAGTTAGGGACAACACCCAAGAATGTGAGCCTGGGTGATTGTGCCTGGGTGCTTAATCAATGTTGCTTGATTGATTAATTGGTGCCTCAGTAGTACTAGGGTGATTCCAAAGAGAGATGGGTTTGGAGGAAAGCATACTACATTCTATTCTGTCCACAGCTGAAGCTCATGTAGATAACAAAGAAAGTGGGTGAGAAACACATGCCTGAGTATTAAATATGAAACAAATGGAGACTCAAGTCAGGATGAATTTGCAAGGATGTAGGGTGGGTATTGCTGAGCTCCTAGGGGAAAGTAGGAAATGTAGTGTGAGGTTTGGCTAAAGTTCAAGAAACTGGTTGGTCAGCCAGGTGTGAATCTGAGCAAAGACCTGAGACTTTAATGCTTAGCTGTGCTTGGAACATGGTAGATGTTTAGCAAATGATTGTTCCCTTCCTATACCCTATGAACTACCTCAGCCTTCTTTTTAAAAAAATCATGGATATCATTTGTTTTTCATTATCAGTAGTTCCTAATGCATCCCTCCCACCATCCCTTACATGACCCTTTATAATAACTAAGGAAAAGAAAAGAAAGTTCATTAAAGCTAACACTTCGGTGAAGTCTGATGTTGTCTCTTCTCCTACGTCTTCTTTGGGACCAAGGTTATCCATTATAATTCACAGCATTCAGTTCAGATTATCTTCTTGTCTTTCCGTTTACAGTGATATGGTCTTTTCCTGGCTCCACTAACTTTACTTGGCATCAGCTCATCTCTAGCTTTCCATATTTTTTTTTTATACTCTCCACATTCATTGCTTCTTATAGCCTAGGACTATTCTATCACATTTATCTACCACAATTTGATTTGCCATTTCCCAATCCAACCCTTTTTATTTCCAGTCTTTTTAAAATGGATTTACTGCTATGGTTTTCCCCTCTCTGC
The DNA here is from genome assembly GCF_028583685.1 of Petaurus breviceps papuanus. Lineage (NCBI taxonomy): Eukaryota > Metazoa > Chordata > Mammalia > Diprotodontia > Petauridae > Petaurus > Petaurus breviceps. The sequence continues at coordinate 22,555,322 of NW_027185797.1, read as the reverse complement.
TGGTACCAAGACCATAGGACCTCCAACCTACTGACCTAATGCCATTGGTGCTAGGGCTACAAGACCTCAACCAAAATTCCAGATGACTCTTGGCTGTAGCCTCTGGTAGAAGCAGGAAAATCAGAACAGCGTTCTGGAGACTGTTTATTTGATTCTAAGTACTTTGCCTATATTATGGTAAAGTATCCCCAGATACATAACCGTGCTTTGGTTGTCATTTTCCCATCTGAAAAGTTAGACTGCCCATTGGCCTGGTTATCTGAGACAACAACGTTCTTTTCTGTTGATTTATATTCTTTCTGAAAACAACCAAACATCACCTCTGACAGACACTATTCAGCATGCTAGTTAAGCACACAATAAACAATTTAGAGGAAGAGGTGAAGAAATTCAAACCCTCAACTATAATATTCTCTTGGAAGTGATCTCTTCCCTCTCCTGGGCCATTTTGCTTGTACCTGTCTTATTGATTTTTTGCATTATGCCCTGTTAGTGTTATTTGTACATATGTCTTCTCTGTATCTCCTACTATACTATAAGTTTCTTGAAGGCAAGGACTACATCTTCTTTTTTGTCTTAGGCTAATGGCAGCTAGGTGGTACAGTGGATAGAGCACTAGTCCTGGAGTTAGGACAATCTGAGTTCGAAATCTGGCCTCAGACACTAACTGTGAGACCCTGGGCAAGTCACTTTACCTGTTTCCCCTCAGTTTCCTGAATTATAAATTAGAGATACTAATAGCACCCACCTTCCAGGGTTGGCAAGAGGATCAAATGAGTGAATATTTGTAAAACTCTTAGCACAATGCCTGGCACATAGTAGGCGCTATATAAAATTAGTTCTCATCATTATTAACTCAGTAAGTTTGTGGATGATTTATACCAAGGGATCCCCGAGACCTATACATAAGGGGCTGGTCTCAGACAAAAAGGAGACACATTTTTACTTCCTTGTATATACTCTAACCTAACTTTTTGTGTGGTTTTGTCATTTTTTCCCCTGACTCTTATCTGCTACCTTTTTTTCCTATCCCATGGGCTCCCTCCTCCTTTATTTACCATTTCTTCTCAAACCTTCTATTAGGAAAGGACCTGGTAAAGACATGCACACTCAATGATTGGTATGCTTCATGGGATGCCTTGCCCAGAGGTCCCACACTAGACTCTGTCATTTATTACCTGAGTAATCTTGGGCAAGTTGCTTACTTTCTTTGGGTTTCAGTTTTCTTATCTGCAAGATAAAAGGATCAGATTAGGTGATTTTAAAATTCCCTTCCACTTCCAAATCTATGCTCTAATAAGAATAGTTGCATTTTAACAATCACCAAATCTCAAACCAAAGGAATGAGTGGCTAACTGAAGTTACAGGCATGGAAAGTATATGTTGGAAGTATCTCAGCCCATAGGTGATGCCTAATAATAGATAGTAATAGTAGCTGTTTGTATAGTGCTTTAAGGATTGTGAAGGTTTTTGCATACATCTTATTTGATTGTTTTTTCCATACAGTTTAATTTAATTCAATTCAATTCAGTTAAATAAAAAAAAATTAAATGTCTACTTTGTGCAAAGCATTGTGGGATAGCAACGGAGATACAAAGATACAAAACGAAGTGTAGTCTTTGCCCTCAAAGAGCTTCTAGTCCACTAAAAGAGATATGACCCATACCTAGATTTGGTGTAATACAGGGTCGAGTGTATTGGGGGCAAAAGAGAGAGACAGACAGAGTTCTTTAGGAAAATATGAGCATGAAGAGAACATTTTCAGTTTTGTGGTTCAAAATCCCTTCTTCATAAAAACTATCAAAGAGGAGATGGTACCCAAGCTAAGCACTGAAGGAAGAGAAGGGTTGTCATTTCTGTGATCATTTATGAGGAAAGGGGAGAAATTCTTTCCTATGTTGCATGTCTACCCAAGATGGGGGAAAGGACTACATTTCCCAGTATACTGGGACTCAGAGTAGTAGTATTCATGAAGGGAAACAGGGGCTCCATTTCTCTTGTGATGCCATAGGCTTGTAGGAAATTGGCGCAAAGAGAATTCTAGAACTTTATTGGAGGTTTCTAATGAGTTATTTATTGAATACAAGGAGGGAAACATGGACTAGGAAAGCAGCATGGATGTGACCATTATAAGTAGCAACTAGGATTGCCTGAGGCATTAGAAATTGAGAATAGCCAAGAAAGCAATAGCAGTAGCACTTATTGTAACTGTGCAAGTCACAGTAGTGTTGGTGGTAGTAGTGTTGGGGGTAGTAGTAGTAGTAGTTGTAGTAGTATTTATTTTTATAATATTTCACAAATATCTCTTTTTAACTTCAGAACAAACCTGTGTATTATTATTTCATTTTATATATGGTGAAACTGATGAATAGAGATTGGTATTCTCCTAGCAGCAATGCTAGGTAATCCATGATTAAGTTTCCTTTCTCCCTCATATACTGAACTTTAGCTACAGAGAGACCTTCCTCATATATTTCCCTGAGGGAGCCAGGAGTTTTGCTGGAGACCAAACCTAATCTAGGAAAAGGTGAATGAAAATATATTTGTCTTGGAATATGGCTAAGATTGTTTTCTGTCACTTACCTCTTCATACCTGTCCCAATTCAATGTTTTACTCTTGTCCAATGCTATTCATGGCCTGATTCTATGAGCTGGGGAGTTGCTGATTATCTAGGCCAGAGTTAACTTCAGGAATTCCCAGTTTTCAAATTGGGTAGAGGCAAGTGAGCCAAGATAGAACATAATAATTAAAAATCCTCATGATTTGAACCTTAGTCCATGAGTGTTCAGAGAAGCTGAGACGTTATGCACTACCCTACCTTAAGTTTTCATCAAGGCATTTTGGTTCTTAACAAGATTATTTGGTTCTGATGTCCAAAACTGCATTTCTCCTCTAGCCCTCTCCACCATTGATGTCAGTGTAAATACCCAATGGTAACAAGAATTGAACTCCAATCATCCAGGAATGTAATATTTTAACTCAACTCGATTATATTAAATGTGCAAATACCATGGGCAAGGTCAGAACAACAGAAAGCTGCATCCAGCCACCTCCGACTAAGGAGAACAAAATCATGCTTGCCCTCCACGAACTTACATTCTCCTGTAAGAGACAGGATGTTCACAAATAAAATACATACAAAATAATAGAAAGCAATTTGAGGAGGGAGGGAGCACTGACAACTGGAGAGCTTGGAAAAGCTCTTGTAGCAATGACATTGTGCTTTAGTCAAAGTTATGGAGTTGAAGACGCTGAGGAAGGGAGTGAGTACATTCCAGACAATGGTGGGAGAGTGAATGCAAGGCATGGATTGAGGATGGGCAGAGACTAAAGAGTTTGAAGACCATCATGGAGGGTTGTTCAGACCATGAGCTATCAATATGACACTCCATCCTAGAGGGCTAAGTCAGGGGATTCTCTCCCTGCCCCCAAATTTCACATGGATGAATTTGGCAGGATTTTTAGGTGCCATGTTTTTGTTGTTCTTAAGGTGGCTACGAGTAATTTTGGTGAAGGAGTTTGGCAATAGACTTTGTACATATGTATGGAGCTTAGACCAATGATTTATTAGCAATCCAACTTCCAATGATTTCCTTGGGTACTTTGATGCCATTGTCCTGTCCTATCACATGTCTTATAACCAACTCATGGATTGACAGAATGTTAGACTTAGATCCAGAGGTGTGCTGGAGTTTGCTTGTCCTTGCTCCCGAAAACCAATCATTATATTTTTGGTATGAGTATTTACCCAATGGAATTTGGTAAATGCTACAACTCATTGCTTGAGTTACTGTTCTGTTGATTGTTTAGATTTAAGAAAGTGATGGAGAAAATGTTAATAAGGCAGATCAGACTTTTTAAAAGCGTGTTATGTATTTTGTTAAACATTTGCTAGCATACCCCTGCCTGGACCAGACTTTGGTGCCTTTTTACTTTACAGATAAGGAAATAAACTCAACATAATAAAAAAAAAAAGGTGGCTCTGAAGTCCCATGAACAGTGGACTCAAACTGATGCCTTCTAAGCCTAAATCCATAAGTACAATATAATTTAATGAAATTCCTACTGAGAAAGGAGGTGCAGGGAACCCAATCGTTTTTGCTCCAGTTTTTGTATTAATGGAACATAGTAGGTGCTCTATAAATGTTTGCTTGGTAATTTCCAATGAGCCCAACACTTAAGAAATTCATACTGTCAAAGTGGTCAATAGTCATCAAATTTGGAGTCAGAGGATCTGGGTGGGTCTGCTGCTTTGTTACCTCTGTGTCCTTACATAAATCACTTCACTTCTCTGGAACTCGATTTCCTTTTTTTGTAAAATCAGGGAGTTGATACAGTGAGGTGCCTTCCAACTCAAAATTCTCAGATCCAAAATTTCTGCCTCTAACCTATTTTCTATCTTTTTGTGTTTCCCAGAAAGTAAAGTGCTGCCTGAGCTTTAGAAGCCTTCCCAGTTAATCTTGAAGTGAAATTGCAATGTTGCTTTTGGGGCCTCGGCTTTATTTCCATAACAACAGACTGATAGGTCTTAAACACTGGATGGTGAAGGTTTTTTTAACACAGCCTCTCCAAACCCCATTCTTCTAAGCACTTTCCCCTTCATTTTAAAATCCTTCTGAGAAAAGTTTAACCCATCAGATGGATCCTGATTTGGTTTCAATTGACTCATTATCCCCCCTCACCCCAAATAGAAGCTATTTATCTTATAAAAAGCCTTGCAAATAAGTCTGTAATGATATTTCCTAGTGAACTAAAAATTCCATCTTTGCCAACACAAAAGGATTTGCAAGCCAAGGCTCTGAATCATTGATTACTAGAGCTGGAAGGCATGAAAGTGATCCAATCCATTACCCTCATTTAGCAAGGGGGAAACTGAGTCTCAGAAAAGAAAAGAGTTTGCCCAAGGTCATATAACTTATCAGTGTCAGAGCTGGGGTTTAGAATCCAGTCTCCTGATACCCAGTCCAGAGTTTTTTTCATTGGATGGTGCTGTCTGGGCTTAAATGAAGTCTCATCTCATATCAGAGTGGAGACCTGACATCTGGGAATCACACCTGTCCTTTTAACATCTGTTGGTCAAGGTCAAGGATCTGGAACACCTTGGAGGTGAGCACACTGACCTGTGTTCAGTGCATAGTAATGGTCAGCAATATATCAAGTTTGTCCATTCTCTCCAGGGATGGTGACACAGAGGAATTATCTAACTAGGTCATTTTTCACTAGGAGAGTAGGTTCAAGTGGTAAACTTTCTCTGTTTTGTTTTTCTTGGCAATTTATGTGCTTGTTCAATGTTTTATTAACTTATTATGAAAGGCAGCATGGTCTACTGGTCAGAGAACTGACATCTAAGCCGGGAAGACCTATGTTCAAGTCACTTCTCTGACACATATAGATTGTGTAGCCCTGGGTGAGTTATTTCCTATTATCAGCATAATAGGAAACTCTCTGAGAATCAGTTACCCAATCTGTATTGGTAAGGGAGTTTCTTCATTGGGAGTCCCCTATAATGACTTACTTCACAGCTCTAGTCTCCACCAAAATAGTTTATCAGAAATTTAATATTGAACATGAGTACAACTATGTAAACCTAAATATTAATTATTTGTACTTAAGTGAATTTATTTCAATGCACAAAGTATTTTGACTACTCTTAACTCCATTAAATTTCTTTGCCCGTTTGTTTTTATTCAGTTTTCCAAATGAGTTAGAGTTTACTTGAATTTCATTCTTTTTTTCTGCACTATTTTATAAATGTCTCTTCAGATTTCACACTTGTCCATATTAATTACAATATAGAATTCCCATCAATGTATCACAGTTCTTTTAACCACTGTTAGGCATTGTGGAGAAACAGGTATACTCATTTATTCCTGTGAAATTGCGAGCTTGTACCATCTTTCTGGAAAGCAATACAGTAATACATAGTCAAAGTTGCAAAAAAAAAAAAAAAGTCATCCTGGACCCAACAATTCCATTGTTGGAAATAAACCTTGAAGGCATTATGAAAGAGAACCAAAAAAAAATGAGCCATTTCTGTGGTTTTTTTCCCTTAGTTATTACAAGTTGTTTTGATAGTAGGAATTTACAGTGAATTTTACTTATGTAATTGTAACTTGGATGAGTGGTTTATTCCCATGTACATCTTCATTTCTTGGGAAATTGTCTACTTCTTACAGTGCCCTCCACATAATAGATGCCGGTCAAATCAAATTCCCAAAGAACCACATAATGGAACCCCCAAAATAGCTATGGGGCCCATGAAAATGTAGAGGGAATAAAATAGTCTATCTCACCTTTCCTTTAATGCCATTGACTGACTGAAATATCTATCAGTAAAAGGCTTTTTTAAGTGTGAGAACTGCACATGTGCACACACACACACACACACACAAAGCCTCTGTATATTCATTGTTTCACTTTTTGTTTTTAAAACTTTAGATAAGTCATTTTACCTCTTGTATTCTTAGTTGTGCCTGTCTCACTGGTCTCTGAGGTCGACAGTCATGGCATTCTATTTGATGAAATATTTGAATTTTCATATCCCTACAAGGGATTATTGGTAGATTTCTTTTGCCTAGGCTATCAGTTCTTTCCCATGGATAATTATGAGTTATCTGAACTTCCACAGATTTTTCCCTAGATCATAATATGTCTCTTGATAATTAATATTCTATGATAAATTAAAACCTAATGAGCCCCTGTTCACCCTTGAAACATCCTTGGTCTATGTCTCTAACATTTCCTTTTGCTTTTGACATTTCACTTGTCCTTTGTCCATCTTGTGGATTTACTTTCAAACTCAAGACTACCATGTGAGAGAGCTTTGTCTCATCTACTACTGGCAAAGTCTCCAGAAAAGAAAGAGCTCTGGCTACTCTGTCTCTGTCTCCCTCTGCTTCCCTCTGTCTCTGTCTCTCTTTGTATCTCTGTTTCTCTCTGTCTTCCTCTCCCTCTGTCTCTCTGACCCTGTCTCTCCTCTCTGTCTCTCTTTCCTGAATCCTATTAGTAATGTTCAGAAAATAACAAATATAGCCTTCACATGGGACAAAAATTTCTGGCGTCACTGGAAATATTTCTATATTCTCAATCCTTGTCTTTGATTTCTAGAGAGAGTGAGCAGTACAATTCCACATGAGGTCTCATGTTTCGTTTCAGTCTGATTCCTTGGCTTCTGCCTGTTTTCCCCAAATGATCCTGTGACATCATAGGTCCAAACTCTTATAGCCCACAGACAGTTGACTTCCCAGCAGACAGAGTGAGAATAGGGTTTTGATTTTTGCTTTGTTGTTTGTCGAAACAGGTTGGGGTCCTAGATGCCCCATATATTTTCAGCCAGGTATTAATTAACAAATGGAAAGTTTTCCTGCCCAATGGATATTCCCAGCTGATTTAAATCAGAGTAGTGGGAATTGTCAGTTTCATGTAAGGGATGTCAGTTTCTGACATGCTGAAGAGCCACTGAGATGCTGATTTGTTGTCTAAAGAAAACCAACCTCGGAGCTAAAGACAAAGACTGAAGGGTTGGCTTTTTATAAATGACCTATATAATATCAAAATTAATACCTTCACTTTCTTCCACCCAGGGCCAACTCCCCCTTCATCTCTCCCAAGGCCTCTCTTATCTGCCCATTTGGATCTCAAGTCAGATGGTTGGCTAGGGCGCCTAATTCTATGTTTTGTACCATGCCTCCCACATCGTTGGTGCTCGGCAAATGTTAAATAATAATATTTCATTTTTACCCCCTGAAGTTATCTGTCTGAGCCCTGGAATTCCAGCAGGCACTGTGTCTTCTCTGCACTTGGCACAGTACTTAATACCCTGCCACTGCTCACAATAAATGTTAAATAATTTTTGTAATAATCCCTTTCAAAGTTGTATCCATTGTCTAGCATTGCTTTGCTATAGCAAACAGCACCGGGTGAAATACAATTATAGAATAAGGGATGGTTAGATTTATGTTCATTTGGGTAATAGAGAGTTGTTCGACTATTGAGATGACTAAGCACCTCTTTCTATGTGCCTTATGAGAGACATAATAAATAGAACATTGCATTTATATAGTGTCTCTCCATGGAGGGAGCTCAAAGCAGTTTACAAATATTACTTCATTAAAGGAGCAAGGTTTAAAACTGACAAGATCACCCAGATCCCCTCTCCAGGGAATCGAGCCTTTTCTTCTCATTTTGAAAATTCTCTGTAATGTTCCTTGTCATTTGGCTGGATTTGCCAATTGCGTCCTATAGAGGGGATGCTTCACGTCCCATCGAGGCTGCCTAACCATCTTCTCTCAGACCCTGTGCCTTACGGAATCTGCTTCTCTTTTCTTAGGTCTTATGACTATGCTCTGGGAGCTCAATTAATAACATTCTGGATTTAGAGCTGGAAAAGACCTTGGAAGCCAGTGAGTCAAAAGCCCTCATTCTTCTGAAATGAGTTCAGAGAAGGTAAATGATTGCCTGAACTTAAACAGGTCATAAGCATCAGAGACAGGATTTGAACTCAGGTCCCACAACACTCCAGTAAATGCTCTTTGTGGCACAGTCTTGTAGTTGTGCAGCTAATCATGCCTCTGAATACTTCAGTGGTCTGTGTTTCCATTTGATGCAGGTGATTCCTTCATCAATAAAGACATCTAACCCTCTATGACTTTGTAGATTCCATTATATTGTGGGTTCCTTGAGAGCAGGGGGTGGTTTTTGCCTTTCTTTGTCTTCTCAGTGTTCAGTACAGGACTTGGTACATAGTAGGTGCTTAATAAATGCTTCCTACCTTGACTTGGCCATAGTAGGTGCTTAATAAATGCTTCTTACCTTGACTTGGCTTTGAGAGATACTGCTACCCTAGTGTGGAACTATAAGGCATTGGTGTATAAATAGGTGCTTCATAAATACTTGACTATGTGAGATACTGTTCGCCCAGTGTTGAACGGCAAGGCATTGGTGGATAGTGTTGTTTAATGAATGGATACTTAATTAAATGCTTGATTTAATGACTTTGAGAGATGCTGCTCACCTGGGGTGAAACTGCAAAACATTTGGTGCACAGAAATATGTCACATTAAAGTCTTTTTACCTTGGTAATAGTGATTTTGGGTCAGGTTGGCACACAGATAACTTCCATGCCATGATGGGGCATAGGAGGAATACTTTAGTGAATGACAAATAAACATAGGCTAGACTATCCTGAGAGAATGAAAGGGCAATCCAGGTTAGAATACTCGGTTAATCAAAGAAGATGAAATTTAACATGAATAAATGTAAAGTCTTATGTTGGGGTTCAAAAAGTCAACTTCATAAGTACAAGACAGAGATGAAGTTTGTCTGTAGAGGAGTGGAGTTTTTAAGAGATTTCAAGCTCAGTAGGGGTTGATAGTGCAATATGACAGGAAAAAAGACATAGCCTCAGGAATGAGGAGAGAAGTACTGCATTCTACCCTGCTCCTATTATATCCAAAGAATTGCATCTAGTTCTTATGGGTAAGAATCTTAGAAAGTAACCTGAGGCACCAGAGAGTTAAATGGCTTCTCCAGGGTCACCCAGACAATATGTATCACAGGTAGAACTTGGTCTTTATGACCACAAGGATATTTTTGTCTACATTACATCATGCTGCCTTGTGGGGCCAAAAGTAGGATGACACAGGACAAGACAGGTAGGATGGGATGGAATGGGATAGAACAGGGCCTGCACTTATGATTTTTTTTCTTTATGGAGGGGGCAGAGTAGGGCAATTGGGGTTAAGTGACTTGTCCAAGGTCACATGGCTAGTTTTGTGTTAAGTGTCTGAGATCAGATTTGAACTCAGGTCCTCCTGACTCTGGGGCCATTCTCTATTTACTGCACCACCTAGCTGCCCCCTTGTGACTTTTTTGGTATAAGGAACTCCCAAGTAAGGAAACTCCTGCTATCAATGTAGGTTAGCACCTTTTCTACAGCTTATAATCTTAGAGAGTCATTTAGAGCATGGAGAGTAAAGTGGCCCTGCCCAGTGGTCATCCACATGTGTCAGAGGCAGGCCTAGAACCCAGTTCCTCCAGAGTTTGAGCCTAGCTTTCTATCCACAATTCATGTAGATTATTGGCTTAAGTTATTTGGCATAAAATAGCTAAGGTTCACATATTTATCAGTGAATCAGCAGTTGTTTGATTTCTCATCTTTTTTTTTTTTCTTGATGAGCATTTAAAAACACAATTTGGATATAATAGAATTGTTTTAATATGTAGCTACCCAATACTTTCCTCATAAGAGCCAGTCACTTTTTTGGTCTTGTGGACTGGGTGACAGTAGAATTTAATGGAAGTTATTGTGGATGGGAATAGGGACAAAAGGAATTTCAATTTGTCACAGGATGAGGGAGGGGGGGACCAGTATTGACAAGACCAGATTGTCGGTAGAAATGCTTCAGATTTGGGGCTTTGAAAAAAATGAAACAATTCAACAGTGACAACTCTATGAAATCCATAGGCACAAGGACTGTATTGTGGTCCCCTCTTACCCTTTCTTGGATGTTCTTTGTCTTGTCTGTGTCATTCCTAAAAATCAAAGAAACCAGGGGAAAAAGATGAAAAGGAAACAGATTCAACAGTATCAGATCTTAAACTGTATTATTAGGTGAAAGCATTGTTGAAGTATGAAATGGATATTTTTGATTATTTTAAATTAAAAATTTCTAGTATAAGTAAAACCAATGTAGCCAAGAATAGAAGGAATGCAGAAAATTGGGGGAAAATCTTTCATAGACAATTTCTCAGATAGGATGTGATTGGGTTGGGATATTGATTTGGTGTAGGAAATGATGCACTAGTAGAGAGACTTGGACCTATGAAGGAAGATGTTATCTACCTTCAGAGAAATAGATGACAGGTAGAAATAAGCAAAATAAAAAGTCTTACAGAAGTGTGCACGAGTGTATATATGTATGCGTGTGTGTTTATAGACAGTTATGTGTATGTATATATACACATATATATTATAGATAGATAGACAGACAGATGTACCTAATTGTAGCCTTCTTTTGGAATTGTCTTGGATCATTGTATTGCTGAGAAGAACTCAACCTATTATAGTTGATCATTGTACAATGTTGCTGTTACTGTGTACAATGTTCTCCTGGTTCTGCTCACTTCACTCAGCATCAGTTCATATAAGTCTTTTTAGGTTTTTTTGAAATTCACTTGCTCATCATTTCTTTTAGAACAATAGTATTCCATTACATTCATGTACCACAACTTGTTCAGCCATTCCCCAATTGGTGGATGTCCCCACAATTTCCAATTCTTTGCCATCATAAAAAATATATAAGTAAATGTAAAATATATACGTATGTATATGTGTTTATGTATATGTATACACACACATATAAAGTGTATGTGTATATGTATATATACACACACATACATATCTGCTATAAATATTTTTTGTACATGCAGGTCCTTTCCCCTCTTTTTATGATCACTTTGGGATACAGACCTGGTTGTGGTATTGCTGGTAATGCACAGTTTTACAGTCCTTTGGGCATAGCTCCAAATTGCTTTCTACAATGGTTGGATCAGTTCACAACTCCACCAACAATGTGTTAGTGTTTCAACTTACCCACATTTTCTCCAATATTTGTCATTTTCCTTTTACTGTTGGACACGGTATTCTAAACTAGATATTCATTTCCAAATTTACTTTTCTCCTCTGAAAATCACCTGTGCCTTCAAGATTCTGTTTTCTTTGCCCAGGACATAATGGGACTCAGCAATGCTTTTTCTATTCCTTCCAGTGGGAAGCTCTCTTGTTTGGACCCTAATGATGGATTGTAAGTGTTGTTTGTTCCCTTTGAAGTCAGTTCCCCAATCTAGTTATTGCTTCACTTGGACTGAATGGTCTACAGTTGACCCAGAAGAATGTCTGTTTCTAAATCCATAATCTTAGAATGGTATGGGGTAGGAGGCACCAACTTTGGAGTTGTATGATCATAGATGTAAAGTTGGAAGGGACTTCAGAGGCCATCTGGCCCAACCCTCTTATTTTGCAGAGGAAACTGAGAGCTTGAGGAGAGAAGTGAGTTGCCCAAGGTGAAGGGAGCGCTGGGACATGAACTTCTTTATTTTATTTTATGTGTCTTCTGTCTTTAATTCCATCCTACTTTTTATTGTATTGTGCTGCCTCCCTGATATAGGACATGGTTTCAAGCCTTGTGTCTGACATTTACCTGTGTGACTTTGGAAAAGTCACTGACCCTCCCTTTGCCTCAGTTTCCTCATCTGTCTGTACATAACTCCCAGATAGGTAGCAAGTCAACTAGAAGATACTTAGTAGATTGATTGGTTTTTATTTCCCAACTATATTGCTTTTTCTTGATAGTAGCAGGTTCATTGGTGTTTCTTGCTACCCTCCTGCCTCCCCCGCTTCAAGATTTCTTCCAGCCTCTTCATTTCTGGGCTCTGATTCTTACTTAGCAGGCAGATGGGATCTTTTCCAAGCAAATGACTTGATGAGTCTTCATTTGAAGGGAAATAATAAAAACAACAACAAAGCCAGAGACACATGAATCCAAAAATAAGGTTGAGACATTAAGTGTCATTGGATGCCCCCATAGTGATAGAGGAAACAAGAGATCAAGACGTTTTTACTGTAAAAGGATGGATATTGGAAGATGGGTGGTTAGGCAAGTATCAAGTCTTGTGTTGACCCCATGGAATGAGGCTGCTGTTATAGGTTTGGACAATTTGTGGGGAAGGAGAAGTATAATTCATTTTTGTTTTTGTTCTTATTTTTTTAAACATTCAAACTGTTTAATAAGGTGAAAATTGACATCAGTTTAAACAGGTTTCAGCCATTTTCAACCACTCATAACTGATTTGATATTTGGGTAATTTTAAAATTTATAAGAACAATTATAAAGCATGGTTGGGAACATTTTTAAAAAGAAACATGTTTTTTAAACCAGTAAGAACCAACTTGATGGGGTGGCTAGGTGGCGCAGTGAGTAAAGCATTGGCCCCAGAGTCGGGAGGACCTGAGTTCAGTTCCAGCCTCAGACACTTAACACACACACACACACACACACACACACAGACACACAGACACACACACAAACAAAGACAAAAACTAGCCATATTACCTTGGGCAAGTTACTTAACCCCAATTGCCCTCCAAAAGGCAAAAAAAAAAAAATAGACCCAACTTGATCTGGTCTGCATACTATTTTAAATTTGAAAAAAAAAATAATCTCAAAACTAAAAATAGTTTTCAAATTCAATCTTTGTTTATATTTTTATTTGTTTCATTCTGAACTTAAGAAATAAAACAAGCATTTCCATAACATAGTAGAATAGAGAAAAAAAGGTGATTGGATACGAAACTGCAAATTTATTATGTACAACTTGCTATTCCTTTTAAAATATATAATAAAATTATCATATAACTTTCTAATTTAAAAACCATAAAGACTCATGAGTATGTTTAGGTTTTGAATTTCTCTGCCTCTTTTAATATTGCAAAAACATTCACAGCAGCTAAAATGTTCAATTTAATTTAATGATTTAGATTCTTTTTAAGAATCTGTTATAAACAGGTCCCTGCATTAGCCTGGGATAATGCAAGCATAAATAAGCTACTATTCCTGCCCTCATGGAGTTGTGAAGGGGCTATGCTATGTCCACAACCATAATAGAGAACACACTGATCAAGAGCTACAGACAGTGTGAGGAAGGAAAGGTCATTATGGCTAGTAGCATTGTACTGAGCTCATCCAGGGAAGAGAAAAGCTGCCCAGTGGAAGAACAAAGCCTTGATGCCTTCTCTCTGGTGCTGTTGATGCTGCTGCTGCTGGTGTGAGTGTGTGTGTGTGTGTGTGTGTGTGTGTGTGAATGAATATGTATGCATAGACAATTTATGAGAGTATGTGCACATATATACAAACACATCAGCAGTAGAACAGCCGGCCACAACCAATTCTGCCACCCCCAGTGAAAGGGTGAAAGTGGAATTCCAGCCACAGGGGAGTAAAAGCATAGCATGAGCAAAGCAGAGTATGGGAAATATGTAGAGATAGCAGAAGATGGGTGTAGCCATATCACAGGAGGCATGATAACAGTGTTGTTATTTTGGATGCATGAGATGGATAGATAGTGTCATGGAAGCAATGAACATGACCTTGGACAGATTTCAAGAGATAGTGGAGGACAGAAGGACTTGGCGAGCTATGGTCCATGCTGGTCATGAAGAATCAGAAACAACTGAAAACAAGATGGCTGCTGAAATCTTTTGCTGCTCAAATTTTTTGATTCCGTAGGTTGAAGATAGATCGTGGAGCAACTGGATTGCTAGGTTAAAGAAGTTGGACTTTATTTGGTAGGCAATATGGAGCCATCTGAGGATTTAGAACAGTGCAGTAACATTATCTGCCCTATGATTAAAGATAGATTGAAGGGGGGAGGATCTAGAGGGGGAAAGACCATGGAGGAGGTTATTGGAAGACTCAAATTGGATATAAATTAAAACTACTGGAGTGAGAGTATAAAAAAGGAAAATAGACATGGAAATGGACTAAAAGAGCTGGTAATTTGGTTAGATGGGGGAGTGGGAAGATTTCATTATGACATCAAAGTTTCAAATACATAACCGGATGAATGTCATATGCTGAATTTGAGGCACTGAATTGCCTCAAGGCAGAAGTGTTGGGCAGGTAGTTGGATATGTGGGTTTGAAGTTTGGAAAAAACCTAGATCTGGAACTATATAATCAGGAATAATGAGTGTAGAAATGAATGATAATTATAAATGTGGCAATGGGTGAAATCCGGATGGGAGAGAGAGTTTAGAGAGACTAGAACAGAAATCTTTAAGGGGCACAGAAGGTGAGGAGACGTCAACGACAGGAGATAAGGAAGGACAGACCATAAAGATGGAGAATTAGTACCCATTGGCAATATCCCTTCAACAAAAGCCTTTATTGAAGATAGAGAGCATAGGAGCTGGAGTGCTGGCCTTTGGAATCCGGGAGACCTGAGTTCAAATACAGCTTCAGACATTTACCAGTTGTGTGACTCTGGACAAGTTGCTTAATTTTCCCCAACTCATATTCTTCATCTATAAAATGGGGTAATAAATTACAACTTTAGAAGGTTGTTGTGAGGATCAAATTAGATATTTGTAAAGTATTTTAGAAATCTTAAAACTCCATATAAATGTTAGATAATATCATCATCATCATCATCATCATCAATGACTTTTTTTAATACCCCAATAAACCTCACTCTTATGGAACCTTTCCTTGTAACAAAAGAGTTACAGCTAAGTAAAAGAAACAAACATTGGCCAGGTCTAACAAATTTGACTTCATCCTGCACTTTTAGTCTACCACCTCAATATGAAGAGTAGGAAGGTATGGTTAGAGGGGGCTGGAGGAAAAAGGAAATTGTTTGGAAGAGTAAGAATCAATATGTGGTGGTAGAAGGATTGCCAAGCAGCAAATGAAGGTTTCAAATATCATTATTGTGAAATTTTGACCTAGGTATCCCTAGGATGGATTTTTCTGGGACCTTTATTTTTCATTTCATTGGTTTTTTTTTCATTTTCATTCATATTTTTTTCAAATATTCAGAGTCACACAGCAAGTCACTGACAAGTCTGGAAGTAGTCACAGTTCAGCTAGAGCATTGCAAAATTCATGTTTAAATGGTAGAAGAAGCATGCAGTATTGTATAAAGATAACTGATTGAGTGGGTGCTGGAAATCCTTGGTTATGGTTTCTTCTTTGCTCTTGTCTAACGATGATCAAGTCTGTTAGCATCATTTGGCCTTGATTCCTTCATTCTTCAAAGGAAGGGACTGGATGGTTTCTAAAGTCCTTTCCAGTTCTGACATTCTATGATGTTGTGATTCTGAGGTCATTACCACCTCTAAAATTCATTCATTTTTCCTTTCAGCAAACATATATTTGAGATTAAGCCCCACTGTGCTAGCTGCTACAATTCCATTTCTTATGAAACAAATCTCTTGCTTTTTCTGAGACAGATATCAATTTCATGTTGCCTGGAGTTTCATAAACAAGCCCTGGGTGATTGATACATATAATTTGTTGCTGGTGATGATGGGCATGGTTATGTCATCAAGTAGGGTATTATCAAGCATTACTATTTTATTTTAGAGTTTTGCTATTTTACACAAGGGGAAACTACAAGATCATTAAGTGGTTAGATATAATCATGGAGCAGGTCAGTACATTTCCAGTAGAAATGAGATGGAAGTAAATGAGATTGAGCTTGGGAACAATGTCAACCAATCACATCTCAGATGGGAATAAATGACTGTCTCTTGATTGGCTGCTGGCAGAATCCACAGGAAGTGATTAATGCTTGGCTTTTCTGGGTTCCCTAGGACCTCTTCCCAGGAGAATGTTAATATAAATGGAAACTCAGCCATATATTTAAACTATCTGTCATAGCAGAGAGATTTTCAGAGCTTTTGGATTAAAGGGATTTTTGAATGTATGTATGAGCAATTCATGGACTGACTTTTTATTTCAGCAAATATTAAGATGTATTATCCCTTGAGGTTTGTTATTAACCTCAGGTTCACCTCCGTTAATATTTACTCCTCCAGTCAATAAATCTTGAAATGCACTTCAACAGTAGCCAATATCTGGGTATTATGAGTTATTAATCTTACCTAAGATAGAAAATGGTATGGATATTTTTCTTTTGCTAGAGTTTTTTTTGGTGTTTTTTCCCCTTTCTTTTTAGGTGACATAAAAGATAAATTAATTCTTCTCTGAATTTCTGCACTGTCTATTTATTTTTAGAAACTGTTAAGATTGTGACTCCAGACCACTCTGTAGCATAAAGGGGTCAGAAAGACAATATCCTCAGTCACTTCTCTGAAAATTACTGTCACTTGAAGGAAATAAGAAATAATTGTCTCTTACACCATAGCTAGTTGTCATTTAACTATTTTCCTTTGATTTGAGCAAAATGTAAGAGACACAAACATTGTAAAGCAGAGAGTTAATGATCCTGTTGTGTATTCCACCACATGTGGGGCACATGTTCATTTTCTAGGGGCTGCATTTTAAGAAGGACCCTGAAAATCTTATGTGATTGCAGAGAAGGGGAAGAAAGTTGACAAAGTATAGGTAGGGATGAATATGAAGAATCCGGAGGCTGATTCAGAGTGACAATGAATAGCTGTGTGACCCTGGGAAAGTTACTTAAGCTCTGACTGTGGATAAGGGTATAGTTCATGATTGAACAAGAGATAGAAAGGGTCATGGGAGGTAAAATGGTTAATTTTTATTAAATTAAATTAAAAAGATTTTGCAAAATAAAATCAAAGCAGCCAAAATAAGAAGAAAAGCAGGAAACTGAAAGGCAAATTTTACAGCAAGTATTTTTTGATAAAGGTCTCATTTCTCAAATATTTAGGGAGCTGAACCAAATCTATAAAAATAAGAACCATTCCCCAATTGATAAGTGGTCAAATGACAGTTTTCAAAAAAAGGATTCAAAGCTCTCAATAGCCATATAAAAATGCCCTAAATCATTAACAGAGAATTGCAAATTAAAACAACTCTGAATACCCTTTCATTCCCATCAAATTGGCCAAAATGATTTGAAAAGAAAAATGACAAATGCTGGAGGGAATGTGGAAAAAACAGTTACCCTAATACATTGTTGGTGGAGCTATGAATCAGCCCAACCATTATGTAGAACAATTTGGAACTATGCCCAAAGGGCTACAAAGCTGTGTACATGCCCTTTGATCCAGCAATATCACTATTAGGTCTATACCCCAAAGAAATCAAAGAAAAAAGAAAAGGACCCACATGTACAAAAATATTTATAGCAGCTCTTTTTATAATGTCAAAGAATTGAAAACTGAGGGAATGCCCATCAGTTGAAGAATGACTGAACAAATTATTGTATATGAATGTGATGGAATGCTTTTGTGCTACAAGAAATGATGGAGATGGTTTCAGGAAAACTTGGGAAGACTTTTATGAACTGATACAAAGTAAAGTGAGCAGAACCAAGAGAACATTGTGCACAATAGCAGCTACATTGTAATGATGATCAACTGTGAAAGACTTAGCAACACTGATGTGTGTGTATATACACACATATGAATATATATGTTTATGAATGTATATTGGTATATATATGCACACATGTATATATGGTGTGTATGTATATATATGCATGCACGCATACATACATACATACATACATGAAAGTTGTCAAAGGGCATTGGAACCATGTCTAAAAAGGTTGTTTAGCTTGGAGAAAAGACTGTGGCCCTAGGTAAATTACTTAGTCTCTCTCTGCCTCCTTTTCCTCATCTATAAAACAAGAAGGTAGGACTTAATAACCTGTAGGACTCCTTTCAGCTCAGCTAAATCTCTGATCCCATGGCGTGATAACTTTCTCTATTTGCCTACTCCAATACAGCAGATGCTAACCAAGCACCAGCTGTGTGGAAAGCTATGGTTCCATCATAACATTGCAGATGTGGAAGGGACCTTTGAGGTTATCTGGTTTAATACCTCATTTTACTTGTCAATCAAAAAATAAACTTTTATTAAGTATGTACTATGTGCCAAGCACTGTGCTAAATTCTGGAGATCCAAAAAGAGGCAAAGGATAGTCCTGGTGCCCTAGAAGCTTACAATCCAATGAGGAAATGGGATCCAGGGAAGATGTGACTTACCCAAGGTCCCACAGGTAGGAAAAGGCAGAGCTCCTTTTGAACCTAGGGCCTGTGATGCCAAATCCATGCTCCCTTTTCACTATGCGGGATTGCTGTAAGGTCATGTGACAGTGGATAAATGGCTATTCTCATAGTCTGGACAACCTGGGTCTAAATCTGTCTCTGACACTCACTCACCCTGGGTAAGTCATTTAACCTCCGGGCACTCTAGGCAATTCCCTAAGATTTTTAAACTGTAGAACAGGTGCTGACCTGTATTGACAAAGGGAGTTCTCTCGTCTGGGAATTTCTTATGTTGAATGACACCAGTTTCTATCCCTGTATGTATGTGGATGTGAGGAGAAGGGAGCAACTCTAAGGAATCAGCAAAAGCTCATGTTTTCAGTCTTGAAGGAAATTAGGGATACTACATGAGGAAGGTGAGGAGTGAGAGCATTCCAGGCATGCCTTGGAAGGACTGAAATATAGAGAGGGATTGCCCCAGAGATAGAATTGCAATTCCCTTGCCATTTGGATTGCAAATTGGCTTGTGAATGAGCAAGTGAGAACAGGAAGGGAAACTGATTCCAAAGGGATAGTCCTGCACTGGGGAATTGTTTGACTCTGGGTGAATAGGAGGTAGGACTGTCCTGGTTCCTTCTTTGCCACTTATCTGGAGAATGGAATGAGCTGATTGGCAGAAACGCCAACCCATATTCCAGGTGGAGGTGGTCACACCCACAAAAGGGCGGGTCCCAGAGGTGAGTGGCCACCAGCTCCTCTGAGGTCCAGTGAGAGCCACGGGATTGGCATTTATTATTTAGCCCCAGAGCATCCTTGTCATGGGGGTGGGGTGGGGGGGTGGTGTTCATCTCAAGTGAGGCTGAGCGCTTGTTTCAAAGTCAATTCTCTAGAGCCCTGAATGCTGCAGAAGCCTGGGTCTTGGCCATAGCATCCCCTACACTGTCACATAGACAGAGGCAACTGGAATTGTAATGGTTAGCAATGAAGAGATACCGAAGATTTTGAGTACAGTGGGGCCTAACAACATGGAAAGCCAGTCTGGCAATAGCCTGAGGGATGGATCGGCCCGGTGTGAGAGGTTAGAGTCAGGAAACTTACTCTCTCCCCTTAAAGGACATGGGGGATTTGTAAGCAGTTATCTCACCTACTTGCATTCTTTAGAAAGATGCATTGGGCTTATTGGCCATAAGCAGGCTGGGTTAAAAGAGCTCTGGCATTCCTTTCAGTTCTCCCATTCCACAAAATGCTTTCCCGGACCATAGATTTCCTGGATCATAGGGTTCAGATTTAAAGCTCCGGGAGCCCATAGAGTCCAAATGGTCATTTTACAGTTGAGGAAACTGAGGTTCAGAGTTTGCCAAATGTCAAACAGGTAGTAAGTGGAGGCAGCTAGCTGGTAGAGTGAAAGGAGGGCTGGGCTTGGAGTTAGGAAGATGAGTGCTGCCTCAGACACTTGCTGTGTGACTCTGGATGGACAAATCATTTAACCTCTCTTGGACTCAGTTTTCCTGACTCACAGGGTTGTTGTAAGGATCAAATGAAATGATTGAAAGCCCTTTGTATACTTGAAAAAGCTTTATACATAGAACTATTGGGGCTGGGATCTGTGATTTCATTGGCCTAGGGAACTGTTGTTTGAGGAAACTTTCTCTATTGATTCTCTACCTTCTGTACAATTTCCAGTCTTAGAGAGTTGTCTAGAACCCAGCCAGTATGTGTCATAGCGGAGACTTTAACCCAAGTCTTTGTGGTTTGGAGCCTGTCTTTTAGTCATTATTACTATTAAGTGACAGAGGGGACTATGAACTGAGTTCTATGACTCCAGGAACCCTACAGGACAGCTTGTCCAGTCCTTGCCATTTGTGCTCCAAGGATAAGCTAACAACAAATCACACAGGTAATGGGGGGATCACATGGCTGGGATTTGAACTTGGTCTTTTGATTCCAAATATAGCAGCCTTCCCGTTGTACCATGAGAATCTCCCTTTTGCTTGTCCCTCTTTCATTCCTTCCATGCTCCACATAGAGAAGGCATTTAATCAATGCTTGTTGAAGTTTGAGCAGAATGTAATAGGACTCTTTCTAGATTGCCTTGTTATCTGAAGGCTCCATCAAAGGCTCCTCTGGTGTTTCATTGGTGTGAAGGTGGCCAGCCCTGTCACTAGAAATCCCAGTGTTAGCAGTAAAAAACAAACTCAATTCTCTATCTCAAAACCAGTGAGATGCACTTCATTTAAAAGGACAATCTGGAGGAAACAGCCCCCATCTCCCCCCTTCCTGGGGACACCTCTGCTCATCCCCTTGCCATCTTTAGAACCACAGAGAGGCTTCATCAGCTGCCGTCCGCCTTCATTGGCAGCTGCCTCCATTCACTGGCTGTCCGCTCAGGCCTGAATTAACCATGAGCTGGTGCTATCAGGGTAGTGAAAGTGTGGATGTCCCATACAGGCTGTTGTTTGCATAATGTATTGAGCGTGCATGTTTAAACAACATTAATCCTAAGTACAGTAACTGAGCTCAAGCCCCTGTTATTCTCCTCTCTCTTGAATCTGAATCCAGGCCAGCTGAGAGCCTTTGCTGAGAACAGGAGCCCCCATGATTTTCCTTAACCATTTGATGGGACTTGATCATTCTGCTTGCTGTGGCCAGAGGAGAACAGTTACTAACAAAATGAAACAGCTGATAAAAATGGCCACAAGTCAATGAGTGCAGTGGAAGGCTTTCCATCAGGGAAGGCTCTCCTAAGCTAGACCATGTACATCAGGTGGGCTGATGATCAGGTTTCCATGTCTCCCTGGTATTTAGTCTGGTGCTCTGTGGGAAGAAAGCACTTAATATTGAGGAATTCCACTTTTTAATTATTTATAATTTAATTATAATAATTATTTAATTATTCCACTTTTTAACGGATCCAGGTATTTGAAAGTTCTATCTAGGGTTCCTCTGATATTTGGCTGGTACAAAGATGGCCAGAGTCAACACTAGATATCTTGGCCACTCAGGTAGAAACCATAAAATGGATGTATGAGTGGGCAGAGCAGAGCCTTGGACAATTCTTCAGTCATCGGGGCA
Source organism: Petaurus breviceps papuanus (assembly GCF_028583685.1). Taxonomy (NCBI): domain Eukaryota; kingdom Metazoa; phylum Chordata; class Mammalia; order Diprotodontia; family Petauridae; genus Petaurus; species Petaurus breviceps. The sequence continues at coordinate 22,533,550 of NW_027185797.1, read as the reverse complement.
CTATCATTAGAGCTTGGAACCAGCTGGGCTGGGGATTAGATGGCCTAGGAGTCAGAAGGTGGAGGGTGCATTGGACTGGAGTGAAGAAGATTTGATTTTAGATTGCTGCATGACCCTAGAGAAGTTACTTGACTTCTCTGGGTCACAGTTCCTTCATCTGTAAAATAGGGTGTTAAACAGAATTCTCTTCCAGCTCTAAATCTATGGTCTTATGATTCCACCTGGGTTGGCAAATGCTGCCCTCCACCCTGTGTGTATCATGACCATTTTTTTTGTATGAGCTACTGGCTGACATGGTCTATTCCAGTCAAATAAATTTGAGCTGACAGAGGGTCTTTCTGTTGCTGAAAGACTGGATCCTATACACCCATAGTGTAGCCACCCTTCTAGACTTTTCCCCAGATAACAGGGAAAAGGTAACTGGCTTGGGGGAAGGTGGCAGGCAGAAGCACAGGAGTGGGGGAAAGTCCTCTTTGGGCCCTGGAAATGATGACCTATATATAATAGTATTGTACCACAGAGCTATGGGTCCAGAAGAAGGCAAGGTACTTTAAGGAAAGCAGTGTTGAAGTGTGCCCTTCTAAATTTAAATGCTCTGGTTAAAGCTCTGATCCCCTCACCCTAGTTATTGTTCTAGAAGAGGCCTGAGTTCATGAAAGCTGTGCCCACAGAATACAAACTCAGGTGAATCCTCTTGAAATAGAAAGGCTCTGAGTCTGGGCTCCCAGATACTGATGTGAGGAAGAGTCCACAGAATGTAGTGGGGCTGATCATGGAGAAGGCGGCCACCTGGTGAGGAATTATTTTAAGCCAAGTCAACTCATGAGGGGTTCAAAGGGTAGTAGGACAGAAAGGGGTGGCAATGAGCACTTATATAGGGAAAGGAACACTGATGGAATCATCAATCTTATGGAGCATTGTAGAATGCATGTGGCAAATGAAAAGTTCCCTGGGTAACAGTCATGATTCTTGCCAATTTTTTTTTGGTCATACCGACTCACTGAGTGACATTCAGAAAATCAAATGATGATGAGAAATGACCTTTCTATAATGCACAGGAACAATACCAAACCTATTACAGTATTCCTTTCAATCTTATACACATTAATTTATTGCCTACTATGAGCAAAGCATGGGGTCAGCAATTGTGTCCTAGATACTGGAGTGGTTTGCCATCTCTAGCTCATTTTACAGATAAGGAAACTGAGGCAAACAGGATGAAGTTACTTGTCCAGGGGCACACATCTAGTAAGTGTCTGAGGCTAGATTTGAACTCGGGAAGATGAGGCTTCCTGACTCCAAGACTGGTGCCCCATGGACTATGGCACCACCTAGGAGTCTCAGGTGTCTAGGATACAAAGACAAAAACAAAATAGCCTGCCCTCAAGGAGCTTACATTCTATTGGGCATATTTATTTGTACACAGATAAACAGATGCAACGTAATTTGAGGAGGTGGAAAGCAGGAAGAAGTGGAGCAATCAAGAAGACTTCAAGGAGAAAGCATCTTCAGTAAAGTAGAAATGACAGAACATTTTCTGTTTTCTCTCTGACACTTAAGCCTGCTTTGGGGAGAAATCTATCTTGTAATGGACAGTTGGAAAGTACATGTCTTCTGTCTTCCAATTATAAGCCCCCAGGCAGCCCTTCCTGGAGCTCCTGAGGAAGGAGGAAGGATCCGCATCCTCACTTGGCCTCATCTGGAGATAATTTAGGAAGAATGCTGACAGACTTGGGAAATGTGCAGAGAAGGCCAGCGAGCATGGTGATCGGTCCATATGTTTAAAGGACCTGCGGAGGGTTAGCTTGTGGGAAAGAGAGCTGGGGACGGAGGGTGATGATGGAATGTGAAACTGTCCTCATGCATTTGAGGGATTGTTGTGGGGAAGAGGGATTAGCTTTGATCTGCTTGGTCCCAGCAGTGGGACGAAGGGTAGCAGTGGTAGTGACTGAGAGGAGAGTTTACCTCTTTATAAGGGGCTGGGGAGAATTAAAGGCTTTTTGGTGTAGAAGATAAGAGAGCTGGCCCCAGGACCAGGAACACCAGTCTTCCAGGGCTGCTTGGGATGCATGCTGGCCATTTCCTCACGCAAGAGTTTCCTAAACCAGTGAAATCACAGATCTTGTCCCTATATTTCTTCCTAAATGGCCAATGGCTCTTAATAGTAAATGCCAATCAAAAACAGAAGGAGCTTTCATGGAAGGTAAGGGACTCCCCACCACTGGATAACCACTTGTCAGGGATATTTGGCTTTTAAAGCCCTTCACAACCAAGCTAAACCTACCTCCCCAACCTCATTAGACACTATATCCCCTCCCCAAACTCTGGTCAAGCCAAGTTGGCATTAGCCATCCTCCATGACTGGAATGCCTTCTGTCCAATGCATCCATTCTACTTCATCGAATCCCTCACCTTCTTCAAGAATCAAATTAAGCTTCAACTTACACACAAAGCTTTTTCTGACCCCTGCACCTGATATCTCTCTCTCTCTCTCTCTCTCTCTCTCTCTCTCTCTCTCTCTCTCTCTCTCTCTCCCCCTCCCTCCCTCCCTGCAGTGACCTCCCCTTCTTTTCCCTGCTCCTCTCTTCTGCCCAGAGATGGCCCTCTTCTATCCTGGTTCTGCTTCCCATCTAGCCTCTCCTCAGTCTTCTTTGCTGAATCTTCATCCTGGGGTTCACACCCGGACACCTGAGAGTGTCCTTCAGGGCTCCGGTCTGCACCTGCTTCCCTCCTCCTTCTGTGTCATTTCACTTAGTGATCTTATCAAGTCCCACAGATGCAATTCCCATCTTCATGCAGCTGATTCTCAGCTCTATTTGTCGTGGTTGCTGCTTAAGTCACGTTAGTCAAATCCAACTCTTCAGGACCCCATTTAGGGTTTTCTTGGCAGAGATACTGGAGCAGTTTGCTGTTTCCTTTTCCAGCTCATTTTTACAGATGAGGAAACTGAGGCAAACAGGGTTAAGGGACTTGCCCAGGGTCACACAGTGTCTGAGGCTGGATTTGAACTCAGGTCTTCCTGCCTCCAGGCCTGGCGCTGTATCCACTGCATCACCTAGCTGCCTCCAGATCTCTTTCCCCAGCCCTGAACTCTCTCCTGATCTCCAGTTTTACATCTGCGGCACCTTGAACATCTCTCAGGTAGGCTCCCGTCTCTCTTCTGACACAGCTGCCACCCAGGGCAGGCACTTGTAACCATTTCTGGTTGGTCTTTCTGGTTCAAGTCCCTTTTCAATCTAGTCCACTCTTCACTTAGCCCCCAAAGTCATTGTCCTAAAGCCCAAGTCTGACCGTGTCCCCCACCACCCCTCATTCAATCATCTCCAAATGGCTCCCTAGTACCTCCAGGATCAAATAGAAAGTCAAATTAAAATATTGAATATACAAATGACATTTGAAGGATGGAGATGACATGAAGAGAGGCCCAGCTTCCAGGACGAGGGAGGGGATTACCCCATTGTCCTGGGTCTCCTTAGATATCATCAGATCATAGTATTCTGTTCCAAGGACAGAGAGCAGGAAGAAGAGGGGGGACCAGGAGGCTGAGAGAAGTCATGGAAGGATTAATTGAAAGAACTGAGGATGTTTAGCCCAGGAAAAGAGACTTCGCAGGAACATATTAGCTGTCTTTACGTATTTCAAAGCTCTTTATAGGGAATAGTCAGTGAGCACTCACCATGTGCCAAGTCCTGTGCTAAGCATGGGACATACAAAGAAGGGGACAAACCAGGTTCCTAAACTGGAAGCTCTCACACGATAATTAGACATGCCCCGTTTGGCTCCCGAAGGGCATAAAACGGGAAGCATGGGTAGAAATTTCAAAGAGGCACATTTAAACTTGACGTCAGGAAAAACTTGCTGATATTTAGAATTGTCCAAAGGGCTGCCGCAAGAGGCAGGGTGTGGCCCCCCTCCCTGGGCAGGCCTCAGGGACCTCTAGTCACAGAGGTTCTAAGGGGAGGGTCCTTTGGGCGTGGCTTGGACTAGAGGCCTCCAAGGTCCCTTCAAACTCTCCAATTCTGAGGTGCTGTCGAGCTATTCCTTCGATGCCCAGGGATCCCATAATGCTTTGTACGTCAGCACAGCTAAATAAATGCTTGTTGAGTTGAATTGAATTAAATTGCCTACAGATGGCATTTCAATTCCAGCTCCGCTGTTGACATGGCTGCAGATCTCACAGGGAAGAAGTCCTCCTGAGTTCCATTTCTTTCCAGGGTTATCATTCTATGACTCTCCATAGAGTCATTTTTTTCCCCCTGGAAGTACACAAATAGCTAGGATCGCCAGAAAATGTGATCAATGGGCTAGGAGAGGGTCCTAGACAAAGCACTAGGGGGTTCAGAGGCAGGAGAGATAAACCCCAGAAATGCCTTCCCGACGTGGCTGTCGTTCCCCGAAAGCTACCTCATCTCCGCTGATTCTCCACCCCTTCCTCAAAGAGCTAGTCAGGTCTGAATCTCTTTAGAATAGCCAGGAGGTGATTGGTCTGTACTGATTATGCCAGTAGGTGAACTTCCTTTGAAAACTGAGAACAGAGCTTTCTTGTGAATCTGTGTGTGGATGTGAGAATCTGTCATCTCATTGGAGGATCAGATTTGGGGCTAGGAAACTCTTCTAACAACATGGGCCCAAAGCTATTTTGTAAGTTATTGCCTTAGAATTGTGTGGGGCCACTGAGTGATTAAGCAGTGTGTCCTGGGTCACACTTATGTATCAGAGGCCTTACTGCCAGCCAGAGTCTGCAGACCTGGCATTGAAGCCCTCAGTTTCAGACAGACCAACTGTGTGACCCTGGGCAAGTCACTTAGGGACACAGCCTAGCAGAGTAGGAAGAGCACTGGCTTTGGAGACTGGACTTCATAGGGGAAATCAGACTGAGCCAGTCAATGGAGAAAGTGACAGATTCTTGGTGGAGGGTGGTGGTGGTGGTAGGGTAGGTAGCTTGAGCGGAGAGACCAAGGAGGAGGGAAGGGAAGGCAGGGTCAGCATTTGGCATTTCCCAACCTAGGCAACCTCATGAACTTTCCCCCAATACTGGGGCTGGATTCAAAATTAGATAGCCAGGAAAGGTGCAGGCAGAGATGTCCAGAGCTGAAGACAGTGCTGGGGACATAATAGGCACTTAATACATGTTTTTTTTAAAAATTAAATTTAATTAAAAAAAGTTATTTGTTTATTTTTAGTTTTCAACATTCATTTCCACTAGATTTTGAGTTACAATTTTTTCTCCCCATCTTTCCCCTACCCCCACCCCAAAACAGCACGCCCGCTGAATACCCCTTCCCCCAATCTGTTCTCTCTTACATCCTCCCCCATCACCCCCACAACTTTCTAGTAGGGCAAGGTGAATTTCTATACCCCAGTGACTGTATATCTTATTTCCCAGTGGCATGTAAAAATCAAATTTTTTTTAAACATTTGTTTTTAAAACTTTGAGTTCCAGATTTTTTCCCTTCTTCCCTCCTCACCCACCCCCACTGGGAAGATAAGCAATTCAATATAGGTTGTACCTGTGTAGTTACCCAAATCATTTCCATAGTAGTTATATTGTGGAAGACTAACTATATTTCCCTCCATCCTATCCCACCCCCACTTACTCTATTTTCTCCTTTAACACTTTCCCTTTTCAAAAATGTTTACTTCTAATTACCCTCTCCCCCAATCTGCCCTCCCTTCTATCCTCCCCCCTCTTATTCCGTACTCCACTATTTTCCTGAAGGGTAACATACCCATTTGAGTGCACATGTTATTATTCCCTCCTTAAGCCAAATTCAATGAGAATAAGGTTGTCCCATTCCCTTTCACTTTCCTGCTCTTTCCCTCCATTGTAACAGTTTTCTCTTGCCTCGTTTATATGAGATAATTTTCCCTAATCTATCTCTCCCTTTCTCCTTCTCACACTAAATTCCTCTCTCATCTCTTAATTTTATTTTTTAGATATCATCCCTTCATATTCAACTCATCCTGTGCCCTCTGTCTATGTATACATGAACATACATATTCCCACACTCACATATATATTTATATACACATATACCCTCCTATATACACATACATGTATACATACATGTATGTATATATACACATACATGTATGCACACATGTATGTATATATACACACACATATTCCCTTCAACTATCCTCATACGAAGAACAGTCTTAGGAGTTACAATTATCATTTTTCCATGTAGGAATGTAAATAGTTCAACTTTAATAAGTTCCTTATGATTTCTTTCTCCTGTTTACCTTCTCATGATTCTCTTGCTTCTTGTATTTGAAAGTGAAATTTTCTGTTCAGCTCTGGTTTTTTTCATCAAGAACGCTTGAAAATCCTCTATTTCATTGAATGACCATATTTTCCCCTGCAGCATTATACTCAGTTTTTCTGGGTAGGTGATTCTTGGTTTTAGTCCTAGCTCCTTTGACCTCCAGAATATCATATTCCAAGGCCTTTGATCCCTTAATGTAGAAGCTGCTAGGTCTTGTGTTATCCTGACTGTGTTTCCACAATACTCAAATTGTTTCTTCCTGACTGCTTGCTATATTTTCTCCTTGACCTGGGAACTCTGGAATTTGGCTATAATATTCCTAGGAGTTTTCTTTTGGGGATCTTTTTAAAGAGGTAATTGGTGAATTCTTTCAATTTCTATTTTGCCCTCTGGTTCTAGAATATTAGGGCAATTTTGCTTAATAATTTCTTGAAACATGGTGTCTAGACTCTTATTTTGATCATGGCTTTCAGGTAATCCAATAATTCTAAAATTATCTCTCCTGGATCTATTTTCCAGGTCAGTGGTTTTTCCAATGACATATTTCACATTGCCTTCTATTTTTTCATTTGTTTGGATCTGTTTTATAGTATCTTGATTTCTCTTAAAGTAATTAGCTTCCATTTGCTCGAATCTAATTTTGAAGGAGTTATTCTCTTCAGTGAGTTTTTAAAATTCCTTTTCTATCTGGCCAATTTGGCTTTTTAAGGCGTTCTTCTCCTCATTGACTTTTGGGGCCTCTTTTGTCATTTGATTTCGTCTATTTTTAAGGTGTTATTTTCTTCAGTATTTTTGGGGTCTCCTTTAGCAGGCTGTTGACTTGCTTTTCATGATTTTCTGGCATCATTCTCATTTCTCTTCCCAATTTTTCCTCTACTTCTCTTACTTGATTTTCAAAATCCTTCTTGAGCTCCTCCATAGCCCATAACCTATTCATATTTTTCTTGGAGGCTTTTGATGCAGGAGTTCTGACTTTGCTGTCCTCCTCCAACTTCATGCCTTGATCCTTTTTGTTCTCCAAAAAGAATTGTATGATCTGTTTGTGCTTCCTCTGCTTGCTCATCTTGCCAGCCAATTACTTGACTTTTAAGCTCTTTGCTGCAGTAGAACTCTGCTTCCAGAGGGGAGAGCTTTGTTCCAAATCACTGGGGTTTTTGCAGCTGCCAGGGCTATTAGGAGGGTGCCCTCTCTACAGGCCCCACAAGCTTTGGCTCACTGGTCACACACACTGGGACCATGACCCAAGACCATGATCCAGATCCAAGCAGGTCAAAGCAAGAGTGATGACCCTCTGAATGGTCGCTTAGTCCCTCTATGATCTGCAGGCAGCCAGACAGTGGTGGCAACTTCACAGCTACCATGCCTCCATTGATTCTCACCCTGGGGGCAGGAGCCAGACCATGCTCTTCCATCCACCCCTGTTCCAACAAAGTTCCACACTAACCTTTTACTTTGTATTTGGCGTTTATGGGTTGAGAAGTCTGGAAACCACCATAGCTGCTGGTGATTTACTCTCGAGAAGTCTGCTCTGGTTGCTGCTGGTCGGGGCCTCCCTGGCGCCAGAACCATGAGGTTCATGCTGGACTGTCCTTGGCTCCTGACCTGGCGAAATATCCCCTTCCTGCTGGCCTGCTGGGCTTCCTTCAGCAGGAGATTTATTTCCCTCTGTCACTTTGTGGGTTCTGTAGCTCTAAAATTTGTTTAGTCATTTTTTTTCATGTATTGGAAGTGATTGGAGCAGGAGCTCACACCAATTTTGTGCTTCTACTCTGCCATCTTGGCTCTTCCCCCACACTTACTAAATGTTTATTGATTGATTGATGTCTTTAGAAAGCCTTGGGTTGGGGCTCAGGGTCAATTTCTCTTTCATATTCCTTCCTTTTTTCCCCCTTTCATAGCCCTTCTTCCTTTTCATAGCCCACTTTGTTCTTAAATAAGAGTGGTTCAAGAATTAGGGCCAATCAGGTATTTTATGTTATTCTGTTGTTTCTGACTTATGGTGACCACATGGACCATATGCCAATACTGTCAGTGGGATTTTCTTGGCAAGGATTCTGGTGTTCTCCCAAGGCAAACAGAGTTAAGTGACTTGCCCAGCATCATACAACTAGTATCTGAGGTTGGATTTGAACTCAGGTCTTCCTGGACTCCAGGCCGAGCACTTTATCTACTGTGCTATCTAACTTCCTCCAGGTGTTTTATATATATATTTTAAGCAATCGGGGTTAAGTAACTTGCTCAACTTTGCACAGCCCAGGTGTTTTATATTGAGAGACAATGATTATTACACTGGACTCAGGGTCAAGAAATTTGGGTTCAAATCCTGCCTCAGATACTTACTAGCTGTGTGACTATGGGCAAATCCCAATGAGTCTCATTTTCCTTATTCGTAAAGTGAGAATATAAGTAACACCTCCCTGCCAGGATTGCTGGGAGGATCAAAGGGCTTTGCAAACCTGAAAGTCTTATATAGATGTAAGCAATGGGGAGTAACCTGCCTTCACCACCCCAACCCCTCAACAGAAGCCTCCTTGGTTTCCTGCTCCTGACAATGAGGCAGGGAGAAGTCAAAGAGCTATGATGCTGGGAATTTCTATCCTGGAAGTCTCTGGGCATAAAAGATTCCCCACATGGAGATGAGAGAGGAGAACCAGTGGAAGAGAAGAGAGTATCAGGCAGGTGAATGGGTAGGGAACAGACAGCCTTTGTTCCCCAGACCAGAAGTATTTGGGGGCAACAGAACATTTAAAAATCAGTTAAAAGTGAATACAAAAGGTTTTTTTTTTTCTAAAGCTTACTCAAGAGAACCTGACCAAAGTATGGGCTTTCCCAAGGTGTCAATCAACAAACCTTTAAGGAATACTTACTACTGGTCAGTCATTGTGTTGGGCAGTAGAGATACAAAGAAGAAAATTAAGTCATCCCTGCCCTTGAGAAGCTTATAGTCTAGCAAGGGGAGACAATACCAGACAGGAAGACAGAATATACATGTGTATACACTGTATATGAATAGAAACAAGGTGATTCTGTAGTTAGAGACACGTCTGTGTTTTCTCCCATTAGTACATGAGGTTTTTGTAAACAGGACTTTTCTATTCATTGTGTTTCCATCTCTACATCTAGCACAGTGCCTATAGAACACAGCCAGAGCTTAATAATGATCATTGAGCAATAATTGGTGGAGATTAGCATTCGCGCTAGAGGGATAAGGACAAGCCTCCTGTACAATGGCACCTTGGGTTGAGGCTTGAAGGCAACCCTAGTTGCCTTCTTAAGGGGTGGGAAGGAGTGCATTCAAGGCATGGGGGACAGGCAGGTCAAAGGCCGGGAGGGAGGAGATGGAGTGTCTTGTGTGAAGAACACGGAGAAGCCACTGGCTGGTGTGTGGTGGTCACGAAGAGTAATCAAGAGGAGAAATGCTGGGAAAGGTAGGATGGGATCATGTAGTGAAGCCACAGAGGTCATTGCCATGTGTCAGGTCATACACTTGGGTTTAGAAATCAACTTCACAAGAACAAGATGAAGGTGGGGTCTGACTGAAGAAGACCAGGGTGGGCTGCTAGCTCAACGCCCATTCGTAGCTGGCACAATGGCCAGAAAAGTTCATGGAACTTTAGGCTGCATCAAGAGAGACCCAACGGCCAGGAACGAGGAGGAAATAGGCCTCTGGCCTCTGCTCTGGTCAGATCACATCTGGAATAATGTTCAGCTAGGGGGTACAGCAGTTTAGGTGGGATATTGGTGAACTAGAGAGTGTCCGGAGGTGGGACACCAGAGAGCCTGGAGTCCCAACTGAAGGAAGTAAGGCTATCAAGCCTGTAAAAGGGAAGATGTGTGTGTGTGTGTGTGTGTGTGTGTGTGTGTGTGTGTG
>NW_027185797.1:22501477-22518410 GCF_028583685.1 Petaurus breviceps papuanus | reverse complement strand
GGAAGGCTTTTGGTGCACAGAGTAATCCTCAGAGCAGATTGCGTGGTGGACTTGGAGTCAGGAAGACCTGAGTTTAAATTCTGCTTTCGACCCTTACTAGCTGTATGATCCTGGACAAGTCACTTAAATGGTGTCAATCTGTTTCCTCATCTGTAAAAATAGGGATAATAATAGCAGCTTCCTCATGGGGCTGCAATGAGAATCAAGTGAGATAACATGTAAAGCCCTTAGAGTGCCTTATACACGTTGGCTTCTACTATGATTATTCTGTTCTCCTCAGATTTATGGGAAAACATGGACAACAAGGACTGATATGAGAAGGTTCAGATGAGTCATGATGGGTCCTCCATGACCAATGGGCTCAGACAGAAGCATCTCAGTCCTATGTCCATGCCTTTATGTTCTCTTCAAATTATTCTGCTGAGTGTCCCCAACAAGATTTAATGCCATTCCTTTTGATTAAACTCAATTCAGTTCAATTGAACAAGCATGTATTAAGCACCACAGTGTACCAGGTACAGCACTAGGTGCTAGAGACAGACAAACTGTAATGACAAAAGTCCGGCCCTCCAAAAGCTTAGAATCTACTGAAGGAAAACAGTTCACACACAGATAAACAGACACCTTGTCCAAAATGACTACAAAATGATCTTCTTCAGGGAGGGGGGTACTACCAACTGAGGGGGACCAGGGAAGGTCTCCTGTAGGAGTTCCCCTTGAGCAGCTGGGGAATCTGAGAGACTGACATGAGGAGGGAGAGCATTCCAGGCATGGGGTGGGGTGGGGCAGCTTGGCCAAAGGCTTGCTCTCCAATCTCTTGGAATCTCTTCATCTATTCCCTGCTACCCATCCTTCAGGGCTACATTCAGATCCTACCTTTTTCCTGAATCCTCCACCCATCTGCAAGTCCTGGCTCCCCTTTTTGATCTGAAAGTGCTTTGTTCCACATGGATGCAGGCCCCAGGTTCTAACATGTTTTACTTTTATCTGCCTCTAAGTTATCACTCCATCTAGACTGTCAGCTCCTGGAAGGCAGGGGCCCCATCTTCTTTTGCATGCTCCCCACAGGAGCATGACAGCTCATCCATTATGGATGGTTAGTAAACACATGATGAATGGATGGGTAGATAGGAGTTTGTAAAAGGTTGAGGGGCTGAAGGGTAGGAGACATGCCCAAGGAAACACTCTGGAGATTGAAGAGGTGAAGAGAAGGGGGCACTGTGCTAAGTACTTTACAAATATTAGTTTATTTGAGTGATTTGAAGAGACAAGAATAAATAAATAAATAAAGCAGAAAACCAATAAGCATTCTTTAAGCCCCTGCTGTATACAAGGCACTTTCCTAAGTGCTAGAGATACAAAAACAAAAATGAAACAGTCCCTGCCCTCAAGGGGCTTCCATTCTGGAAGGAAAGGGGCAGGAGACATTTATACATAAAAGAATATGCAACATGTAAAATGGATTCGAGGTCATTTGTGAAGAAGGAGCAGTAGCCTGGAAGAGGGACTTACTCTGAATCTTAGGAACCATTTCTAAGATGCAAAGAGGGAGCGTGTTCTAAGCCTGGGGGACAACCAGGGCAGAGATGCAGTGTTCTGTCTGAGAGACCCGAGAGTATGGGAAGGGGAGTAATGTATAGTAAGGAGGAAAGAGAAGTTGGAGCCAGCTTGTGAAGGTTTTCCAAGGACAAGTAGAAGTGTTGACTATTGACCCTAGAACTAACACCGAGCCATTGGACTTTACTGAGCAAGGGAGTGGCATCATCTTTGTGCTGCAAGAAAATTCCTTTGATTACAATGTGGGAAATGGATCAAAGAGGGAAATAAGGTAAGGAGATGAATTAGGGGGATCCCTGAAGTTTTGAAACACTGAAGCGCTATTAGAGTCTATAATCATCAATAACATGCGATATATATATGGCCTTAACTTGCAAGGAATTTCTGCGGTTAACAAATATATTTCTTCTATCCAATTTTTCCATCAGGGTTGTTGTATTTCCCCATCACAAATCACATTGCATGTGTTTTGTATATTCTTTGATATGTACGTGTTGTTTCCTGCCCCTTTCCTTCTGGAATGGAAGCACCTTGAGGACAGGGACTGTTTAATTTTTGTCTTTGTATTTCCAGCACCTAGCACAGTGTCTTGTACACAGTAGGTGCTTAATAAATGCTAATTGATTGTCTGATTTAAAAAGTAAAATGTCCCGGTGTTGCTATGCTGCTCTATAGCTCAGTGACCTTGGGCAAGTCTCTTTTCTGAATGTCCTCTTCCTTGTCTATAAAATGAGGAGTTTGCCCTAGACAATCCTAGGAAAACAAGACCATAGATTTGAGCCGGAAGGGCCCTCAGAGGATGGAGTATCCCAGGTCAAGAGCTGAGAGGGAACTTAAGTCATTTAGTCCTTCCCCTACATTTGACATTTGACATGGAAGACTGCCCAGGGCTACACGAGTAGGAAGGAGGCCTCTCAGGCCTTGAATCTGCAGCCCTGTCCCCTCTGGTGAGGGGCCTTCCTTCCCTGGGTCACACTGCTTCCCCTTCTCTGCACCATTTCCTTCCTAGATTGTGTCTGTCTTCAGGTAGGGGGCTCAGGGCTGCAGGAACATTGCTGTGATCTGTGGGCCATCAGTTGGACTAAGGCAAGAAAGTATTTCCTCCTTCATTTCTTGAACGTTTTTTCCTCTTTGCCATTTCTTTTTTTTAAAATTTATTTATTTACTTACAGTTTACGTTTGTCTTTGCAGATGATGGCCAAGGAGAGATTTGTTTTCTGGGCTCTTGCAGTACTGTGGACCCCTGTTTCAGGGAGTATCGACCAGGGACTTTCAATTTCTTTCCTGAAGTACAGCTGGCAGCTGAGGGCTCTCCATCTTTTCCCTGCATTTGGCACTATTTTTCCCTTAAATATATTATCTTCTGCATACTGGCATGGACTTACTCCTGTCACTTTTCTGCCCACTCAGAGCCTCCTGGGATCTTTCTGTAGTTTGTCTCCATTTGTCATTTCACTGCCTGGAAGAATTGAATGTCACATGCAGACTTGAGGATCTCACTGTCCCTATCTACTTCCTGGCCAATTATCTAAGGATCAAATACAAATCGTCTCCACATCAGCCCCTGAAGAGCTCTTGTTTTTAGTCCAGAAGAGGACCTGTGGTGCCTTTTGTGGTGGGACACACACACACACACACACGCACACGCACACGCACACACACATATACACGCACGCACACACATACACATGCACACATATGCACACACACGCACACATGCGCACACATGCACACACACATGCACACTCCTCTAGCTCTTACTATCCTAGATTTTAAGCTGGACAGGACCTTAGTCTCACTAATGATCAATCAATCTGCGAGCGTTTATTATATGCCTTCTGTGTTGAGGCATTGAGGATACACAGACAAAAATAAGAGAGTCCCTGCCCTCAGGAAGCTTGCATTCTATTGGAGGAAGTATCACTTACACACATAATTATAAACACGCTCTGTTGTTGTCTGTCTTTCATTTCAAGGAAGAGAGATGACATCAACAGTTTGCTTAACCCTCACACAGGGGCCTGGTTCTCTCCAAACACCCAGCAGGCCTCAAACCCATTAGTTAGTTACATGTAAAGTAAATAAAGATCATGGGGAGGAGCTAGGCACTTGTAGCTCAGGAAAACAGAAAAAGAATATTATTGAAGGTGATTTGCCCATGTTTCCACAACTAGTAAGAGTTTCAGATTACTTGATCAACTAACAAGCATTTAGGCAGTGCATACAGCATGTCAGGCACTATACTGGGCATTAGAAATAGAAGAACACAAAAAGTGAAATGATCTCTGCCCTCAGGAAGCTTACCATCGAACAGGATTTGAAGTCAGGTGTCCCAGCTCTCAGATCTCCAAACTGTCCAGTCTCTCCCTTTCATTGCTTCTCTCTCTCCTGGTGTTCCATCTATCACGAAACTGTCTTCCTAATTTCATATCAACCAATATTTAAAATTAATTTTTGGTGTGTCTGTGGGGATTTGAAAGTCCCTGTGTTTCTTGTCATCCCCCTCAAAGAACTCAAGGATCTTTCTTTTCTTTTCCTTTTTTTTTGTTTTTTTTTTGGAGGGGGGAAGGTAGGGCAATTGGGGTTAAGTGACTTGCCCAAGGTCACAAGACTAGTTTTTTTTGTGTGTGTTAAGTGTCTAAGGCTGGATTTGAACTCAGGTTCTCCTGACTCCAGGGCCAGTGCTCTATTCACTGTGCCACCCAGCTGCCCCTGGGTCTTTTTTTTCTTAAAGAAGTCATTTACTTTTCTTTATACTTGCTTAAGCAGACCAACCCTTTAGCATACGTGATCCTAATTAAATGATCTAAATATTGCTGGCATTCAGCTTTTTACCTATAAGAGAAACTTTCTGGTCTCAGAGGAGTAAACAGCAAGCCATAAATCCTTAGGATTGCAAAAGATTTTTGAAATCGTCTATTCCGAACCTTTCATTTTATAGATCAGCAAACTGCCTTGTTTAAGGTTGCATAGGCAGAAAACAGTAGAGCCAGTTTTCAAAGATGCTTTAAAATATGGCAACTGGCTTCGAAATTTCGAATGCAAAATCACGGCAAAGGACAGCTTAATGGACCTCGGCACAATTCAAATAGCTGTTTTCTGGAAATCCCTAAATTCATTACCATAGTTTAAGCACTGAAAAAGTTAAAAGGTAGTAGGGGGACCCCCCTCCAATAATAGAGCCTGTAAGGGGAGCATTTGCTAAGATTTTGTCCTAATTACCCAGGTTCTTAGTGGGAGAGGATGCTTCATAATTTATAAGCCAATTCTTGTTTAGTCAAATGAGGTCTTTAATTTGTGCATATTACAGCAACTATAAAATACAATTACACTTTACATAGCAAAACAAATCCATAAAACAAAGTGAATGGATCCCTATAATGCACCCCACATGGAATTCTGTTTGGTATTCAAATGAGGACAACTATGAATCAATATCCATTACAGCTTTCTGATAAAGTAATCCAGGTCACATCTTGTTATAATGAATTCTGTTGAAACAAAAAGTTCATTCCTGAGAAGTATTTCTACCTCCTGGCCCACAGCCTATGACAACCATACTGTGTGCATTCAGTGTCGGAGCCATGGAATTGGCCACAATGGATCCTTCTACAGCAGAGAATTCCACAAATGGGTTTTGTTGCGGTTTTTGTTTATAACTAGTGACTCACTAAACTCTAAAGCAACAACTGTCTACTAAAGTCTGGAGGGAATAAATGGCAAAAATAAGACTCAATCCCAGGTACTCAGATCTTAAATATAGTGTTTGTTCCGACATAGCAAACTGTTCCCCAAAGCCAGCAGTTAAAGATTCCATATTAGAACTATACGTGGGACCAATGACCCTTCCTTTGAACAGCCTTGGAATTCAGGGAGATGGATATTAGTGGGCCACTTTATGTCTGTGTGGCCCTGGGCAAGTGACTTGTCCTTTCTGAGACTCCATTTCCTCTGTCAAATGAGGGTAATAATACCAGCACTACTTAATTCACAGGTTGTCCCTTAAGAGCATGATTCCAATGTAAGTTACTATGGCCACGATGAATAAGAATGAGTCTTGGAGTAAAGTGCTCACTTACATGAGATAACCAAACTCTCCTGGGGATGCCATGAAACCATTTAGTAGATTGCTTTTCCCAAAGGATTTAGTATCAATGCTGTCAGTAGTTTATCTTAAAACCAGGGCAAGAAGATAAACAGCAACTATGAGTCAGATTAATGATATAGCTTTCTTATATGAAGGGTTTCTTTTAATATTAGTATATTTTAAATTATGTGTTGGTGTTCAATCTTTTTCAGCCATGTCCAACTCTTCATGACCCTATTTGGGGTTTTCCTGGCAGAGATACTGGAGTGTTTTTCCATTTCCTTCTCCAAGTCATTTTACAGATGAGGAACTGAGGCAAATGGGACTAAATGATTTACCCAGGGTCACACAGCTAGTAAGTGTCTGAATCCAGATTTGAATTCAGGTCTTCCTAATGCCAGACCCAGTGTTCTATCCACTGTACCACCTATCTAGTCATTTAAAATTATAGAATAATAATATTTAAATATAGAAGTGATCTTAGGAATCCTTCAGTCTAATTCCCTCATTTTACAGATAAGGAAATTGAGATTCAGAGAGTTCATGTTCACTCAGCTAGTTAATGGCAGAAAATCTATGTTTGCTCTTTCAGGAAGAATCCAGTGTATTAAAGTACAAATGTGGCAAAGTACCATCAATTCACAACCAAGAGAGGGAATACTGCCTGAAAAAGGAAGAAATCCTGTGTAATAAATTATGTTTTCCAATTGTCTTCCATTTATATGCAGCTAAGATATATTCCTACAGGAAAAATTTTGGATTTTAAGACAAACCAGGGCTTGATTTTCTGGGGCTTCTTTTCTTCCCACCTTCCCTCTTAGTTATATGCAGACTAGTTCCCTCTCTAAGTCCCTCATTCATGGGGGTGGGGGTGTGGAGTGGTGGTTGAGATAGGGTTAATATGTTTGGGAATTTATGAACTTCTGGTCAGTGCTGAAGGGCAGGGAGAACAAAGTCTGATGGGGGCAGTTGAGTCAGATGTTGGTATGGTGGACCGCACCCAGGACAACATGGGCTGGTAGCAATCTGGGCTGTGTAGAAACCAAGTAAACAAAATTTAAAGATTTATGCTCAATGGAATCAGGTTGAGTCAACCCCATGGTTGACTCCCTGATACTCCTTCAGTGTTGACTTCCTGAATTTCAGGCTCTAAACTCTTGCCTACCAACAAGATTTCTACTCATGTTGGGTCTCAATCAACCAGTGTGGCTTTTTGGTTCACGTTTATTGTTTTCTAAACATGAAATGAACTGGACTTCAGAAGGGACGTGACGGTGGCCACCAAAGCCAACTGCCCTGAAGGATTGGTTCATTAGCTTCCCTCCTATGCTGGAGATTCCTTTAATTGGCACATTTAAAAATATTTTGTTTCTTAAGTCCAGATCTATGATTTTAACTCTAAGGGGAACTTTTGGTATAGAAATTCCTACAACTAATATGAATCCACAACGTAACTATAACTTAGGTATCTAAGGCAATGAGAGGTTAAGT
The DNA here is from genome assembly GCF_028583685.1 of Petaurus breviceps papuanus. Taxonomy (NCBI): domain Eukaryota; kingdom Metazoa; phylum Chordata; class Mammalia; order Diprotodontia; family Petauridae; genus Petaurus; species Petaurus breviceps. Next base: position 22,511,275 of record NW_027185797.1, on the reverse strand, counting down.
AACTTGCCCAGGGTAACAGTATGTGTCAGAGGTAAGGTTTTTCTGACTATAAGGGTGGAGTCTGGCCATTAAACTACTCTGCTGTTCAATCAGCAAATATAAATAGAAAAAATAAGGAAATCCACAGTGAGTGCTTAGAAACTAGCTCACAGGCATCTGTAGTGTTTAGAAAAGAGAGAGAGAGGAGACAGCCAGAGTTTTAACACAGTAAGGCACTATGGGATGAGTATTTCTGGATGGTTTTGCCTTTGCATTTGTCAGTATGTTTTCATTTACCTAGGAGTTCTCCCTCAAAGGGTCTTGTGGGCCAGGTTGGAGAGTAGGACTTATTGAGGTCTTGGGTCCAGAGAACAATGAAAGAATTTGATTGTCATGAATCAATCACAAGGTAAACCAGCAAAAGTTGCGACCTTGAGAGAATCTCTTCTTTCAGTGTATATTGGCACCAGAAATCAGGGGATTTCGACAGTCAGAGGTCACAGGACCCTGACCATAGGCAACATTACTAGGAAAAACAGCGTGGATCTTCAGTGATCTATGGCCAGAATTGGAGATCTGTTCAGAGATCCATGAAATAGCTAGCCTTACGCTCAAAGGTGTGTTTTTCATGCTACATTTATGACTTTCTGTGTGGATGCTGGTCTCCATCTAAGAAAGAAGGTAGTTCCTAAAAAGGCCTCTTTATGTGATCAGACAAGACTCAGCCTTAACCTGAGTGAACAGCTGCCTTTGGCTTCTTCTCTCGTTCCCTTCACTCCACATGCCTTGCACTGCTTCCTTGCCTCACACACTCCTCTCAGAGATGATAACCCTTGTTTTTAAAATATGGGTCTTTCTTTCCAGTAAAAACATGATGTCATTAAATGTACCATTCAATTTTCTGAAGGCAATCAAGCCCAGTCACCTTGTGTTCAATTTTGAGCCCAACTCCTATATGAACTGCGGTATCTGCTAAAGATCTATGTACTGCTGGACAAGCTCTATTACTTGTTCATTTAACAACATTTGACAAAAGACATTTTTTCATCCACTTGGTTTTTCCTGTGTGGATATACTTACACTGAATTCTTTTGAGATTGAGGATCATACTTGGAAGTGAACCCTAGGTCACTTCTACCTCTAAAATGTTATGATTCAATTATTTTAAATATTGGCAATTGAATTAATTTTATGGGCAGTTATGAATGCAGTGCCCTGGAGCTTGATGTAAGTGACACAGAGTAATTCCTGCACTATTTGGAGGACCTTACTGTGTGTGGGACAGGGGACCCTTTTCTCCATTTGGATTGTGGGCTGGATTCCTTTTAGGATGCTACAACCACCATTGCCCAGGATACATTTTCCTGTTTTACTCTCTCTGACTTCACAGACCAAACAATCTGTACCTGCAAAAAGCTGAAATACAGTATGAATTTAAAGTGAACAGTTTAGTCCCTGACTTGTAAACTCTTACGATAAAATAGAAAAAGTATTGGACATAGAGTCCAGAAGGCTTGGGTTAAAATCCTACCTCAGATACTCACTGACTTTGTGACCCTGGTCAAGTCACTGCCCCTCTTTATCCTCAGTGTATTCATCTGTAAACTGAAGAAATTGAAATTAATGTCCTCTGAGGTCCCTCCCAGCTCCAAGTCTGTGATCTCCTTCCCTCCCTCCCTCTCTGTCTCTATATTTCTGTTTCTCTCTCCCTTTCTCTCTCTGTCTCTCTCCTCTTTCTCTCTCTCTGTCACACACACACACACATTGTGTTATGTATAAGTATTCTAAAACTTAGTGCAGTTTTAAATTATTAAATAGGACATTCTGCACATATAAATGTAACAATGTACATTGTTAGAATATATATAAACATAACAATGTACCTATTATTAACTAAGTATATTGTATATTATATACTTCTATAGCCTAATGGTGTTATACAATACTTGTTTTTCAGTTGTGCCCAACCCTTCATAACTCCATTTGGGGTTTTCTTGGCAAAGATACTGAGCTGGTTTGCCATTTCCATCTCCAGCTGATTTTTGCTGATGAGGAAACTGAGGAAAACTGGATTTCCCAGAGTCACACAGTTAGTGTCTGAAAACAGATTTGAATTCAGGAAGATGAGTCTTCATGACTCTAGGCCCAACATTCTGTTCACTTTGCCATCTAGTTGCTGATATAATGCTTAATCACCTATATATCATGTGATCATAGATAATATATTGTTTCAATGTATTATATATTATAATACTATATAATATAACAGTGTATTATATAATATTATAATGGTGCATAAGAGTGAATTATAACATTCAATTATTCATATTATATGTGATATGTGTGTGTATATATGTATATATTTATAAAATCATATGAACATAGATAATTGGATCATAGATTTATAATTGAAGGGGTCCTTGAAGGTCAAGTACTTGAGTGTATATATGTGTGTGTATGCACACACGATGGTACATATGTATACACACATATGCAAATAAATTATATCTACACGCACATACACACGTGTACATAAATTACACACATATACGTATGTCTGTGTCTGTATACACACATGTGCACACTCACACATCCAATGGATTGGGAGTTCCCTCCAAAGATTCAGGTCATGTCCTATCCATACTAACCCATCCTATGTAACTGTCCTCCATGTCGTCTCCAAACCGGGGTGAGGGGGTGGGGGGTCCTCCCACCATGTCAGAGGCCTTCCTTGTTTCCTCCTGCTGCCATTGGAGCACCATATCTGGGATCTTAAATCCAGAGCTATGCTTTTCAGTTTATACAGGAGGAAACTGAGACCAACTTTCCAAGATTCCTCAACATCTAAATGATAGAGCTGGGATTTGAACCCAGATCCTCCAGACTCCAAAGCCCCCTCCACATAGCCCCATACTACTGCATGTGCCAGATTTGTCTTGGCTGTGAGAGTGGCTGTGTCCTGAGTCACAGGCTTGGCACTCACCTCCAAAGGGGCATCACATAATTTCTCTCTTCTGGCATCTTATCCTGCTGCTCTCTTGTTTGCATAAAAGGGCATCATAGACTGGCAATTCTACCATCTGTTGTCGTTTCAAATATAGATGGGTCCACATGCTATCAGTGGCTAGGTAGTCTTAATTGCCAGCTCACAGATGCCGCCACTATCTGGACGCGACTCCATGAGCAGAAGGCAGGCGTGTAAGTTCAGACACAAAGCCTTTCTCCACCAATACAAATCTGGAGTAGAACAAAACTTCTTCCAAGCATCGTTGGCTGAGATAACTGAGTTCTCATTGAGAGTGAGGAATATGGAACCAGCCACTGTCTAATGACCCTCTGACCTTGCAGTAAAGACCTTTTGGCTGCAGTCGCTATTTTATCCTTCATTGTTCCTACTTTGGTTTCCAGATGGAGCAGCACTGGTAGAAGAGTTGTACAAACCAGGTAGTTTGGCAGGCTAGCAGTCTGGGACACAATGGGTATGGGTCGGGGTGGTAGCTTTCCACTCTGTCACTTAGATCCAGCCCATGATCAGATTGTCAGAGTCAAGAAGGTGAGGACCCCAGAGAATATGTAGGGATTAATTAAAATGGGGATTTTCATTTTGTAGAAGAGAATACAATGGGAAGGGGGGGAGGTATAAGCACTGATTTTGGATTCAGGGAATCTGAGTTCGAATATTGCCTGTAACACTACATATGTGACCTTGGACAAGTCATATAATCTCAATGGACCTCCATTTCATCTTCTGTGAGATGAGTTGTCCTACCTTGTCTCACTTCTAAATCTATGGACTACTATAATTGTTGTCACATAGGATAAAACTCATTATCTTTGGTCCCAGAGAGTAGTACTAGCAGTAAAATCTGGAATTCATAGGTAAATTGAGGCTTATATGAGAAAAGGGGAAAAAAATCATCTTGAAAATTAGAATCTTCCTTATTAAAGGCCTTCAAACAAAGGCTGGATGACCACTCAGTGGGCATATCATACTGAGGATTCCTTGGATTATACACCTTGGACTCCTGGTTTGTACAGATGGCCTCAGAGGTCCCTACCAACTCTGAGATTCTGAGAATGTGACATGGCAGGGTTGGGGGTAGGGAGAAAAGAAGATGCAGAGGCTTCCTCTGGCCTGGGAAGATTCACTTGACCAAGCTTGCTGTTGTTCAGGAGTAGGGGGGTGGAAAGTGATTATCAAAAGGGAATGGTTGATTGCAACTTAGCAACGATGGTATTTAGGGATACCAGAACGTAGGTGCTGGTTTATTTGTCAAAGGACAGCTAGACAAGTAGGGGAATGTGTAAGGATTGGGATGTATTGGGAGTATGGGGTTATGCGAGGGAGTGGGGGAGAAGTGCAGACATGAGATGCCAACTGTGCAGTCATCCTTCCCTTGTATTTTCTGTGGTTGTCATAGCTAGCAGGAAGGGGGGAAATCCAGTGGATAGAGTTGAAAGCTTAGAGTCAGGAATGAGTTCAAATCCTTCCTCAGACCCCCTACTACCTGTGTGACGCTGGGTAAGTCATGGTCTCTCTCAGCCTCAGTTTCCTCATCTGTAAAATAGAGATAATTAAAGCACCTGGCCCGCAGTGTTGTGAGAATCAAATGCGATAACATAAATAAAATGCTTAGCTTTGTGACTGGTGCATAGTTGGCACTAAATAAAGCCTAATCGACTAACTTACAATGTAAAGTGTTTTTCAAAGTTCAGAAGGTTGCCCAAATGTTCACTTTTCTTAATAGTTTTTGGGATGCCCCCCACAGAACAGTACCAGTGTGGCATGAGCTCTGATGGGAGCCACAAGGTCAAATACCATCTGCTACAGTTTCTCTGAATTCTGGACACTGGAAAGACTGGTTCTAGGTTTTCCCTTTTTCACAGAAGGGTAAGTAGGGTAAGAGGCAATAGGAAACCTGTCACAAATGATCCCAGGCAGAGGGCAGGAGGCCTCCAAATAAGATCTCACATTTTGGTCACCTCTGTTCTTCAAATACCCATAAAGGAGATATTGCGAGTATTATTACCTCCACTTTACAGAAAAGGAAACTGAGGGGCGACTAGGTGGCACAGAGAATAGAGCACCATCCCTGGAGTCAGGAGGACCTGAGTTCACATCTGGCCTCAGACACTTGACACATTTCCTAGCTATGTGACTTTGGGCAAGTCACTTAACCCCAATTGCCCTCCAAAAAAAAAGAAAAGGAAACTGAGGCTCACAGTAAAGTCATTCACCCACGGCCTCATAGAGAGTAAGTTTTGGAGCTAGGATGCAAAGCAAGGAATCCTCTGATTCCATGTCCAGAGTTTTTGCTGTATATTCTATATTACCTCTCCCTGGGTATATTCAACTTGCTTTACTTAGCACTCATAAAGCCAAAATGTCCTTGGGTTGGCAAAGTGCTTTATAAGTATTATCTCATGTTATCTTCCCATCAACCCTGTAAGGCAGGCACTATTATTATCCCTATTTTACAGAACAGGAAACAGAGGCAGATAGAAGTGAAGTGAATTGCCCAGGGTCACACAACTAGTGAGTGTCTGAGACTGAATTTGAACTCAGCTCTTCCTGCTTAAAAGTCCATTACTATTTCCTATGCTAGCTAGCTGTTCCTTATTTATTTCGCCTCCCATCTTTGTGTGGGGGATGCACTCCCTCCTCAGCTCTACCTTGCAGGAGCTCTGGGTTTTTTAAAGCTCCATCCACCACTAGCTAGGACATGAGGCCCTTTTGTGATCCCTAGCTCTGCTACGGCCTCCCCCCCACACTTACTTTCCATATGCTTCGCATGCATTTGGTTTATACAATATTTATACTGATGTGAGCATTAGTTGTTTCTTCCTTTAGAACATAAGCTCCCTGAGGGCAAGAGTTGATGCTATTTTGTTTTTGTATCCCTGAAGCTTGGCACAATGCTTGGCATATATTAATAAATGTTTGATTGATTATAATAATATATTATTATATAAATAATAATATATTATATAATATAATAAATGGCAAACATTAATAAATGTTTGATTGATTAATGACACTCTATGGGATTCCAATGTTTGAAGCATTAATTATAATGATGGGCTTTGAACTCTGTAAACCCATACACATCATTGTCGAATCACTTAGAAAAGTCCCAAGTAGGCATCCCACCCTTCTCCTGTGGAGGAGACATTTATTATTTCCATGATGATTGAAGGTTGGGATGGGGAAATGGGGCTAAGAGAATTCAGGAAAGAGACATGAGAGGTGAAAGACTATGACTATTCGGCAAAATTATTCTGGGCTAGAAATCACTGACTCTTGTGACCATACAAGCTCAAAGTACAATTGCGGGGATTCAAAATCTAAGACTGTGCATCAACAGTCCTTGGCTGACATTCCAGTGGAAAGGGACTTGGGGATCAAGCTGACAGGCAGGGGGCATTCCCATGTTTTTGAAGGTGAGCTATGTAAGGCTTCCAATATAGCGCCAGCTGGGCCCTTGCTCTTCTAGCTAATGGGTCAGGTGGTCTCAGGACTGTAGTCCCATGTGCTGAACCACTCAGGTTACATCCCTTCTTCCTTCCTCTGTCCCTAACATTTCTATCCATATTTGGTAACACAATTCTCATTCCTACCCAAATGTGTACCAAAATTTGGAATCCCCTTGGGAGAATATATAAGTGGCCCTGCAAAGGCTCAGCTTTGATTAGCAGAGGCAATATTGGATCACTGATGGTAGTAGTGATGGCAGGACCCTATTCATTGATTTGAAGTTGAATGGGAGCTTGTTATTGAGACCAACTTACTCATTTTACAGATAAGGAAACTGAGGCCCAGGGAAGTGTATTCACTTGCCTAAGATCACAAACATAGAAAGTATAATTGGGATTTGAACCCAGGTTCTCTAACATTGTACATATATATATTTTTTATATTTCTATGTGTGCAAATAATCTCTCCCTTTAGAATGTAAGTTCCCTGAGCTTAATTAGAGGCATCGCCTTTGTATCCCCCAGGGCTTAACACAGGCTTGGGAAGTGAGTAACAAGCTAAGGACATGATAGGTCAGGGATTAGAACCGCGGTCACAGACCTCCCCATTCAGCACTATGCTTCAGACCCAGTATTCATTCTGGTCATGTATGTATGGGTTGACCTAGACGAGGGGTGGGGACCCTGTGACCCAAGTGCAATCCTTTGACTGCATCCAAACTTCACACAAGAAACCCCTTAGGAAAGGGTTTATTCTGTAAAACTTGGATGCAGTCAAAGGGCTGCATTTGAGGACCTAGAGGGCCACATGTGGCCTTGAGGTGGCAGATTCCCCAGCCCTGGCCTAGACTGTCTGTGAGATCTCCTCCAACTCTTGGACTGATAAGTAGGTGACCAGACAGTCCTTCAAGTCCCTTGCAGCATTAACACTCTGTTATTTCCATGATCTTTCTGTCCTTGTATCCCCAGAGTTTAGCATAGTGCCTGGCCCGTCGAAGTACTTAATAAAAGCTTGATCGATTAATAGCACTTTTTGGGATTTGGGTATTCCTCTGGTTTCTTGTTTCAGAAATCATCCTGAAACATTCTAGGTGCAGTCCTACCCAAAGGAAGGGGGCAAAAAATGACCTCTGGGAATCCCTTCCTGCCCCCTGTTTGACACCAGTTGTGTCTAAGGACATTTAGCATCAGTCAGCAGCTCTCTCTTCTGTAAACTCAGAAATAACTGATGACCCTCAAGCTGGTGACCCTGATTCAGGACCAAGATGTCCTCTGCTCTTGCCTCTCATGGCCATTCCAGACAAAGTTCAGGCATAGATACAAATCACGTCTCCCACCATTGATCTCTGAATCATCTCGGGTGAGTCACTGCAGTTTCCAGCCGGGTTCTGGGGGTCCTGGTGGCCTCTCTCTTTTGTGTGTTACTTCATTCTCACAGAACACGCTTGTCAAAGGGTCTGAGTATGATGGACAGTGGTGTGACATAAATGCATAGAAAGCTGCATTTTCTAGGTCAATGTTTGGGGAGTCGAAGGGAGGATTCTTTACTCAGTGCTGAATGTTTTCTACAGCCCGTCCTTGCCATTCAAAGGCCCACGACCTTTAGATTGAAATGCTCTCCCTGGTTGTGTGTTTTTTTTCTTCTCCTCCTTAAACCAGATCTTGAAGCAATTTTGGTAGAGGGCACACTTTTATTATGAACTGAGATAAAATCTCAGGCAAGTTTTGGGGGAATTGCTCCTGCCCTCTGATGGCTCCCGTACTTACTTACAGTAGCTAGTTTATTATTACTAATTTTGACTGGGGATATTGTTTATGACAGTATCTCTCTGCTCTCCCCAAGGTCAGACCATCCAGTTGCATCTCAGAGATGACCCATGCCTCATTTTTCTAAGCATTTATTGAGGAATTTGTATTGCATTCTTAAAAAATTGGGTTAATATTTTTATTTATACATGAGCTACATTTCTCAGTATATTCTTTGCCCCCTTTTCTCTGAGAGAACAAATATAATGAATGTAGATATATATTTATAAATATAAAATATATAAAGAAAACAAATATATATTTTTATAACAAAGAATAAAATAAGGAGGGAAACAGGTCAGTAAATGTAACCAATATTTCCATAGAGAGAAAGTTTTAAACTCATATGTAGTATTCCACCTCTGCTAAATAAATAAATAGAGAGATACATAGATAAAGTGGGGTGGGGGGATAGGGAGGAACTTCTCATGCCTCCTCTTTGTGGCCACCCCTCCACCCCCATGCCATTATAATTTCAAAGCATTCAGTTTTCATTGTTTTCGTTGCTGCCATCTTTTCCATTTAAATTGTGCTAGTCACTGTACATATCATTTTCCTGGCTTTGCTTACTTGACTTTGCATCAGTTCATATAATTTTTCCCATCTCTTTCTATGCTTATCATATTCATGTACCACAGTTTGTTTAGCCATTCTCCAGCTAATAGATGTGGACTTTATTTCTTCTTCTTTGCAACTGACTACACAAAGTGTAGTTGCTGCAAATATTTTGGACACATATGGAGACTTTCTTTTTAACACTGACATCCTTGGGTATATGTCAAGCAGTGGGACATCTCTGTTGATCGGTATAGATTTTCACAGCATAATTCCAAGTTCCTTTCCAAAACAAATGGAATTTGTATCTCCACTAACAGTGCTAATTGATATGCCTGTCTTTCCACAACCCTTCCAACATTGACTTTTTCAATGTTTTGTTTTCTGTATCAGTTTCTACATTCCATTTTCCCTTAGCTGTCTGGAGATAAATAAAAAGTTCCCAGATTGGTAAATGACCCAAAGGCCTATGGAGAGATGCATAGTATGAATATCTAGGCGTGTTGTTATCATTGGCGTTATTGGTGGTGGTATTTGTCTTCCATTCTTGAAAAGGACCATGACATCAGGAAGGTGATGCTATGACTTACAAATGAATCAGATTTAAGTGAGGGAGGGCTGTGTGCAATGTCACCAACGTCACTTTCTCCTCTGGAACCATCTGGGTCCAGTGGCCAGATATAGATCAGGACGACTGGAGATGGCCCTGGATGTAGTGGAGACCTTGGTCTTTTTGAGCTAAGATCTTTCCCAGGTCTCAATCTGACTGAGGTGACACCCATTCAGTGATTAAGGCTAGGTAAGAACCGAAGCAAAAAATAACCTCTTCTACCTAGTGGGAAAAAAAAATAGTGACTTGGATGAACAGTCACATAGAAGATCTGGAGGCCATGTAATCCAGCAGAAAGAACAATGGATTTTAAGTCAGAGAATCTGGCATAAGATAAATTCCTACTCTGATGAAATCATGTACCTTTCATATAG
>NW_027185797.1:22491477-22496477 GCF_028583685.1 Petaurus breviceps papuanus | reverse complement strand
TTCCTGGGATCCCCCCCCCCATACATAGCTTGTTCACAGCCACTATGCACCTCATCACTGCTATTGCCCTCAGGCTGATAGATTTAATTCTTCAGGTACTGTAATGTCTAATATCACATGACTCACCACCATTCAACACTGGTCTTGGGAAGGAAAATCACAGATTCACAGAATTTAGTGACTATGGAGTTCCACCTTGATGGGAATGCCTGATGTGACAACCTGAGGAGTGATGATCCAGTTCATGCTTGAAGATGGCCAAGGAAGGAGAGGAAGAGGCATACTTTGACTTGATGTAATTAGAGTTGTCCCAAAGGGGAATGAATGGGCTGCCTTGGGAGGTGGTAGGTTCATCCTCATTTGAGGTCTTCAAGAACAGGCTGACTGATTACTTCTCAGTAATCTACACCAAGATTTCTTCTGGGTGTGGGTTGAACTATGTGTTCACTGAAGTCCCTTCAGTTTCTCAAATTCTGTGATTCTGTTGCACTTGGAGTCAGGAAGATCTGTATTCGAATCCTGCTAAAAACATTCTTGTGATCCTGGGCAAATTACATAAGCTCTCTGAGTCTCAGGCAATACTGTAAGATGAAGCTACTAATTCATAGGCTAGACAAGAGTTTCCATGCCAGGAGTTCTCTGGGCTAAACATCCCCAGACCTTTCAACTGCTTCTGACATGAAGTCGGTACTTATAAATATTTATTTATTGACTGCTCTCCAATGTCCTTACTATCCCAGTCACCCCTGTGGACAGGTTCTCACTTGTCGATGCCTTTCCTCAGTTATCCCACATATTCAGGTGTGGACAAGTATCTTCAGGGATGAGAACATAAAGGCAGATTGCAATCTACATTCATGGAATGGCTACTGTCTTCAGGGAAGTCACACATCCATTGGAGTATCCCAATACCAGCACAACATTCATGTTCTCCTCCAGTCAGCCTCAACTATACAGAAAAGCAGTTGACTTGTATGTAGGTTTTTCCAGCATTTCATGTGCATAACCTTACGCGGTCCTCACAACAATGCTAGGTTATTTGGACTATAGGTATTTTAATACTCATTTTTTGCAGATAAAGAAACTGGGGGCTTGGAGGTTGACTTGCCTGAGACTGCACAGCTCATAAATGGTAAAAATGGGATTCAAACCCAGTTCTCAGGATTGATCCTAGCCTTAAAGTTAGAAAGACCCTTAAAGGCCATCAAATTCCACCTCCTCATTTTACAAATAAGGAAACTGAGACTCAAATAGGATAAGTGACTTGCCCACAGTCACACAGTGCCTAAGGTAGGATTTAAACTCAGGTGCCACAGTGGAGAGAACACCAGACCTTGTAGTCAGGAAAACCTGAGTTCAAATCCAGCCTCAGACACTTACTAACTGTGTGATGTTAGGCAACTCACTTAACCCCGTGTGCTCCATAAAATGAGCAGGAGAAGGAAATGTCAAATCACTCCAGTATCTTTGCCAAGAAAACCCCAAATGGAGTCAGACATGACTGAAAATGACTGAACAACAAACAATTCCCCTGACTCAAAGGTCAGCAAATTTTTACTAAAATAGGCTGCCAAACTATATTACTTAAGATGTGTCTATGGACCGAAAAAAAAAAAATCCCACCTACTGAACAGCTCTTCATAGAATGGTGCATATTTTATCTGTTTAGGCAAATAATGACTAAAACAGTTGAGATGTAGTGACTGAATCAACTCTAACACCTGTGCTTGACTCTTCTGCCATCCATTTTCATAGTACATTTACTTGGCTAATGAGCTTCCTACAGTGGAAGGGGCTGTGGGCTTCTCTGCTGTGTTAGCAGTCTCTTGTGACCCCTCAGATAAGATTTAGTAGGAGCCAGCCAGAGAACACCCTTCTGCTCCTCAAGCTTCATAATTCTTACAAATTGTACAGTATTTTACATTTGCTAGTGTGCTATGAGGCATTGTAAATAACATAAGCCAGGCAGCAATATCAGGCTGCAGGGTGAAAGGTAGGGGGAGGAGTCCTGGAAGGAGGGTAGACCAAAGGGCCTGATCCATTGCCCATCATGGGATGTCAGAGATCCCTTGTAGTTCCATAGGCGTGACCCCTGCTTTTGACATGGCTGGGCAAAGATCACAGTAAGTGGAATGCAGTGGAGGGGGTTGCCATCTCTGGAGTCTAATCTGAGGAACACCAAAAGGACTTGTAGCCACTCATCTAAGCTGGGAGGTAAGAACGGAGCATCATGGTTGGGGTAATAACACATTTAGAGTCAGACAGCTTGGGTTCAAAACAGCTCTGTCTGAGAGACTTCGGTAGGTCATATAACCTCTTTGCTCATCTGCAGAATGAGGTTCCTCATCTATCAAAGTCATAAAATTTGGATTAAATGACTTCTTTAAATATTTTTCCATTTATTATTGATTTTTAACATTTTAACATTTTTTCTTTTTAAATTTTGAGTCGCAAATTCTCTCCTTCCCTTCCACCCCTCCCATAACCACTAAGAAGACAAAATATATCAATTACACATGTGAAATCATGCAAAACATTTCCATATTAATCATTTTTCAAAAAGGAAGCAAGAAAAATAAAGAAAATGGGGAGATTATACTTCAGGTTGCACTCTGGGTTCATCAGCTCTCTCTCTGTCTGGAGGAGGATAGCATTCTTTTCATCATTGTCTTTGGCGTTGTCTTTGGATAATTGTCCTGATAGAGTCGCCAAGTCTTTCACATTTGATCATCATCACAACATTGCTGTTACTGTGCATGATGCTCTCTCAGTTCTTATTATATATCTTTGCATCAGGTCATAAAGGTCTTGCCATGTTTTCTGAAACCAATTCCCCTTGTCATTTCCTTCAGCACAATCAAATGCCACAACCTGTTCAGCCATTCTCCATTTGAGGAACATTCCCTTGATTTCCAATTCTTTGCCACCACAAAGAGCTGCTATAAATGTGTTTGTACATAGCTTCCTTTTCCTTTTCTTTTGATTTCTTTGGTTACACTCCCAGAAGCAGTATTGCTGGATGAAAGGGTATATACAGTTTTTTTAGCCCCTTTGGAACTAGTTCCAAATTGTTCTCCAGAATGCTTGGACCAATTCACTACTCCACCAGTAGTTCATTAATATACTTATTTTTCCCTTATCCCCTCCAGCATTTGTCATTTCTCATGGTGCCTCAGAGTTGGTTTAATTTGCATATGACTACAGATAGCTTTAATTCCTTCTGAAAATTGCCTGTTTATATCCTTTGACCATTTATGAATTGGGGAGTGGCTCTGATTTTTATAAATTTGACTCAGTTCTATACAGTATGTATTTCAGAAATGAGGACTTAATCAGAGAAACTTGCTGTAAACACTTTTTTTATATTTCTTATATTACTTCAGTGTCTAGGATACTTTTTTTTTTTTAAGCAATCAGGGTTAAGTAACTTGCTCAAGGTTACATGGCCAGTTATTTCTGGGTGTGGTGCTAAGTATCTGAGCCCAGATTTGATCCCCAGGTCATCCCGACACTGGAGCCGGTGCTCTTACTCGCTGAGCCACCTGGCCGCCCCTACTTTTTTTTTTTTTAAAGCAAAATGATGTTTCCCTGATTATCTCTTTTAACTGGGTCTATTTTTGTTTTAGCTTTGTCTGAGATCGTAAGTGCCACCTACTTTTTTTTTTCTTGCTTGAGTTGAAGCATATTAAATTCTGTTCTATTTCTTTATTGTAACTCCATGTATATCATTCTGTTCCAAGCTTGTCTCCTAAATAAAAAAAAAAACCTGTTGGATTCTGCTTTCTAATCCATTCTAGTGTCTGTTTCTGTTTTATAGGTGAACTTATCCCATTCACATTCACAGTTATGATTACTGTGTATTTCCCTCCATCCCATTTTCTTCTTTTTTCTTTTTATTTTTCTGCCCCTCTTCAAAAGTCTCTTTTGCTTTAATCACTGCCTTCCTAAATCAATTTTTCCTTTTATCATTCCCCACCTCCTCCACTTTCTCTTATTCCCTTCCCCTCCTATTTCCCTATTAGGTAAGTTACATTTCTGTATAGTACTGAGTCTGTGTGTGTGTATGTGTGTGTGTGTGTGTGTGTGTGTGTGTGTGTATTCCTTCCTCTTTGAACCAATTCCCATGAGAGTGAGATTCAAGCATTGTCTGCTACTCCTCATTTCCCCCTTTATTGTAAAAGCTTTTCCTTGAGCACCCATTTTACATGAGAAAATTTTCTGCATTCTACCTCTTCCTTTCCCTTTCTCCTAGGACATCTCTCTTTCTCATTCTTTCACTTTTTTGGGAGATCATTCCAACATAATCAACTCACATCCATATTATCTATGTAAACTTCTTTTAACTTCCCTATTAGGAATTACATGTATCATCTTCCCATATAGGATTGTAAACAGTTTAAATTTATTATGTATTTTATGATTACTCTTTCATGTTTACATATTTTATGCTTCTCTTATGTCTTATGTTTTAATGTCAAATTTTTTATTCAGTTCTGATCTTTTCATAAGAAGTGCTTGAAAGTCCTCTATTTCATTGTATAGTCATTTCCCCCCTGAAATGTTACATTCAGTTTTGCTGGGTAGATTGTTCTTGGTTGTAATTCTGGCTCCTTTGCCTTCTGGAATATCACATTTTGAGCCCTTCATTCCTTTAATTTGGAAGCCACAATATCTTGTGTGATCTTGTTTGTGTTTCCATAGTATTGAATTGGGTTTTTTTCTGTCTTCTTCAAGTATTTTCTCTTTGACATGGGAGCTCTGGAATTTGGCAATAATATTCTTGGAAGTTTTCATTTGAGGATCTCTTTCAGGAGATGATCAATGGATTCTCTCAATTTTTATTTTATCCTCTAGATCTAAGATATAAGGGTGGGTTTTCCTTGATGATTTCTTGAGATATGACCTCTAGGCTCTTTCTACTCTGTTACTATTACTCTATTACAAAGCCATCACTTTGAATGAAAGCATGGAAAGCCCATACTAAATTAATTATCTTTGAA
>NW_027185797.1:22384801-22491377 GCF_028583685.1 Petaurus breviceps papuanus | reverse complement strand
TAAAGTCATTTATTTCCACTTGTTCAATTTAAATTTTAAAGGAATTATTTTCATTAGTGAATTTTTGTACCTCCTTTTCTATTTGGCAAATTCTGATTTTTTAAGGAGTTCTATGCAGTGGATTTTTGTGCCTCTTTTACCATTAGTTCAATTCTGTTTTTGTAAGGTATTATTTGCCCCCCCACTATTTTTGTACCTCTTTTCCCAAGCTATTAATTCTCTATTCATAATTTTTTTTTGCATCACTCTCATGTCTTTTTCCCAATTTTTCTTCTACCACCTTGTCACTTTCTTGAACTCTTCCAGGAATTCTTTTGGGGTTTGGGTCCAATTAGTATTTTGCTTTGTTGCTTTCTTTGCAGGTATTTTAATATTGTTGTCTTCTTCTGCTTGGTCTTGGTCTTCCTTGCCACCGCAGCAGCTTTTTTATGATCCAGTTCTTCTTGTTGGTTGCTCATTTTTCCAGCCTATTTCTTGACTTTGAACTTTATATCAAAGTTGGACTCTGCTCACCTTGGGGTGGGGAGGCACAGTATCAAATTTTAGGCTTTTTTGTGCTACTGTTTTCAGAGCTAGTTTTGGGGGTCTGCAAGTTTTTGGTGCTTCCAAGGCGGTGTGATCCTGGGAGAAATCTGATCAGTATAATAGACTTTACTGAGGGAGGGCCCCAGCTCCCCTGAAGCCACAAGCACTAGTGCTGCTCTCTGCTTTGGTAGTGTGACCAGGGCCCCTGTTCCCTTATGACCAATGACTAGAGATCTTCTTTACCCTAGAAATGTTACCCAAAATTGCATATGGACAATAGAGTTGCCAATCGGCCCTAGCAATGGGTCCCTATAATCTTTCGAACCAGTCATCAATCCCTTTACCATCCCTGAGCTCCCAAAGCTGCTGTGGATGCTGTTGCTGCCATCATGTGTGTGGGCTCCAGATATGTCTCTACCCAGTGTCCCAGACTTCTCCTGCTAACCTCTTAAATTTTTGTAGGCTGGAAAAATGCCTCACCCCAACCTTTTGCTGGATCTTCTGCTCTAAAATTTGATCTGATGTATTATTTAAAGTTTTTTTGAGGAGAATGTTGGGAGAGTTCAGCTAGGTCACTGCTCCTAATGTGTCATCTTTGTTCCCCTAATTAAATGACTTTGAAGGTCCCTTTCAGCTCTTAATCTATGATTCTAAATGACTTGCCCAAGATCACTTGGCCAATAAGTTGCAGAAGAAGGATTTAGACCTAGATTCTCTGATCCCAAATCTAGTGCTTTTTGCTCTTTCTGCTCTATTACTATTACTCTATTACAAAGCCATCACTTTGAATGAAGGCATGGAAAGCCCATACTAAATTAATTATCTTTGAGGACAGTGCATTAAACTGTCATTCACTAGCACAAATTAGTTGATCTAATCACCAAAGAGCAGAACAGGGTCTTGAGGAGCAGGAAAGAAGGCAGAAATTTTAATGGGAAAGAAAAAGAAGAGAGCCATAAGGGGGCCCAGGTCATGTATGGAGTGTCATAGAGTGGATTTGTGGCCTGCTATGTGGCAGTATGAAGGCACTGGGTGCCTGTAGGGTAGCATCAACCTAAAGGGGAATGGGAATCCTACTGCCTCAAGGCATCATACTGGTTAAGAGAGTATACATATTATCTACCACCTCCCGGAAAGAATGTAAACTTCTTGAGTGCAGTAAATGTTTATTTATTTTTTTTGTCTCTGTACCCCCAGCTCCTAGGATAGTGTTTGACAAATACTCATTGAATTAAATTAAAAGAACTCTGGTGACACATTTTGTCATTGGACTAATTCTATCTGGTTGGGTGACCAACCTTCCATTTGGAGAGATATCTTCTATTGTATGCTGGTCATTGGTAACAGTAGTGAAGGGAGGAGGCATGATCTGCAGGAAGAGAGCCAAGCAGTCACCCTAGAATCACTTAGTTTCTTTGACTGGGCCCCAGTGTCATGGCAACAGAGATATAGAGCTGAAGATTTTCCTGCAAGTCTCTTCAGAGCTAGATAATGGTAGTCACCCATTACTTTACCTAGAGACTAGTGTACATAGAGCCAAAAACAGGTCCCCTGAAACTTGGAGCCTCTCTTGAGCCTCTGGGGCCCTGGGGTGTTTGGATTGACCACAGTGAGCCGAAGTGATCCATTTCTGATCCCGAGCCAAGAGCACAGCGTCTCAGACTTGGAAAAGTCCTTAGATACCAACTGATCCAAACTGCATCTGACCAAGAATCCCATCATTAGCCTTATTAATGGAAATGGTTTGTCTTCTGCTGGCAAAAGTATCAGCGAGGGAGGCATCTCATCCAAAGGAGCTTGCTGTACTTTCAGATGGCTCGAATGGATAATTGTCAGGAAATTGTTCTGGCTTTGAGTCAAAATCCACCTCTCTAGGCTTTTTCCCTTATTGTTGCTACTTCTGTCCTCTGGGCCCAAGGAAAACGAGTTTCATCTCTTTTCCATATGACAGTGACTCAAAAGTTTGAAGGCTGCAGTGAAGAATCCCTTCACCTTCTCTGAACCAGGTTAAATGGCCCCATGTCCCCCAACTGATCTTTACACAGCAAGGGCCTCAGTGCCCTAACTTTCCTTGTTGCACACTTGTGAACTTATTGCAGTGAAGGGGAATCCACCATCTCCCAAGTTCTATCTGATTTTGGATAGGTCTAATGGGTGACATAGCAAAACAAGTTTCATCTCCCTTCCGCAGGACAGTTCTTCAAATATGTGAAGATGCCTTCCCTCATCCTCCTCATCAAAGCCTTCTGTCTTCAGAGAAATTCCTGGAGAAAATCACCTACCATTGGTCTCTCCATTTCCCCTCCTGTCATTGTCTTCTAAACATTCTGTAGTCTGATTCTGACTTCATCATTCAACTGAAATTGCTCACTCCAAAATTACTAACCAGGTCTTAATGGCTAAACCTTTCCTCATTCCTCAGCCTTCTTTACCTCTCTGCAGCCTTTGACACTGTGGCTTGCTTTTCATCCCGGATACTTTGGCATTTCAAGGCTTTCGAGCCGTTGCTCTCCCACCTGTCTGATTACTTTTCAGTTTCTTTGGCTGGGTCTTCATTCCTTTCACACCAACTTTGTGGGGTGGCCCCCAAGGTTCTTGTCCATGTTAATCCTCCTTTCTTTTCTACCTAAACTATCTCATTTGGTGACATCCTCAGTTCCCATGGGTCCAATTATCTTGATGTACATGATTCCCATATCTATATCTAGTCTTTTTCTGAACTCCAATCCCACAAGACAATCTGCCTTTTAGATGCCTTGAACTAGATGTTCCACAGATACTAGAAATTCATTATGTCCAAAACAGAGCTCATTATCCTTTCCCTCTGAACCCTTCCTTCTCCTCTATTTCCTTATGTGTCCAGAGTGTACAGACTACTACCATCTTCCTACTCACCTAGGTTGACAACTTTGCTGTCATCTGAGATTCCTTACTCTCACCCACCCTATATGGCCAATTCATTGCCAAATCTTTTCATTTCTACTTTCACAGCATCTATTTATGCATAACTTATATACACATATGCATGCATGTATACACACACATATATTCTTCTCTCCACTCACCCAGGCACCATCTTGGTTGAGACCTTTTTCACCTCTTACCTGCATTACCTTCTAAGTGGTCTCACTCACAGCCTCAATCTCTAAGCCATCACTCACTCAGCTTCCAAGATGATTTTCCTAAAATACAAGTCCAGTGCCACCCCTCTTCTCAATAAACCCCAGTGGTTCCCTACTGCCTCTGGGATCAAATATAGAGTCATTTGTTTTACATTTTTCATAGCCTGGTCCCTGCTGACACTTCTGATTTTCTTACAGTTCACTAACTCTGTGATATGGCCATACCGGTCTTCTTGCTGTTCCTCAGACACGACATTCCATCTTCCCTTCCCAAGCCTTTGAACTGACTGTCCTCCTGGAATGTTCTCCCTCTTCAACCCTGGCTCTTGTTTTTCCTAATTTCTCTCAAGACTCATCTCAGACTTTACTTCTGAAGGAGGTCTTTCCTAGTCTGCTGAACTCCTCAAGGAGAAATCTTCAGGACTGACTTCATTGACTTGACCCAAGGAGGATGAACCAGGAATGATCAGTAGGAGCTGCAAAGAGGAAAATTTGAATTTGATGCAGATAAACCTGCTTAATGTTAGATGCTAACCAAAAGTACAGTGGGATTCCTCAGTGTGGTCCCTCTCACTGGAGATCTTCAAGGAAAGACTCAATGCCCCCTTGGTGGATATGATATAAAGAAGATTCTTGTTCAGGTGTGGGTTGGATTGGATTGACTCAGTCTCCCTTTCTACACTTTAGTCTGAGTTGTTGTTCAGTCATTTCAGTCATGTCTGATTATTTTGTGACCTGCCTTGGAGTTTTCTGGGCACAGATACCAGAGCAGTTTGCCATTTCCTTCTCTAGCTCATTTTACAGATGAGGAAATTGAGGCAAAGAGGGTTAAGTGACTTACCCAGGGTCACACAGACAGTAAGTGTCCGAGGCCACATTTGAATTCAGGAAGATGAGTGTTACTGACTTTAGGCCCAGAGCTCTATCTACTCTGCCATCTAGCTGCTCATGGGCCTAAAGTAGGGAATGAGTATATCTACTGAAAGGCCAAGGCGGAGCTGAGGGGTTGGGGGGTGGTGGTGTAAGGAATCTTTGGGATAATTCTTATGGTGATTGGGATGGAGACTCTCCTAAAGATGAATCAGAGAGATTGGAAGCAGTGTCAATGGTCCAGACAACCCAGAACTAATGGTAAGAAAAACCATGCCCAGGGCAAGCTATAGAAAACATGCCTCCAGTTCAGGTGTGGGAGAGAGGAGAGCAATGACAGAGGTCCTGTACACCAGGAAACAGCTGCTGGGCCAGAGATGAGGACTGGGGGAGAGTGGGGAGGAACCTGGCCAGGAAGGAGCTGGGGGAACGGGTTGATAGACCGGGACTAGAGGTTCCCCATTTGGAGGCTTTCTGTTTTAACTAACTTCTGGTGAACCAGGGGCTAAACTCAATTGTTTGTGTCTTCTCAATATTGGCACCTGGGGCAAAGGCTCAGGCATCCTGTCCTAGGTCTAGCTTCATCTTTTGTTTACCAGCCCAGCTACAAACTCCTCAGTGTTATTTGAGTAGTCATAACATAGAAAAACTAGATAATATATAACAAAGCAAGCACGTGTGATCAGCTCTTGGCTTTATAAGATAGTATTGATTATGGATAGAGACTAGATCCCTGATTTCATTAGGATAGGGAACTCCTTCTCCTAATGCAGGTAGTCACCTTCTCTTAGAGTTTTATTCTTTGAGAGTTTTCTCTACAGAGCGTGGAGAGGATGTGACTTGTCCAAGGTCACACAGCCAACATGTGTCTGGAGCAATGACTGAACCCAGGTGTTTCTCAGTCTGAGACAGCTCTCTCTCTCTCTCCACTCTCCACTGCCTCTCAGAGAGTGAATTGTCAGCATTTGAATCACTCAGTAAAATACTGTTCATCTATTCATCCAGCAAATAAGTCCAGAGCTGTACTTGTCTCTGACATTGTTCTGTTATCATTTAAAATGTGACTGGGTTTGGCTGAGGCATTGGTAGTTTTCTCTTTTATTCCTTGTTCCTCCTCTTATGCCCTGGGTAGGGGGAGGGGAGAGGGATATGTTTAGAAATGAAGTTGATGCAAAAGTAGGTTTTTTGTTTGTTTTGACCATGCCTGTGATTTCATCCATATAGGGAGTTCTCAGGAAACTCCTTCTGCCAAAGGAAATCCAACTCTTCTTTGCCATTAACCTCTTAGACTTGCCTGGGGCACTGAGCTAATATGTGTCACTGGCAGTCAGTCTTCATGACTCAGGCTTCCTCTCAAACCCACTATCTTATATTGCTCCTCCAAAATAAAATATCAATAATTTCCTTAAAATGAGTCTGTGCTCATTAATACTCATGGACTATTGAAAACCTGAATTCCAGATTCCTTTTGCTTCTGAACAGAAACCCTGTAGGGGATTTCCCCTTCACCTACCATGTCGGCATAGAGGTTCCCCTTCCTTCTACCCCTCTCCAGGACCATTTCTCCCAGCCACTACTGTGGCTTGAGACTAACTGGAACTCCCAGTTTGGGTCCCCCTTTTCTCCTGATGAAGAGCACAACCCATCTTAGGGACTTAGAGAGTTGTCTTTTCAAAGAACTTGAGTGACTTGTTTATGGTGAGCTACCTCGTAAGTGAGAAAGGTAGAATTTGAGCCTTCCTGACTCAAATCTCTACCCATTATAGCACCCTGTGTAAGAAATATCATCTGGACGATGGGAAAGTGATCTGTCTAGTCACAGAGGTAGGGTTTGAACCCAAGTCCCCAGGCTCTGGCACTGATCCACTGTAGCCTACTGCCTCCCACTCCTGGGCCTTCTAAGGATCTGGCCCCATCGCCTCCCCAAGATGCAGGCTGGGCTCTCTCCACTGCCTGGGACACCAAGGAATTCTGGTTGAGTTCTGGTGGTTGTGGCTGATACAGGACAGGATAGGGGAGGGGTAATCCGACCCTCACAGTTTGGAAATCATGCATCTGGCTTTAGATTAAGTTTTTTCAAAGAAGCAGTGATCTCTGTGATGATGAAGTTTACAAAGCATTCGTCCATTACTATGGCAGTTCAAATGCAGTGAGGGTTAAATGAGGGTGTTTGGGGGGAGCTTCAGTCAGGCCTGGCTTAGACTTTTTGACTTCTACATCTCAAGATGCTATGATTCTATAAATAGGTTTTCCTGAGCTTCCTGGGACCCTAATCATGAGCTAATTGTTTCCAGGAGGGAATCTGTTCTAGACATTGTTTTGAAAATCAGAGGACTCACATTAGAGCTGCAAATTGTCTTAGAAGTCTTCTCCTCTGAGAGCCTCCCATTACAGATGAGGAAACTGAGGCCCACAAAGGCAAGACAAGTTGTTCATGACCATTTAGATCACAGGTCACAGAATGAAATCTCCAGTCCAGTTCTCTTATTCAATATCTAGTACTCAAGGTCTCTGAACCTGGGCCTTCTGATTCCTTGCCAAATGGGCCTTTGGGGCACAATTCTGACTTAAGTAAGTACCAGGGCCATCCTATGACTTCCCATAGGCTGTGTGAGTTCATTATAGTGGCCTATGATGGACCTCAGTATTTCAATGGATCTAGGGCATAGACTGATAACCATCTTGGCCTTCTCATCTTTTGTGAATTTTGGTCAAATCCTTCCATAAATCCTCCATTTTGGATTTAAAAAATACCCTAGAGTTTTTCCTCTGGGACTTTCAACAGTTCATAGGATCATAGGATTAGAGTTGGAAGGGACTTTGAAGTCATCCTACTTACCCCCCTCATATGATAGCTGAGAAAATGGAAGCTCAGTAAGTGACTTGCCCAGGGTCACATGCCCAGTAAATGTCTGAGGCTGGATTTGAACCTGTGTCTCCCTGACTCCAACCCAACCTCCTGTCACTTGTACCACCAGCTGCCTCTCATTTGAGCCTCACACCAACCTCCTGATGTAGCTTGTGTTAAAATTGTATCTTGTTCTGGTCCCTCTGACCACCTCCCCCACCCCATTTCTACTCAGTATAGTAAGTTTACAATAATAGTTATAGTAAGTTTACAACATAGTTTGTAATAGTAGGAAGTAAAAACACAAAGGGCAACCTAGATGTTACAGACTGTCCCAAAGATCAAGGGAGCATAATTTGCAAACTGCATTGCATAATATAGCATCCTGGTCATATGTGATGACTCAAGGGAAGCAATCTAGGCTTTGCCATAAGGGTCTTTGGTCCTGTGATATGTAAATCTCAGACAAGTCCCACACACATCTGCATTAAGACCAGCAGAACACCAAATGGAGCTGATAATGTTGAGAAGATATGGATATGTTGACTTTAAAGTTTTACCAACAGCTCTGAGAGGATCTGGGTAAGTTAATGAATTAAACCCAAGGCAGCATGGGTAAGAGTCAGTCTGTCCCCCTATAAAATGAACCCTCAAACTCCCCCCCCAGCAGTCTTCCCTTTCCATTGGATCCATACTATCAAGGGCTCCCAAACCTACTCCATGATTACTCAAGTGATTCTCTGTACCTCTCCCCCTCCATCCTCTTCCTCACACCCCTGCCTTTCTC
This sequence comes from Petaurus breviceps papuanus, assembly GCF_028583685.1. Lineage (NCBI taxonomy): Eukaryota > Metazoa > Chordata > Mammalia > Diprotodontia > Petauridae > Petaurus > Petaurus breviceps. The sequence continues at coordinate 22,483,225 of NW_027185797.1, read as the reverse complement.
CCACCACCCTGGCCCCATCCTCTTCCTCACACCCCTGCCTTTCTCCCACCACCCTGGCCCATTAACCTGTGTATCCTTTTTTTTGCTGCTTGTCTCTCTACTTTCTCTGCGGTTTACTCCCACATCCTCTGTGCCTTCTTTGTCTTTGCATCTTCACTTCCCAACTGTCACTTTAGTCTTTCCCAGTGAGGATCCAAAGAATTGGCTGTCCCATTTCATAAATTAATTAGCAATTCATAGGTGCTATACTATTATCCGCATTTTACATATGAGGAAATTGAGGCTAAGAGCCAGTAAATGACTTGCCCAGGATCTCAGAGTTAACAGTATCTAAGGTGGGATTCAAACCCAGGTCTTTTCTAACCCTGGAGCCCAACTCTTTGTCTGCTACCCCAATCAAGGATGATAATTTACAACTTTCAAGGGGAAAAGGAATGACCACATAACTGGGCAGTTTCCTGAGATGAGAATGCCCAGTCTAAGTGGGCATATGTGAATTCTACACAGATCTGCTCATGACCTTACTGATTATTTTGTACAATTTCACATGTCCATAGGGGGAGATCCTTGTGGACTCCGGCAGGCAAGACAGTGACGTGGTGCCTCCCCTAGGCTCTCATGGGACATTCTCCTCAGTCATCCAGTAAGTTATTCTCCCTAGCCTCTGTCAACAAAAGAAAGTCATGTATAAAGATGCCTTGTTCAAGGTCACACCGAAGGTCTGGGAGGGAGTTGGGGGCTACAGCTCATCATCACCGATGTTGCTTGTCTGTTTCTCAACTACTTTGCCTTCTCTTGAGCACATATACAGCAGGGGTGGGTGGGGAAAGGGGGAGGGTGGGGTGCAGTGGGGGGGGTAGTGGCCATAAATCATCTGGAATGTCTTTTTGAGTTATAAAGGATAACAACTGGAGCTCTGAGAATCCCACATTGGGAACATGCTAGGAAAACTAACCAAGCCGCACTCCAAACACTATCGCCCATTTATCTCCACGCCAAGGAAAAACCACGTGGATGTCACTAACATTTGTGCAGGTGAGAGGGAAGTCAGAGAAAAGTCTTTCTGGAACCGGAAATGTTTTCAATTTGTCTCTTCATAGATCTGTTCAACTGGAATTTCCTCTGAATCGCTCACTATTCTAAGGACAGTGTCCGTAGCAGACTGTGGCTCCCCAGCTCCCTCTTCCCCAGAGCCTTGGCCAATGTCTTTGGGAAGACAGAAGAAATGTCTATTTATCACCTTTTCCCTGGTTTCTCTGAAATCACCACCCCCTTCCTCGAAAAGGACTGGCACCAATTATTTCTGACTAGAAATGAATATTTATCTTGCATGGATAAAGGTACTGAGAATGTCTCGAATCCATAAAATAGCTTAATGTAGAACCTGGACTTGTGTTTTCATTAGTACAGAGAACTCCCAGATGAGGAAAGTCCCCCCAACAATGCAGGTTGATACCCTCTCTGTGACTCATAGTCTTAGAGAATTGACCAGATCACAGAGAGGCTGTCACATGCCCAGTGTCAAGTAGCCATTTATGTCAGGAGAGGAAATTGAACCCAGGACTCTCTGATTCATTTATGTAGATCAAGGGATAAAGCATCGAATCTGGAGTTAGGGAGACTGGAGTTGAAATTCTGCATCAGACACTCATTAGTTGCGATCCTGGGCAAGTCACTCAACTTCTTTTCAAGCCTCAGTTTCCTTACCTGTCAATAATAAAACTTGCCTCATGGGATTGTTGTGAAGATTGAATGAATGAATATTTACAAACATATAAACTGCTTAGATTGACAGAAGAGGAAGTAGAATACTTAAATAACTTTATCTTAGAAAAAGAAATTGAACAAGTCATAATGGAGCTCCCCAAGAAAAAATTTCCTAGGACCAGATGGATTCACAAGTGAATTCTATCAAATGTTTAAGGAACAATTATTCCTAGTACTATATAAATTATTTGAAAAAAATGGACAAAGAAGGAGTCCTACCGAATTCCTTTTATGGTACAAATATGGTTCTTATACTTAAACCATGGAGAGCAAAAGCAGAGAAAGAGAACTAAAGACAAATTTTCTTAATGAATATCAATGCAAAAAAAAGTTTAATTAAATACAAGCAAAGAGAATACAGCAATGTGTTACTAGGATCATACACTATGACCAGGTGGGTTTTATACAATGCATGCAGAGATGGCTTCACATTAGGAAAATTATCAGCATAATTGAACATATCTGTACCGAGAACAACAAAAATCATGTGATTAGATCAATGGATGCAGAAAAAGTCTGACAAAATGCAACACCTAGTCCTATTCAAAACTCTAGAAAGCATAAGAATCAGTGGATCTGTCTAAAACCAAGAGTAAGCGTTATCTGTAATGAGGATACACTTGTAGCCTTCCCAATAAGATTGGGAGTGAAACAAAGATATCCATTATCACCACTGTCATTGTACTAGAATTGCTAGTTATGACAAGAAAATGAAATTGAAGGAATCTGAACAATGAAGAAACAAAACTATCACTCTTTGCAAATGATATGATAGCATACTTATAGAACCTTGGAGATTTAACCAAAAAGCTCATTGAAACAATAAACAATTTCAGCAAAGTTTCATAATAAACGCACATAAATCATCAGCATTTCTATGTACTATCAATAAAACTTAGCAACAAGTGATAAAAAGAGAAATTCCATTTAAAATAACTTCAGATAATATAAAATACCTGGGTGTCTACCTGCCAAGACAAAACCAGGCCTGTATGAACACAATTACAAAATACTTTTCACACAAATAAAGACAGAACTAAATGACTAGACCTCTCTTGCCGAAATTCCAAGTTGTCTTGAGCTGTAAATTTGTTTCACTTCATCTTTTTGTGGGTTCTGTGGCTTTAAAATTTGTTTAGAGTCATTTTTACAGGTTTTTGGAGGCATTTGGGGGAAAGCTCAAGTGAGTCCCTGTCTTTACTCCACCATCTTGGCTCTGCCCAGATCTAAACAATTAGAAAAATATTATTTGCTCACAGATAGGCCAAACCAATATAATAAAAATGACAATTCTACATAGGTTAATTTGCTTATTCAGTGCCATATCAATCAAACTACCAAATAATTATTTTATGGAGCTAGAAAACATAATAACAAAATCCATCTGGAAGGATAAAAGGTCAAAAGGAAGGATATCAAGCAAATCAATTAAAAAAATGTTAAGGAAGGTGGCCGAGCCATATCAGATCTCAAACAATGATACAAAGTTGTTATCATCAGAACAATCTGATATTGGCTGAGAAATAGAGCTGTTAATCAGTACAATAGATTAGTTATACAATATTTAGTAGTAAATGACAATAGTAAGCTAGTGTTTGATAAACCCAAAGATCTAAGTCTTTGGGGTAAAAACTCAATAACTGACAAAAAATTGCTAGGGAAAATGGAAAGCAGTTTGGCAGAAACCAGGCATAGACCAACATTTCACATCATATAACAAAGTTCAAAATGAGTACATGATTTTGACATAAAAGGTAAGTAAGTTAGTAAATTAATAAGTAATTAGTAAGTAAATTAATTAAATAAATAAGTAAATTAGGAGATTGAGGAAAAATTCACCTGTCAGATCTATGAATAAGGGAAGAATTTATGACCAAACAAGATCTAGAGGAGATTGATGAAAATATGATGTAGGACTATGATTACATGATATTAAAAAGCATTTGTACAAACAAAACTAATGCAGCCAAAATTAGAAGGAAAACAAGAAACTAGGGGGGAGAGTTTCTCTGATAAAGGCCTCATTTCTCGCATATTTGGAAACTGAGCCAAATTCATAAAAAAAAGAGCCACCCCCCATTGATAAATGGTCAAAGGATATGAATTGGCAGTTTTCACAAGAAAAAAAAATCAAAGCTATCAGTAGTCTCATAAAAAATATTCTAAATCACTACTGGTTAGATAAAGGCAAATTAAAACAACTCTGAGATCCCCTCATACCTATCAGACTGGCTAACCTGACAGAAAAGGGAAAATGACAAATGCAGACAGCTCTCAAGACTTAAACTCAAAGGGGCAGTTACTGATCTGCATCGGTCTACCAATTTTTTCAATTGATCCCCAACTGATCTCCCGGTTTCCTTACTGGGAGATTCCCATACCAGTGAAATCAAAGACCCAGATCCAGACCCTCTCTCCAAAATATTCCATGCTTTGGTCCAGATCTCCCTCTAACAAAGCTGATCAGTAACTGCTCTCACAATTATGGTCTTACAGTTGCCGAGGCAATGAATTAAGGAACTTGCCCAGGGTCTCACACACTCATATTGTCACCTTCACACAACTACACACACTCACACATGCTCACATACACACTCACAAACCACCTCATACATGTTTGTATTCTCAATAACTGTCACACATACAGTCACATTCTAAGACTGTCACACAATCACACATACAACATAGACTCTTACACACACTCCCACTCATACTCTCTCTTACATTCACACTCCATAAATGCTCCACAGTTCCCAGCATTGTGTGTCATGGTATGTTTTACTTTGTTTGCTTTTTGTTTTGCTATGCTTTTTGAGTGGAGTTTGATTTCTTTGAGACTATAAACCAGAGATGATTTGCCAGCTCTTTCTTATACATAACAGGTATTTAATAAGTATTTGCTGATCTGTGGTTGAATTTAGTGAGCTCTGGTGGTGAGCAGATCCAAGCTCACATTGTCTCACTTGAACAGAGTTCAGAGTTTGGTGGTGGTGAGAGGTGGGGTGAGAGGGGTGGGAGAAGGATGAACAGAGTGCCAAACTGCCCCCAGCAATAACATACCAATAAAGTTCCATACAACTATAATTACATAACAAATTATAACAATGTAGACTGGTATTTCCCTTTCCAATCCAGAAATTGAAAATGGCTTAATTGCTCTACTCCCAGAAATGGTACAATTATGGGTAAATCATTAACCTTTACACTGCATTTCTTAATGTTTGTTAAAGGAAGCCAGAAACCCTGCAAAGTTATAATTAGCAGCGATTCAGGAGAACATGGGAAATCCAACCTGACAGCGTCTCCCTGACATTGGAAAGGATTCAAATGGTCCATCTCATCTGCTCTTTGTTGTGTTACGTTCCACTGGAAACTGAATGTCCTCCTACCACGAAAGCAGAACAGAGGATATCATCTCATCACCTGGGACCACTGGGTCATCAGCGCATGAATGAGGGAGCCCTGCCATGAGGAAAACCAGACCCAGCACAAAGATTACAGGGACTTCGTCACCCAGAGGCCTCATGAGAGCATTCCCCTCCTATTAAAGCATTTAGCTCCAGTGAAGAGCAAAGTCCCCCAAATACTGGCATTAGCTATTAGAGGGAAAAAGATGAGAACAATTAGAAGTATGTATTAAGGACTTACTATGTGTTGCATATGGTATTGTGGAGAGCTAAAGATAAAAGTGAAATGAATAGTCCCTGTCTTCTACTGGTGTGGGGAAAGGCAGTAAGCACAAATGTTCTCACAACAACCCTAACAGATAGGTATTGTTATTATCCCTGTCTTACAGATGAAGAAAATGAAGTTAAGTGACTTGCCCAGGGACCCACAGCTAGTGTGTGAAGCGGGATTTGAACTTAGGCTTTCCTCATTCCAAGTCCAATGAGCTATCCAGTATGACTCTTCATTGCCTATAAGGAAAAAAATAGAAACAATCTGTGTGCCTAATGATCAGAGGAATGGCTGGACAAAATGTAGGATGCAGAATACTACCTCTTAATTATTTAAATTATTAATTTAATTAATCAAAAATTAATTAATTTAATCACTTAATTAAAATATAATTAATTATATCTTAATAATGTAAGATGAGACAAATTCAGAGAATTCAGAGAAGTCCAGGAAGAGTTAAGACAATAGAACCAGATGAACAATATACTCAATGAAATCAAAGGCACCAAACCTTGATCAATTACATTTATAGGTCCTATCCAGATTAGGTGACAAAACACACTTTGTTCCTCATGGTGGAAATAGGAGACTACAGGTGGGGAATGTCCTTGTGAAATATGTTCATTTGTTGGTCAGTTTTACCAAACAGTTTTATTTGTTATAAGGGATGATCCAAGTGTGTGAGTGTGAGTGTGTGTGAGTGTGTGTGTGTCAGTGTGCTTGTGTGTATTTAGGCATATACCAGGAAATGACTGCGGTATGTATAAAAAAACCCAAATGCCATGAAATATTACTGTGCTATATCAGTACACCGAGGCATGAAAAGATTTAATATAAAGTAAAACACAGTAAGCAGAAAACAATATGCCCAAGGATGACAGCAATTTAAATGAAAACAACCAAAACAAACCAACTGAAAGCGAAAGCCACGAAATGTTAATGACAAAATGTGGCATTTCCTCTCATTTCTTTCCCTAAACAGAGTTGCAGCTGTGAATGCTGCGTGCAACATCAAAGTTTTCATGATGTTCGCTAATTTTGCTGACCTTTCCCCACTCCTGTTTCTAGTCTTCATTATATAAGATGATTCTGGGAGGAGGCCCTTGGGAGGATAGGTAATATAAAAATAAAATGTCACAATAAAATATTTAAATTTAGAAACAAAGGCATCAATCAAACTTGTCGCAGGGAGACTGTGATTTTGCAATTGTCCAGAGTACAGGGCAAGAGCCAAGGGGCTTTATGGTTTGCAAACTGGTTCATATACATTGTCTCATTTAATCGCTGTAGGGAGGTAGGTACTATTACTACCACTTATTTAACAGGAGAGGAGACTGAGGCTCAGAGACATTAAGTACCTTGACAAGGGTGGCATGACCAATAAGTGTCAGAAGTTTCATTAAATTCTAGGTTCTTCCTGGGAGAACGACATGGAGCCGGTCGTATATGGCTGCACCCACCAGTGGGAAATTAACTTACTCCAGCCTGTTGTCTGTTAGCTTCTTATTTTCACTGATTGTACTTATTCATTCAGTGCTAATCTCTATAGTTTCTCTTCTGCCGGAGGACTACAAGTGTTATTGGCACCCTCTAAATCTAGAACTATGGGGCAAAGCCTAAGGCACCCCACCCTAGATATGAATCTGTCATGGGGATAATATCTACCTTTATCAGGAGGAAGAGATCTCCTCTCAAAGGAGATGTTTATCTGTTCAGCAAGGTGATGCACGTATGGGTCTATAACATTGACATCATGTTAATAATTATAATAGTAATCATTATTATATAGGGTGGCTAAAAACATAGGAAATTTGTTGCTGTCCACATACAAATAGTAAAGACAGAAATTTGAAACAAAGGATTAAAAGGAAGACAATGTCTCATCTCAGCTCCACCTGACTTTCCAGTCTTTTTCTCCTCACTTTAAATTGTTTAGGAGATCAAAGGCTCTTAAGAGGAGGAAGATAAATGCTGCGAAAAAAATCAACAAAATGTAGGACTAGATAAATGGAAGACTAGACAAATGAATGAACAAATAAGTAGATAAATGAATAAATAATACATCAAAATACACAGGTCTTGAAACTCAGGCAGCTCTTTAATGGAGCTCCTCACTCTCCCAAAATGGAATTTGAGGGCACAGGATCCCGATGAGATGTTGAGTGACAGAATATGGAATTTCTAGCCCAAGTCAGATAGCTGTCTGGGACTTGAGAGTGCAGTTCAACCTGTACACCACAGGTCCAAAGACAAATCAAATGCTTGCACATTCTGCTTCATTGACCGACTATTCTGTGTTCTGTAAGAGCCGGTCCTCTAGAAGTAAAGATCGTCCTTCTGCAGGAAAAAAAAAAAAAGCTGCTTAGGGTTAAGATTTGAAATTGACAGTCCTCTCCTTGTTTACGAAAGGAAAATAGTTGGGGCTTTTCCCCTCTAATCTGTTATGATATCCTATCTGAGAAGGACCTATCACTCTTGATGAAAGAACTGAAGTTTAAACCTCTGGGCTTTACACTGAAAGGGAGAGGATGATAAATAACCCCATGAGGTAGGTAATACCACTGTTATAATCCTAGTTTTATAAATAAAGGTCCAGATGCTCTGAAATGTGTGGTGACTTGCCCAAATGGTTTACCTGGTAGGGTTGAAACTTTTTGTTTTGTTCTTTTGGTTTTGACTGAGTTTTCTGCACTTTTTTTTTTTTTACTTTTTGGAGAGGGGAAGACAGGGCAATTGGGGTTAAGTGACTTGACCAAGGTCACATGGCTAGTAAGTGTTCGGATTTGAACTCGGGTCCTCCTGTCTCCAGGACTGGTCCTCTCTTCACTGTGCCACCTAGCCGCCCAACTTTCTGCATCTCCTTGATGGAGAACTCGTTTTGAAAGACTTGGTAGAAGCCATTAATTTTCTATTTAACAACTGTGCCCCTCCCTAAAGGAGAAGGCATGTTCTGTGTGTGTAAGGGAAGATGGTGGTGGTAAATGGAATCCTTTCAATTGACTACTGAAAGGAAAAATTATAGTTGTCCTGTGGCCTCTCTTCCATGAAGGTGTTGGTACCCTCCAGCAGATAAGGGCAGGAGAGGGAGCAATAAATACTAAATAATGATCGGGTAAGAAATAATATTGAAAGAACCACATTAACACTGAAGTATGACAAAAACCGTGATGATGATGAATATCGCAAAGTAAATTGTCCAAGCCCAAGGCCTTGCACAGAACAAATGTTTGTGGACTTGAGAGAAGCAAGTTCTTGACCACAAATAACTTTTCCAGTCTCTGGGGATGTCCCTTGGTCTGCAGTCCTCAGAGGTTTGGTACCACACCAGTCTCCAGGCTCTTGACATGGCCTATTCCACTCCCGCTTCCTCTCTATGGTCATGCTCCATGTCATTACTCTGCACTTTCTTTTTAATTTGTTAAAAATTTATTTTATTTTAAATTTGTGAAATAAAATGAACATTTCCATAAATCTTCCAGTCAGTCCCAAGTACTCATTCCTTCTGCAGTGTTTAAAGAACAGACACAGAACACTTTGGGATTTCCTAGCACCTTGTTGTGTCCACCAATCACAGAGGAAGAGAGAGGGAATAAACAAATGGGGAAAATCCAAAGACATAAAGTGACCCTTCTATATCTTCCAAGGTAAATGAACCTGGGCCACATAGGGGTGGCAGAATTCTCATGGTAGCCTCAGTTTCCCTGGGCTTCTGTCCTGTTCTCCTGCCCTGCCCCTTAAATCCTTCTTTTGTGGGAAGGGATTCCTGGATCCTCCAAATAGTCGTGCATTCTATTTTTCATATTCTTTTTTTTTTGTCTCTCAGTGAAATCTGGAAGGGGGAAGGAATCCTAGGCCATTGAAGAGAGACTCATAGAAAAAGGGGTAAATTCACATTGGACAGGTCAGACCAGACACATGGCTCACACTTTTCAATTGATTCAATTGGACATATGTTGAGTCCTGTCCATGAATGAAGATATGGAGGTACAAAAGGAATTCTCAAGAACTCACAGTCCACAATAGCAGGAGAGGCAGGGAGGGATAGGGACACAAACAACTGTGATACAAGGAAGAGCTACATGAGTGCAAAGTGTGACCCAGAAACAGGGAAGGCTTCAGAGCTGAGGTCAGATCTTGAAGGAAGGGAAGGATTAGGGGAAGGTGTGTGTGTGTGTGTGTGTGTGTGTGTGTGTGTGCTCGAGTGCCTTCAGGGTGGGGGGAGGAGATTTAAGGGAGGATGGAGATCATACAGGTGGTAGGACCATACACCTTCATTCAGGAAGGTGTGTCATAAAAATTAAGTATATGTTAAAAGATCTACTATTTACAAGTTACTATTGGACACTTAGTGATACACAAAACAACAACAACAAAAAGTCTGCTTTCAATGAGCTTCAATTCTACTAAGGAAGAGAAAGCTAACACTTTTCTATTAATTTATTTGTGAAAATGAATAACCTTCCTTAATGGTGAAAGGTATAAGTCAGAAAGGCACAGCCAGTGCTTGATTAGACAGCAAGGTAGGGAGAGGAGGTGCTCACCTGAAGGTTGGGAAACCTGGATTCTTAGTGGTGCTTTTTATTAAGTCACCTGGGGAGGTCAGTTCCCCTCTGAGCCCTAATTTCTATATCTGTATATGTGGGCAGGTCGATCTCTAGGACAACTTCCACTCTAAACTTCTCACTTCTTTGTTTGTCGAGATTGGCATTTGAATTCTTTTGTTCTGGTTTTTAAAATATCAGGACCAAGGCCAACACACTTGGTAAAAAGGCTGGCCACTAAACACTCCCAAGATTTTGCCTCCTGTCACTGAAACCCAGTCACTACATACACAGAGTATGTATCTTTGAAAGATTTTAAAGTCTTTTATTCCAAATATCAGAAGCAATTAAAGCACATAATTGGCTCATTTGGGTGACAGCTGTTTTTAAAGTCAAAGACTTTAAAATAAGAGTTAAGGACTCACATTCTCTCTAAAATCACCACCATTAGTTTTAATTGCCATCCCTTTTCAAAGTGTGGATCAGGGTCTGAAAAGTCACTAAATTTAATCTTTGCCAAATGTAGAAATAGCTAGAACAAGGGCAGGAGGGGCTATGGATGTAATAATGATTACTAGGTACCTTATTGCTGTTTGTCCTCTGTTCTCAAGAGGACCATGACATCAGGGAGGTGATGCCATGTCTTGCAAGTGAACTAGATTTAAATGAGGCAGGGCTGTGGCAGTCACCAGCCTCACTCTCTCCTCTGGAGCCATCTGGGTCCAGTGAGAAGATATAAATCAGGTTGACTGGAGATGGCCCTGGATGAAGAGGGAGCTTTGGTCTTATAGCTATGGTCTTTAACAGGTCTCAGTTTTACAGAGGCAACACCCATTCAATGATTAAGGCTAGGTAAAGAAAGAGGCAGAGAATGACCTCTTTTACCTAGTCAAAAAAAATCAATGTGGAAGGGGAAAATCCTCAGGGTTTCTGGGCAAAACAGAAGCAATTGTTAATTTATACTTACTCAGCTTTAATCACTAGATTATCTATTGAATTTTTGAACAATCTCCCCTTTTTATTCCTAGTTGCAAGTTATTCTCGTAGGCATGATCCCATATCCTGGCAAATCCCCTCAGGTTAGATCCAGCACTTGTTAACAAATCATTGGTCCTCTGCAACAAACAAGGGACAGTCAGACCTCTGGGTAAAGAACAGAAATGATCTCCTTAATGTCAAAGAAACTGGTTTTCAACAGGCCATACTTATGGCCTGAAGCAAATCTCCAGAGATTGGAGGTTGTGAATTCAGCCTGACCTTGACCCCAAGGTCAGTATAAAGAAACTACAAACATTAGGATAACAAGTTACCAAACCCAACTGTGATGCTGTATCTTCAGGACATGCAAGTCACTACTGCTGGATACAGGATCATTATTTCCATGTTATGGGTGACATCTGTCAGTGTTGTGGAAGAGTGCAAAGGGTATTTGGGTGACTCTGAAGATAGTCGAGAGGATTTGAGTTCAAATCTGGCCTCAGACCCTTATTAGCTAGGTGACCCTGGGCAAGTCACTTCACCCTGTTTGCCTCAGTTTCCTCATCAATAAAATGAGCTGGAGAAGAAAATGCTAAAGCACTCCAGTATCTTTGCTGAGAAAACCCCAAATGGGGTTACAATGAGTTGATCATGACTGAAAAATGACTTAACAACAAGAAGTCATATCTACTCTATGAGCCTAGTTTCTGAATGAATTTTGAGTGAGTGTGTTTTGTCTCATTAGTATGGATACTTCAGCACTCAAGGTCCAACACTGGCAACTGGAGAATAGAATTCTTCAGGTCCCCAAGACCTGCAGCAGAATGTGACATGGCAGAGCCTACCAATATTCTTCCTCCGCATTTATTCCAAACCCATTTTCTTGGCTTCCTTATTACATTGTTATTTTCAAAACTTGTGTTGTTACATGATTATCCATTGTGTCTAAGTTCCTTGGGCTCTAAGCATCAGAATGGAGGAAAATGAAATTATATTGAAGTTTCAAGATATTGGCAAGAGACTACTGTCTTTGACTTTTTGAAAATGTGCAGCCCAATGGTCTGATTAGTCACTTTAGACATTGTTCTTTTAGGGTGACTAACATACCATTCTCCTGTAGACACAATGAGGGATGGGGTATCATAGGATACGATCTCTAGAGATGAAAGGGACCTCAGAAGCCATCTAGCATACACCCCACCCCATTTCAATGAGGCCCCCAAAGGGAAGTGATTTGTCTATGGACACAGAGTAAATATCAGACCTTGAGTTTGAACTTATGGCCTCTGACTCCAGAATCATTTCTCTTTCTAGTGAATTATGCTATGACTAGAAAGAGGCAATATGGTATAAACGAAAGTTTTCTGGGCTTGGGGTGAGAAGGCCAGGGTACATGTCTGATACTGACTTTGTACAACTCCCTTTTACCTCTTGGTTGGTGTGCATATTTCCTCATCTGTGAAATGGAGATAACATTTTTATGTTACCTTGTAAAGCCAAGCATGAACAGCTTTAAGGTTCTGGTCATGTAGCATAGTGAACTCTATTTATTCAGCAGTAAACTAAAGCAAAACATTCACAGAAGCCAAAGTACAGCATTCACAATGTTATAACATAACAACTTATCACTAAAGTGGCCACATAGTTTCCACCGAAGTGGATTGATTGGGGATTAGTTTCCAATTATCCTTAACTCAATCATCCTTAAGAGGTACAGAATACAAAGTTCTCCCACAGATTGGCCACAGTAAATCATGATCTTCTCAGTCAGAACTAAGTACCCAAGGGGAGGTCTTTTCATCTCAACTAGAGGCTGACTCCCAGATTCCATGTTTCCTCTTCCATAGTTCCAGCTCTTGCCTGGATTTACCCAACTGTAATTTGGATTCAAAGGTAGGCAGCTCTCAGCTCCTTACCTAGCTCCTCATCCAGTTCCTTGTCCAGTTCCTATTCCATATTGAAGCTCACAGTATACAGTCCCCCTCAAGTCCTTCACAGTTTCTCTCTCTGGGAAGACAAAGCTTAACACAGCCAAAACAATATTCATGCACATTGCCGGCACCATCTGCCTGTGAAATCAACACAGACCCACAAACAAAGTCTGAAAACTCTACACAAATTGTCAGTATAGTCCCAGGACCTCTGAAACCCTGCTCCAGGACTTCTGCAAACAGACAACAAGAAAATCCTCTTTCAAGGTTTCCAGTAAGGTTCCAGGGCTTTTGTAAAACAGAACATATAAACAGAGTGCCTGGCCACCACACAGTTCCCTTTCTCAATTCTGCTCTTCCCAGCCTGGGCTCCTCCCTGTTGCATCAGCAAGTTCCTCCCACTGTGGAGTTCACTGGTTGTGTTTCTTAACAAAGGCTTGATATAATCAGGGCAAGGCTCAAAGACACTTGAACTGAAACAAGGTGCTAAATAATTAAATAGCTGAAACAAGCAGCTAAGTACTTCTTTGCTTGCTATTATATACCTTCATCACAGGATTGATGAAGGTAAAGTGCTTTGTGATCTGCAGACTACTCTAGAAATGTGGATTATATATCATTTGCTCCAGTGGGAAGTTCTGGGTCAATGTAAAATATGAATGAGGCATCATCTCACTACTAGTCCCATGTGATTTGCCCTCACTGATCTGAAATACTTTCATTGTGCCTCGGTTTCCTAGGACTCCCACTGAAATGCTCTGCTAGTCCCCCTCAGCTAAGTGCCATAAGGCTACCATGAGATCCTATCCCAGGAGCTCTTAAGCCTTTTTGAATCAATAACTCCTTTGGCCATCTCAGAATAATGTTTTTATATAATTGGAGAAAATGATGAATTTCAGGAAGAGGTTAGCGAAAATAAAGACATGAATTTTTTTTCTCCACACAAGATCACAAATCCCCTGAAATCAATCTTTTGCTGCCTTGGGGAATCTCTGGACCATGAGTTAAGAAGGCTTGATTTATACTGTGTGAAAAGTTTGAAATGGCTGAGGAAACTTGCTCATGCCCTGTGGGCAAAAAATGGCCAATCAGTTTGAAGCCCAGAAGACTTTGGCAGCTGGGATCAGGAAGAAGTAACAGCCAAGAACTCACAGGATGGGGAAGATCAACAATCCAACCTCGGTCTCCTCTTCAAGCCCCCCCTTCAGTCGGAGGAGGAGGACTGCACGGATTTTAGAAGATCCGAGAATTGACACTTTTTGTTAATATCTTAGCGGCATCCTTGGAATGCTGACAGCAGGGTCCACATTGGGAATCTGGATGTGATGAGGGAAGGTGATTTCAAGGATCAGCAGAGAATCTGCAGCACGTCTGGGGAGAACTTTGTGAGCACTCCCCAAAGGCCAGAGGACTTCTGGCAACCAAGGGCTGTGAGCTCCCTTTGCCCTACGATCTTTCTAAGCTTGAGACCACTCCCCCTGGCCTCTTTGTGTCCTGGTGGAAGAATGTGTTAAGGACTTTTGTAAATATCTTCCACATGAATTGTTCTTATTACACTGCCTTAGTCAATAATACTTATGTCTAAAAGCTAATTAAGTCCGGTTGGTTAATTGATGCCACTTGATGATCAAGGGTAAAAGCTCACAAGTGGGGTCATGAGCAAGAGCATTAGAAAGACAACCTCAATTCCCTAGAGCCAGTCCTTGAATCTAGGGGGACAAATAATAGCCAAGGTCTGAGGTCTCGACCTTCCAGGGAGAGAGGAGGTTGGGAGAGTAATACCAGAGCTTATTAATCAATCAATAACATTTATTAAGCACCTACTATGTGCCCATCTGCTGATATATCTATATATATGCATGTGTGTGCTATACCTGTACTTAGGCTGATTAAAAAGCTAAGAGGCCTATGGTTAGCAAAGATCTGTCTGCCCTCTAATCATCGCAAGCTCTGAGCTGATGCCCATGTTAGTTTAACCATAATAACAAAGCAAAAAAAACAACATTAGAATTTCATATTTTAGGGGCAGCCAGGTGGCTCAGCGAGTAAGAGCACCGGCTCCAGTGTCAGGATGACCTGGGGTTCAAATCCAGGTTCAGATACTCAGCACCACACCCAGAAATAACTGGCCCTGTAACCTTGAACAAGTTACTTAACCCAGATTGCTTAAAAAAAAAAGAATTTCATATTTTACTAAGCCTTTCCTGACAATAATCCTGCACAGTACAAAAAAATACTAAAACTCAGACAGAGGAAGTCACTTTCTCATGATCAAATAACAAGTGTGAGACCTTGATCTCAGGTCTCCTGAATCCAAAGTTACTAATTTTCCCCCCTAAGATCATAATGCTTCTCAACAGATTATTATGGCTGAGAACCTATTACAGAGACAATTCTTATAGTCAAAGAAAATTTGCAAAATTTTCCTGATACATATGAGATCTTATGCCCAATTGTTATTCTCTTGTGTAGAATTAAGCATAAATCATTCAAATTAAAGAATATAATTACCATGGAATAAACCATTAAAATAAAGTACAATTAGTACTACGATGTTACCTTCAAATCAAATGTATAATTTTTCTTTTCTCACTTTGTTACTTCTTTAGGGGGCAGACCCTAGAACCATAATTGCATTTCATTCATTCATTCATTCACTTTTTCATAGAGATGAGAAATCTCCTCCTGTCAAAACAGGTTGGCACCTTCTTTACAATTTATGGCAATATATACAAGAAAAAAGAGGTTGAGCAAATAACCATATGTAAAGAAAAAACAAAATAATCATGTTTGCAGATGATATAATGGTGTAATTAAAGAATCCTAAAAGGTAAATTAAGACGTTCATTGAAATAACAACCTCAGCAAACTTTCAGGATTTAAAGTTAATCCATACCAATCATCAGCACCATAGTCTTAGAGCTGTGGCTCTTAACCTTTATTGGACCCCACTGGAAGTCTGGTGAAGCCTATGGACCTCTTTTCAGAAGAATGGTTTTAAATGCATAAATACAATCACAAAAGAAACCAATTCTATTGAAGTACAATTATCAGAAAAAAATGTTAAGAAAGCTTGTCTTAGTTTCCCAGAGCATTGAAAATTTAAGTGATTTGCCCAAAGTGATAAAACAAGGATGTGTTGGAGGCGGGACCCAGGTCCCAGTCAAGGTTGACTTGGGTCTTCTCAGAAAGCCAAGTGTCTATGTGCTATGCCAACTTTGGTTGAACTTTGTAGGATGCATATTTGACATTTGAAATCTTTGGCTCCTATGCCATACAAGTCTCATTAATTCTTTAGAATACATAATCCTCTTTTACCTACTGATCCCCACACAATTTTTTTAAAAAGTCCTAGATCTTACTTCCGCAACAGCTGTGGCTTTCTTGCTACACTTCCCTTCTATCCCCTATAAATGAAGCTGCTTGGACTCTGCCTCTGAGTTCCTCCTTCATTGCTCTTTTGTTCTCCCTCTTGTCTAGTTGAGGGCTCCTAGAGAAACTGAGTCTCCCAGCCCCCTTCCTTGAGCTCTTTGTTATCTGATCTGAGTGCTGGAGAACTCAAGGCAGCAGAAACTTTGGACCATGAGGATCTCAAAGTTCTGGAAGGGAGACCCACCTTGCTAGAGGGTGTAGGAAAAGGCTAGAATGATTGGAAAAGACCCATGTGAGAGGAGGCAAGAGAAAGAGTCAATGACAATGGGCTTTGAAGGTTAGATACCTGATTGTCTTGGAACAGACATGGCGGTAAAAGAATTATATCATAGGATCATTGATTTGGAACCAGGGAGTATTTAGAAGTTATCTAGGCCAGCCTCCCTCATTTTGGCAATGGAGATGCCAAGACCTTGGGATGTGGAGAGACTTGCTCAAGGTCACATAAGGTTAATTAATAGAAATTAAATATCATGGTATTTGAAGCCAGTTTCCCTGACCTGAGCCAATGCTCAAAGGGAGGTTAAAAACCCTGGATTTGAAGTCAGGCCTCTCTGGGCCTTGGTTTCTTCATATGCAGCTCGAGAGGGTTGGACTGAGACTCTTCTCTAAGCTATTCCAGCTTTAAATACTAGAGTCCTGTGAAATGAGAAATTAGAAGCAATAACAAGAGGGGACCAGTCTGGTCACCCTTCTCCCTTATGACACAGCTGTCAGAGACACTCTAAAAAAGAGGTGACAGCTTTTCTTGGGGTCCAACCTTAGGCTGAATTTGATTTAAGGACCAAAATACTTTTTTGCGCCTCTTTCCAAACTCTCCTACTAAGCTAGTTATTGCCTGAAATTACTTATATAAGAGGCAGTCTTTTATTCCACACTTAAGAGATAAAAGGCTTAAATGCAACAGCCTTAGAGAGTTAATATGCTGGTGTGAATTAGTTTCAGCCAAGGTGTAAATGATATCAGCCTCTTTCCAGCTTTGACAGAGGAAGGGGCTTAAAAGATGTCTGGCAGAGGAGGGGGAGAAGGTGCTAGAATGGGAAAAATGAGGAATATACTGGAGCTTGGTGAAACTGTTCCCAACTTTCATCTCGACTCCATTTGTCATCTGATATTACACGGAATAATCAAAGTTCCATTCGCCAAGAGACTTTGGGCAAAGGCAGCTCACATTCTACTAGTAGTCAGTTACTCTTTCCCTCATGCCAGACTCTTGAAATGATGATGAAAATGTTGGACAAAGGCATGGGGGTGGGGGGAGAGGAGGAAGCAAAACCCTATGCAATGTTTTCAGAATTTATTTTGCATTCTTTGAAAACATATTTTCACTTTCCCCAATGACTTGACAATTGCTAAAATTGATCTGATTGGTGACGAGTGCTACCTGTAATCTCAAAGTCTGTGTCTGATTGGAAGGTATGGGGTGGAGAAGAAAGAAGATGGAAATAGAATGAGTTTAATCTGGGCTTCATGGCCAGAGCAATTGTATATGATTCTTCTCCTTGGTAGAGAGAATGATGAGTCATCCATCATGCTATGTGTCTTTGTGAGAGGTGAGGAGAGGAGAGACATTCTTTATTCTTGCTTTGAGAGAAGAACCAAATGATTCTAGTCTCTCTTCATGGAAAATCCCATGTAGAAAGATACAGATTTTAGAGGCAGATATGTAGGGGAAACAGGTTATTTCACATGTCCCCAATTTCCAGTTTCTTTCCCTAGAGACTTTGGAGGATTTCCCATTGAATAAGATTAGGGACTCTCTTCATTAAGCTGAAATTTTTTTGTATATTTTCATCTACATAATTTCTCTGATTTCTGTTTGGTATTTGCTTGGATGAATGAGTTCAATCACTCTTCCCTATTTATTATGATCGTCTTTTGTGTAACTAGAATCCGTCAGTAAGAGTCAAGCCTGTGGGTATGGTTTGAGATACCTTTTCCTTTCAATGGATAGTAACCAGAAAAGCAGCTTAATTAAAAGAAACAATCCCCCTAGACCAGCAATCCTTAGGGTGACAGATCAACAAACTTCTACACTTGTCTATCTCTCCCTCCAAAAAGAACAGTGTAACTAGGCTTGTGGCCTCTTCTTCTGCTCCCCTCCAGGAAAGAATCAAAGTCCCCCAAAGAGAGGGAGTCCACATTCCAGTCATTTATTCATACTTTTGCTTGAACCCCATTCAGACAATCCATGTGAATGTACATACGATCTACAGGGTCAACATACACCCTCCACAGAGCTCCATCCCCCATCCTGTAGCTTGACTTACTTTGGTCCTCTTGGTTGTAGTTAATGGGTAACTGCTTTCTTATCTTGTCCTGCCTCAGGCCCTCCATGTTACTTCCTAGCTAGCACTTATAGGAATGCACTCTCTTCACCCCCCTCAACTCTGAGGACAGTAATCAAATCAGCACTAATATTCCTTGGAAAGGACATGTTAAGCATTTGACCTATGACTCCAATCACTGTTCTCTTTGTCAGAGACTCCTCTAAACATAGAGTTCCCCTATTCCAATGTGAGCTCTTTCTTGTATTTATATCCCTAATATTCAGTACAGCACCTGAAACATAGAAAATCCTTAATAAATATTTTCTTTCTTTTCTTTCTTCCCCCTCCCCCCTTATCTTCCCTTCCTCCCTCTGTTTTAATTATCAAAAATCTATCACTGTATTTCTCATTCAGGAAGGATCTCTGTCACCTGGAGATCATCCCACTAGGGATTCGACCACTAAGATGGGCTTGGTTGAGGTATATGAGAGTGTTTATCCTGGAGAAGAGAAGTCTTGGGGTGGGGGAGGTGGGAGTGGCAGGAATGTCTTTAAATGATATGGATTAAATCTGTTTTGTTTGGCCCCTGAGAGGACAGAACTAGAAACAATGGGTGGAAACATGAAGAGGCAAATTCCCTTGAGTTCTTCCAGGAATGACTGGAAAACCACTTGTTGGATATATTGTAGACGGGAATCTTGGTCAGGTCTGGATTGGACAGATGGCCTCCGAGGTCCCTTCTAGGTATGACACTTTCTGATTTTGCCTTTAGGGATCTGTGTACCTGGCTTTTTATCCAATGAAACCTAGGGAAGCTTTTCTGTTTGATGCCAAATACGTGCAGAATTATCATTCGTTCCTTGGGTCAGTTTTTCAGTTTGAACATTAAGACACATGTGGGCTGGGGACAGGCTGTTTCTTCCCCTGGGGCATAGGGAGCTCTGTGCTAGTGACCAGAAGACATCATTTACCTTCCTGTCTATCGTGGTCATTTTTCATTTGCCACAGTTTAGGGGCAAAAATCCAGTACTTTGTGTGCAAATGCTTCATCCGGGAATCATAAATTGCAATCAGTATTCTCCTTCCCTGGCATTTATGAATCGTTTCCCTCATAGCTACAACTTAAGTTGTAAGAATGGATAAAAGGAAAGACCCTCAAAGGGGAACCATCTGCCAATTTATAATCGGGAGACTGAGTGTAAATTCTACTCCTGACACTTGTTAGCTGCACAGCTACGATCACTTCCTCCAGGAGAAAGAACATTGGCTTTGTAGTCTGGGGGCCTGGGGCCAAATCCCACCTCTGAAGCCTAGCCTCTGAGGGACCTTGGGCAAAGCCCTCGATTCTCTAAGGATCTATGTCCTTATATGGAAAATCAGGGGGCTATTACTAGATGTCTTCTCCAGTCCCTTCAACCCTAAATGTAAGGTGCTATGAACCTTCCAGCTCTATGATCCTCTGAAGGTCAGTATGACATGTTTCTGACTCATGCTCTCCTCCCTTCCTTATCAAATTCCCTCCCCACCCCTACACCCCCCACGCACACAGACTCACACATACACTCTCCCATGCACTTCCAGAGGTCTTGATATCAGCTAGTCTCAAACGCCTGAAACTCTATCCTAGGAAAAAAGATTCACCTTTTTAGAGTTCCTAAATAAAAGAAAGAAGTACTGAATAGTCAGCAGGCCCTGCCCAGCCCTAAAATAGGCCTCTGCTAAGCAAGCTGGCCAAAGCTGGCATGGCCACAGGGCCTAAATATCAACAGGCTCCTCTTGCAAAGCAGGACCAGACTGGGAATCCGGCCACACAACTGAGGAGCCCCGGCGCCTACTTAGCCTAATCCCCCACCTAAAGGCTGGGGAGAAGCCTTGCATACCCACTTCGGGGAGGGCAGCTGGCAGGTTGTGTGCTGCCCTTTCCCACTCCTCTCTACTCACCCTGTGACTTGCATTCCCATCCAGGGCTGAAGAAACCAATCACTCAACATGCTGAGCTAGACCTTGCTTCTAAAAGACCCCTGAAGAAGTCTGACCCCAAACTTCTCCTCCTACTGCTGTCTGCTCTGGCCCAAGAGGGTTCTTCAGCTTAGCAAATTGAAAGTGGAAAGAACACTTGCTCTTGGGGTCAGAGGACCAGGGTTCAAATTCTGGTTCTGACTCTCACTATCTGCCTATATGACTTTGGGCAAGTCACTTATCCCCATCTGCATTCCCATCTGCGAAAGTGAAGAGGCTAGACCGGATAGCCTTGGAAGGCCCTTCAGCTCTCGGTCCAGGATCCTTCACCCTTTCTGTGTCTAGGAAAGCTGATGCATCTTTGGGCTCCAAGGAGTTCGACAGAGGGGCAGCAGAGTGGAAGACGTGCTGATAAGGGCCAGAGTACGGACTGCACCGCAGCGTGGAAGGCGTGCGCGGTGTGCGCACAGAGCTCGCGCTGGGAGGAAGAGGAGAAGGGGAGCCGAGGAGGGGAGGGTGTGTTCCATTCCACCTGCAGCTATTTGTCACTAGGCTCAGGGACGCCCAGAGGATCCCAGGGGCAGCCTCAGCAGCAGCAACAGCAGGCGCCGCCCTTAGACAGCTGCGAAGGCAGCAGCAGCCCGCAGCGGCCAGCAGGGAGGTGACAGAACCTGACTCTCCCTTTCAGGCGCAGCAAACACCGGCATCGCCAGCAGCAACTGAGGTCGCGGGGACGAGCAAACGGCACCTGCGAGATGGAGGGTAACTCAGTCCACACTTTGCCTTTCTTTTCCTAACACTGGCCTCTCCAGCGAGGCCAGAGAAAGAAAGCGTTGGGGCCCATTCTCCCTTCCCAGCATGATTGTCCTCTGCGATTAGCTTCGGGCCCCCACTTCGCAAAGCTTTATCCGGTTTTCCCTTTTCGGTGGTTGGGGGAGGCGGACGCGGTGGAGGCTGAAACGAGAGGCACAGATTTCCCCTGCCTCCGATGGGGGAGGGAGGTGGGGGAAGACCAGGCAGAAGGTGTGCCCTTCCTCGTGGCTTTTTCTTCTGTTTCTTCTGCTTTTTCTTGTTTGCACCTGTTGAAGAAAGGGGCTCAGCCAGCCTGTCAGCGTGGGGCGAAGTCCTGTGTCGGGGTAACTGCTCCATTTAAGTTAGTGACCTCCGGAAGCCAATGGAGTGAAGTCAGCCAGGAGCTCAGACTTTGTAAATTGGGCAGAGATGCTTGGAGTCCAGGGAGGAGAGAGAGGGAGCGACTCAGCTTAAGGGGCAAAACTGCCCAGTGAAGTTCTAGCAAGTTTTCTTTTTGCGCTTTTCGGGTCCTGCCCGATGGCACTGCTTTACAAGATCGCCCCTGATCTTGTTATTACTTGAGGTTCTTTGCTAAGGAGTTAGCTCCTGGCTTCTTTAAAGAGAGGCAGTCCTCAAGGAATAAACTTGCCTTTGTATCAGACCGAGGTGCATCTCAGACTGTACTGAGAATTTCCTAATGAGTCCTTGTTAAAGGTAAGCCCCGGAGAGGTTCCTGTAACAAGGGAGGTTTGTCTGTGATCATTAGAGGGTCAGGCTGAAAATCGGCTCTTCTGATTGAGTGGGAAGTTTAAAACAAAGAAACAACGCACTGTTGATATTAAAGCAAACTTTCTGGGTTTGGTCATTTCTCTCTTTTCACACTTTCAAAGGCAGTGGGATCTGCTGAAGAATAACGGACATTTACTAATTTTTTTTGGACCTGGCCTGCAATTTCTCTGGGATAGGAAATATCTAGGCAAAGTAATGAATGGTTATTGGGTTAGTGGGTTAGTAGGTTCAAAACTTGCCTTGGACATATACTGGCTGTAAAAGCCTGAGCAGGTCATGGCATTTCTTTTAGCCTCAGTTTCCTCAATTGTAAAATAGGGACAAGAATAATGCTCTTCACAGGCTCTTTGTTTATAGGAAGAATTCCTCAAATAAAGTGCTTTGCAAACCTGAATGCTGTTTATAATTATTAGCACTTATTTTTATTACCACTGCAGACCTGTACCTGCTCAGTCACTTGGAGAGATGCCTGGGCCCCTGAGCCATGAAGGGACTTGCCCAGGGTTAGGAAGGTAGAACCTGAACCCAGAACTTCTTGCCTACAGGGATAAATACAATACAGTCTACAATAGCATACTGCCTCCCAGTACTGCACATTCATGCAGTGTTAGGACCTCATTGGCACTTAACAAGAAACCTGTCAGGTCAAATCTAGAACTTATTTATTCTCACTTTACAGATGAAGAAACTGATGTTCAGAGTTGTTGGGTGACTTGTCCAGTGCCTGCCAGAGACAGGATTTGAGTCCTACCCCCAACATTTAGCCTGCCATCTAATTGTTTGGGTAGCTATTTATTAATAAATGACTTTTATTTGGTGGTAGATAAGGGAAGAGGAGGGGAGGGGAGGGGAGGGGAGGCCAGAAAGACATGGTTACCAACTAAGACCCACCAACACATATGGAACATTGACAGTTCAAACTTTTCAGAACTCTTGCATTTGTTTCCAAGTTTAGGATCTAATTTGGAACTTCTACGAGTAACATGGAATGTATGCCATATCCATACTGGATATTTCCTCCAAGAGCTCTAATCCAAGTGAAACTGGCAAGCAGGCTTTTCATCCACCAGAGCCGACTTCCTCTTCTCATTTGTCATTCAAAGTGCTTTTGGTGCAGCTCCCCTGATTTAAATGTCCCTGCCTTGCTGAGAATCCAGGGAGAGTTGAGAAGTGGGTACCTGAGACTGGACCAACTTTATTCTCTTCTAATGAATGTGAATTTGCTATGTTGTTGTCATTGAGTCATGTCTGACTCTCCGTGACCCCATTTGGGGTTTTCTTAGCAAAGATATTGGAGGGTTTGCCATTTCCTTCTCCAGCTCATTTTATAGATGAGGAAACTGAGGCCAACAGGGTGAAGTGATTTCCCAGAGTCATGGAACTTGTAAATGTCTGAGGACAGATTTGAACTCAAGGAAGATGATTCATAGTGACTCCAGGCCTGGTACTCTATCCATTGTACCATTTAGCTGCTCAGGCTTTGCCCATAATCCTGTTAGAAAACAAACAAACAAAACCCTGATTTGGGCATTTGCTTAGCTCCTAAGTCCAGATCTGGAGGTGGCAGCCCATCTAGTCCTCTTTATTTTACAGACAAAGAACCCAAAGCCCAGACAGGGGAAGCAACTTGCTTGAGGACACCCATGGTAGTATGCAGTAATACTGGCATCTTAATGAAAGTTCTCTCATTCTAAAGCCAGTGAACTTTCCATTGCATTTCCAATCAGCTTGGAAATTTTCACCAGCATCTCTGTGAAAAATTGTCAGCCACCTCTATTAGCTTCACGATTGGGCTATAATTGCAGGATTATTTCCTTGCTCAGTTAGATGACCAAAAGCCCCATTGCCTTTAAGAGCAGAGATAGAGGAGGATCTGCATTCCAAATGGGACTGCGAAATTGATGACCAAACCCTGGATCGACTGCAGTTATGTCCAAGAGCCATTTAGTGTGTGATGGTCCAGGTTTGATCACAACTACAGGAAAGGGAAATACTGCTGTTATTGTGACAAACATTCCAACAGTGCAGGGCACAGGCATATTTCCTCCAAACTTCCAGTAGTTTTCCAGATACATTTGGCAAGGTAGTACAATCTGAAATTTGATAAGTGTGTTAAATGATCTGTCTTACCATCTTCTTGAATATCAATGACATGCCTATAAATTATGTAAGATTATAATAGATAGGGGCTCTCATTGCACACTGACTGAATTCTCCTGCCTTTAACATCTGGTACAGACTTTTAGGCTTAGCTTTGTCTGTGCCTACTCATATGGAGTGGGATGTCAAGATGACACAGTTAAGTATATAATCAAGGCAAAAAAAGTTCCTTTATGTTAAGGAAGATAAAGTGTTATCTTGGATCTGAATTGTTGATTAATCATTCATCAAGTGTTTATTAAGCAGCTGCTATGTATCAGATTCTTGTGCTAGGTGATGAGAGATACAAAGACAAAAAAAAAAAAGTCAACCTCTGCCCCCAGTGAGCTTACATTCTATTGGGAGAAACGACATGAATAATAGCATGGGTAACACAAAATAAACAGGAATTATAGGAGTAAGAGTAGAAATCTTTATTGAGTGATGACCGTGTGTGCCAAGCACTAGTTATTGAAACAGAAAAGAAATCATAGTCCCGCCCTTTGGGAGCTTACATTCCGATATGAGGAGATACCATCTAGAGATGGTTAGAGAGGGTTATTTCATTCGTAAATGTTGTAAATTTCATTTGTAAAAGTTGTGCCATAGGGGAGTAATTTGGTGCCCCCTCTTTCCAATAGCAGTGACACTAGTGATTTAATTATGACTTCAGAACTTCGTTAGGGCAGTGAGACTCAGAGGGAAGGGAGTCATAGATGGTACAAGGCGGCTGGGTGGGGTCATGGTTAGAGATAATGTGAGGCATGGTATGATTTGACCATGATCACATAGCTAGGAAATTTGGGTGTGGGAGGCTGGGAGAGGTCACTGTCAAGTAGTGGGACAAGGACTAAGTTCAATAAGAAAGTGTCTCTAAATCTGAGCCTTGAAGGAAGCTAGGGATGCCATGGGAAAGAGGGGAGAATAGAGGACATGTACTATTTTCTTCTCAGCTTGAGTCGAGACTTACCTCTCACATGGTAGCTTTAATTTTACCTCGATGAGCAAGACTTCTGTTTGGAATGCTTCGAGTGGAATGAAATTTCAGCGGTGGAGATGGAAATGATTTATGTGGGAACTCTGTGTCTTATTCTATGACCTGTATAATGTAACAACTTGCATCCTCAGCTGCAAGATTGAATCCCAGAGTTGCAAGTTAGAAAGAACCATCCTCCTGGGCATTGTTCCTCATTAAGAGAGAGGGTACTGTCAGCAGGACCTTACCGTTCTTCCTCTTGTCTGCTGCCTCTGGAGGGAATACTAAAGAGGGAAGGAAAAGGAGGTAACTGGGGGGAAATGAAGGAGGCCCTGGCACGGTCGTTTTATGAGACTGGGTGGGGCAAAGCAGGAGAGGACCTGGGTTGGACAGGGTGCACCACGGATGGAAGTGAGGCCACTTAACTGTTGGGTCAGCCCTTCCATGACACCCCCCCGCCAAAGCAAGGAGAGATGATTTGCATCCCAGCATTTCCTAATAGTGGCAGGATTCCCCAGTGTTCTCCACTTGCTGAAGAGGAGAAAAGGCTGGGTTTCTGTATATGTGACTCTACCTTGTGTAGACACCTTGGTGTCTACAACTGGTCATCATTTCCATTGGAATATCTGTGATGCCATGGACAGATTCTTAGCATGGAAGGGTCCATAGAGGTCCATGGTTTTACCCCATGAAGTGATATATTCTGCAATATTGTCAACAGGTTGTCATGCAATATCTGCTTGGATATTTCGATGGAGAACTTAGAACCTTAGAAGGAAGGTTATTTAATTTTCAATACCTCTAATTATTAGGACATTCTGGTTCCTTTTTTTTGTGGATTGTGGGATCCTGGATGTTCCCATGACAACATTGAGGCCCAGGAAAGTTAAGTGACTTAACCAAGGTAACAGAGGTAATGTCAGAGGTGAGATTTGAACCTAGGTCCTCTGACTTCTGAACTGATGCTCTTGACCCCATCCCACTGACGATGAGTGACAAGTGGGGGGAGGGTGTATTGTGGAGGCCAGAAAATTCTGTTATGCATTGTGGATGCTCCTGGTAATCATATGTCTTGGTTAATAAAGCATTACTACTTATACTAAGTTTCCCAAAGAAAGTATGCAATAAAACATGCTTAATGTTAGTTTCATTTTGAGAAGCTTCATATTTGTTTGCATAGTACACTAGAAATATTGCTAGCTTTGGAATCATAAGCCTCGAGTTCAAACTCTGACTCTGCCATTTAATATCTGTGACCCACTGAGTAAATCACTTGACTCTCTGTGTCTTGGCTGCCTCATCTGTAAAATGGGTAAGTTGGACTTGGTGACCTTTTGGGTCCCTTTCGACTTTCTCTCTGTGATCTTGTGTCTCTAGTTCTCACTCTCCAACTAACTGGCTTTGGGACTTTGACCAAACCACTTCAATTCTCTCTGAGCCTCAGTTTCCTGATCTGTCAAATGAGGGGCTCCATTCCTTCTTTAGTATCCTATTGACTCTGTTTGTTTTCTGTGGTGAAAAGCAGCAGGGCTTCCATGATAATTATTAGGAAGTTTCATTGGCAAATTAGGCAGGGTCCAGGTGCCAGGAATCTCTTTTATTTATTTATTATTTATTTTTTCAAATGCTTTATTAACTTCTGATTTACCTCATTCATATCCACCAGATTTTGAGTTACAAAATTTCTCCCTGTTTTCCCTCTACCCACCACCCCAAAATAGCAGTCCCATAGGATATCCCCTTCTCCAATCTGCTCTCTCCCATATCTTTTCCTATACTCCCTTCGACTTTTCCAGTGGGGCATGGTGGATCTCTATACCCCAGTGCCTGTATATCTTATTTCCCAATTACATGTAAAATAGTATTAATAATAGCATATGTATATTTTTTAAAAATTTTGATTTTAAAACTTTGAATTCCAGATTTATTCCCTTCCTCCCTTGTCACCCACCCTTACTGGGAAGATAAGCAATTCAGTATAGGTTGTACATGTGGAGCTGATGCAAAACATTAACATAGTAGATATATTGTAAAAGACTGACTATATTTTCCTCCCTCCTATCCCACCTCCCACTTGTTCTATTCTCTACTTTGATCCTGTCCCTTTTCAAAAGTGGGTGCTTCCAACTTTTCTCCCCCTCCAGCCTGCCCTCCCTTCCATCATCCCCCCTCTTATCCCCTTCCCCCCTACTCTCCTGTAGGGTGAGATCCCCTATTTAGTGTGTATGTCATTCCCTCCCCAAGCCAAATTCAATGAGAATAAGGTTGCCTTTGGCCTTTTGCCTTCCTATTCTTCTCCTCCATTGTAACCATTTTCTCTTGCCCCTTCTACATGAGATAGTTTACCCCATTCTGTCTCTCCCCATCTCCCCTCATTATTTTCTTCTCTCACCTCTTAATTTCACCTTTTAAGTATCATCCCTTCCTATTAAATTGGTCCTGTGCCCTCTATCTATGTATACTTATAAACATTTATATACACATTCACATATATTCATATGCCCATATACCCTCCGATATAGACATGTATATGTACATATATATATGTACACACAGACACACAGACACAGACACACACACACACACACACATATATATATATATATATATATATATTTCTATTCCCTTCAACTATTTTCATACTGAGAAAAGCTTCATCAGTTACAATTATTGTTTTTCCATGTAGGAATGTTAATAGTTCAACTTTGACAAGTTCCTTATGATTTCTTTTCCCTGTTTACCTTCTCATGCTTCTCTTGCTTCTTATGTCTGAATGTCAAATTTTCTATTCAACTCTGGTTTTTCATCAAGAATACTTGAAAGTCCTCCATTCTACTGAATGACCATATTTTCCCCTGAAACATGATACTCAGTTTTGCTGGGTAGGTGATTCTTGGTTTTAATCCCAGCTCCTTCGCCCTCTGGAATATCATATTCCAAGCCCTTAGATCCCTCAGTGTAGAAGCTGCCAGATCCTGAGTTATCCTGATTGTGTTTCCACAGTATTCAAATTGTTTCTTCCTGGCTGCTTGTAATATTTTCTCCTTGATCTGGGTATTCTGGAACCTGGCTATAATATTCCAAGGAGTTTTCTTTGGGATCTTTTTCAGGCGGTGATCGATGGATTCTTTCAACCTCTATTTTGCCTTCTGGTTCTAAAACATCAGGGCAGTTTTCCTTGAGAATTTCTTGGAGGATGATTTCTAGGTTCTTTTCTTTGATCATGGCTTTTAGGTAGTCCAATAATTTTTAAATTATCTCTCCTGGATCTATTTTCCAGGTCAGTGGTTTTTCCCATGAGATATTTCACATTGTCTTTTATTCTTTCATTTGTTTGGATTTGTTTAACAGCATCTTGATTTCTCATAAAGTCATTAGCTTCTATTTGCTCCAATCTAATTCTGAAGGAATGATTCTCCTCAGTGAGCTTTTGATATTCTTTTTCCATGTGGCAAATTTGGCTTTTTAAGGCATTCTTCTCCTCATTGCCTTTTTGAGCCTCTTTTGCCATTTGAGTTAGTCTATTTTTTAAGGTGTTATTTCAGGCTGTTTATTCTCATTTCATAATTTTCTTGCATCGTTCTCATTTCTCTTCCCAATTTTTCCTCCACTTCTCTTATTTGCTTCTTAAGGTCCTCTATGGCCTGTAATCAGCCCATATTTTTCTTGGAAGCTTTTGGTGCCAGAGTTCTGACTTCACTGTCTTCCTCCTGTTCCATGCTTTGATCCTTTGTGTCCTAAAATAGGAGTCTAATGTTGGATTTTTCTGTTTGCTTTGCTTCCTTTGCCTGGTCGTGTCACCACTCAGTCACTTGACCCCCCGGGGCTTTTTGCCACAATAGGATTCTGCTATTCTGCCAGACAGGGGAGCTTCTTACCAAATTCTGGGGTTTTCTCAGCTGCGAGAGGTATTAGTTGGGTGTCCTATCTGAAGCCTCCACCCTCTCTGGCAAGCTGGTCACACACCCTAGGACCTCCACCCTAGACCTCAATCCAGATCCAAGCAGGTTAAAGCAAGAGTGATTACCCCTCAGACTGGTCACTTGGTCCCCCTACAGTCTGCAGGCCAGGAGCTGAAGCTTCCACATGACAGCTCTCCCCCCAGGGGCAGAAGCCCACATGCTCCCAACTACTGTGTCCCAAAGTCCACACTGCACTGTCCTCTCACTTTGTCCTTAGCATCTATGTGTTGATAATTCTGGATAGCCACAGTTGCTGGTGATCGGAGTCCCTTCAGCTGGTGGTTGGTCAGGCCAACCCTGGGGCTAAATCCTCAGGCTCCAGTGGGGATGAGCTTGGCTCCCAGAATGCTGTGCTGGCTGATACCTGCTGGACTGTCTTCAGCAGGAGAGTTAGCTTCTCTGTGTCATTTTGTGGATTCTGTAGCTCCAAAGTTTGTTCAGAGTCCCCTTTTACATGAATTGGGGGAGGTGGAAGCCAAAGCCCTGCAAAAGTCCTTTTTCTGCTTCGACATCTTCACTCTGCACCTGTCAGGAATCTTTTGTGGAGAGCTCAGCACCAATGACCTGACTATGAATGAGAAGGATTCAGAAAGTTAGACTCTGCCCTGAAACCTCTGGCTTTAACAAGGATTTAGGATAAATATATATATATATATATACATATATATATATACAATTAATAAATATAATTTAAATTTATATTTAATTTAATAAAAATTTAAATATAATAAATATTATAATAAATAAAATAAATATATAATATAATATATAAATAACAAGGATAACTAGGCTTTAACAAGCCAGCTTTTTCTTGTATTGCTTGCTTCCATGAGTGCACAGCACTGTCTAGACATCCCTAGCATGCCACCATTCTCGTCCCCTCCCCCACTTTCTAGATCTCCTCTGTGTGTTGTGTCTCCTCCATTATAATGGGAGTTTCCTGAGGGCAGGAACAACCTTGCTTGATTTATTTATATGCCTCACTCTTTGTGCAATGTCTGACACATAAAAGATTCTGAATTAATGTTGTAGCTAGCTCGCTATCAAGTCTTAACAACTTTTCCTTTTAATTCCATTTATTGTCTAGGTGCTTGAAAAAAAAATAAGTCAAAGAATTCAGAAGAGTATTCAAATCCTAGGTCATAATCGCAATCACAAATATATGGTCAATCAATAAGCATTTATTGATCACTAACATAGGGTCAGTCAGCAAATATTTATTAAGCACTTACCATGAGCCAGGGTCTGTTCTAAGTGTTGAAGATATAAAGAGAGGCAAAGACATGGTCACTACATCCAGAGCATTGTATTCTAAAGGGAAAGAGAATGTATAAATAACCATATATCCATAAGACATAGACAGAGTATGTAGAAGGATAATCTCAGAGAAAACGGGGGTGGTGGTAGAGTGAGGATGGAAGGGGGAAACCAGAAAAGGCCTGTGATGGGTAGGATTTGAGCTGAATCTTGATGGAATCCAAGGAAACTAGATGTAGGGAGTTAGGAGGAAAAGTATTCCTGGCACAGGGGACTACTGGAACAAAGGAACAGAGGCAGGAGATGTCACGTCTTGTGGAAGGAACAGCAAAGAGGCTGATGTGGCTGGATCACAGAGTAAATGTCATAAGACTGGACAGGTTGTGAAGAGCTTCAGATAACAAATGGTAGATTTCCCCTGCAGTTTTGTTGAGTGGAGGGAAATTACATGGTCAGACATGCACTTTAGAAAGTCTCTGACAGCCACATTTTAGTTTTGCATAATTCTTTACCCATTGTTATATCATTCCTTTCTTATAGCAACCTTGTGAAGTAGATATTACAGGTATTGAGATCCCCATTTTACTGTTGAGAAAACTGAGGCTTAGGGAGGTGACTTGACTTACCTAAGATCTCTCAGCTAGTAAAAGTTGGAAGGAACCCCAGATCTTCTTAATAGCCAGACTGCCAAGGTCCCAGGGGCAACTAGGTGGTGCAGTGAATAGAGCACTGGCCCTGGAGTCAGGAGGACCTGAGTTCAAATCCGGCCTCAGACACTTAACACAAAAACTAGCCGTGTAACCTTGAGCAAGTTACTTAACCCCGATTGCCTAAAAAAAAAAAAGACTACCAAGGTCCCTACCACACTGCCTCTCCAAAAGGGCCAGAGGTGGCATCTCTTGGGCATCCAGGAAGCTGAAAGAGGTCAGGAAGCCATTCCCCCCCCCCCAGATACAGAGTAACTCTAGGCAATTAGGATGGCATAGAAAATCGCTTCCAGCTTGGAAATTCTATAAAAAAACTTTAGTGTGGCAATAGGAGATCATGAAAGCCAGGGCATTTCTGGACAGGGATATTTCCACTGCTTCCAAACTAGAGCAAATGATTGAAAGTGAAATTGATTGTGGTGTGTGTCATCACCAGAGGCTTAAAAAAAATAAGCAGAAGTCAAAAATCTGCACGTGGGAATGGACCTTACAGGCCATTCTGATTGACATGCGGTCAGCCAGCTTCTGTTCTGAGATCTTCAGAGATGGGAAACCTCCCAAGGCAGCCCATTTCATTTCCAGCAAGCTTTCATCTCCAGGAAGTTTTTTATTGATATCAAGACAAGATTTGACTCTTTGTAATTCCCACCCATCGTTCCTCCATATGTCCTCTGGGGTCAACAGAACACATTTCTCTTCTTCTATGTGATACCTCTTAAAAATACTGGAGGTCAGCTACACTGGCCTCCCTGCCTCCCTTGAGCCTCCTTTTTTCCAGGCTAAACATCTGCAGCATTTTTTTCATCCAATCCTCCTGTACCATAAACTAGAGACCCTTTACCTTTGTAGCCTATTTACTCTAACTCACTTCATCTTTTCCATGGCCATCCCAAAGAACCACACAGAATTAAATCCTCTAAATTCTCTAGCTGTGTTCTGACCAGGTCAGAGGACTATTAGCTTACCAGTTTTGCACACTTATGTATGTGTCTCCTAAGGCAGTCCAAGACTCCATTAACTCTCGTTTGTCACATCACAACATCTACTCCCATCGACCTTACAGCCACTAATTCCTTTGGATCTTCATTGAACCCTAAGTCAAGAACTGGAATGGCCCTCAGAGGCCATCTGGTTCAGTTCCCTAATTTTACAGATGAGGAAAGTGAGGCCTATCGAGGTGAAGTGACCAGCCCAGATGAAATGCTGTCTAACCATAACTGTCCCACTCTATGCTTTGGAAGCTGATTTCTTAACCTAAATATAAGTCTATAATGATGATGATTGTGATGATAGCTAGCATTTATATAGTGCTTTCAGCTTTACAAAGTGCTTTACAAATATTGCC
Organism: Petaurus breviceps papuanus; assembly: GCF_028583685.1. Taxonomy (NCBI): domain Eukaryota; kingdom Metazoa; phylum Chordata; class Mammalia; order Diprotodontia; family Petauridae; genus Petaurus; species Petaurus breviceps. Next base: position 22,450,702 of record NW_027185797.1, on the reverse strand, counting down.
TCCTTTTAGGCCCACAATGACCTTAGGAGGTAGCTGCTTTTACTTGAATTTTGCAGATGAAGGAACTTTTTATTACAGTTGGCCCAAAGTCCCAGACTGTTGAGATTTTTTTTGACTTCCCACTCTTGGGGAAGCTAGGTGGCCCTAGTTACCTAGATGGATAGAGCACTGGCCCTGAAGTCAGGAGGACCTGACGTCAAATCAGACCTCAGACACTTACTAGCTGTGTGATCCTGGGTGAGTCACTTAACCTTGATTATCTAAAAAAAAAATTTCCTACTCTTTCATTCTGTATGTTAGATGTCCCACTCCCAAATCATTGATAAAAATGTTAAAACAGCCCAGATCCTAGCTGAACTTCTGTCCTGGAGCCTTACTTCCAACCTGACATCAGATCATAAAATTATTAGTCTTTGGGTGTGGCCAGTCAACCATTTCCAAACCCTCCTAATTCTACTCTAACTTATCTCTCTCCATCTATCCACAAGGATCATATGAGAGACTCTATCAAATGTTTGGCTAGAACCAAGGTAAACTGTATCTACAGAGGTTTCCTGAGTTTCCTATCTAGTAACCCTGTCAAAAATGAAATGAACTTAATTGAGTATGATCTCTTCTTAATGAGCATTGAATATTCCAAGAGTGGCAGAGATGGGGGCAAGGGTTGTTCTGTTTGGGGAAGAGTTTATGGAGGCCATGGAAGTGATCAGTTAATTGTAGAACAGTTAATTTAGAACAAGGCCAGCCTGGAGTTTCTAAATTTGCTTTTTAAAAAAAATAGCTTGTAACTGTATTTCAATATAATGTATTTCCTGTGCAGTCCTATGTATTTTATGTATTTAAAAATATTACTCTAAAAAAAGAGGCCATGGGCTTCACCAGATGGCCAACGGGGTTCAGGACATATATAAAAAAGTTTTAACCCTTACTTTATAAGTGGATCCTCACTTTCCCCAAAACAGAGGCTCTTAACCTTTTTTGTTGTGATTTTTTTAATCCAGTAAAACCTATGGACCCCTTCTCATAACAATATTTGCTGCCTACCTTCACAATCAGAGAAAATGTTAAATTTCAGTTAGATGTTGGTGAAAATAAAGATGTAATTTTCTCCTATCCATGTTCGCAATTGATCTGCATAGGCATCTGTGGGCCCCAGGTTAAAAAGCATGACCCTGAAAGGAGACCTTGTTAAATTCAGTAACACCCAGACCCAGGACAGGACACCATGGTCCTCTTCAAGGTTTTGATAATGGACCCCTTGACAATTAATTTCAACTGGAGACTTGGACCCCCGTTTTTTCCTTCAAGACATGTGTTTTGATCTGTACCTGTTTGGGAGAACACAATTGTCTGGCTTAAAAAACATACTGCATTTTTAAAAATGCATGTTCAAAGGTACCCATCATCATGCACTCTTGGGTGGGTTGGTCTCAGTTACCAACGTTACATTCTCTCTGGTCCAGCCCTGGATTTGTCCACCATCCAGGAGAGGTAGAACAATATGGTGCATAGTACTGCATTTGGAGAACCCCTTGCCATATGGTGTGATGGGTGATTGTGATTGTGAAGGTAGGCAACAAATCATGAGATCATGGATGAAACCTGGCAGGGACTTTAGAGGTCATGTGTGCAACTGCCTCATTTTACAGATGAAGTCATATGGAGCATATTGAAGATTCAAACCCAGATCCCCTGATGCCAAATGCTGCATCTTCCTACCTCCAAGTCTCAGTTTCCCCATCTGTTAAATGAGGATAATAAGTAGCACCCACCTCCTAGGGTTTTATGAAACAAAACACTTTGCAAACCTCAACAGGCTATGTGAATGCCAGCCATTCTTACGGGAAAGGCTCCAGGTATGGTCAGGAATGGATGGATTGGTATTGGCATCATTGCATGGATTCTCGAAATCAGTGACATCCCAGACCTATTGAAGTATTTTAGTATTGGATGTTGAACTGAGTAATTAAGATGTATTTTCTTGACACCATAATTGTGTCCATTTATAACTTTAAAAAATAACCACTTTGGTTAAAATAAGAATTTTCTTTCTGAAATATATTATATACTTGGATCTATCTCATTTTAAACAGTTTGCTGAATGTAATTTAGCTTTCTTCTGAATAACATGGGGTCATTAATATGAAGATAGGTTCAGAGGATTTAGAGCCAGGAAAAGCTTTAAAAAACTCAAACTCAGAAATTACTCTATTTCTCTCTTCCTGCTGTTCTTTGGCTGTTTTAAGTATTTTATCTTCTAAAAGGGACCTCTTCTTTGATTGCCTCACAGTCAGTCAGTAAGAGTTTATTAAGTACCTACTATGTGTTAAACCCTGGGGATACAGAAACAAGGTAAAAGAAGCTCCCAGTCTAATGGGAGAGACACCTGGTAAACAGCTATGTATAAACAAACTAGAGACGGGATTAATTGGAGATGGTTAATAGAGGGAAGGCACCAGAATGAAAAGGGATTGGGAAATGGGCCTCGAAGGTTCCAGTATCAGACAGCAAGCTCTGGTAGGTTCGACCAAGCTGGAAGGACTTCGAGAGTAGACAGGGGACCAGTCCTGCCAACTCCAAAGAAGGCACTGGCCACAGGGTGATGTACTCTTTGCCCACAGCAACTCTCAAAGACCATCTACTGACTCATGACTTAGATGGGTGGTGCCTGATGAATCCTCAGGTTCAATTCCTGAATTGCACAGACCAGGGAAAGTGACTTATCCAAGGTTGCACAGCTGAATCCACAATATTATTGGACTATTTTGAAACACAAGGATGTCCTAACAAGATACTGAGTCATGAGTCTTCCTTCCTTCCTTCCTTCCTTCCTTCCTTCCTTCCTTCCTTCCTTTTTCTTTCCTTCTTTGCTTACTTCCTTTTTCCCTCCTTTTTTCTTACTTCCTTTTTTTCTGCTTTCTTTCCTTGTGGTGGGCAGGGATGCTGGGAGAACATTCTGAAGAGTATCTAGGTGAAGAAGGGGCATGAGAAGGGCAGGAGGGATGTCTCTTTAGCTCCTTGAAAACTGAATTTAGGCTTTCCATGTCCTGAGTTTTCTATGTGTTAAATGTAACAGACACTCAGTGAATTTCAACGACTGCTTCTCTTTTCCCATTGTTACAATCAGTAGACCTTGTAGTATAATAATGAAAAAATTACTGGACCAAGCGTCAAGACAGCCCTAGGTTTGAATCCTACTTCTGTAATTTGTAAACTGTGTCACTATGGAGAAATCATTTCACTTCTCTGGGCCTTGATTTCCTCGTTTGTGGAAAAAAAAAAGAATTCGAGCTATTATTGGGAAGTTTAATGAATCTGAAGAAGAGATGAAAAAAGTGCCTCCCTTCCTTCCTTCCAGAAGTTGGGGGCCATGGATGTGGAACATTGCATACACAGCTGCACTTGGATGATAGATTGGTTAGTTTGCTGAACTGCTTTTTTCTTCTGTTCCTTTGATGAGAAAGTAGAGAAGGGTAAAAGAATATATTTGGAGATGGAAGTGTAAAATGCAAAAGCATTCAATGCAAATTTTTAAGTGATTTTATTTATATTGAGGGTAAATATGCTCCGAGGGGGCCTGGAAAAGCATCCAAGTACCCCATGTTGAGTTACACTCCATTAATCCTTTCTCCATTATTTTGGGTAATGTCAACAACTTCATTATTGTTATTGTTATCATTACCATTTTAAATAGATCTCTAGGTACAAATAGAGAGGCTAGAATGGACAAAAAATGTTAATCAGTAATGCACCAACTAAATGGCTGCCTACTTCTGTCTACCTGATTTACTAACATGCTGATGGTAGATTAAGTGATTGCCTGTTATTACAAAGAAGGCAATGTTAATGTGATTCATTCTAATTAAGTGACTGAGGATTTCTATTAGGCAGACTCTGCTCCTGAAGTCACAGAATGCTGGAAATAGAAATCATCTAGTCTTACCCCCTCCCATTTTAGAGATGGGGAACTTGAGTCCCAGGGAGGAGCAGTGACTTGGCCAAAATCCCCCAGAGAATCACTTGGGACTAGAACCATATCTCCCGAGAACCAATTGGATTCACCTCTCACTTGACTCTTCTTTCTACAGGGAAAGGTATTTAGAAATATTCAAAACACGAGCAGACAGAGCACCTGTAAGGTCAGGAAAAGTGGTATTTACATTCTTCTTTAACAACCAGGGGCTTCTTGATCTCCTGCTTAGAGAATTCCAGTTTCCAGAAGCATCTTGGTAGAATACATTTTGGAGTGTTGCGCTATGTAAATGACTTGAGACAGCCGTGTGTCATTATAAAATATTAAAACCTACTTGGCTGATTTAGCTGCAGCATTGTTGGGCTTTAAATTATTTCTTGGTTTAATTTTTATGTCTCTTTAATTTATTGCCTTTTCTTTCATTCGCTTCAGTTTTTTCACAAGTGATGATATTCCCATTTCAGCATTTTTGGATGCCATGTTTTTTGATCTTCTAATACTTTATATTGACTTCCAAAATCAATGAGACTTAGATGGTGTTTCAAGATTTATATTTTCTCTGTTTATTTCCAGTGTCTTAAATGGGTTAAAATTCCACCCAAGTAGCACTTTTTTCTGTGTGAATATTTTCACCCTGCTTGTTTCTACTGAAATGTCAGACTGACCAAATTTGCAAGAAATTGGAATAGAGACAAGATCTTAATGTGACGTGGATAATTTCTGATATTTGGAAACATTTTCACTCTTCACATAGATGCCACTGGCTAAAAACAAAAACAAAGGAAATTTTTTTAATAATAAATTTTTAAAATTACCTTTTGTGAAGGTAATGTACTTTGCAAAAACTTCAAATGCTATATAAATATCAGCCATTATTATTTTTTGACTTTACACCGGTCATTTGATCATAAGCCCTCTCTCCCTGATTCGAACTCAAAATTGTTGCAAAGAAAATTGTTTAAGCCAAATGAACCTTATTTTAGAGCGTCCACGTCCCTGACCTCTCCACCAAGAGGAGGGGGATATAATCCTTCATCTCTACTAAGTGAAGATCAAGACCAGCTGAATTCAGCTGCCTCTTAAGGTCATTTTCGTTACTGTTACTACAGTCATTGTGTATGCTGTTCTCTTGGGTCTGCTGACTTCATTCTTCATCAGTTTAGATAAGTCTTCCCATGCTTGTCTTAATTCCCTATATCTGTCATTTCTTACACTGAAATAACCCTCCCGTGTCAGAGAGGTACCACCAGTTGTACAGCCATGCCTCTCATGAATGGACAGGCACTTCTTTTTTTCTGCCACAAAAAAAGGGCTGCTATGACTGTTTTGATATATAGGGAACCAACACCGACAGCCTGAAATAGGGACTGACTAGAACAATGTGCGGAGAGTTTTGAATGGACACTGTTAGTTAATAGGTACTCCTAGAACAGATTCTGATTGTAGCTCTCTTAGACTGAGGATTCTTAGTGACAGCTTTCCATGAGAGGTTCCACTCAAGACACTGGAGGTCTTGCACTCTTTTTTCTAATATCAATGTCCCCCTCAGTTGTCCAAGCATAAGCTCTGGTCCTTGCTGCTTGAATGGCCCGCCTTCTTTCCTAGGTAAACAAATAAATTGATGGCATAATAGATAGACTTTGAATTAAGAAGACCCGAGTTCAAATCTTGCCTCGGACACATGTAATAGTTATGTGACCCTGGGCAAGTCACTTAACCTCTCTCTATCTCAATTTCCTTATCTGTAAAATGGAAATAATAATAGCACTTACCTGGCAGGATTGTCTTGAAGATTAAATGAGATATTTTTTTGCAAAGCACTTTGCAAACCTTAGAGTACTATATACATGCTGGCTATTATTACTATAATTAAATATATTTTATGCTGTTAATAATATTACATTTATGTTAGACACAAATCTATTTGTGTTTTTATGCATCATTCCCTTGCCATTTTGATTAGTTATGACTGAGTCTTCTGAGATCAAGACATTCCAGGATTTATAACCAGACAGCATCCCTGGAAGAAAGCTGATATAAAAGAAATGGACTTTTGAAGTGGGGAGAAATTTGGGATCATTGGAAGTACTGTAGGATCCATGTACCTGCTGAACAAATGCTAGACAGCCTGATGATTTCCTTCTGTTCCATTCTGGGCCTGGCTCATTGCTTGTCTGCTGTGCCCATACTGATTATATACTGGTGAGCTAATGCTATGCACCAAACTCTATGCCAGAATATGACTGACATGCATTTTTCATCCATTTTGGTTTTTCCATTGTAGATGGTTTAATCAGTCTCTTCTACATTGCCATGCAATTAGAATAATGCCACATATGAGTCGGGAGCTAGGTGGCTCAACAGGTAGAGAGTTAGGCCTGGAGTTCAGAAGAGCTGAGTTCAAATCTAACTTCAGACACTTAGTAGCTGTGTGACCCTGGGCAAATCACTTAACCTCTATTTGCTGCAGTTTCCTCATTTGCAAAATGGGAGGTGATGACAGCACCTACCTCACAGGGTTGTGGCAAGGATCAAATGAGATAATATTTGTAAAGTGCCTGGAATATCGTAAGTACTATGCAAATGCTCATTCTCTTCCCTTACCCTTTGATGACCAGGAACATCCAAAGATGGTCCCTTAAAAAGAAAATCCTCTCTTTGTTTGGGTTCTCCAGAGGACATATTTCTTTCAATTGGCAAACATGTTAGGCACCAGGCCATCCCTCTGTTATACCTCTCTCAGCACCACTTCAGAGCTGACCATTGGACAACACTGTCTCTCTAGGCATCCTTGTCCTGGCCTTCCCAGAATCTCAGGGTTGCAAGGGCCCACAAGGCCCCTTCTCTCTTCAGAGTCTGTGATCAGTGGCCATCCCTACTTTAGGTCCTGAGGTGATGAGGTACCAAGGGGTAACTTGTTCTACTTTGGGAGAGTTCTAATTGCTGGGAAATTTTTTCTTATACCAATGCTAAATCTACCTCTCCACAACATAAGAATAATGGTAAGAATTGGGATTTACACAACACTTCAAGTTTTACAAAGTGCTTTGTGTACATTTTGTTTTCACTTTACAACAACCCTGTGAAACAGATACCATGGGAGTATGTGCTCCATTTTATAGATGAGGAAACTGAGCCTTGGAAATTGGAATTTTTCTCATGCCCGCAGAGCCAGAAGTTAGAAGCAGCATTTGAACCCAGGTCCTCCTTATTCTTAGCAACACCTGGCACATAGTAGGGACTTAATAAATGTTTAGGGACTAGCTGGCTGACTCTTAGTCAAACCTTCTTTTCAGTGCTCCTCACTGAAGTCAAGCTTTAATGGCCACCATATTACATTTTCTTTCCTCCCACATTCTGAAAGTCTCTTTCTTGTCTTATTTACCTATGTATTCTACTTGAGGAAACATGAAACAATCAAATTAACACTAGATCTAGAGTCCAGAGAAAGCTGAGTTGGAATGATGCCTCTGATATTTACTGTGTGACCTTGGAAAAGTCACTTGAATGGGAGCCTGAGTTTCCTTATCTCTGCAACAGAGATAACTGTATCTAAAGTACTTACCTCACAGGGTTGCTGTGAATCAAATGACAACATATCTTCAAATTGCTTGGATAACCTTGAAGTCCTATGTAAATGTCAGCTACTATTATTATGCTTTATTCCTTTGTGATATATGAGCATCTTAATTAATGGAATTTCTCAATGAAGAATGATTCTATGATTTACAGATAAACCAAATAAAACAAAACTGATGATACATTCCTACAGACAGCAGATAGCTAGGGTACATTTTAAAAAATATCTTGCTTATAAATATTTGATTTACATTTTATATTTTCTAGATTGTCTATTATATAACTTTAAAAGCCCATTTTCATTGTCAAAGAAGGTTTTAAATACATTTAAATTTCATGAATTCCTAAAATACTCTAGTAGATCTTTTTCTTTTACTGGGATAAAGAAAAATGAATGTTCAAGAAGCTTAATTTTCTTATTTAAGTATCAACAGGACACTTAATTGCAGTAAATCTCCTTCCTAAAATGTGTTGCCCCAAACTGAACAAAATACTCTAGATATGATGTGACCAGGGATAGTATCACTTTCTCTTGATCTGGATATCATGCATGTTTTAATATACAGGAAATGCTTGACCCCCCTATCATACTTGACTCATATTAAACCCAAAATTGTCCAAACCCCTATATCTTTTCACATCGAAACCAATATCTACTCATGTCTTCCCTATTGTCTACTTGTATCCTTGATTTTTTGAGTCCCGGGTTAGGCTCTTACATTTATCTCTGTTTAGTATCTTCTCATGACATTTGGCCTATACTTCTAGATAGGTGAGAACTTTTTACCGCTTAACCCAGCCATTCAATATATTAGCAATCTCTCTTGCCTTGATTTCATCTGAAAAATTGGATTAACCATAACATTTAGGCCTTCATACAAGTCACTGATAAAAATGTTGAACAGAAGAGGGCTATGGATCAATCCTTGGGACGTTCTACTGGGAACTCTCTCCAAATTGACACTTACCCAATGGTGAGGTCATACATTTCACCAGTTTTGAATCTAACTATATTTTCATCCAAGTAACATCTTGATCTTTATCACAATGGATAGCATTAGAGACTTAGTATATCTGGATTTCAGTGAGTCATGTGATAACCTCTTTAACTTTCTGTTGATCTACCAATCTCATAACCTTGTCAAAAAAGGAAATGTAATTTGTCAATTTTTTATGTATATGTGGGAGACAACTTGTCTGAGGTGAATGATTAAGGCTGCATTTTGGCACTTATAGGTGGTAGGGAGAGGGTGTGGTATAATTAAAAAGTCTGTACACCTCTAAAATTAAAAAATAAAATAATGTACCATCTGTGCTGGAGGTTGCCAACCTCTACGCTAATGTTTATAGTTCTTTTTCAAAACACCCAAATCATATTATTCAGGGAATGAGAAAGTATTGACAAAGATGTCCCCCCCTCTCATGAAAAGGATTGGTGGGACGTGCAAATTGCCCATCATTTTAGAGCATATATTTAAATTGCTAGTTGAATGGATACATTTACAAATCTTGAAGTTTTCACTTGAGTAATTTAGTTCTCAGACTCTATAGTACACTGCAATTAATAGATAATATAAACTTAATTGTTTATTCCTCTAGGAGGCTAAAATTGCTTTCAAATAGTTCTGTGTGGTTTTGTAATTGATAAGAGATTCAGGAAACAATATTTGAAATGGAGAAATTTGAGTTTTATTTCTTGCGTTCCCTTGGCAGTACTGTAATGCTTTAGTGATCAGTAGTTCAGACTACCAGAAACCTGAAGCATCTGGCAAAACAAAACAAAAAGGCAAAGAAAAAAAAAAGCAAAACAACAAATCCCCCAAACCCAAGAATTAACCCAATGCAGATGGAAAACTCTCAAGAATAACACTCTGAAGGCATCAAAATGATTCCAGTGAAGAACAAAAGAGGGATAGACGTAAAGAAAACAATGTAAGACATATTGATCAATTCCAGTTTTCAAAAGAAGATGGATGCAAGGGCCAAATAATTGATGAATGCAAATAATAGGATGGACTTTTAGGAGTAATTTCAGAAGTGCTCAATCTCCAAATAAACTGGACTTGTCAATGAATGCTTAAAGATGGCAACCACAAAACATGTTTATTTGTTGTTATTAAATAACAAGGAGATCGAAGAATAGCTGGGTTCTATGTAGATGCAATGTATGGATGATGGATCTCTGTGAGTGAGAAGACTTTTAGATTCATCAATCCAAAGAGCCAGGAGGGTCCTCAGAGGTCATCCAGTCCAACCTCTTAATTTGATAGATGAAGCAACTGAATGAGTTGTCCATGGCCACATGGGGATCAACACCTAAATGTCTTCAATGTGTTCAAGTCATGAGGCTCAAATGAGTTATACCCTAGAGTTACTGAAGGAACTGGAAAATGTCATTAATAATATTTCTGTAAGAAAACTTTGAGGAGTGGCTAGGTGGCAAAGTGAATAGAGCACTGGCCCTGTAATCACCTGAGTTCAAATGTGGCCTCAGACACTTAACACGTACTAGCCGTGTGACCTTGGGCAAGTCACTTAACCCCAATTGCCTTGCTTTTCCCCCTCCAAAAAAAATAAAAAAAACTTTGAGCAATTATGAAAAGTTGGAAAGGTATTGCAGGACTGTTCTTGAACAAATGTTCTGGAGTTTCAGAAGGGAAGAAAATATAGAGTCAGTCTGCATGTTTGAGGCCAGTAAGTTTGAGTTCTATTCCAGGCTAAATTCTAGATTCTTTTATTAAAGGGATGGTTTGTATGCGTTTAGAAAGGGAAGCAGTGATTGTTAAAAAAGCTAGCATGGTTTTATTAAGAATAAGGAGTAACTTCAATTCCTTTTTTGATAGGTCAACTCAACTAGGCTGATTGGGGGGAATATTATGGACCAGGAGGATCTCAGTTTTTTTGTACAGGGTAAGACAGGCAAGGCTGGGAAAATTTCATCTGAAAAGATCTAGTGTTTTCAGTCTTGGTGAAAAATCTAATGTTCTCTGAAGTCGTATTAAGAGAGGCATAGTGTCAAAAATGAATAGATAGTCCCTCTGAGCTCTGTCTGGGTAACACTGCATCTAGGTAATATATTCAATTTGGAACCCAGAATTTGAGGAAGGATATTGATATTGAGAATATCAGAAGGGGCTGACCACAATGAGATGAGTAGAATCCATGTCATTATGAGGATCGGTTAAAAGGAAAAGAAATATCTAGCCAAAAATAAAACAAACCTTAAGGGATGGTGATGGAGGGGAGCAGACACATCTCAGCTTTCTTCAGGTCTGTCAAGGACTTGCTCTGTCTAGATCCAGAGAGCAGAACTAGGTAGAAGTTACTAAGAGGCAGAGTTCAGCTTATTTTTTTAAATGTCCTGAGCATTAGAGTTTGCAATGGGCTCCTTAGGGAGAGAGTAGCTTTCCCCTCCCTAGAAATTCTCAAGCAGAAGTGGGTGAACACTTGTTCGGGTTTTGTTGAGAGAAATGGTGTCTTTCTGCCACTAGACCCTGGTTCTCCAACAGCTAGCAATCATGAAAATAGTACAGATGAGCATACAGGGTCCTTCTCTTAGTGGGCATTTTCTTTTCCTTTTCTTTTTTCTTTTTTTTTAAGCAATCGGGGTTAAGTAACTTGCTCAAGGTTACCCGGCCAGGTGTTTCTGGGTGGGTGCTAAGTGTATGAGCCCGGGATTCGATCTCCAGGTCATCCTGACACTGGAGCCGGTGCTCTTACTCGCTGTGCTACCTGGCCGCCCCACTTAGTGGGCATTTTCCAAATGCTCCTTATTGGCTTGTCATCTGGATTCCAAACTTTTTCTAGTGAAATGATCAGAGGGTGCCTCAATCTCTGGCTAATTGAAATGGCAGAAGTCTGTGACTGCCAGCCTGTTTTCTGCTGGCATCCCTTGACTTCAGTCTTGCAGAACAAGACCCATCATTTGTGAGCAGGGAAGATGGAACGTAGGTAGCAAAACACACCTAGAGACCTCAGAATTTTCTCAAAAACTGAATGACTTTTTCGAGGACCTTGTTTCTGAATCCAATCAGTTTCCTCATTGTCTTCCAGGGCTGATAAAATCAGCCTGTTTTGAGAATGCTCACTAAGTTGTACCCTAGCAGGTGCTTCTTAATCAATTCCATGGAGGCTCAGTGAGCATTAAAGGTCTGCCCCTGCCAAGCTTTAAGGGGAACATGGGATCGTGCAATGTGGGATTCTAAAATTACGCTTCCACCAAGGATACAAAAAAGTTTTAACTAGTCAGAAAATGAATGACTGAAAAAGCATTTGTTAATGACTTGCTTTGGCCAGACACTGTACTAAGGGCTTTACAGATATTATGTCATTTGACCCCCTTGATAATTCTGGGAGGTAGGTGCTGGTATTATCCCCATTTTACAGTTGAAGAAACTGAGGCAAACAGAGTTTAAGTGACTCACAGTGTCTAAGGCCAGATTTGAACTCAGGTCTTTCTTACTCCAGGCCTGACACTACCCACTGTACCACCTAGCTGCACTCTAATAGAGTGTACATTCTATTAGACAAAATCTTTGGGGATTGGTGAAATACATCATTATTCCAAAAGACTCCCCTCCTTCTTCCCTTTCTTTCAGAAGTAATTCATTTACCTGTTAGTCATGGAGTTAGTAGAGATGATTTATGATCTCCCCCTGTTAGAATATAAGTTTCTTGAGAGAGGGGCTGTCTTTGATTTTACATTTGTATGACCAGCCCTTGCCAAGAGCTTAATCCATGCTTCTTCATTCATCTGTTTGTTCATTCCTTCATTTTCTAACCAATTCTCTCATTTTATTATTTTTTATTTTTTTTTTGTTTCCTTGGTGAGATGTTATCTCAGAACTTCACCTGCTTGCAAAGCTGATCTCCATGTGAGGAAGCAACTCACAGTTTCTAAGAGTTGGATGAGAGCTCAGAGCCCGAGAGTGGCGGGGACAGTGATCAAGCCTAGCCATGATCTCTACAGGACTTGTCTCTGCACCAAACCTCCCAAGTGTTCTCCTAGTCTTTGTCTGAAGAACTCCTACAAGGAGGAACCCACTATCTCACAAGGAAGACTATTTCGAGATAATTCATTGTTAGGAAATCCTTTTTTTCCTACCAAGCCTAAATTTGCTTCATTTTAACTTTCACTTATCTTTCCTGCTTCTACCCCCTGGGCCATGCAGATCAAAGATAATCCTTCCTCTACTTACCAGCCCTTCACATACTTGTTCTCTCTGGGAATTCTCAACCTGAGTTCCATGAACTTAAAAAAAAATATATTTTGATAATTGTTTTTTCAATATAATAGGTTGGGAGCAGCTAGGTGGTGCAATTTATCGAGGGTCAGTCCTGGAGTCAGTAGAGACCTAAGTTCAAATTCCTTACTAGCTGTATGATCCTGGTCAAGTCACTCAACATCTGTCTACCTCAGGCTCCTCCTATAAAAACAGGGGTAATAACACCTACCCCCAAGCTTCCAGGTTGTTGTGAGGATCTAATGAGATAATTTGTAAAGCACTTAGCATTATGCCTGGTACGCAGGAGATACTATATAAATGTGAGTTCTAATTCTACATATTTTATTTTCTGAATTTAAAAACATGATTCTAAGAAGGGATCTATATAACTTTCATCACACTGTTAAAGGGGTCCATGACACAAAAAAGTTTCAGAGCCTCCACCTTCGTCCTCACTCCAAGCCTCTAGATTCTATTTTATTGATTTAGCGTCCTAGATTCTTTCTGTTTTATTGATCACCCTGTAAACGTGGTATTATTTCAGTACTTCAAAGACCTATGATTTCATTGGTATGATTATCCCTTATAATAATAATATGAATAACTACTGGTATTTTTATCATGCTCTTAAAGCACTTTACAAACATCTCATTTGTGCTTCATAATGTGGGTATGCTGAGTGTTATCATTTTCATCTTAAGCAAAGAGCCTCAGAGAGATTCAATATCTCACCCAGTTTCTGAGATGAACCCAGCTCCTCCCCATTTCAAGGCCAGCAATTTATCTATTCTGCCTCTTTCCACATCCTCACTAGAAAACTTAGTGGATGCTCTTTGAGAGTTAGCATGGCTCAGAAATTCACCCTACAGCCAACCAATCAGCCAGCAAGAATTAATGTGTACCTGTCCTGCATTAGACACTGTGCTAGGTATTAGTCATACTAATATAAAAGTGAGACAGTTCCTACTTTCAAGGGGCATATCATTTCCTTCTGCTAAAGGGAAGATGCTATGTGTACAGATAAGTACATACAAGATTTATGAGACAAACACACAATGATTGGGGTAGATACTAACACCAGGGGAAATCAACAAAACCCTCTAAGTGATGGGCTTCTTGACTTGGCTAGTGTGATCCTCACATCACAGAAAGACCATCCATCACTGATCCTGCGCTTGAAACTGTTCTGACTTGGAAAAATCTACCAGCATTTACATTGCCTTGGCATAGCTTTTGGGAATCTGGGATCAGCTCCACACCGGAATAAGCCACTGGAACAAGTTGTAGAGGAAGCCTAATTAGTGGTTTTGAATTTTCAATTGGGCTATTGGAGATGAGGGTATAGAACCAACAAGCAACTTATGAAACATGCTTGTAGGAATCAGAAGAAGAGAGACAAATGCGGAATGATTATCATCAACTAAAAGGGTCAAATCAATTGCCTTCTTACTTTCTGTCGTGTTATTTATTATTCTAAATTTTATTACTTATTCTATATTCCTCTCCCTGAGAAAGCTGCAGGCATTTGTTTCATTATTTGCTTATATAGCCTCCTTTTATATACCCTCTCCCCAAGGATACTCATTTTCTCTCTCTTTTTCTTGTTTTCCTCTGCCTTCCCTCCACATTGGCAGGTTGAGGTTCCACTAGAGGAGGGGTAACTATTAAAACTCACTATTCTCAGGGTTCTAGGAATAATCTGCGTGGGTAACTTTCCTTACAAATGCTGTAGCTAGGAGCTCCCATTGGTATATTTCACACAAACAAATCAACCACTAAAACTCTATTAACCAAAGCATTTATTGCAACTGCAAAGTAAACTATCTATACATATATACCAAGAAACTTAGATTCCACTCTTCCATCAATGTGCCCATGGGGAAAGTTGGTACATACATAAAGTCCTATAATAGCAAGGTATGTGTGTAGGTAAAAGTATGTGGCCAGAACAACTCCACTCAGGAACTGTCTGTAAAGTGCATTGATGAGTGCATTGCTTGTGAACATTATGAGCAAAAGCTTCCATTTCTGAGTTGAACTGCTCCACACTCTTCTGGACAACCACTTCCCTGGGCATAGCATCTTAGTTTATGCACCTATCTTTTACTTGATTCTCTGATGCTGAACTTTTTAAGCTGTTCTCTTCTTAACTGGGTTTGCTCTATGACAGCAGCTGTAGTATCTATCACTTTTAGATTCAGACTTACTGATGCTTTCAGATAAGTAGTGGCATGCTTTTTAAGGAAAAGGCAGTGACCTTTATTGTAAGTTTGGTGAAATCCTCTTGAAATCTCCTCCTTTACAGGATTCATCTTCTTTTCTACCTACCAGCAAGAACAGGTGACAAAGCGATTGAGTGTTTATCTTTGTCTGTCTTCCTCTTTGTCTGTCACTGTCTTCATCTTTCCTCTCAGTAAATGGTAGTAGTAAAGAGAACAGCATTTCTTTGATATAACTCCAGGGCTTATTCTTTTACCTCTCTAGCTTTCTGTTTCATCAATTGGGTCCCTCTATGAGAGATATCACATTTTCTTATGGCTATAACCATCTGTTATAACATCTGTCATCTATGGAGAATTGATAGAAAGACATACAGGGAAGCAACTAAGATGACAAGGTTTGGATTGGTCACATTCTGCATCCTTAAATGTCCTGATTTCAAGCAAGGGCCCCTCACTGGGCTAGCTGCAAGAGGATGAATTTTCCAGCCACAACATCT
This sequence comes from Petaurus breviceps papuanus, assembly GCF_028583685.1. Taxonomy (NCBI): domain Eukaryota; kingdom Metazoa; phylum Chordata; class Mammalia; order Diprotodontia; family Petauridae; genus Petaurus; species Petaurus breviceps. The sequence continues at coordinate 22,435,206 of NW_027185797.1, read as the reverse complement.
TTTGAGGATTGTAAGTTACAGGAATCATAGGGCCATCAGTCATAGGATACTGGTTTTACAGCTGGAAGGGAACTTAGAGGTTATCAAATCCCACTGCCATATTTTACAACTGAGGAAACAGGTCCCAAACAGTTAGGTGTCACACAGCTTCCTGAGACAAGATTCAAACCTAGCCTTCTTGACTTCAAGTCCGGTTCTCTAGATCTATAGAGAGAATACCACCATCGATGAAATCTAAGATCTGTGCAGTGTTGAAGTTGTCTGTTGCTGTCTAGACTGAATTTTTCTCCCCATTCCTTGGCTCTTCTCTCAGCATCACTTTAAGGGGGACATAAGTGGGGAATGGTTCTTGTCATATTCCCACACTCTTTTCCACTAGCTTCTCTCTTTCTCCTCCCACCTTGCTGCCCCTCCTCTTGGCTCTATCATTCTCCCTGGCACCAAGAAGCATTTTGCCTCCGCTTTTCCCCTTGTCTACTGATTAACCCTTACCAATTTTCTTTAGTTATTTTAAAACTTGCCTTTGGCATAATGCAACACAGAAACACATACAACAAACAGCATCCTGACCTCACTGGAGGGCTCACCCACCATGGTGCGTGCAAGGCATGCAACATTCTGCACCAGCCACATCTACAATTGAATTTATGCATCAATGCAGCATAGGCTCCCAACTGTGTAAAAGCATCATTTGGTTCACATGTTGCTCAATATTATTGACCCAACTGCTTGACCCCCTGGTCCTGAAAACTCCTTGGGTGTTTCCTCAAATCAATGCTTTAGAGACTGTGAACATTTTAACTTTGCTGTTCTAAGTGTAAGTGGGTTTAGGATATGTGGATTTTCATCATTTTGTTATCGTTCCAGCAAATTTTTTAGAGTTGTTTCTGCCTGTGAATTCAGATACCAAATCCTATTACTAATGGGAAAATAAATCATAATAATATTAGCCAACATTTAGGTTGGGTTGTAAAATGAGTAAACTTCTTTAAATGCATCATCTCATTTGGTCCTCACAGTAAACCTCTGGTGTAGCTGCTAATCCATTTTACAGATGAGGAAACTAAGTCTGAAAGAAGTTGCCCAGGGTCACGAAGCGAGTAGGTGTCCAAGGTTGAATTCAAAGTCAGTTGTATTGTGTCACTCCAGTGCTCATTTACTGTACTACTTAAGCTTTTCTCAAAGGAATGTGTGTGTGTGTGTGTGTGTGTGTGTGGTGTGTGTTTAACATCTCCTATGGACATAACTGAAATTCCCTGAAAAATCAGTGGTTTTCCTCTTTATATTTGGCTTGATAGACCTGACCTTGGGAGGCAACCCGTCAGTACTTAAGGGAAGCCTGTTCAAGTGTGGGGGCCTTCCTTCCATCAGCTGTGTCCCAGAACTGCTGACGCATTTGAGCCTAATGAATTTTAAATCCATCATTTCAAAACCAAAGCTAATTGAACTTGAACATGAAATAAGATTATAGGAATTCATTTTGGGGGAGCTATTGACAACTTACCTTTCACATTCTTATGCAAACTGCATCCTTTGCAGAAGATCCCATCTTTCTCAAGTTGCAAAAAGTGGTAAATCTTCCCCTGACATTTTTATCTGCGCATGGATGCTATTTGAGCATGCTAGCAATAAGATTATTTTTTTTTCTGAAGGAGTGAGGTAAAGCTGGAGGATTACATTCAAGCATTTTCTTTTGAAAAGATGGGCATTGGTTTGCTATACACAGTTTCTACAGCACGGGTGCCTCATAAATGTTAATATTATTAATGGAAAAAAATGGAAATATTTGAAATGCTTTAAAAATAGATTTAGATGTTTTCCCTAAAGAATCAATCAATACATCTCTTCTCTTCTCTTGTCTGTTCTATTCTCTTCTGTTATCTGCTCTATTCTGATCTTTTTTTTTCTATTCTATTCCATTCCACAAATATTTATCAAGCACTTACAATATGCCAGGCACTGGAAATGATTTTCTTAGATGGCAGGTGCTTAGCTTTACAAAATGAAATTAATGTATGTGATTATAAAGAAGAACTAGGTCATGAAAAAAGAATAAGACCAATACAAAGCCTGTTAGGTAAATATCAATTTAATCTTCAAATTAAATGGCGGAATCATTTTTGTTGAAGGCTATTTCCTCTCTTCAGCAATCCTTAATCTCTGATTTAGATGACACCATTGATGGTATTCTCACATTTAACTGCTTTAAAACAGGAGCCATTTGTGTAAAATTGCCTGGTCTTTATTCATTTCCCACCCCCCTCCCCAACCAGACCTCCCCTCCCTTCCATCCCTCTCCTCCCTACCCCAGTTGCTTTCTGACTGGGCTTAAAGGACAGGTTTGAAATGGTTAAAAACAAGGTTGCTTCCAACCTCACCTCCCCACACTCCACCCCCAGCCTTTCCACAGGAAAATGAGGGTGGATCTGGAACAAGGAGGCTGTGCCTGGAATATGAAGGCTCATTTTAAATGTCTGCTCGCCATGTCAGGTGGAAAGAGTCCTGATGTTTTGTTCTCTGATATTGATCTCAGGCTCAAGAATGATTTATGAAAAGGAAAAGTAGAGTTCTCTTAAAGAACATTACTTGATTATGTCCATGAAGATGAAGGCAAGTATAGTACATATGTGTCTTTGAAGACATGTGTGTGCACATGCATAGGGGGCAGGGAGATGTACTGAGCTCCCCTAATTCTTTGTAAGATAAGAGCACAGAATAGATGAGATGCTGCAAGTGCCATGCGGAACTTAGAATATTGTCAAGGAAAATAGACAAACAACTGTGCGTATGTGGGTTGTACATCTCTACTTAGGGCTGGGTTCTCACCCTGCTTTAACAGATTGGGTCCCATTCTGGTCCACCAGTCCCGTTTACCACTTTAGTCACATCCTCCCATAGAAGGTCCATCCAACATGCTGAGGTGTTCCCATAGACCGCCTGACATTGTGAGGGTCCCATGGAGCACATGTCCAATCCCCCCGCCATGGGACAAATCTACCCTCTTTTCTATTAATATCCATCTCCCTGATGACATCCTTAGTGGCACATCGTCTACATCATTCTTGGTTGCTGATATGCAACAGCCTGGCCATACCCTCCAGTACCACTGTGGTGACCTTCAGATGTGATTCCTCATGGACTTATGTGACTAGCATCTGTGCATCACCACCATATATCAGCCTGACAGCATGGCTGTCACATGCCACAACAATGCTGTGTGCGAATATGTTCTGGATATACATGTATACATATGGTTCAGTAAATTCAAGGAGGGGATCATCAACTCTTGGTTGGTTTTGCTTGAGATATTCGCCCACCTGCAGGCATTGCTATTATCAGATGAACTCTCAAGGTCCCTTTTCTAATTCTGATTCTCTGGCCTGTCTTAAGAAAATGAAATAAGAGAGTATAATCAGGAAAGATATTCCTTGGGGGAAATGTCATTCTTCTTACTACAAGAGGAATTCAAATATCTCTGCTCAGATTATTTTCTTTGTGGGCAAAATCCAAATTAGACTCCAAGGTGAATGGCCTCTGGTACATTGAAATGATACTGTCAACAAAGAGTTATTAAACACCTACTATATATCGGGCACAGTTAAGTGCTAGAGGTTTACAAAAAAGTGAAAACAATACCTGACCTTAAGGGAACAATGGAATGGAGCCCATCATTTAGAACATGGACCAGAGTTATATATGCCTCCAAAAAATGGCATTATTTTGCAATAGAAAATCCAATTTAGCAATTTGATTAAATTCAACAAATTCTTATCAACATACCTATTCTTTAAACCTAAGGAGTTTATAATCTAGCAAAGGAAATAAAATATTACTCTACTCATATAATTGAAATACAAAGCCAGAACAATTAAGTAGCTACAAAGTCCTTGACAAGATCTGGAAAGCCTTGATGGGATAGGTGATAGCTGAGTGGAGTCTTAAAGCATAAGTTGGATTTCAGCAGGTAGGTTCTTAGACCTGAGGAATGGGTCAAGTGGAAATAGGTGATGGGAAAGGATGGGGCATGATCAGGGAGTGGTCCAGTTTGAATGGTGTGTCATGGGCCATAATGTGATATGTGGGTAGAAAGGTAGATTATAGCCAAGGCCCAGAGAACCTTGAATGCCAGGGTGAGGATTCTGAACTTTTCTTTGTTTATAACAGGAAAACATTGGAATTTTTAGCAAAGTTGTGACAAGAATGAATGGAACAAAACAATACAAAACCATTTATTAAAGGTCAGGTACTATGTTGAATGCTGGAGACACAAATACAAAAGTGAAAAGTCTACACACAGAGTGCTTACATTCTAATTGGACGAGACTGTACTTACCGGGAGTGATATTTTGGGCCATAGAGCGATATTTTGCTTTGCAAATTTATGACTATAGTGAGTGTGTCCTTTGGGGAACAGAATAAACTCCTTCTATAGTAGCAAAGAAGTTGATTATGGCTCCAAAACAGCCAGCAGGGGTGGGCTAGAACATACAAGTAAGCTGGCATGAGGAAGGTTAGTCTGGCAGAGGAGATGAAAGGAAATCATCATCACAGATAATATCTGTAGAATACTTGAAGGTTTGCAAAGTGCTTAACAAATAATATACCACTGGATCCTCACAATAATCCTTGGAGGTAGTTGTTGCTAAGATCCTCATTTTACAAATGAGGAAACTGAGGTTCAGAGATTAAATGACCAGCCCAGAGTCAGACAGCCAAGAAATGCCTATGGTCCTGTCAGGTCCTCCCGATTCCAAGTCCATCATTCCATTCCCTTGTCCAGACTGCCCCTCAGTTGTATTGCTCATCTGCTGAACTGGGGACACTGTATTTTATTTATTTATTTTTGCTTTTTGGAGGGGAGAAGGCAGGGCAATTGGAGTTGAGTGACTTGCCCAAGATCACACGGCTAGTAAGTGTCTGAGTCCGGATTTGAACTCAGGTCTTCCTGACTCCAGGGCCAGTGCTCTATTCACTGTGCCACCTAGCCCTCCAGGGACACTGTATTTTAGAGAAATGGCTCACCATTTCTGTGTCGGAGGTGATCTCCAAGGTGCAAAGGCAGGGATGGTTGTAGGCAAAATTTATAAGTGGGTGAAATTTGTCTTTTCTCTCCATCTCTCTTTCCTAAACCCATTTCTTTTCCTTCCCTGGCATTGCTCCCAGAACTTTCAGGTGCCCAGAGTTCTTTCCTCCATTGATGCTCTTGGAAAAGGGGTGGTACTAGTAATTTCTATCTCAGTTCTGTTTCCCAGGGGCATTTACACATTAAGCCTTTTCTTTAATAGCAGATAGAACTTAGCCCATCAGCAGGCATGGGCGTATACACTGAGAGTGGAGAGGAGGGGGGAGAGTAGGAATACAAGTTAAAACTTCCCTAGAAATGTTCCTTATAAATGGTGGTACAACATAAGAAAATGCCCCTTAAATAAGAAACATTTTTTCTTCTTACTTTTTTTTTTCTAACAGGTGATCCTAAACAACAGGAAATGGCCCCCAACAAGAGGAATGTCATCTTAGTAGATGGCATCATACTTAATGGTCCCACAACAGATCCAAAAGCAGGAGAAAAATTTGTGGAGGAGGCCTGTCGGTTAATCATGGAGGAGGTGATCCTGAAAGCTCCCGACATTACAGAGAAGGTAACTAATCCCAGAGCTGGAGGATGCTCAGAGATCATCTAGTCCAGAGATTCCCAAACTTATTTATTCCCAAACTCATTGCCCCCCCTCTCAAAATCTATTTTCTTTAACCCTTTACCTGTTTTTTTGAAATTTGCATCATTTCCAAAAAATATAATTTTTTTACATGACCTACATGCAACATGATCTTGAGGTCCTTCCTAATTCTGGTTGCCCTAAAGTTCATTTTATATCCTCCATCACATATAGTACCCAGAAGAAAAAGAAATACTTCACATGTGTTTGGACCAGGGCAGAGAAGGCTTACCATCCCCCTCCCTCTTTCTACAAATCATAAGGCAGACTAACTCTTCATTAACGTTTTTGGCAGCCATGTCACATGGTTGACTCTAATTGAGCTTGTAATCCACCAAAACCCCAAGATCTTTTTGTAATGAACTGCTCTCTAGCTAGACCTCTTCTATCTTGTCCTTGTGAAATTTATCTTTTTGAACCCAAGTTTGTTAAGATTAACAGGAGTAAATGTAATCTTGTTGCATTTGGCCCACATGTTCAAGTTTGTGGAATTACTTTTGACTCCTGACTCTCTAGCTTATTAACTATTTCTCTTACCTCTAGGTCATTTGAAAATTCATGAAGTATTCCATGTATGTCTTCATTCAAGTCACTGCTTAAAAATGTTAGAGTAAATATATATATATATATATATATATATATATATATATATATAAATGTTAGAGTACAAAAAGATCTTCTCCCATGTGGATATCTGGGCCACATGACTAGAACTCATTCAGGGCACCTGGGTGCTCCCTTTCTATCTCCCTCCTGATCTTGGCTATCAACCTATCGTCTCTTTTTTGTTGTTGAAACCTTTCCTGACCAAAGATCATGTACTTCACAGAAAAAAATAGAAATGAAATAAGAGATTAGCATCTCTTCCTTCTCTCTGCAATTTGTAACCATCCCATATGCCCTAAATATGGCTTTTATCCACTCCATGATTATCTCTCTTCCATAGCAAAGCTAACAAAATCCTTTCCATTGTCCCTAGCTGTTCTTACCAGTTTCCACTCAATATTCACTTTAGGACTCCTGGCATTGTGTTCCATTTTGTATTTATCCACCATTGCTTTCCCTTCCTTTCAACCTCTGCACATATCTTTAAAAAAATAAAAATTATTCAAGAGTTCCTTGTGCATCCACACCAACCTCTTTAGACAACTCTTCTTCCTTTAATTGGTCCTTTTTCTCTTTGTGTCTTCACAGAATTTCACTCTTCAGAACTTCCCGTTATTCCTGAGATGACTTCCTCTTTAGAATTTTAGTTTGTAGGATTCTACCTATCCTTTTACTGGATGCTTTGAATTTTACTTTTCCCAAGTCAAGAGTTCACAACTGACATTTTCTTTCCCTCTTGCTTACAAATTCTAAGATGCAATGGTCACTTCTCCATAAGGTTCCCATCATTTATTTCAGGCAAATGATTCTTCCTCATTGATGAGAATCATACACAGAATCCAATTTGCCCCTTTTGGTTCTTTCATTTTTTGAAGGATAAAATTATCATTAAGGCAAATCAAGAAATCATAAGTTGCTTCTCTTTAGGTGGAGACAGTCTCCAACAGATGTTTGCATAATTGAGAATCCTCCATCATGCCCCCATGCTGGGCAAATGAGATAATATTTATAAAGTGCTTAGCAAAAGGCTTGGCGCATGGTAGAAGCTTAATCAACCTTTATTTCTCTTCCTCCCCCTGCCCAGGCTTGTGATCTCTTTCCCAAACTTGTAGTCTATTTCCATTCTGCCTAGATTATCTTCAGCATGCTCCAATGACAATATCACTTTGGCCTCCATTGACCTTCACCCAAACATCCCACATCTGGTTCCTGAATTCTTCATACAGCTGTAGATAATATATGGTACTACTTCATACCTACTTTTACCTATTCTGTTCCTTAAAAAAAGATTTGTCCATCCATTGCTATTTTCCAGCCATGTGTTCCATTCTACCAGTTCTGAGTGAGGTAAGATTTTCTTCTTTGCTTTTTTCATCCACTTCTCTATTACCCACGACTTGTGCATTTGTGTGAAGATATCTGAACTGATGGGTTTTATTGCTGATTTCTTCCTCACCCCCCTTTTTTGTATTTAGTCTCTTCTGAGTTTCTTGGCATGTATACAACTGTTTTTCTTCTGACATTGTTGTTATCTCTTATGGTAGCCAGCTTTGGTGAGTGCCATATTTAGATTACTATAGATATTTAGGTATCTTTCTCTGTCCTCCTTCTTCTTTAGGGTAAAATCCTTTTCTTTAGATTCATAAAACTCCAGGCAGATATATTTTTATCAGTCTTTTTTAGTTGTGTGCAATCTTTGAACAAGAGCCCTATTTTCCTCTATTGTTGAGAAGGGAAGCAGGATCAGGGAAGGCTTAATTAACAGTGCTATATAACTTCAGCCTTGAAAGAAGAGATCAATTCTTTTAAAAAAAAATTTAAACATTTTTATTTAAAGTTTTAAGTTCTAAATTCTATCCCTCCTTCCCTCCCCTCTCTCCTCCCTGAGACAGGAAGTAATCAGATATAGGTTATGCATGTACAATTATGTAAAACATTTCCATATTAGTATTTTTTTACAAGAAGACTCAAATAAAAGAAAAAATTAAAGAAAGAAAGTGGAAAATAGCATACTTCAGTCTGTTTTCAATCAATATCAGTTCTTTCTCTGGAGGCAGAGAGTAGGCTTCATCATTAGTCCTTTGGGATTGTCTTGGATCATTGTATTGCTGAGAATAGCTAAGTCGTTCACAGTAAAGGGATCGATTCTTAAAGGTTGGGGTGAGGAGGGAGTACATTCTTCTCCTGAATGATGGTCTTTTTGAATGTCCACAGGGGGAGATAGCATTCTGAGTTTGAGGAACAGCAAGACGTTGAGTATCAGCAGCTCACAATTTATTCCCTCCCTCCTTCCTGTTCTTGTTGGATTGAAAGCTATCTGGGTGGAGAGATTAGATTTTCTTTCTTTGCCTAGCCATGTAGAATGTATCTATCATTAGGCAGTCAAATGGGGGACACCTAAAAGATTCAGCTCTTGTGGTAGGCTGGGGGTTGTTAAAATGTCCCCATAAACAGTGGCAAGTCTAATATTTCCAGGGCCCTGCCGATCGAGCTGGCTGCTGGCGAGCTGTAACACAATGTTTTTCAGTCATTTCTGATTCCCCTCTGCCTGGATGGATGTGATTTCCATGTCACTGTTTGATTTCCTCTGCTTCCTCTTGACCTCATGCAGTATTTATAGCATGCATCCCCCCATTCCCCTTCCATCTCCAGGTTTGTGAATGGCAGCCTCCTGAGCAGCTGAAGCAACTGCTTGATCTGGAGATGAGGGACACTGGGGAACCACATCAGAGACTCTTGAAACTTTGCCAGGATGTCATCCGATACAGCGTCAAAACCAGTAAGGCTCTTAATTTGTCTCATGACCTCTAGCTCAGTGACAAGGCAATGTGTTCTCTTAGAAATGGGTTTTCTGTTAGAAAAGCAGATTATAACTAGCTTTATGGGATGGCAAAGATTGACATGAAAACAATGGATCTGTTGTTTTTAGGGGTGTCACGTACTTTAGGTTGTTGGCATTTTTTTTTGATGATTGAACAAAGTTGACTCTGTGACCAAACCAATTGATTTTTGCAGAAATCTGCTGTGAAGCAAAAAAAAACCCAAGTTGACAGCTAAAGAGCTGATTGGCTGGCTGTTGGTGGAAATGGACTGTAGTTTTACAGTGCCCAGCTCTTTCTAATGTCCCCATTAAAAAAGTATTTGCCGTGACAGCTTTTCCCTCCTTATTCCAATCCTGTATTCAGAAGTAAGCAGCTTAAATCTGCCATGTAATTTGGGTTCCTATGTTGGTCACGTGAATTTGAGAAAGAACTAAAAATTCTACGTGATGGCCCTCCAAAGTCCTCATGAGCGCTAGTAAGAGACTGCTTTTTTAAAGTATTCTTACAGGGTCTTTGACTGATGGATACCTTTGAATGACATCTCGTACCTGAATTTGAAAAAAATGAGATCTGGCAGGAACACAAAGACCTTAGCAAGTTGGAAGAAATAGAAACACCCAGGGTAGTCTGGCTCATGGATGGTAACACATGGAAGCTAAGAAGCATTGTCGTTGTCCGTTCTTCATTTTCAAAGAGGGCCAATGACATTGTGGGTGATGTCTCAATTTGCTAGTGAATTGGACTGAAGTGAGGCAGTCACACAAAGTATTCAGCCTCACTCTCTCTTCCAGAGTCATAGAAGTTCAGCGACAAGACAAAGGTCACAGCGACTGGTGATGGTGTGGTCTAATGTAAAGAAGCATTGATTTGGGTTCTGCAGTCAGAGACCTTGAGTTCAAACTTCTTCTCTGCCACCCGTGTGACCTGGGGGGTGTCACTTACCTGCTCTGAGTCTTAAGTTCCTTTTTGATAAAATGAAGGGATTAAACTTGATGAGAACTAATTTCCCTTCTGGTTCGAAATCTAGGAGCCTATGACTGTTGACCGTTCTTCACCTATTGGATACTCTCTCTGCTCTGTGTTTTCATGACATTGCTCTGATGGTTCTTTCTATTCATTCTCTTTTGCTAGTTCATCAGCCATATCATGCCCCTTAGCTGTAGACAGATATTCCCCAACATTCTGTCCTCTTCCCTCTTCTATTCTCCCTCTACATTCACTCTCTTAGTGACTCCATCAGCTTCTGTGGATTTCGCTGTCATCTCCATGCAGATGACTCCCAGATCTGTATGACTGAGCCTTCTTCTCTCCCCTGTCACTAATTCCTATTGGATATTCTGAACTAGATGTCTTAGCAACATCTTAAACTTAATGTGTCCAAAACAGAATTCTGCCTTCTCCTCTTCCACCCTTTGCAATTTCTGTACAAGGCAACATAATTCTTTCCCAGAGTCATGAGTTTGGTATTATTCTCAATTCTTCATGCTCCCTCACCCCACATATTCAACTTGTTGCCAGATCATACCATTTCTATCTCTGTCTCAAATCCAAGCCCTCTTCTCTATTCTCAGACTCTCCACTTCGGTTCAAGTCCTCATCAACTCTCCTTTGGATTATTATAATTTTTTCCCAATAGGTTTCTTTTCTTAAGTCTCTCTCTATCCCAGCCCATCCGATACACAGCAATGAAAGTGATTTTCCTCAAATGCATCTCTTACCAAGTCACTGTTCTGTCCAATAAATTCAAATGGTTCCCCAGAGCTTCCTAGCTTTGTTGTTCCATAAAGCCCAACTCTTTGTGACTCTATTTGGGGTTTTCTTAGCAAAGATCCCAGAACGGCTTGTCATTTCCTTCTCCTGCTCATTTTACCAGGAACGAAACTGAGGCAAACAAGGTTAAGTGACTTGCATTATTCCTTAGGACAAGAACAAACTATAAATCTGCTGTTTAGCTTTTAAAGCTGTTCACAGCCTGGCCCCAACCTACCTTTCCAATCTAATTGGACATCATTCCTCCTCCTGTACTCTTCAATCTAGCCAAATTAGTCTTCTCTCTATTCCTTATACATACCCCTCCATTATCGATCTCTGTGCATGCTCGGAATGTTCTTCCTTCTTCCCTTCACTTTGTGGAGTCCCATTTTGAGGGAATGTCTTTGAGACACAGCTTGAGCATTGTCTATGGCACAAAGCCTATCCTGATTCCTTCCTTTACAACTGCTAGCCTTCTCCTTCCCAAACCACCTTGCATTTATCTACTTTGTATGTATTTGTATTTACTCACTTTACTATACACACACACACATTCATTTGAATGTCTCCCCAATCACAATGTAAGCGAGAACTGTTTTATTCTTTGTACTTGTGTCATTAGCAGCTAGCATGTCTGGCCCTTAGTAAATACTTGATAAATGTTTGTTGATTAATTTATTGACCTTCTAAGCTCATATGGATTAAGTAAGTGCACCTAGGAATGTGATAAAGTGTTTTTTTTTCCTTAATTGACTGCTGACACACAAGTACCCAGTGCCCAAATTTCAAATGGAGAAAAAAAATCACTTAAAATGAAAGATACAAATTTTTAAATGCAGTAAAAAGCTAATCCATTGCTTAGGACAAACCTAGCTTGATGCCACGTGAATTCTGACACTGAATTAAATTTAGTGGAAAGAATCTAATCAAATTACAGCTAAAAATAATTGGATTGTATCCCCTTGGGAAAGGCTGGTGTATTTATCAAAAGCCCCGTTAGCATTTCGGAAGCAGAGATACATATCTTACTATTATGGTCTATGTCAGAAGGGGTGGAATGACATTTAATGTCAGGGATTCTTAGTTTACTGGACTTGTTCCATGCTGTTGCTATGGAAATCACTCATAAATTAACATGGAGAACTCTAAAAATTCTTTGTGCAATCATGGCTCCTAGCCATGCCCAGATACCATTGTGGATTAGACGAAGAAGTTTTTGTATCCTGTTTTCATAGTTATTTTCTATTTTGGTTATCATTTATTTAGGGGAATGGGCTTGTTTTAAGGAAGAAAGTCTAATGGAGATAATATTCATTGTAATAGGAAGCCAGTCATGGAAATGGTTCCCCATGGATTCCCAAGGTCATCTCCCTGAGATGTTAGTTTGTTCTGTGACATTCATTCTATGATTACACATGAAATCAAATGTCCTGTGAGTTGTGGGTGTGGATATTCATTCCCAAGATGTAAAACCAAGGATCTTAATGATGCTTATTACAAGAGGCAGTGGAGGATAGGGGAAGGAACACTGGATTTAAAATCAGAGGACCTGGGTTCAAATCCTGACTTTGCTATTATCTGACTTTGGACAAGTCACTTGACTTCTCTGGGCTTCACTTTAATCTTTTGTAAAATGAGAGAGCCTGAAGATACAAAGACATAAGTGAAAGTCTCTGTCCTCAAAAAGCTTATTTCTCTCTTTTTTCCAACCTGATATCAACTAGTCAGTCGACAAGCATTTATTAAGCAGCCATATGGTGCCAAGCACCATACTAATTGTGAAGGATATGGAGAAAGAAAAGATAGCTCCTGCCCTCAAGGAGTTCACAGTCTAATGTAAGCAGCTCTGTACAAGGAGGTCACTTGGTCTTACTAAGCTTCAGTTTCATCCTAATTAAAATGAGGGGGCCGAACTAAGTGGTCTCACATTCCTTCCTTCTGTATTGTTCATGAAGGCTTTGAACCCTTCATTGTCATGGACACCCTCCAGATCATCTCTGGGTGGTCAGTGTCTTTGCACTAATGTGGCACCTAGTTCTGGACACATATTCCTGATGCAGTCATCTGACCCCAACTTGCATTTTTTTCTTTTGAAAGTCAGTGTTGAGAGTAAAGCCCTGGACTTGGAGTCAGGAGAACCTGAGTTCGGATCCGACCTCAGACACTTAACACACACACACAAAAACTAGCTGTGTAACCTTGAACAAGTTACTTAACCCCAGTTGCCCTCCAAAAAAGGCCAAATAAAATTCATGGGGGCTGCCAGGTGGCACAGTGAGTAAGAGCACTGGCCCCAGTGTTGGGATGACCTGGGGATCGAATCCGAGCTCAGACACTTAGCACCACACCCAGAAATAACTGGCCGTATAACCTTGAGCAAGTTACTTAACCCCAATTGCTTAAAAAGAAAAAAAAGGTCAGTGTTGATTTATTTTAATTAATTAATTAAATTTATTTATTTACAGTGTCTTTGAAAGACAACTAGGTGGAGCAGTGGTTAGAGCACCAGCCCTAGAGTCAGGAGGACTGGAGTTCAAATTCAGCCTCAGACACTTGACACTTACTAGCTGTGTGACCCTGGGCAAGTCTTTTAACCTTGATTGCCTCAAGAAAAAAAAGACTGTGTCTGATGTTACCTGAATTCTAATTGCATTCAGTAATAGATGTATGTTTTAGTCATCTTGACCTTTGTCTTGCCACTGGACTTTGATGATTCTGGAGGAGAGAATGAGGTGTCCCCGCTTCACTTAAATCCAATTCACATGCAAATCAAGACATCACCCTCATAATGTCACTGATCCTCTTTAAGAATGAAGGATGAACAGCAACCACAACAACCTATGGATTTGAAGGCAATGGCTTCCATTTTTGTAGAGCAGTCATATAGGTATTTAATGGATGTTTACTGATCGATATTGTTAGCTATAGCTGTCAAATTTGGAAAATGTAAGGGTGGATCTACCAAGAATAACATATACTAATCATAATACCAATCATATTACCTCTAACATTTATTATTAATGAACTAATTCACTAACTAACAAAATATTCTGTTTCATATGCAAGCACAGAATGACAAAGAACAAAGTAGCAGTCCCATTCCTAATTTTAATCCTTGGGAATCATTTCTGAGAGTGATCCGCAATTAAAACTTACACCATTGAAACCATGTGCCCAATAAAAAGGTGAAACCTAAAAAAGAAATAGGCTATTAAAATAAGATGTGGAAAAATTCTTCCTCTAATCAACTAATGGAATCTGGACATGGCTAGGAATGATTCATGAAGAATTTTAATGACAGTAACTGTTTTTTAGTGCTTCATGGTTTACAGATTCCTGGGTGCAAATCTTGTCTCTAATATTTACTAGTTATGTGACCCTGGGTAAGTCACTTAACCTCTGTAAAACTCAGTTTCCTCATCCATAAAATTAGGTGGTTGGACTCTGGCTTTTGAGGTTCCTTCCAGGGCTCAATCTATGATCTTTATGTGAGTTACCTTATTTCATTCTCATAACAGCCTTGAGAGATAATTACTACAGCTATTATTTTTCCCATTTAACAGATAAGGAGGCTGAGGCTCAGAGAAGACATAACTTGTTCTTGGACAAAAGCTAGAATGTATCCAAGGCAGGATTGGAAGCTAGCTCTTACCCATTTACAAGACCAGCTGTTAATGCACTCTACATACCTACCTTTTTTTTTTTTTGAGGGGAAAGGCAAGGCAATTGGAGTTAAGTGACTTGCCTAAGGTCATACAGCTAGTAAGTGTCAAGTGTCTGAGGCCAAATTTGAACTTAGGTCCTCCTAATTCCAGGGCTGGTGCTCTATTCACTGTGCCACCCAGCTCCTCTAATGAAAAAAAAATTGTAGAATATGAGAGCCCATAAAACCAGCAGGGCAACATTGTTGGTGTCTATCCATAAGATCAAAATCTAGGGTCCATGTTGAGAATATCTCACCAATTAAAGTAAAAGCTTCTAACAACTGGGCAGACAACCATCAAAGGGGAAGTTTCTCATGGAGTAAAACAAACGTAACAAAAATGGGAGACAAGCTGAAGGTTCTCTGCTTGAATTGTCTGATTGCCTCGGGGCAATCTTGCCTGTTCCAGGAAAGGTGCCTTAAGAATGAACTTTAAAGGTTCTTTTGTCCTCTGCACATGTGTGTGTGAATTAAGAATGACTTGTGTTTGAACCAACAGATCACCCAAGATTCTTCAATCAGCTGTATGCTGGCATTGATTACTATTCCCTGGTTGCACGGTTCATCACAGAGGCTCTGAACCCAAGTGTGTAAGTGAAGCGTTACTGGAATTTTGTGGCAAGAATGGATTTCTTTCCATTCACATATTTGGAGCATTTGCTAAATGTTTGTGTCCTGGTTCCATTTCAGTCCTAAATAATAGTCATAATTGCCAACTTGTGCATACTCATTTGTAAAGGTGTGAAGAGGGACACAGATCTATGATTTATTTGATAGGGAACTCATGGTATGGAAACTCCCTCCACCAATACAGGTTGAAACTTCATAAAGTTCTACCTCTGGAGATGGATGGGATGTTAGAGACCATTGAGCCCCCTTCCCATTTTACACTTGAGGAAACTAAAGAACAAAGAAATTAAATAATTTGCCCACGCAAGGAATATTGTATATGTTAGGACTTGAACAGTGGTCTTTGTGACTTGGGCAGCTAAGGTGGCATGGTGGATAGAGTGCTAGGCTGGGAACCAGAAAGACTCATCTTTCTGAGTTCAACTCTGGCGTCAGACACTCAACAGCTGTGTACCCCCGGGCAAGTCACTTACCCCTGTCTGCCTCAGTTTCCTCATCTGTAAAATGAGTTGAAGAAGGAAATAGCAAACATTATCTTTGCCAAGAAAAAACCCAAATGGGGTCATGAAGAATTGGACAGAACTGAAAGGATGACACAACAACTTTCCGACTTAATTTTCCTTATTGGCAGCTCTTAATGGTTACGTCTTAGCCCCACGCTCCTCTGAGTGGGAGGATATGGGAAAATCATAACAAATTTTCTATTGTCTGCTCTCCTCATGTCTGTCCTTCTCTTGGGACTAACAATGGGCAAATAATATTAATAACTCATACTTTTATACTACTTTAAATTTTGCAAAGCACTTTACATGTATGATATCATTAGAAACCCACAAAAACCCTGTGAGGTTGGTGCTCTGAATATCTTCCTGCCCATTTAGCAGATGAGGAAACTGACACCCAGGGAAGTTAGTTGACTTACCCAGGGACAGACAATTAGTAAGAATCAGAGGCAGAACTTGAACCTAGGTCTTCCTGACTCTAATCACAGCACAGTATATCCAATACATACACCACTAGACCTCTAAAAATAAAAGAGTGAGTCTTCCAAATTTCTCCTAAAAAAACAAAAACAAAACTAGAAGACCCTTACACAATACAGACACACATATCAGACACATTTTTGTATACTTATATCCACACTAATGAAATCCTTAGCTGAGGTGAATTTTCATTTTTCTCATAGGCATCAGTGATTGCTAATGTTCTCATCACACTGCCAGCATGACTATTTCTGAATATGTTGTAGTCAGAATTTTCATAATATAAAATTGGAGGCACACTTTTTGTTCTTATCTCTTAGATGATGTATTTTAAGTATGCTTTAATTTAATTTATTGACTTACATTTCCAGATCTGTATTTGCATCAATAACTCTAGGGTTCAAATACCACTTCTGACATGCCAGTGTGACACTGGGGAATTCATCTAACCTCATAGGGCCTCAGTTTCCTTATTAGTAAAATGAAAGAGTTGGACTACATGGTCTTAGGGGTCTCTTTCAGTTCTATGTCCATGATCCTGTGACCTTTTTGAGACTTTGTTTTCCTCATCTGTAAAATATGGGGGTTTCACTAGATGGCCTCTGAGGCCTGGGGTCCTTACTCTCCTTTCACAAGGTGCTAAAGCTTTAGAAATGAGTCCAGTGATATACTGTATATCTGAGGACCAACTTAGCTGAACCATCACTACTGTGAGGTTGGCCAACAAAGTTGCACCTTTGGTTTTTTTTTTTGTTTTGGGGGAAGGTGAACTCATGAGAGTTGACCACTCAGGTGTGAATGTCCCTTGGAGGAAAGACCTTGGCATAGCAAAAATC
This sequence comes from Petaurus breviceps papuanus, assembly GCF_028583685.1. NCBI lineage: Eukaryota > Metazoa > Chordata > Mammalia > Diprotodontia > Petauridae > Petaurus > Petaurus breviceps. The sequence continues at coordinate 22,418,160 of NW_027185797.1, read as the reverse complement.
ACCATTTCACCAGCCTCTATGGTTTATCTCTATGGAGCAAAACAGTCATTGATTCAGTGTTCTCTTGTTTTTGTTCCCTCCTCTGCCAAAAGATCCAGGGTAGGGGTTGGGTTGAAAAGAGAGTACAAAACAAAACAGAAGAAGACCTCCTAGCTTTTAAATATGGAATCCTAATTTCCTATCTTCTGTCTCAAAGGACCCATAACTCAAGCCTCCAAACCTTCTTAGGTTCATTGGCCACTTGTATTTATCTACCTGTGAATAATGCCTTCTTTGCTCATATATTTCCATACCCTGGTGGGGACATTTCCCGAGAACCATATCAACTCAGGACCAGTAAATCCAACCCTGCCTTTTTCTGCTGAAAGAACAGGCATGTAACTGTAGATACCTGATGGAGTGACTGAAGCTACTGCCTACGGGCTTGTGTGTATGTGTTGCTGGGGAAGACAGAGGGACATGTGGACCCTACTTCTAGAACTGAGGTTTCTTTTGTACCTGTCTAGTTATACCTATGAGGTGTCCCCGGTGTTTCTGTTAGTCGAAGAAGCTGTTCTGAAGAAGATGATTGAATTCATTGGCTGGAAAGAAGGGGACGGCATATTTAACCCAGGTAAAAGAGAAGAGTTGCTGCCTTCTTCCTTCCTTCCTTTCCTGACATTTTAAGAGTACGTCACTCCTGTCTTTTATATTAAAAACAAGATCTCTTGTACTGAGCATCGATGCAAAATGCTGAATGTTAATGACGCTGTTTGGTGAGGATGGATCTTGTCGCTTTCTTGAAATTGACAGCTGTATGTGCTTTCATGCATGTAGCCCCACGGAATGAAATCAGGTTTGTCTTCCCGAGAGTCGGGTCCTGCATCTCTCATCTTCCACACTTCTATGAATGGACGCATGAGTGAAAAGGTGTTTATTAAGCATCTGCAATGTGCCAAGCCCTGTGCTGAGAGCTGAGGAGGCAGATTCAAAAGCAGACACTCTTCACCCTTGAGAAGTTCATTCTAACTGAAGGAGATAACACAGAGAGGGGATTGCTGGCCAGGGAGAGGCGTTTCAGTTTGGAAAATTACAGGGGTAGGGAGTGTGGCTGTAGAGGAGTACATTGAGACACCCTTTCCAGGATCAATCACTTGAAAAGTGGGGTTGAAGGGAGAGGGGGAAGGGAAGATGACTGGCAAAGGGCAAAGTTGGCTGGTGAGGAAAGTGAAGCCTGTCTGTAACTTGGATGGAATAGCCCAATGAGGAATTCATCATTCGGGATGCAGGGTTCAGATTTTACATCGAACACATTGTGTGACCCTGGGCAAGTGACTTAAATTCTCAGAACCTGAGGCAGCTCCCTAAAGAAAAAAGAAGAGCTCTGATTCAAAACACTTAGGTGTCTAGGAGCACTATGCTTGGAGTCAGGAAGATCTGAGTTCATACCTGGTTTCAGAGATTAGCTGTGTGACCTTGGGCAAGTCACTTAAACTTGGATACCTAAACAACCATATGAGAAAGGTGGAATGAGTATCATTATCACCGGTTTACAAGTGAGACAGTGGATAGAGTGCTGGACCTTCAGTCAGGAAGGGTTAAGTTCAGATCTGGTCTCAGATACTGTGTGACCACAGGCAGGTCACTCAAACTTGGCCTCAGTTTCCTTCTCTGTAAAATGGAGATAACATTAGCACCTACCTCTCAGGGTTGTCATGAGGATCAAATGAGATAATTTTTTTAAGTACTTAGCACAATGCCTGGTATATAATAACCACTATAAAAATACTACTTATTATAGCTGTTGTCACTGTTGTTAATTAGTGGTGGGAGCCTCTTTACCGGAAATTTTCCATGCTGATAAAATAATGGACAATCTGCTGTGTATTCATGTGTACTTATGTGTGTATGTGTAGGTCAATGGTCTGGGCCTAGGATTTCCTTGGTTTGAGAAACTATTTGCCTGGAAGTTCCCTCTGTCCAGATTGGCAAGCCAATCATCAAACTTGCTGGATTGGCCAACCCTGTACGACTCAGGGTCTTAGAGAGACTCCTGAGACTGCCTAGCTAGAGTGTGTCTCAAAGCCAGGCCTTCCAGACTCCCAAAACAACCCTCTATACACAATGCCACAAGATCTTTCTCCTATACGGGTATGTGTGTGTGTGTGTATGTAGTGGATAGAGATTGAATCCTGGATTCAGGAACAACTGGTTTCAAATCCTATCTCAGAAATATATTGGCTGTTTGACTCTTATAAATCCTTTACCCTCTGAGTGGCCCAGGTAATTCTCTGAGATTAATGGTTGCTGTATTGTTGGAGGAAATTTCCTCTCTAAGAGTCCTCTCCAACCATGAAATAACAGGTCCTGAGTTTTCGTAAAGTAAATATTTACATTATGAATCTATATTGCATGCGTACACATATGCATATACATGTATACGAACACAAGAGAAGAGAGATAGGTAGCTGGTGCATCCATTCACAAAGTTCACATACCCTGGGTAGAAATGAGTCTGTTTGGAAATGGACTAGATAAGGAAGTAATTTCTGACGATACAAGAGATAGAGAGCATTACAGGATGTAAAATGGATAATTTTGATTATATTAGTTCATTTTTTTTGCACAAATAAAACCAATGCAGCCAAGATTGGAAAGAAAGAAAACTAGGGGCAAATTTTATTGCAAGTTACTCTGATAAAGGTGTCATTTATCAAATATACAGACAACTGAGTTAAATTTATAAGAATTCAAGTCATTCCCCAATTGATAAATGCTCAAAGAATATGAACAGGCAGTTTTCAGATAAAGACATCAGAGCTAGCTCTAGTCATATAAAAAAATTCTCTAAATCACTATTGATCAGAGAAATGCAAATTAAAATAACTCTGAGGCATCACCTCATACCTATCAGATTGACTAATATGCCCCAAAAAAGGAAAATGACAAACGTTGGAGGAGATGTGGGAACATTTCGACACTAATACACTGTTGATAAAGTTGTGAACTGATCCAACCATTCTGGAGAGAAAATTTGGAACTATGCCTAAAGGGGCATACTTACCTTTTGATGCAGTGATAGACATTATTAGATCTGTATCCGAAAGAGAGCCCCTCAAAATGTAAAAGAACCTATTTGTACAAAAAATATTTATAGCAATTCTTTTTGTAGTGACAAAGAATTGGAAATTGAAGGGATGCCCATCATTTGAGAAATGGCTGAACAAATTGTGGTATGGGATTGTAATGGAATACTATTGTTCTATAAGAAATGGTGAGAAGGATGGTTTTAGGAAAACCTGGAAAGACTTATATGAATTGATGCAAAGCAAAATGAGCAGAACCAGGAAAATACTGTGCAGAGTTAACAGCAGTATGGTAAGGATGATCAACTGTGAATGACTTAGCTGGCCTCAGCAATAAAATGATCTAAGACAATTCCACAGTACTCATAATAAAAAATGGTTTTCCATCTCCAGAGGAAGAACTGATGGAGTCTGAATGCAGATTGAAGCACACTGTTACTTTACTTTCTTTATTCTTCTTTATTTTTTTTTTTGGTCTGCATTTTCTTTCACAACATGACTAATATGGAAATATGTTTTGCATCACTGCACATGTATAACCTATATCAAATTGTTTGCTTTGTCAGTGAGGGGGAAGGGGAAGGAGAAATGGAGAGAATCTAGAACTTGAAATTTTGAAAAACAAAAATTTATAGGTAATTGGAAAAAATATGCATTTAAAAAAGAAATTAGAACCATACAAAGGAAACTCTTCACAGGTCAGGAGAGCTCTGGGGTGAGGAAACAAAGGCCTGGGTACCTAGTTGTTGGCCATTAAAATGGAAATTGAGTTGAGAATTTGTAGCCACTAGGGAGCCTAGGTCCCAGGCAAGGTCACTTGGGACCCAGGCCATAGTCCTCTTAACTGCTAACTTATGTAATTATTTACAAGGTGCCTGAAATTATAAGCTAAGAAGAGCTGGATGTCAGGAAAAATGCCTTCAGAGATGCCTTTTCACTTTGTTTTAACAGGTGGTTCTGTGTCCAATATGTATGCCATGAATTTGGCTCGATACAAATACTGTCCTGAGATTAAGGAGAAGGGACTCTCCGGGTTGCCCAGACTGGTCCTTTTCACGTCAGCAGAGGTACAGTAATTGCCCCAGGGCAAAGACTACTTTCTAAAAAGCTATTGTTCAGTAGTGCTGGTTGATTCTCAGGGCTCTTACTCTCTGACTCATCATAGCTGTGTGTTAATAACTAATGACCGAAACAATGGGATGTAATAAAGATCACTAGTTGATCAACATGGGTTATAGAGAGAACTTTGAGAGCAGGTGATACATGTGCAAGGGCACCACACACACACACACACGCTTGCTTACACACATACACACACACACACTCGCTTACACACATACACACACACACACGCTTGCTTACACACATACACACACACACACTCGCTTACACACATACACACACACGCTTGCTTACACACATACACACACACACGCTTGCTTACACACATACACACACACACACTCACTCGCTTACACACACCATGCATCACCTTTATTTGAAGTGTTCTAGGTTGTAAAATTCTCTTTCAAGAAAAGGGAAATTTTAATTTAAAAGGTAGCATGTTCTCTCTCTAGGCAGTGTCTTCCTTGAGCATTTGATTAATGGGATTTCAGGTGGCCTAGGCTAGGATTTGTGGTGACACATGAGGCTATGCTGCTCATATTCCCAGGTTCCCCTGGGGATGAATAGACTCTGTGCCAAATGCAAATGGTAGCACCTTTGACTCTCATGTGGACAGCTCTGATTTTGAGCCTCAGCCCTTCTCCACAGAATTGGAAGGAAAATAATCCAATTATTAGGGAGGACTTATGCTCATTCATCTGCTGGACAAGTATCTATTAAGTATCTACTGTATGCTAGGCAATGGAGATACAAAGACAAACCCAAAAGAGGGTTTTCCCCCAATTAACATATTCTATTGGGGAAGAACAATATAAACACAGGTAAATATTTGTTACAAAAAAAAGGTAAATACAAGGTAATTTCTCCATGGGAAGGCCTGTTTATAGCTAATAAAGGAATAAGAAGCGAAACTTGAGCTGAATCTTGAAGGAAGATAGGGGTTCTTTGTCACAGAATTGAGGAAGGAGAGCTTTTCAGGCCTAGGTGACAGCCTGCAAAAGCGTGGATGTGGAAAATGGAATGTTGTGTAGAAACAGCGAACAGACCAGTTTGATTGGCACCTAGTGTGTGTTCTGGAGAGAACTATACAGTAAGCCCCAAAGAGTAAACCGAAGCCTGATTATGAAGGACGTTAATTGGCAACAGAGCAGATTTTTATCCTAGATGCAAGAGGGAGCCCCTAGAGCTTCTTGAGCAGAGTAAGGACGTGGTCAGACTCGTGCTTTTAGAATACCATTTTGGCAGCTATGTGAAGTGTGGATTGGAAAAGAAAGATACTATGGACAAAGAGACATTTTAGGAAGCTGTTACAATGGCAGACGAGAGATGGTGAAGGTCTAGACTAAGATGGCAGCCACTTGAGTGGAGAGAAGAGAATGGACACATGAGACATGGTATGGAAATAGAATTGACAAGACTTGGAAACTGAGTAGATGTAGAGGTGGAAGTGAATGAAGAGGCAAAGATGACTCCTAATTTATGAACTTGGGAGACTGGAAGGATAATGATGCTTTCAACAGAAACAGAGAAGCTAGGAAGAGCGAAGGACTTGAGGGGAAAGAGTACGAATTCTATTTTTCACATCTTGAATTCAAGATGTATAGAGGACATGGCATGGAAATGTCTAATGACACTTGGAGCCAAGACTCAGAACTTTGGAAGATTAGGGCCAGATACATGCTGTAGATCCAGGAGACATCTACATAGAGATGATGGTTGAAGCCTGGGGAACTGATTGATCCCTGAAAGAAAAGAGAAAAGGGCCCAGGTCAGAACCCTGACTTTAACACACACTTAGGAAGCAGAGTATGGATATTGATCTAACAAAAAAGATTGAGACTGAATTGCCAGGTGGGTAGGAGAAAAATAAGAAGGGAGTATACTATACCATGAGAACCTAGGAAGTAAAAAGTGCCCAGGAAGAGGGGGTGGCCAACAGTATCATATACTACAGAGAATTTAAGAAGGATGAAGACTAAGAAAAGCCTGGCACATTTGACAATTACAAGATCACTTTTAATGAAATTCCTCAAATCCCATGACCTTCACCTTCCTTCTGCCTTATCCACATCCAAGGCATGGTTACCCTCTTGATCTTTACATCACCCATAAATGTTCCACTTGAACTTTGGAGAAAGTAGTTCCAATTGAGTAGTGTCGGAAACCAGATTGCAAGGTGACGAGATGCGAATAAGAGGAGATCAACTAGAAGTAATCAGTTTAGACAGCTATTTCCTTCAAATTTGGCTGTGAAATGGAGGAAAGTTATAAAATCATAGCCTGAGGAGATAGTAGGGTCAAATGAGGGATTTTTTAAAGATGATGATAACTTGGGCACATTTTTATGCAAAAGGGAAGGAACCAGTCACTCAGGAGAAACTAAAAATTACAGAGAGGAGGGAATGAGGGTAAGGGAAAGTTGCTAAAGAAAATAGGAAGGGAGACAATCAAGGGCACAAGTAGAGGGGTTGGCCTTGGCAAGGGGGAAGACTATCTCTTCATAAGACAAAAGAAGGAAGGATGAGAGAATGAGAGAAGGATTTTTTAAGAAGAAGAATAACTACAAAGAAGGAGTTGATGGCAAATGGCCTTTGTTTAGTCAGTGAGGTACAAAGTAAGATCTGCTGGAGCTAAAGAAAGAGGTCATGGTTTGGAGGTACAGAGGAGGGAAGAGTAGATCTGTAACAGTCACTGTGGGTGTAAATGATACAGTGAAAGTCAATTAGGGAGAAGTGGAAGGAATGCCTTGCAACAGTGAAGGCACAGGTAAAATAAAATAAGATAGATTTATAGTGGACCCAGTCAGGATGGGTATGTGGCTTCTTCTAACACCACTGAGTAGCACATGAGTAAAGGCAGAAAAGGTGGACGGAGGGGGTAACTGAAAGTTGGAGTTTGGCCAAGCACAAGTAGTGATTAGATAAAGGGGTGAGACATTTGAATGGTGTAATATAATATCAAGCAAAGGCAACTTCCCAGGTTCGAAATACCAGCATAGGTGCTCTCTATTTTATTCAGTAACAAACCCAGAACAGAGAAGATCAAAACATGACATCATTCAAAATACAGCATTTACTAAGTGTGATTAAATAATCTCCAAGGCCTACCCCACCCCAGGACTTTCCAATCATTCAATCAATTACAAAGTCTCTGTTCCAAATACTTCTCCACCCCTAGGCTATACCTTAATTAAGTCCACCACAAAGCCCCTCTTCTCAAATGGAGATTAGTTTCCAAACATAAGTAAAATACATTCATTTGCTCAACCATAGAACACAAAAAGGTCAAAAGTTCCCCACCCCTGGATCACAATTGAATCTACCCCAGAGTTACATCAAGTTTAAACACAGCACTTAATACCCAAATGGAGGTCTTTTCTTCATCTTGACACGAGGCAAGTTCTCAGCAATCTTAGTTCCTGGAGAGACAAGGTTTGGAAGGCCATAAGATACATTGCCAGTCCCTTCATGAATTTATCCTCTGTCTGTAGAACAGCCCTAGAACCCCTGAACACATTAGCAAAGCCCTCTCCCAGGATTTCTGTAAACATACAACAAGAAAATCCTTCTTCAGGGCTTCTGAACCAACAGAAAGGCTCCCAGACCCCTGCAACAACAGTACTGTCCCTCACCAGTGGACAGTATTCATTCTGTCTGCAGGACAGTCTCCAGACCCCTGCAACAACAGTACTGTCCCTCACCAGTGGACAGTATTCACTCTCTGTCTGCAGGACAGTCTCAGGCCTTCTTAACCAAATGCCAGGTTCCAGGACTTCTTCAACAGGACAGTCTTTCACCAGTGGACAAATCTGGCAAAATAACATCAAAACAGACAGACAAAGTACCAGCAAAACAGCCATGTCTCCTCAGTCCTTGGCAGCTCAGGGGGCAGGTCTCAAAAGTCCAGGGCAATTCAAAGCGGCCACCAGCAATCCTCTTAGTCTCTCTCCCTCTCCACGAGGTGCTGCTTCCAAAAAAGATCTTCCGCCTCTCTCCAGTGTCTCTCCAAATCTCCGTCACCAGCTCCTCCCACTTCAGGACTTTCTTTTCACATCAACAAGCCCATCCCACAGGTGGGATTAACAAACTCTGGGTTTTAATACAATCAATTTGAAAACCAAGCCAATACAGGGGAATCTTTAATTGCCATTACTATCACAAATGGAGAGAGCTGTGTATAACTGAACAGATTAACCATAGAGTCAAGATGGGGAAGGGAGGCAAATGAAGTCAGAGCAGGGCTGGTGGCCTTAGAGAAGGTGGAGGAATGGTGGAAATGGAGGTCACAATAATAAATATGAATGAATAAGCTTTGGAGGAGTGAGATTCGGAGAAGCAATAAAAGCAGAGAGAGATTGTGTTTAGAGGAATTTCTGGATTCCTTATCCTGGAAGTGGAACAATTGTGGGTGATGTCAGGATCAAAGGATGACCATCCTTGTGTGTGGCTCAGATGAAGAGAAGGTGAAGGTCATGGGGACTGAGGAGCTTGGTGAACTGGGAACCCAGGCTATTTGATCATAGGCTCATGGGGCCAATGATTTAAACCTAGAAGGAGCCCCAGAGGACATCTATTACAACCTATTCATTTTTCAGATGAGAAACTGGGGCCAGGAGAGGTTCAGTAACTTGTTAGAATCTGCAGTAGGATTTGGACCGTGCCATGTTGCCTTTCCTGACGTGATACCAATGTGCATATTGAAGTGCTTAAGTGTAAGGGCAGTAGTTGGAGTAGAGAGGAAGACGGTGAGCCAAGGCTTGCAGGTCTTGAGAAAGGAAGGACAATGACATGGGGGCTGGCACCTCACCACTGCCAGGACCCAGACTGGGTGATCCAACTGCATGGAGTGGCTTAGAGGAAGAGAGGATGCTGACTGGTGACATGGGTTTCTGGGGCCATTGTAGTACCAAGACCCGGGTTCAGATTCTTCCTTTTCTGTTTACTTCTCTGAGTGACCTTAGACAAATCACTAATCTTTCCCAGTCCTCAGTTTCCTCATCTGTAGAAGTGAAGGGGTGGAGCTAGATCAAGGGTTCTTAGCCTTTTATGTCTCATTTACTCCTTTTAGTAGGCTGATGAGGCCTCTGGACCCCTTCTCAAAATAATGTTTTTAAATACATAGTATTACAAAGGAACCAACTTCTATTGAAATAGTTATAAAATACTTAAAAAAACTCTATCCCCAAATATTCTGATAACCCTCGAAAGAGATAATCTTCTAACTTTTGGTTCTGTGATACTAAGAGGGGAAGGCTTTATTGGACTGGCTAAAGGTTACTCATTACTAGACGAAGGGGGACTGGCTTCTTAAAATTCCTTCTACTCTTTCTATGGAATTTCTCCTTTCCTTCCTTTGTTTTTCTTTCCTGACACAGCCCCCATTCCGAAGGTCATCTCTTACATACATGAGCTCTAGGCCATTGTCAAGTACATGAGGAAGATAGGCACCAGACACCCTGAACTCATTCTAAAGTCCACTTTCTCATCTCTCTTGGCTATTTTCTTTTATAACCAAAAACTACTTTCCTTTGGAAAAAGGCAAAGTACCCAACAGAAGGTTGCCAGTAGGAACTGGCCTTACTGTCCTCCCTTGGCTTGATCTCCTGAGGAGATTCTGACCTTTGCTGTGGGTTCATTCCATGCCATGTGAGGAAGAACATTAAGAGCTTAGAGGAGCTCACTCTGCCACCTGGCCTGGGTTTCTGAAATTGGTTTTTGAAATAAGGGCTTCTCTTCCAGGGGGGCCTTCCTGCAGTAATGGCAAACAAGGATGTTCAGGAAGCATGAGCTGTTTCTTAAGGAAATACGATGAGAAGTTTTGCATATTTGGAGGAAGATGCTTTTTTCCTCTAGAATTCATCTCACAGTCCTTCCCCTTTGCAATAAGCATGTCCCCTTCCCCCAAAGGTTATTGATGAACTGGGGAAAGAGCAGAATCAAGATCCAACTAGCAAAATCTGTAAGGCAGGAATTCTTAGCCGAAGGGCCTGAAACCCCAAGGTATGTATGGATAGATTTCAGGGGGCTCTTGTACTTGGATGGGAAAAATCACATCTTTATTTTCACTGACCTCTAACTGAAATTTAGCATTTCCTTCCATTAGGAATGTAAGCAACCTACATTCTTCTGAGAAGGGGTCATTTGGCCTCACTAGTCTGCCAAAGGGGGTCTATGACACCAAAAAGGTTAAGAATCTCTGTTTCAGGAGAACCTATTTTGGACTGGTGTTTTCAAACCTGAGAAAGCCACCCTAAGTAGGACACATGGTAATGGCTCGATATTTTTCAATTTCCCTTTCTATTCTTCATTGTATTTAAACCTTGCCTTAGCTCTCCTAGAAATATAACTCTGGAAAAAGGAAAGGCAACTCCATTGAAAGAGAGAATAAAAGATATGCCTGGGAAAGCTCAGGGACCACGGTGGTGCTAGGAAATTTCAGCAGAGTAAAAGGAAATTGGATCACCATGCATCATTGTGAAATGTTGGCTAAATGACTTTTGCATCTCAAGAGAGGGCCTATTTGCAAAGGAAGGTAGAAGAGATGCTTTGTTCATCTTGTCAGCAAGAGAAAGAGAAAACAGAGAGGTAATAGACCCAGTTTTCTCAGGAATGTCATTTTGAGAGAGCAGCTTTAAAAATTGGTTATTTTATTATTTTAATATGTTTATTTTCTCATTCAGAGTCAGAATTAGGAATTCTGGTGAACAAGGGAAATTTCATATAAGGTTTTGGGGAGCAGGAAATGGAATCTCATGGCATGCACAGAACTGGGAGAGACCTCATACTACTGTGCCTTGTATGATGGCTCAAAGGAGGAGTCAAGCAAGGCCAGATTATGAAAAATTTACCTGGATATGAGATGTCCTTTCTAAGGAAGAGGATCCCTAGATTCAGCAACATGATGGAAGGTACAGGGGACAGTCTGTCATTGAGAGATAAAGTCATGCCAGATAAAATAGGCTGTCTGTCTCCCTAAGGACCCTGCGGCATAGCCCATGACTCCTAACCCCTGATCCTCCTTGTCTCCAAGGAGGTGGCATAGCAACAGGACCCTGAGAATGGTGACTTTGGTCTGGGTAAGGGGGTGGAAATGGCTCACAGGAGAGAAAGACTGCCTTGAGGAACAATGCTTCCCCCATGTTGGTGCATTGGGGCAGAACCCCAGTTATCCCACTTGAGTTGAAACCCTGTTTCCCTTTCTTCTACAACAAAATGTCTTCAGGCTATAAAACTGACATTGGTATACTCATAGTTTTCAGTGTTACAGCTGGTAGGCACCTGACCAACTAAACTCACACTTGACCATCTGTGATGGGGCCCAAGAATTGGTGAATCCTATGAGGATCAGGCAGCAAAGAAAGGAAGAATGTGAGCAAGTCTATTCAATCAACTTAAGCCCTTTGCGAAATGGTTATTCAACTTCCCCTGTTATCTTCCAGACCCCCGGAGTGTGCACTGGTGTTTTGGGGCCCAGATTGCTATTTTTCCACACTGCTACTTTCCCAACCAGGGCAACATTCAGATTCTGTCATTACACAGCAACCTGAGGCTTTGTGGGATCAGAATCATACACAGACAAGAGGAACTTTTCAGTTAAAAGCATTAGTTGTATGCACTAGGAGTTGCCAAGGATACAAAGATAACTGCTTAATAGTCCCTGCCCCAATGAGTTTCCAGTCTTGCCAGAGGAGACAACATGCCCATCTCTAAATAGGCACAACATGGAAATGAGGCACTTTGGGGTGGAAGGCAGCGGCACCTGGGGGTGGGTGGGAGGGAGCTGAAGGAAAGTTTCATGGAGAAACTATCATCGAGCTAAGTCTTGAAGGGGAAGAGCATTCCAAGCATGGGGAACAGCCACTTCAAAGGCTGTTCAAAATAAGAGATGTAGTGTTGTGCAAGGAATGCCTTGATATTTATTTAAATGTAAAGATGTTGTTCCTATCCCATTGCCCACTTAGAATGGAAACTCCTGGAAAGCAGGCATTGTTCAATTTTTTCTTCATATGTCTAGTTCCTTACATGTAGTAAGCATTAAAGAAATGCTTTTGACATTGAATTCAAATTCATTCAAACCTCCCCCTCCCCCATTTTATAGAGGAGGAAACAGATCCAGAGAGAGGAAGCGACTTTCCTGAGATAAAGATGGCTGGACAATAGCAGAGTTGGGAAATCTTGTCTTCCAGTTGAAGGCCCTTTCTATGATACCCCAGTGGCTTCTCAGATAGATCCCTCCCTCCTGTCTGTAGAACACTGCTTGGTCTAATAGAAATGTTGGCTTCATTCGTTGACTTGGTATCTGTGTAACATTTGGCAAGTAACTACTTCTCAGGGCCTCAGTTTACCCATCTGTAAAATGAAAGGGCAGAGCTAGGTGATCTCTGAGGTGCCTTCCAGTTCTAAATCTAAGCTTTTAAGGTCTATGACCTGGCATTGAATCAATCCATTATTAAAGCATTTACAAAAGTAGTATCAGCCTATGTTCTGAAGTCTTCCCTGGGTACAAATATGCTTGGAGATTCCATTAAGCTATTGACAATGATGTAAAGGTTATTCAGATTTCAGAATTTAGTAAAAATGTTTAAAGCAATATCACTTCCCCAGATTTGTTATGATCCAAAGCTTGCTTGGTTTGGGGGCATCACCATGATTTCATGCACAGAATGTGTTAACTCTTCCCTGCTCAGGCCCCATCCCTTTAGAAAAGACATGAGTAGGAGAGGCATGCCCAGAATGGAGTAAAAGCCCTGGAGAAAGGGTGAGGATTGATTGAAAGCCCTGAGGTCATTTCACCTACAGAAGGAAATGCCTAAGCCCCTGGTTTCAAATTTGTAGGGCTGACATGTGGAAGAGAATTCTGGCCCCACAGGCAGAGACAAGAACCAATGGAGAGGAATTCCAAAGATGAAGATGTAAGCTTGATCTAAGGAAGAACTTAAAAAAAATTTTTAAAGAATTTCTTAACTATTAGGGCTACCTCAAAATATGGCATGGGCCGCCCTGGGAGGTCACAGGTCGCCTTTCACTGAGGTCTTCAAGCAAAGACTGTGTCTATGTCTATGTTCATACAAAATGTGTGTATACACACATACACGTACATGCCTGTTGCTCTCCACTGGCGTGTCAACTTCAAGGCCATGGCCATTCTTTCTTTTCCTCTGTATCCTCCATACTCAACAGGATGCTTTGTTCAGAGCAGGTAAGATGCTGAATTTGTTGCACCTGATGTAGTCGACCTCCTGATTTCATTCATGAGAAGACAAATCCTCGGAGGCTAAGTAGCAAGCCCATGCCCCATAAGGCAAAAGCATGGCCAGATTTGGGACCTTTGGCTTCCAACTCCAATCCCCCCACTCATTTCACTCCCCCGTACTGTCTTACGGAGGTCTCAAGGCTCAGGTGAGCTCATGAATGTGAACGTATTAGGAAAAAAATTATCTTCCTTTGTAAGATTATTACAAATGAGGAAGAGGAGGCAGGGCCAGGGTGACTCAAGGCTGCTGAGTAAATGGAGGCTCTGATGGAATTCAAGTTGGCAAGCCCTCCGTTCACTGGCCTCTTTTTTCTAGATCCTTCCATCTTTATAAAATGAGAATGAAAATCTGCAGAGGGTCTTTGCATGTCTCCTAAAAGAAAACTATGGAGGGGGATGGGGAAAGAATGGGGACAAGTTTTTCCTTTTCCTTTCTGCCGGTGATAGGAGAGATTCCTTTGTCATTAAATGCATTTGTTTTCTCTGAACTCCAGTCATATGTGAGTGTGTGTGCGTCTGTGTGTTTCTATGCATATAAACTCAGCATGTCTGAAACATCAACAAGGTGTTTCTCCCCCCCACCTCCCAGCCCCTTTACAGGGCTTCTTTTCTTCTCTGTTTCTCTGAACTGCTTTAGCTCTGCTCTTTCCAGCTTTTATTTGTCCCCACACAGTTCACACCGACATTGCTGTCTATTCCACCCTTGGGTACAGATGCTCAGCCTCCCTGTTTCTGCCGACATTCACATTCTGATTGCCACTTTAGGTATTCTGTGGGCTTTCTGGTTCCTGAGTTTGGAGTGGGCTGACATTTCCCAGTGGCCCCACAAGACTTTTCCAAGAGCCTAATAGGCAGATTCCGGGGTGTAGGCGAGTATTTATCACCCTGAAATCAATAGCTCTTGGTTGAGGTCCCAGACCTTGGGTGGGCAGCAGCTCCCCTGGGCAGACTGGGCTTCTGACCACGCATTGATACAGGTCAATGTTGCAGCAGCTTAATTAGTTTTCTTTGGACATGATTGTTTGTCAATGGGCATTCTGCTGTTCTTGTAACAAGAGAAAATAAAGGCAGCTTACCAGCATATGTAGGATGGCTTCATCCTCCCCAATGGTGTTATTTCTACATTTGTTTTTGCAAAAGGAAATAAGAAAGTGCCAAAAAGAAGAAAAAAAGGACCCTTGACAAAGAGAAGAAAAATGCCACAGTCAATGAAGTACATCAAGCTGAGCACAGTAGGCATGAACACACTGTTTCCTACTTATGGATATGTTATTTGTTGCTTAGAGAGCAATGGCCATGGGTGCCCATAGGCGCTTGGAATTTTGAGTCAGAAGACTATTTGAAGATGATCTAGGGGTGGCTAAGTGGTGCAGGAAATAGAGCACTGGCACTGGAGTCAGAAGGACCTGAGTTCAAATCTGGCCTCAGACACTAAGCACTTACTAGCTGTGTGACCTTGGGCAAGTCACTTAACCCCAATTGCCCTGCCTTTCCCTCCTCCAAAAAAAGATGGTCTGATTTTAGATGTTTATTAACTTTATTTTTTATTCATATTCATTTTCCAGTAGAGCATGAGCTTCTTAAAGGCACGGACTATTGTTTTTTTTTTCTTTTCTATCCCCAGCACTTACATAGTATGTGGTACATAGTAGGCGCTTAATAAATGTTTGTTAAAGTGAATGATATTAATGACCTACAAAAAGAAATGGCAAACCACTTCAGCATCCTTGACAAGAAAAGCCCCAGTGGGTCACGGGGAGTTGGACCTGACTGATGTCATTGAACAACAATATTAATGAGGAGATGGACACTGAGAGAAATGAAATTATTTGTCCAAGGTTCTGTGGATCATACAGAGCAGAGCTGAATCTCTCTCATTTGCCAGTCTCTTCTCTATAACTACTTCATATTGTCTTTTATACATTTTGTCTGT
This sequence comes from Petaurus breviceps papuanus, assembly GCF_028583685.1. Lineage (NCBI taxonomy): Eukaryota > Metazoa > Chordata > Mammalia > Diprotodontia > Petauridae > Petaurus > Petaurus breviceps. Next base: position 22,402,785 of record NW_027185797.1, on the reverse strand, counting down.
GTAACCTGTCAGTTGGTTATATTTAAGCATCTTTATCCATGTTTTCCATATAGCTATACATGTTCCTATGGTCTCCCTCTCAGAATGTAGGGCAGATATGGTTTTTGCATCCCCAGTGCTTAATTCAGCATGTGCTAGGCAACAGGAACTTATTTATTGTTAGTATTAGTCAGTAGTAGCTATTAGTACTAATAATGATAGTAATAACTAGCACCAGCATTCCAGAGGACTGATGATGAAGACTGTTACTCACCTCCTGATAGACAGGTGATAGACCCACTGCAAACTGAGACCCGCATTTTTGGACTTGGCCAGCAAAGGAGTTTGTTTTGCTTGACTCTGTAGAATTGTCGTAAGACTTGGGTTTTTCTTTTCTTTTTTTTTCATTAATGAAGGTAGGGGGGACAGTCATGGGAGGGAGAGAAAATAAATGTTTTTTCACTGAAAAAAATGAAATTTCATCATAATAATAGCTAGAATTTTCATACTTCCTTAATGCTTTACATACAGTAGCTCATTTTATTTTTACGAAAAGTCTGTGAGGTAGGTACCATTATTATCACTATCTTATAGATGAGGAAACTAAGGCTGAGAGAGGTTTAGTGATTCATCAGCTAAGTGCCTTAGATAGAATTCAAACTCAAGTCTTCCTGAACCCAAATCAGCACTTTATGCACTACACCCCCTAGCTGTCTGAATTGATGCTTTAATGATTGATTAATTTAACCCCAGGTTATAGGACCGTAAGAATTTAGGTTTAGAGGTAGAAGGGACCTTGGAGACCCTTGTTCCCACTCTTTCACTTCGTAGATGAGGAAACTGAGGCCCAGAGAAGTAGTGACTTCCCAAAGGTTGCCCAGATACTAAGTGGCAGAGCTAGGGTTTGAACCGATATCCTCTAATTCACAGCCCAGCAACCCTTTCCACGGAACCAAGCAGCAGCTCTGTTAGAACATTTGAGGCAGCAGCAAATGCAGGTTCCTGTCTCTAGGGTCAGCAGTTTTTCTAGTGCTGAATATAAACATCTTAGGGAAAATGTTCTCTTTTCTTTGTTTAGGGAGTAAGAAAATTGGGTTCAAGGATCACACCATGAATCTTACTAAGGAATAAACATAATGCTATTTCCTAGTTTGCTGACTCAGTTTCCCATTTGTCTCTTCTTTCCACTCTAATTCAGAGCCATTACTCTATGAAGAAGGCAGCATCTTTCCTTGGGATTGGTACACAGAATATTTACTTTGTGGAGACGGACTCGAGGTATTGGGACAGTATTCACAGGAGGGAGGGAAGAAATCTGTGCCTCTGAAAAGCACTAGTGATGGGGATAATCTAGTTAAACAATAACTGAAAATCTTAAATCTGTGTCCCTTAGAGGTAAGATGATACCTGAGGAACTGGAGAAACAAGTCCAGCAAGCCAGGAAAGAGGTGAGAGGGGGGGCGGGGAGAGGAAGTGGGTATGTGTGTGCCTGTGTGGCTATGGGTGGAGTGTATGAGAGAGAGAAAACAGAAGAGTGTCAGAGGATATCAGCATGGATGAATGCAATGCAAAGTCCATCTCTCCCCACCAGAGAAAGAGGGCAGAGTGTGAAAATAAAAATAAGGATGCTCCCATCCAGATGTTCTCTTTGCAGGTGTGGCAGGTTGGCTCTCCATATTCTGTGGAGCTGTCCAGATGTTCCAGCTGTGGCAATTAAAAAAAACATTGACAGTGCCTAGTGCTAAGCCATGAGGACAAGTATTGCTGCCTTGCAAATGCCCACCCTGTGCTCTACCTTTCCTGCCTCCAAGAGTCCTGCTGCCTAAAACCAAACCAAACATATACTCTCCCTGTGCTGCTTTTAAAAGAAATTTAGCTCATTTAAGCAATCCCCCAGCCTCACAGGCTGTGCTGATTTCCCCAAGCAGGCCCCTTAACCAAATACCATTAATTATCTGTCATCAAGGATGGTGTGTAGATCTAGGATCCTAACCCTTCCCACAGAGTCCCCTTTCAACCTGCTAAAGCTTGCCTTTCCCGTGTCTGAGCAGTGAAGCCCTTGCCTGGGCAGCTATCAGCCAAGATGGCCCTAGACGTGACTTATGGGTGCGACCCTAGTTCCCCATGCGAGCCATCTCTCTCCCTGCTGAGCACCAGCCTGGACCAAGAGCTACCTGCAGGACTTTCCGCAGGCATCCTGCCTCCTTTCTGCCCCAAACCCCCCTACCAATGGAGCTGCAGAGTCACTCTCAGATGACTTCCCAACAGGTAGGCATGAAGGACACTGGCAAAAGTCAGGTGGGACAGCAGGAAAAAACAATCAGGGTGCCAGGGTCCTGGGCAGAGCAGTCCACTAGCCCACCCTGGATGGTAAGGTCTGACAGAGACTGGGTCCTTTCTTACCTGCTCTAATGAGCTGTGTTTTTAAGAAAAGTCCTGTGTCACCAGGACACATTGTGACAAAATCTGTTTGCTTTGAATGCATTGAATTTTTAAAAAATTTACATGAACAACAAAAAACCCTTATCTTTATTTCATCTTTGGGATGTAGAAATGCATCCTCTGATCTTCATTTATGTTACATTTATTTTTAAAACTCCAATGACAAGTGGGTTTGGAAGTCGCCTGATTATGTGCCTCCCCTCCCCTGAATATCAAAAGTTCTTTTCATCTTGAGTGAAATGCAGGCATTTCTGTGTGAGTCATAGCCTTTGCTAGGGCTCCTTTTCCATGGAGGATTCTTCAAAATGAATGAGAGTCTTAACAGCTGCCATTCTACTAATGAAAGCATCTTGTGCAGATTATTTCACTTGAATCTCAGAAACCTTTTGAGATAAATTTGTCTATTTTCCCCATTTAACAAATGGGAAAACTGAGGTTCTGAGCACTTGCTTAACTTGCCTGGGGTCACATTGCTACTAAGTGAGGCAGGATTCAAATCTCCCACCTCCTCATTTCAAGCCCAGCTCCATCTCCACGATTCCTTTTTAATGAGGGCTCACTCATGTCATCCAAGAGCTTCCCGGGCCAGAACATGTGAGTAGATTGGAGGAGGGGGCATTTTTTTATTCATTTGTTCTTATTGAGTTCAACAACACTGAAATAAAAAAAAATAGCTAGACTATGTTATAAGTGCAGTGGAGAATTGGGGCATGTGCCTTTGTTTTTTCTCCTTTTCCTTTTCCTTTCTGAGCATCCCTCAACTGATAGCTTGCTCTGAGTAGTTCTTTTACTGGGAGCCTCTGGCTTTAGGCAAAAGCACTTCCCTCTCAGTCTTTGACTTGCATCTTTTCAGGTGCAGAGAAGAGGCTTCCCTGGCATACATACCCCATACCATCGATCTAGATTTGAAAGGTTCACTTTTTTAAGCAAATCATTCGTTTTTAAAATAATATTTCCCCCAATTACACATCAAAACAATTTTTTAAACTTAAAAAAATTGAGTTCCAAATTCTGTCCCTGCCTCCCTCTCCTTCCCTGCCATGAGACAGGAAGTAATCTGATATAATTTATATATGTGCAATCATCATTCATTCATTTGTAAGTACATGCCTGCAATGTCCTAGGCATTATGATAATTGCTGAGAATAGAAATTTAAAAGCAAACTAATCCTTGCCCTCCAGGTGCTTATATTCTATCAGGGAAAGTAATACTCATAAGTAAATTATATATATATATATGTATTGTGTGTATATACATATGACAATATAACACAAGTATATACATGTATGTATGTATGTGATGTGGAAATAGCACTACCAACTTGAGGGGTCAAGAAAGGCCACTCGGAGTGGGTAGCACCTGAGCCAAGCCAAGCCAAGGCAGCAACTTTCCTTGGGATGGGAGTGAGCCTGAGATTCCAAGGAGAAAGGAATCACACATTAATCAGGTGACAGGGTAACAAAACAAGTATTGTCTCATCATGATGAAGCCCAGAGGAGAGGCCATTTAAAGGTCTTTCTGACTTTGAAAAAATTCCCCATTTTAGGCAGATCAGCCTTTTTCTAGCTTTTCTAAAATGAGTGTGAATCCAGTTGACTTTCCCAAGGCTAGCCTCCTATAAAATCTTCTGCTATCACTGCAAATGATAAAGAAAGAATCTTTTGGTAACTTCTAGAGGATGGAAGGAAGGAATTCTCCAAGCCTCTGTCTCCCCAGGGATTCCACCATCACCAGGCTCATTTCTCTGCTGAATCATTATCTAGTGATTGATTCCATTTGTCACAGCTGTCTCACGCAGCTGTCAGGAACCCTCTTCTACCACATGTTTTCTGTAGCAGGTATGTGTTACCTGCCATTCATGTTTTCATGTTACTCTTAGAATTTGTTTTGTATATCTAGAGACATGATTCTGAAGTGTTCTAAATGAGCTACTCTGTTCTTTGCTCCTTTCCATGTGAAACTACCTTGCTAGGTGGCACAATGAATAGAGTGCCAGGGCTGGAGACAGGAAGACCTGAGTTCAAATTCTGACCTCAGACATGTATTAACTATGTGACCTTGGGCAAATCATTTAACCCTGTTTGCCTCTGCTTTCTCCTCTGTAAAATGAGCTGGAGAAGGATATGGCAAAGCTCTCCAGCATCTTTTTCAAGAAAACCCCAAATGGGGTCACAAAGAGTCAGTCACAACTGAAATGACGGGACAACATTAAAGACACTATAGCCAGTACTCTAACTACCGAGCCACCTAGCAAGTGCCTCTGAAACCTCATTTTCCTCGGTTCCATATTCTCCTTGAACTGTCTTCCTTTCTTTTTTCCATTCTCCTTTCTCCAGCTTGTATATTAACTTCCTTTTGGAATAGCTTCCTTCTAATGTTAGCTTTCTGAGGGCTTCCTGACATACTCTTCTTGTGTGAGGAGTAGGGAATCTGTTGAAAGTTTCCCAGTTCATTTGATGATCGGCTGCCATTTTGGTGGATTCCGGAAGAATGAGAGACACACTTCACGTCCAGATAATCTCACAGAAGATCTAGCTAAGGATGAACGAAACCCCAGTCGCTGTTTTCCTGCTGGGTTCCTATCAGTTTTAAGGAGATAAATAAGGAAGTATGGTCAGGGTTCAGATCCATTCCACAGTAAGGGAGTAGGACAACACAATATTTGTCTCCCATTTGGTTTGAAGACTTAGTTTCTTAACTTGATAAAGAGAAAATATGCAAAGGAAACATTAGTAAAATAGGAAGAAAATTCCAAAGGATGACTTATTGTCAGGCAAGGCCAGATTACTAATTTTTACCCCCTTAAGTATAACTAATGACAAGATGCCACTGGGAGATGGAAAAGTCAGATTTTGAAAAAAAATTCTAAGTAACTATTGTCTCTAAATTGAGCATTTTAATAAGTCAATACTTATTACACACCAGCTGGGTGAAGAACACTGCCCCAAGTGCTAGATGAGATTTAGATTTTAGATAAGACACAGTCCTTGCCCACATGAATTTTGCAGTCTAATGAGAGGATCCAACACATACACAGATAACTGAAATACAAAGTCCTTAATCAGGGTGATACTGTCATTATTTGTCAGAATCAGCCTAAACACATATAGTCCTGATTCTGAAGCTGACTAACCATTACATTATAAATTCCTGAACTTTTACTTATTTAGATGCATTGGTAGAGAGAATTTCCTTACATGGGGAGTTCTCTACATTAAATCACTAGTCTAGGGAAAAAAATCAGTAAAATGTAAGCTCATTGAGGCCAAACTCTGGGGGTATTTTTTGGATTCTTATAGCCCTAGTACAGGGTCTGGTATTTTTTTTAACCTGTACTTTCATTGCTATAGTGAGATACGAGTAAGGACATACCCTCTACCACTACTGTTTAGTTACCATTCAACTTATTGCCTTAGAGAGAGGCCTGGAGACATGACAAAGTTAAGTGACTTGACCAGAATGACACATCTAGTATGTGTCAAAAGCAGAACTTGAACCCAGATCTTTCAGACTCTAAGAGCAGCTATCTATTAACTGCAAATTAAACGGTTTCTAACCTTGCATGTAGAAGGAGTTTAAAGTTTATTGAATTGAATTAAATAAGTAGATGAGAGAGGGAAGAAGAGGTTTAGCACCAATAAAAGGGATTAGGTAAGGCTTCCTGGATGAATGACATCGGAGTTGGGATTTAAAGTTCTCGTTGGATATCATCAGATGGGGAGGGTTGGGAAGGAGGTGGATGTCTCAGAAGATGTTCCAAAGAAATCAACACAGGGGGTGGCCAGGTGGCACAGTGAGTAAGAGCGCCAGCCCTGGAGTTGGGAGGACCCGGGATCAGTTCTGGCCTCAGACACTTAACACCCACACAAAATAACTTGCCGTGTAACCTTGGGCAAGTTACTTAACCCCAATTGCTTAAAAAAAAATCAACACAGAAAATTATGGACTCTGCTGGGTCCATTCTCTTTCTGACCATTAAGATTTCATGTGATTACTCAATAATGTGTCATCCCTACAGAATGTGTGTGATGGAGGCATTGACGTACTTTCTTTGTTTGTGACTTGTTCGCAGGGAGCTGCCCCGTTTCTCGTCAGTGCCACCTCTGGGACAACAGTATTGGGGGCATTTGATCCTCTAGATGAAATAGCAGATATTTGTGCCAGATATGGCCTATGGCTCCATGTAGATGTAAGTTCACTTATCCATACATGTATATTTAACTCTCAATTCTTTGCTTTGCTTTGCTAGAACTGGGTTTTCATCTTATGTAAAACAGATGAATAAACTTTCAGTTACATTTACATCTGTGTATATTTCAAACAATTGGAAAATAGATATGTAAGTTATTTCAGAGTACAAAGAAATTTCCCTGACTTGCTAGGCACATCTTTTTTTAATCTTCCAAGGTCTAGGTCCCATTATGCCTCCCTACCCCATTCTCCCCATATGCAAATGGGGAGGCTGGATGGAGCAGTAGGGAAAATCTTTTTAAAGATCTGGATTCCAGTCCAGTTTCTGCTATTAACTGCATGACTAGATCAGTTCATCTCTCAAGGCTTTTGTTTCCCTTTCTGTAAAATATACTCTAAAGTATGATGATTCCAATATCCTGGAAAGGCAAAATAATTACATACTTTAATTAAAGACCTTTTCCTCTGGCTCTAACAAGGATAATTATTTGAGAGGAATAATTAATTTTCTTTATAGTCTTATGGTTTTTCTATTGATTTTTTGAAAGTGTCCTAGAATCACTTAGAAATCATTTTTCTTCTTAATAAAAAAAATTCTGAAAAGTCTATAAAGCAAAGGGTAAAAAGCTAAATTCATTTAGCTAGGAGTAGCCATTGAGTAATTTACATAAGGATGGAAGGTTAATTGGTTTGATTCTACATGAGGAAAGGGAATACTTAACATTATTAGATGTTTCCTTAGTGAACTTTCCTCTGTTAAGTAAGTGACTTTGATTCTATTTGCAGGTAGGAGGATGGCCAATATATTTCGATTTTCTGGTTGAACGTTCAATGAGCATGAACAAACATGGAGTTTTTATAGTTTGCAAGACTTTTGATCTTTTTTAAATGTAGAATTAACTGTAGGACAACACTGAAAGCATGTTTGGACATATTAAAACTGTCATTGCCAAGGAAACAGACTATATTTTGTATTGGGACCAATAGCGTAGTATTAGGTGGATGTCAGGGGTTCTGTTAGCATGCCTCTGCTGGCATTTCAGGAAGATCATTTGGGCGTCCCATTTTAAATGGGATTCTCCATGTAGGTGTATTTGTGTATATTCATTTAAAAATGTAATTTTCATTGATTTTATAGACTCACAAGTATAAAAGCACACTACTTCCATAGCAATAATGTGAAGGGAGGATTTCTGTATCTGCAGCAACAAAAACACAATAAAATCAAAAAAGCCCCTTGAGTAATTCCTATTTGTTCCACTCTCATCAAAAGAATATCAAATATGGATTATATAGATTTTATGAAAAAGAGTGACTACAGGCATTTCTAAGTCAGGGATGATCATCTTAGAGGTGCTTAGGGCTTAGAGAGAGATGGAATTGTGAAGAATTAGTAAAAATCTCTGTCTTTAAGAACATTTGAAAGAAGCTTCTTCATTTTGAGAATAGTAAAATAAAGTGAACTTTGGAGTTGATAGAACTGTTTTTTTTAATGATCTTGAATTGAATTAAATTAAAATCTCATTTGCTCCTTCTTGCCTCCTCACTTTCTTCTCTTTCTACTCCTCTTTTTTCTTTTATTATTTTTTTCCTTTTTTTTCTTTGCTGAGCATAACACCTGGCATACCATAAGCACTTAGGAAATTCTTGTTGAAATGATTTTTATATTACAATCAATGAACAAACGTGTTATTCTCCTTCAATGTTCTAGGTACATTAGTGGGATATAAAGACAAAAATGAAATGATTAACCCTCAAGGCACTTATATTCTATTGTGGAAATAACATGTTCACATATAAGGACATACCAACTATTTTATGCTAGGTGGTACCTGCAGTGAATAGATTGCCAAGCCTGGAATCAGGAAGACTCATCTTCATGAGTCCTGGCCTCAGACACTTATTAGCTGTGTGACCCTGGGCAAGTCACTTAACCCTGTTTCCTTCAGTTTCATCATCTATACAATAAGCTGGAGAAAGAAATGGCAAACCACTTAATTATCTTTGCCAAGAAACCCTCAAATTGGGTTATGAAGAGTTGGGCATGACTGAAAAAGAGCTTAACCACAAGGACAACAACAAAAAAATTATTCATACTTTTGCTTGTGATTTCATTGGCATAAAGAACTCCCAGTGAGGAACTTCCCTCTACCAATGCAGATTAACACCTGTTCTTCAACTTATGGTCTTAGAATGTAGACTAGGGGCACTGTGAGGTTGTATGTGATTTGCCCAAGGTCACAGTGCTACTATGTGTCAGAAATGGGATTTAAACCCATGTTTTTCTCACTTTGGAGCCAACTCTCTGCTTCTCTTATACAAAATGTAGATAAAATGGATATGAGCTAATTTTAGGGAGGGGACCCTAGCAGACTTTGTCTGGTTACATAAGTGACCACTTCTGTTTTTCATTCATCCAGCTTGATCACTGGCCAATACACCTGATGCTTCTGTCATGATTTCTTGAGCCTATATCTTGTGTAGGCTGACTGCCAGAAACCAGTGAGGCACTGGCCTGCTGTGTCCCATTCCTGAGACTGTCCATGGCCCAGACTAGCTATCATAGTCTCTGATGGGCTCCCTTTATTCCCTGGAAACTTTCACAACTGAAATACTGTAACTGCATGGTATATTTTAAAGATACGTTGTGGTCTCTGGGAACCATGCTCACCTGGGAACCAAGGAATGAGCAATTGCAGAAAGGCAAACCAAGCCTGAAACATTTTCCTGGTGGGTTTTTTTGGTGGTTTATCATTTTTTTCAGCATATCATTTCCTTAGTGAGAACCAGTTTCCTACACTCTAAGAAAGAACCATTGTCATTGTTCTGAGGATAAAATGAGGAAATATTTGGAAAATGCTTTGCAAATCTCAAAACACTACATAATTACTAGTTATTATTATTATGCTTACTGAAGGTATTTCATTTTAGGAAATGGGCAAAAGTCAATTAGAGTCAGGCCTGGTGGATAAATTGGGATTATTGGGCTAGGTAAATGCTATTTGGAATGTATAAAAGAAAAACATCCATCTACATACAAAAGCAAGACTACGCCTCCTTCCAACTCTTTTTTTAAGCAATTGGGGTTAAGTAACTTGCTCAAGGTTACATGGCCAGTTATTTCTGGGTGTGGTGCTAAGTGTCAGAGCCTGGATTTGATCCCAGGTCATCCTGACTCTGGGGCTGGTGCTCTTACTCACTGTCCTTCCAACTTTTATACAAGAAAAAACTGGAACTTAAGAGAGATTCCTAAGTTTCCCAAAGGCACTCCAAGATCAATTCCATTGAATTCAACCAGAATTTATTAAAGTGTCTACTGTGTGCCAGCCTTCTGACCATAAGCCCAAGGTTCTTTCATTGCACCATCCTCTCTTTGTAATGATCACTTTATCAATGATCAGTTCTCTCGCTGAATAGAGACAAATAGAATGTGATTTCAGGATTAAATCTCAGTCTTAGAATCTGTAAAGACTAATTGACCACGTGTGACTTTGATAATCTTCATAGTGTTGGTCATCAGTTGCATCCCAAGGAATATTTTACTCCTATAGACTGAGGTTTGTTCTCTCTGAACCAACTATAGTGGCCACTAGAAATATACGATGTATGGTTCGGAAGATTATTGTAGCAAGAGGAAGACATTTAAGAGAGCATCTCTATTGCTTTTCCCTCTTTTTTCAATCCATTGGTTGGGCTGCCATTTTCTTAGTAGTGAATAGATCCATCCAGTTTCTAAAGCAGAATGAAAATACTGTGAAAAGTTGGGAAAAGCTAATATTCATATGGTCTGTTTCTGTTGCCTCTTTTTTTGTGGAAGTGAGAGAGTTTCTAGAAAAAAAGAATTCTAACCAATCTTGAAATTCCTACAATAATACTTAAAATAATATATATGTATGCATGTTGTGTGTGAACACACACATACATGTATTCAATTATATCTGTAATTTCACAGGTGTAGGGAATTAGTAGTAAGGAAATTCCCTCTACCAAATCAGATAATTTTGATTATGAATTTCTATGAAGTTCTATTATTTATAGTCTTAGACACTTGAGAGTTAAATATATCCTGGGTCACATAGTTATTTTGGATCAGTTGTGAGATTTGCCCACCAGGCTTTGGGATGCCAAGACTGGTTATCTATTCACTATACAACACTGTTTCTCATATAGCACTTTAAACAGTATCTCATTTGATTCTGATAACTGGGCGAAAGGGCTACTATTTTTTATTCAGAAAGGTTAGCAAATTGCCAAAGGTGGCAGAGCTATTAAGTGTCTGAGATAGGATTCGAACCCATGTTTTCTTGACTCCGAATTTAGTATTCTATCCACTACATAATAAATGGTTGCCCAGACAGTAAGTGTCTGAAGTGGAATTTTAAACTAGGTCTTCCTGACGCTAAATTCTTTACTCTATCCATTGTAGCACATTGACTATGTAATTATGGAATGTGACCTGCTATCTCTTTCCTATTTCCCATCTGTTGACCTGTACTTATATCATTGGGTACTCAGAAAAAGAGAGAGAAGGGACTATCCTGGGCATTTTCAATTTTTTCTACCACCTATTCAGATGGGTGATTGGACCATGATGTTTCATTTTTAATAGTGACTGTTTCCTGGATTTTCACAATCTAACAAGCACTGATTTAGTGCCTGCTTCATGCCAAGAAGATGCAGAGATGAAAATGGCACAGTCCCAGCTCTCTAAGAGCTGTCAATCTGATAGGCATACAGGCCAGGCCCACAAGTAAGTAGATTATGACAATGAGGGACAAAAAGGACAGGTGACTAAAAAGAAACCCAGAAATATGAAAGCTTGTAAGACTATAAAAACAAATTTCCTTCTTCTTTGCATTTCCCTTCCCAAGAAATGGACTGCCAGCCCTGGGAGAACATTTAGGTATTTGATTTTTTTCAAATTTCAAATCCTTACCTCTGTTCTATCTCTAAATCTTAACACTTTTTTCTTGTAATTTTTTTTAGTTGTTGCTTTTTATACCACAGACACTAATGTCCCCTTGAAATAAAAACCACTAAGCAAAACTATTTTTTAATTGCAAAACTAAAAATTTACCACCGCCTTGTCTGACAACCCATGTATGATTCAGTACCCACCTCCTTTTCAACTAAAAATCTGCAGCATTTAGTCTTTCTTCTTTAACTCTATAGCTATACACTTTGTTGAGGTCTAAGATTGTGATGACTGGCTCCTCCTTTGACTTTTCCAACTCTAAAACCATGTTTTAACTTTCCACTTCAATATCATGTTCAATTTCACACCCCACCTTTCATCTCTTGCTTCTATAGAGAACAGCTCCAAGGGATACATTCTTAGCATTGAACTTAGGTTTTAGGTCCTGTTAGGTACTGAATGACTTTTTGTTGAATTGAGTTGAATAAATCATTCCTGAAGTGCTATAGATAATCTATACATGGAGGGAGGCAGGGAAGAAGGGAAGGAAAGAGAGAGAAAGAGAGAGATATGAATAGAGAGATAGATGGAAGGGTAAATATAGATAAGTAGATGGATAGATAAGATATAGATAGATAGATAGATAGATAGATAGATAGATAGATAGATAGATAGATAGATAGATGGATGGATGTATAGATGGATAATATGAAACTGGAAGGAAACTAAGAGGACATCTAATCCAAACCCCTCATTTCACAGAGGAGGAAAATAGAACCCAGAGAGGTTAAATGAGTTGCCCACAGTCACAAGTTCCAATTTCAGAGCCAGGATTCAAATAAAGGTTTGAGTCAAGATTCCAACTTTATCCAAATCTGGAGTTTTGGCAGTTTCTCAACATTCCATTTCAGAACCCCATTCACACTCACTTCCAATTTTGCTTCCCTTGTGCTGCTTCCTTTGTCCTACCCCTCTTTGAACTTATTCACTATCCAATTTTGTCCTTTATCTCCACTTTTAGCACTCCCCCTGTTGGGTAAATGTCCAACTATTCCCTCTACATAACTTCCTCCCCTCTTCCTGCTCCAAGATCTCCCCTTTTTGTCATGTAATAGCTCTTAAAATCCTACTTCTTCCATGTCACAATTCTTGACTATTTGGATGCAAGGAAGAGATTTCCTACAAGCCTGTTCTGTCCAAAGGTGAATACCCCCCCCCTCAAAAAATAATTGTTTTACCCTTTGCCCATCATGCACATAATCTATGTCAAATATCAACAACATTAGCATCATGTTTGTGTATCAGATGCCCTCCAATAAAGTCCACTCTTCTCGTATCTACTTTGAATTGGAAACCTTCTGGGGACAGGGACTGTGTCTTTTTTCCCCTTCTGATGCTTGGTACAAAGGCTTCAGCTAAACTCTTTGTGTGATGAGTAGAATGTAAGAACTTTTATTACAGGGACAGTTTCATTATTTGTCTTTATGTCCCCAACACCTAATGGTACCTGGCACATAGTAGGCACTGAAGGGACACTTGATTGATTGGTGCTGATACAGTTTGTGCATCAGAACACAGTGACTGGGTTTCCATTTATGAATACATTTATAAAATGGGAATATGGCACTTGGTGTACTTTGGGGGGGATGAACATTTATTGTAATAAAAACTAGGTATCCATTCCTAAACTGTGTTTCAAATAAATCAGGTTGGGACTGGTGCTCGTGGATTACCGATGATCACCTGATAGTGTACAAATGACATTGTTTTGGTTGACATAAACATCTCTATATATAAATATCTCAACAGGCATCTTGGGGTGGCTCAGCTTTGATGTCAAGGAAGCATCGCAAGCTTCTGCATGGCATCCACAGGTAAATGTAGTTTCCCAGTTCATGGTGGCACCTTCGCTCAGAAGGGACACCCCTCTGGATTTTGTGTTTTAACTAGTGTGTTGATATGGGACAAAACAAAACTTTTAGAAAGACAACCACCACCCCAAAGCAAGCAAGCAGACACAAAAATCATCCCCACAGAAACAGCCAAACACTCAGAACTCTAAATTAGCTATTAATACTGTGAAATCTGCTCATGAAAAGAGCCTTTGGTGAATGGGAAATAATTGTGGTTTTCTCTGCCCCCTCCCTCTCCCCTTTCTTTGCTTCCTCTTACAGGGCTGACTCAGTAGCCTGGAACCCACATAAGATGCTTATGGCTGGAATCCAGTGCTGTGCTCTTCTTGTGAAAGACAGCTCGGTGAGTTTCCTTCTCTCTCTCTCTCTCTCTCTCTCTCTCTCTCTCTCGTGGGGGGCATGAGAAGTGGATCACAGTCGATTGGAGAACAGAAAACTAGGTTGGGACTAATGTCTGGAGGTTCTAGCAAATAAAGGGCAAGAGAGACCTGTAGCCCCCAAATAGAAAAAGAGCCTGAGGAAAACAGCTGGCATCTTTGCTAAAGTCACTTATGGCTTTGATTTAGATGAAACAGAGCCTGAACACCAGGACTTCCAATGACAGGCTCTCTGGTGCTCTTTGGGCCCACATTTAAAAGCTTGGTTTCAAATGTTACTGAGATTTGTTCGCCTTGAGTACATTTGGGAGTTAAGTTTTCTTTAAACTACTGCTCACTGTGAAAATGGAGCAGATGTTTGTTCTGCTTTAAACAGAATACTTAATATGCTTAGCTAAGCCTTAATAGCCCAGTTTAGTGAAAAGATATTATTTGAAGTTTGATCATTGGACTGATTTATTAGGTGGCTCAAATCACAAATATTTCGATTCCCAATGGGAGTCAAGAATAGATCAGAAGTGATTGGTAGCAACTCTAGGGGATAACCAGTTGATGGACACTGGGCAAAGTGTTGGTCGGACTTCCTCTTTGTCTGAGGGCAAAGAAAAATGAAATTATTCCTCCTTCACCAAAATTGTTCCCATGAGCACATGTGTATTGCTATGAAAATGAGAAGAATCTATTTGGGAAACATTCCAGATGTTCATTCCTGAAAATGCTTTCATAGGTATGTGGCACAGAATAAGAAATCTTCCTTTGACTTGAGTATAAATTTAAATTTCTTTCTCTGGGTGTCTCAGATGAAATGGCTTCCTCTGGCAAGGCTCAATTCATTTTTGTTTGTATTAAAATCAAAAGAACTTTAAGGTTTCTGTTCCTGTCTTACATCTCTGGCATACATATGGATCTCCTGAGCCCGTTAAAGGGACATGCTGGTGATTGGTGGGGTCTGGTAAGATTGGGGAGAATTTATGGAAGAGAATCTACCCATATATGAATGTGATGGAATATTATAAAAATTTCAAATATGAAGAATCCAGAGAAACATAGGAATACACATCAGAAGAGATGCCAGCTTAAGTAAGTAGTGTTAATTCAATTTAAGGAACATTTATAAAATACCTATGTATATTCAAGACACAGTGTCAATAACACACACTATAGCTACAGGAATGTTCACTATAGAAGCTGTTTAAAAGCAGTCACATGCTAATTGAGCTTAATGAACAATCTCAGTCCTGGAGAAGTGACAAAGAAAAATACTTTGCTCTTCTCAGTAGGGAGGTACGAGTGGTGGATACAGAATGGGTTATCCATCAGATATGGTCATTGCATTAATCAGCTTTACCAAAACATTTCTTCTTAGAAGTCAAGGGTCAATGTAGGATCTGCCGAGGGGGCTGTTGAGAGGATATGATTGGCATAAAAGTAAAAGCAATATAAAAAACTTACAACAACCAGACCATATATATATCAATTTGATAAGCATTTATTAAGCTCCTACTACATGCAACAATCCCCTACACACACACACACACACACACACACGCAAACTTTGAGAGTTGGAAGGTGGTTCCGCATCCATCTTGTTCAATCCATAAACAAAAGAATCCTTATGCTAACACCCAGCAAGTGCTAATCCACCTCTGCTTGAAGACCTCCAAGGAGGAGAAGTCCTCCACCTCTTGAAACTGACTATTATACTTTTAACTGTTTGGAAATTTTTGTTGACATCAAACTTAAATTTCCCCTTTTCTATTCCTGCCAGTTCTTCCTGGTTCTGCCCTCTGGGTCCAAACTGAACAAGGCTAATCCCTCCTCCACAAGACAAGTTTTCAGATATTTGAAGAGAGCTCCCATCCCCACCCTGAGCCTTCTCTCCTCCAGTCCAAACATGCCCAATTCATTCAACAGATCTTATGATAGGACCTTAATGTTCTTCACCATCCCTTTTGGAAGATCTCCAATTTATCAATGTTCTTCTTAATTTGTGCTACCTAGAATTGACCACAATACTTAGAATGGGCTCTGAGAATGATGGAATGATCACTTCCCTATTGCTGGAAATTTTGTGTTGCTGTTCAGTCATTTCATTAATGTCTTCACAACCCTATTGGGGGTTTTCTTGGCAGAGATACTAAAGCAGTTGACCATTTCCTTCTCCAGCTCATTTTCCAGATGAAGAAACTCAGGCAAAAAGGGTTAAGTAACTTTCCAAGTGTCACACAGCTAATAAGTATCTGAGGTCACATTTAAACCCAGGTCTTCCTGACTCTAGGCCTGGTGTTCTATTCACTACACCACTTAGCTGCCCCAGACAGTGCTGATAAGAGGGGCAAAATTTCCAGCAAGAGCTGTTAGGTGATAGCATGGATACAGTGCTGGGGCTGGAATCAGGAAGACCTGAGTTTAAAGGGATCATAAAGAGTAAACACAATTGAAAAAGAATATTGAATCATGGAAATTGAATTGAGTGAATTGAATGGAATTGAATAGATAAATATGCAACAACCGACTACACGCACACACACACACCCCTTTTCTATCACAAAATTTTTTCTATCATAAATCATTGAATTGAAAACAACAAAATAATGTAGCCTGAGACTGTATTAGCTTCACTGGCTGACACATCACACTATTGACTCATTTTGAACATGCAGTCCACTAAGATGCCCAGACCCTTCTTGTTTATTGTCAACTTCAGCACCTTCAGGTTTTAGGACTAAGATTGTTCTTATACGGCTACACTACTTTCCTGGTTCCATCTTCTGTTACTGCTCTTGCTGCCATCTTCCACACATCTTTTTAAAATCTTAGTTGAATTTACTCCCTCCGTGTCCACATGAGTCTCTTTAGAGAGTTTCCAGCACCTAGTACAGTGCTTTCCATATAGTAAAAATGCATTTGTTGAATCCAATTGGATCTCTGACTGGCTGTGTTGGTCTTTGCTTCTTTATCATGAATTCTAAAATGGGAGGTTTAATATTTCTCCATGATTCCTCTTATTTTGACTTCAGTAGTCAGTTCCCTTTCACTGGTCAGAATCAGATTTAAGATCTAAGTTCTATATGTTGCTTCTTTCACTTCTGAAAGGATGAAATTATCCTTAAGTCCAATCAGAACCTTGATGGTTTCTTGGCATTTGGCAGAGCAAGCTCCAGCAGATGTCCAGATAATTTGAAAGTCTCTTGTTGCTGCTATGTCATACCTCTGTGACAGCCTTGCAATCTGCTTTCTGAATTCCTTGTATTGACTGCCTTTCATTCAAGGGGTCTGTTGTGCACTCCCGTGATAGAATTGTTTGGATGCCTCCATCTGCTGATTTTGACCTAAGTATTTTCTGTCTTGCTTGCCCAATGTTCTTCACATAAGTGTATTTTCTTACTCTATAATACTATTCTATCACCATCTTTAATTTTTTTTATGGTCTTCAATAAGACATGATCTTCCAGAGTCCTATTCCAGTCATGAACCCTATTTGAATTCCTGGCTTAGGTTATCCCTATCAACATTCTTATTCCCCACACTTTGTCTATTTCTGTCAACATATGTGGAAGCCATGGGTTTTATTGCTGGCTCTTTTCATTATTTTCAAACTTCTGCCACAGCTACAAGTCACCATGCTACCCATTTTTATAGGCACGTAATAGAATTTTCTCCTTTTCCCCTCCCTTTTTAGCTCAAACTTTATTGAACAGATTCTCAGGAGTCCAGGCAAATAAATTTTTAACTGGCTCCATCATTGGTCAAAACCTCTTTTTTATTATATTTTAAGATGTGGTCAAGAAATTCATATCATTTTCCCTGACCAGATACTCACTTCTCAAATCTCCCTTTCTATTCTAAAGTTCTGACCTTTAGTAAGTATAAGGAGGTGAAAATATTATCTGTACTTCTTTAGTCTTGTTCAGGACTTTCTCATCCCTAACAATCATTTCATTCTTCCTTCTGTCAGTATCATTGTCCAAATGTGAACTGCCAAAGGTGTAGAGCGGTTGTCTGATTTGACAAGGCTCGGGAGTTTGTCCATGTTGTCTTGTATACTTGTTCTGTAAAGACCACCCACCACTTTAGTAGTTATTGTAGATGCCAGTAGGGAGTCACCCAACACCGCTCACTTGTCTCCTCTTACTCTGACTTTTACTCCTGATGCTCCCTGTAGT
>NW_027185797.1:22344231-22384701 GCF_028583685.1 Petaurus breviceps papuanus | reverse complement strand
TCTCTCTCTCCTCTCTGCGCTCTCTCTCTCTCTCTCTCTCTCTCTCTCTCTCTCGCTCTCTCTGTCTCTCTCTCTCTCTCTCTCTCCCTCTCTCTCTCTCTCTCTCTCTCTCTCTCTCTCTCTCTCTCTCTCTCTCTCTCTCTCTCTGTCTCTCTGTCTCTGTCTCTCTGTCTCTCTGTCTCTCTCTGTCTCTCTCTGTCTCTCTCTCTCTCTCTCTCTGTCTCTCTCTCTCTCTCCCCCCGTCTGTTTCTTGGAGTTCTAGTAGATGTTTTTTTTAAAGCATAAGATCCCAGCCCACCCCCATCCCTACACACACATACACCATTGGCATAGCTCCGCCGTCTCTCTGGAATCCCCCCCACTCACACTCTCTATGTCTTATATCTAAATACGTATTTTCACGTTGTTCTCGCCATTCGGATGTGAGCCCCATCACGGTGGGGGCCATATTTTCACTTTTCTTTGTGTTCCCAGTACACAGCACAGTGCCTGGAACATAACCAGCACTTAATAAATGCTTGTTGCCACGTGACCTTGGGCAAGTCACTTAACCCCAGTTGCCCTGCCTTCCCCCTCCAAAAAAAAATAAATAAAAAATAAAAACAAACAAATAAATGAATAGAGAAATAAATAAATGCTTGTTGACTGATTACTTACATTTAATACTTAGCTTGCCCTGTTCTGTGGTCCCCTCTACCTACTTCACATTCTTCTTCCCTATTACCTAGTAACACAGGGCAGGACTGCATCGCTCTGTCCCTCTGTCTCTGTGTTTCTGTCTCTCTGTGTGTCTCTGTCTCTCTCTGTCTCTGTCTCTCTGCCTCTCCCTTTGTAACCCTCCTATTTTTTTCTTAAGGAAAACATTCTTTCTGGGAGCACAGAAAATGGAAAATTTTTCCTTCAGCCTTTTATCTACTCTTCTAGAATAGAAGCCAGATTTAACTTTTGCTTATGTAAAAATGGTTTGACTGTAGTAGACAGACAAACCTGATGAACTCTCTACAAATAATTGCAAAATTCTCCTCACCATCTAACCTTGCTGTATGTGAGCTTCTCAGTCCATTGTTGGTAGATCTCATGGTTAGTTCCCTTGGCAAACCCTTATAACTTGTTGACTAAAACAGTTTGCTGTCATGGCTTGAACCTAGTGATTCCTGTGCCAAGGCTTAATGACTGTAGCTTCCTGTCTTTTGTCTGAAGTTGATTTCTATTTCTATAATCAATTTCCATTGATTGGTAATTTGTAACTCTCTACCCAGCCCAATGGAAATAGGTTTTTATTCAAATGCACTTACCAGCAGCTTTCTACATTTATATCCCTCTTTCCTCCTCTCCCAGGGACTGGGTTTTAGAAGCCCCCTTGCATTTTTCTGCTGTCCAGATGCTGTTGTCTTCTGTTGCATAGAATAAACTTTAGAGATAATCTAATCCACCTGTCTTTGGAAACTGAGGCATGGAGAGTTAAACAAACTTGACTAAGGTCCCAAGTTGGTTGTCGACAGAACTGGTACCAGAGCTTGGATTTCTTGGGTCCAGATGAATTCTCTCTCCATGTCATCACATTTATGCAATCTTATTTATTACAAGAGTAGGTAAGGATAAATCTGAATTAATTATACTCTGGTTTTAAAAAATTGACTTTACAAGCACAATAAGGGGAAAGTATGACTCGACATTAGTCATTCTACAAATATCACAGTTTTAGGGAACTTGAAGATCACTATGAGTCAATAATATGAGATGGCAGCTAAGAAAAGGAATATTACCTTGGAATGCACTCAAGGAAGCATGGTGTCCAGGAATACTTGACCCTGGTTGGACCTCATCTGCATTATTGTGTTTAATTCTGGGCACCACATGTTAGGAAGGCATCAATAAGTTGGAAAGTATCCAGAGGCGAGCACCAAGGAGAGTCAGAAACTTTGAGCTTATAGCACATAAGATCAGTTGAAGGAATTGGGTATATTTAACCTGAAGAAGAAGAAAAGTCTTAGGGGAATTATGGGAGCTGTCTTCAAGTATCTGAAGGGCTGCCATTTGGAAGAGGGATTAGATTTGTTTGTTTGGCCCTACAAGAAAAATCAAGAAGCAGTGGGCAGAAGTTCCCAAGAGTCAAATTTAGGCTTGAGGGAAGAAAACATTTCTTAACAGTGGGAGGTGTCCCAAAGTAGGATGGCCTGCATCTGAAAGAAGTGGAAGAAGATGCTACAGGAGGCCTTCGATCTAAAACTGGATGACCATTCATTGATCATGTTATAGTCATTGCTCAAGGCACAAATTGGATCCAATAGCCTCTGAAGTCCCTTCGAAATGGATTCTGTGATTCTAGTTCCAAGAGTAAAAGTTTAGAACAAATTTCTGAGAATTGTTGTGTTGAGACAGAATCAATGTCAGTTCAAATCTCAGCTTTGCTACTTACTTCCTGTGTGACCTTGAAGAAATCATTTAGCTTCTCTTAAGATCAGGTTCTGCCCCATAAAGTAAGGTGGTTGAATGAGTCGACCTCTAGGTTCTCTTGAGCATTAACTCTGTCATCCTTTTCAAGAAACATTATCTAATCATGTGGTAACTCAACTGAATCCTTAAAAGTTAATTGCTACATCTTTATAGCAGTAACATTAGTATATAATAGTATGTAAGTTCCTTGAAGACAGATATGTCTTCAGCACTTAGGATAGCACCTTCTACAGAGTAAGCTCATTGATTGGCTTGCATTACACCTTAAGGTTTGCAAGGCTCTTCCATTGCCTTCTACTCTGAGTAGTAGGTTGTACCAGCCATGATATCCCAATTTTACCAATGAGGAAACTGAGGCTCAATAAGGTGACATGATGCTTTTGGTTTACTTTCACAGTCAGGATAGAGAAAGATGGAGTTATGGTAATCATTGTGCAAAGAATTTTGAGATTTCAAAAACTCTGGGATTTGATAGAAAGATGTTCTGATTAGAAATCAGAGTCTCTACCTTCCACATGGCTGCCAAAATGAGTTTCCTTAACTGCAGATCATATTCATCCCCTACTCAATAAACACTGGTGGTTTCTTGAATCCCTTTTATTAAATATAATCTCCTCTGTTTGACTTTTAAAGTCTTCCTCAGCCTGGCCCCAGCCAACCTTGCCAACTTTATTAATACATCCTTCCCCTTCTTGCACTCTAGGTTCCATCTTTGCTGCCCTTTTCTCTGATTCTTACAGTGTGTCTCCTGTCTCTGTGTCTGCAGTGGTCATGCCTCATGCCTGGAATACCCTCATAGTATCTCTTTCTTCCTTCAAGATGCAGCTCAAGCATCACTTTCTTCATGAAGACTTTTCTCTCTTCACCAAGGTGGGGCCCTTCCACCCCAACTACTTTGTAGGTAGCGCAGTGGATAGAGTGTCAGACCTAGAATCAAGACTCGTCCTCTTGAGTTCAAATCTAGCCTCAGACACTTACTAGCTGTGTGACCCTGGGCAAGTCACTTATCCCTGTTTGTTTCAGTTTCCTCATCTATAAAATGAACTGGGGAATGAAATGGCAAACCACTCTAGTATCTCTGTGAAGAAAACCCCAAATGGGATCACAAAGAGTCAGAGATGATTGATATGCCTCAGTAACAATAAAAATAATTTAACAGAGGGAAGGCACTAGAATTAAGCAGGATTAGGAAAGGTTTCCTATAGAAGGTGCGATTTTAGCAAAGACTTGAAGGAAGTTAGGAGGCAAAGATGAGAAGGAAGGACATTCCAGACATGGTAGACAATTAGAGAAAATGGGTAGAGCCGAGAGATGGAATGTCTTGTTTTGTTTGTGGAACAAAGCAAGGATGCCAGTGTCATTGGATTGAATAGCACACGGCAGGGGTGTGGAAAGGGGTGTATCAGGTATGAACAGATGCGAAAGGTGTGTTAGTGCAGAACAGACTGGAGTGTTTAGTGTGATGCATTCTCCATGGCACTTACAGAGGCAAGGCTGCATATTTCTATCTTTGAATCCCAAGAACCTCACATCGTACCTGTCTCATACAAGCTGTTTAATGAAGATTTGATGGATTGATCTGAACTGAAGTTGCAGATCATTGACCAGCATATTCCCAACAGGTTCCTTCTGGAAGAGTTGTGGACTATCAAGATTAAAATGATGCTATGATAGACTCCGTTAACAGCCTACTGGCAGTGACAATGAATAGAAATCCTGGATCCAGTCCCCAGTTGATGCACAGGTTTACTCTTATTAATATAATGCAAATTATCTGGTAATGAATGTGTTCATGCATCACAGGGAAAAGCTAATTCCTTCATTTGTACCCTAAAGCTCTGACAGTAACACTGCTGATGTTTATTCGTTCCTTTTTCCCGTTGACTAGCCGGTGGCTGTTTGCAATCTTCTTTCAGGGGATGGGGTTGGCAGCAGGAACAAAGCAGAGCTACTCACTCTAGGAGTTATAATATCACTAACCTTCTTTGCATTATAGGGATTAAAAGAAAACCAGAGATACAAAAAGAATCTGTGATTCTAAATAGGTTCACTTCAGATGTAAATTCTGGATCTACATGGATAATATTTTAGGATCAAATGATTTTTGATGCTTTGATCTGAAAGAAGAGTCAAGATATTTTAAAAATTCAATAGAATAGAGGGGAGCAAATCTAAGCACTTTTTTATTCTCTCTTTATTAAGTAGGCCTGTATGCTTGGAGTGTCAGTATTTGCTTTCAGTTGCTTTTAAAATATATATCAATATTCTACTGGTGTTGCTGTTGGCCAGGAGATGTAGAACAGAACAGTCTCCAAAGGCTTGAAAATGAACATTACCCAAAGAGCAATGGACAGGCACATAGTGGGTTTGAGCAGGCTGCCATATAGAACCGATGAAGCACTTTGAAGAAGCCTAGAAGTAAAGCATGTCATCAAGAAATGGATGATAGAAAGTGAAACTGATCTGGTCATATGATGAAGGCAAGGTAGACAGCCTGTGATCCACTGGTATCATCCCAATGTCACGAGAAAGTAAGCAAAAACAAACAAAAACCCTGAAGTGAAATTATATAATGACAAAGACAATAGCCAAACAGAATGGCTAAGACTAGATGGGTTGCAATCTGTATCACCGGAGGGAACATGCATGTAAGTGAGATAAAAGATCCACCGGAAGGTTTAAATACGCTTTTCAGAAGATTAAAAAAAAAAAAACAATAGTTGTGAGATGATGTACCAGACTAGTTCTACTCTTCTTCCATCTACCTTTACCCTTTTCTGTCCCATCATTTGAAAATTAAAGCAAGAACAGGATTAGAAACCCCCCTCATAATCAACAAGCATAGCCAAGCAAAAAGTCCCAACATATCTGGAAAAGCGTGTTGCATTTTGCTGCTCTAGGATGGTTCATCAGTCCTCATTTGTCTAGAACTATGGTCATTGCATTAATGAGAGTCCTTAAGCCCTTCTAAGTTGTTTATTGTTACACTCTAATGTCTAACTTGTTCTCCTGGTGCCGTTCACTCCACATCAGTTCATAGAACATTCCTATCTCATCATTTCACAGAGCATAATAATTAATATTCCATTACATGCCTATAGCATACTGTATTCAGTCATTCCCCAACTGATGAGCACCCTCTTTGTTTTCATTTCTCTACTACAAAAAAAGAAATCTATGGATATTTTTTGAACATGTGAGCCATTTCTCTTTTTCTTTTTAACTCTTTAGGGTATAAACTTAGTAATAGGGTTGCTGGATCGGAGTACTTCTTAACTCTAAGTGGTACAGCGGATAGAGTACTGGACTTGGAGTCAGGAAGACCTGAGTTCCAATCCCACCTCAGAGATTCAGTAGCTGTGTCAACCTGGGCAAGTCACTTAACTTCTCACCCTCACTTTCTTTAATTGTAAAATAAGTGTGTTGTACCCAATGGCCTCTAAGATCGAAAATCTCTAATTTTGCGTTTCTACTGGATTCTGACTGCATTCAATTCAATAGGATATTGAAAGTGTATTTTCTAGAATGCAACTCAGCATCGTGTGATTTTAATAATCAATCTTGGACCAAGACAATGATTAAGAAGCAGTACCTCTCTCCCTTCATTCCGGAAGGAGGGGGCTATGCCTTACAGAACAGTGCTTACATGGTTGGACACAGTTGATGTGTTGGTTTGGTCTACTATAGAGCTGTATCTCTCCTCTTTCTTTTTTTTAATGTTTGGGACAAAGGATGACTCACTGGTTACAAGAGAGGGTATGGAATTATTTAGAATCAAATATGAAAAAAATCAGTAAAAATAAGATTAAAATTAAACAAATAAATTGTATTATTTTCCTTTTGACTCTGGAGCACAAAATGGCCAGACTTCTATTTCAGTTATTACAAAGTCCAGACTGGGGTGGAGTGAAAAAGCAAAAAGCAAAAGCAAATGATGGTTCAGTTATTTTCCCCTACTCTTACAGGCCTCATAGAAGTATCATTAAGTGCATTGAAAGCTCTGAACAATGTGATAATCACTGTGTTGCGTGTCGGTGTGACTGGGGCCAAACAGCAATTTCAAAACATCCTCTCATGCAGGGAATTCTCCCTTTTCCTCATATGCTTAAATCTAGGTATCGTTTGGAATGTCAAGCTCTCTGCTGTAATGTAGGTTCATGATGCAATAATTATAGAATTACAGTGAGCTCCAAATGAGACCTAGAGGACAACTCTGAGCGTACCAACTAGAAACAAAGCATCTCTCAGTTGGAAGGTCCGGCCCCTTCTCAAATGGCCACTTGCACGTAGAATCTGGGGATCATGGAATGTAAAGCTGGAAGAGACTTTGGGAATCATCTAATTTAATGGTTTCTTCTACACCTGAGGAAACTGAGGCCCAGAAGGGAGACAATTGACCATCAAGCCCTTGACAATAGATTTGGCAGTGAACTATGTGGGAACCTTACATCAGGTCTTTGAAATCTCTTCTTTTAAAGTCTTGCCTATGCATGAGACTCTAAAAGAGTAAGCAGAGAAGGAATAAGAAAATACAGAGAGAGGGTTAGAAAGGCCCTAAAAAGCCACTGAGTCCAGTCCTCTCCTTTATAGATCATAAACTGAATCATGGAGAAGTTGCACATTGGCCCAAGATCTTATGGGTAATAAATTATGGATCCAAGTCATACACACACACACACACACACACACATGCACACGCACAGGCACATTCACATGCACACACACACACACACACACACACACAATCTATCATCATCTTTCTTCATCATTCTGGTTCTGCCCCTTCCTCTTGGACAAGTCCCTTAAATACCCCAGGCCTCAGATCCCTCATTTATAAAATGAGGGGATGAGACTGGAATTTGGGATTCTTCTCCTTTGTCTCCCAGGACCCTATGGTAATCTGGGGAAGCCTGAGAAGAAGGCTTCTCTGAAGAATATTTCTGAATGCATAAAATAAAGCATTTAAGATTACAAGGAAAACCAATTATATTGAAATCAAAATGCATTTTTCCCAATCCAAGTTTGAAACTATCCAGTTTAAGAACACCTGGACTGGATGATCTTAAAAACCCCTTCTGCCTTTAAATCTGTGATGACACACTCTCTGTAATGACTAAATTCTGTTCCTTGTCTCAAAATCATTTTTTTCTCTAACACAAAAAAGCACCAGTCATCCCAATATATTTTCAAGAATCCAGTATTTTTTTCATGTATGCACTCTCTCCATAGGTGCAGATTTCAGACTTTCAATCTGAATGCTGGCTTTGCTAATTACTAGCTGTGTGTCCTTTAGCAAATCCCTTACATTCTCTGGGCCTTAGCTTCATCTATATAATGAGGGGGGGTTGGCATCAATGACCGTTAAGGTCTCTTCAGACTTTAGAGCTATGATCCTAAGGGTGAGAAAGTGTGCAGCTAGTCCTTTTATTCAGTCACTTTTGTTCCTTTAGGTGGGCTGTTGAAATAAAGAGGCATCTGCCTTGTGCAATGATTTGTTTAAAGATTCCATCCCTTCTGTCTTTGCACAGATTGTAGCGCAGCTCAACAGACTGTGTTTCCATCTCTCCCAGAGGGATCTGAATCAAGGTTAGTACAGGAGAGTGCCATTGGCCAGTGGCTTTCATTAGGCCAGGCACCCTTGCTTAAAGAACTAGATTGTCTTCGAAAAGAGAAAGAAAACCAGATGCAAATAAGAATTTGTCAATTGTTCAGGATTGTGACGAGGCTTGTCCTTGACTGATAATCGCACCCATGATGACTTTGCCCAGCTCTGCCCCATTCATATCCAATTCACACGCAAGCCAAGATGTCACCCTCATGATGTCATTTGTCCTCTTTGAGAATGAAGAATGAACAACAACAACAACAGCTCATGTTATATGTGCATATGCATGTTATATATATGACATAACATGTAGAGCACTTGAAAAATTTTAAAGCTCCGTATGTCAGATTTTTATTTTTATATTCATGCACATGTGCAATCAACCAATAAACATTTACCGGGCACTGTACTAAGCTCTGGGGATAGAAAAAGAGAGAAAACATGATCTGTGTCCTCAAGGAGTTAATCATCCACCATCTCCTAGTGGAATCTGAGGCTCATAAACCCCTTAGTCTTTCATCTGTTTCTTTGCCACTGTATCAAGTGCTATTGACGGAGTAAGGACTGGGTTAAGTGGAAGAACATCCAAAAGTAGGCAACTGCCCTGAGTTCCTACCAGATGAGGATTGGCTGATGGAAGTAGGAATGCTTAATCTGGAGAAGAAAAGACTTTGGACGGACGAGAGAATTGGCTTCCAACATAGGAAGGGCTGCCATGGAAGAAACATTAGGTATGTTGCTTAGTCTCAGAGGGCACAATGCAGAGGGAAACACTGCGCAAAACTTTCAAAAGACCCATTTAGAATTGGAGTCAGGAAAAACTTCCTAATAAGTGAAGATGTTAAAAAATGGAATGGGCTGCCTTTGGGGTGCTTGGGGATCTCCCTTAATGGTGGTCTTCAGGCAAAGGCTGTCTGGCCACTTGGTGGGTATGTCGGAAAGGGAATTCTTTTATGAGATATGGGTGATCTAGGAGGCCAATGAGGGTCTTTATAACTCAGAATTTCAGTTCTCTGATGCTGTGTTATTGTAGGTTTTTTGATAAAAAGGGGGGGTGCTTGGGGATTGACTTGAAAGGAGAAATGGATAGGAAAGAAGGGACTAGGTCTGTCCTTGACTTGTCTCTTGAGAAATAGCCATAAATAATTGGTTAACAAGCCAACAAGCATTTGTTAAGCACCATGCTAAGTGATACAAATACAAAGAAAGGTAAAAACAATCACTCCTCTTGAGAAATGCATAGTCTATTGGACTAGACAACTTGCAAACAACTTAGTATAAACATATGAGATGAATTAGAGATCATCTCAAAGGGAAGACACTAAGATTGAGGTTAAAGAGACTGGGAAAGGCTTTTTGTAAAAGATCAGTCACTGGGCTAAGTTCTGGACTTTAGCTGAGACTTGAGGAAACCTGGGAAGCCAGATGGGAGAGATGAGCAGGGAGAGAATTTCAGGTATGGAGAACAGCCAGTGAAAATGCCCAATGTTAGGAGACTCAGTAGCATGACTCTTTTCATATCCCCAACACTTAGCAAAGTGTCTGACATGTAGAAGGCACTTCATATGTTTATTGATTGATTGAACAGCAAGGAGGACAAGTTTTGATTCCTTTTGTATTAAGTCACTTCTTTTCTGTTTATTTCACTATGCAGATATCACTGAGTAGTATAGACAACTATTGCATGTCCTTTGAATTTGGTGTTGAAGTATCATTTCCTCGTTTTATTACTAGTGAAATACAATTGTGTAGAACAGATTAAACCATCAGCATTCTGTTGTTGAGATGCCGATGCTTCCATTTGGTGTGCTGTCAGATTCTTTGTACCATTTCACTATCAAACCTGCCAAAAACACAATAAAAGACAATGAAAACCCCAGTTTTTAGAGCCAGGGAGAACTACAAACTTATATTTAATAGTAATAAAAAAAAGATTACTTTCCATTGGAAAGGTGGCATTGAGCTGGGTTTTGAGTGCTGTCCACTTTAATAGTTTCATTTTCCAATTAGGAAAGCTGGCGGATAGCTTAGGTTTCACTTAAAGCACTCCATGAAACATGAGAGCGAGCCTTGGGGAAAGTATTCAGTGAATGCTTTCTTTGTTGAATAGAATCATGACTTCTGGAGCCATTCACCTGTTGGTGACAAATGAATAGACACTGGAAATCAAGAGTGTTGGATGTTTTCCCCCTCCCATTAGATATCATTAAAACAATGAATCCATCAGCCTGGCAATGCTAAGCTTTCTTGTCTGAAAAACTATGTTCATTTTAGAAATGTCTCCATTGCCTTGATTACTATTGAGGATATATAAATTCATGCTATTATAGAAAATATGATGAGATGGGGATGTACAGTGCTTTCTGTGAACATAGGTGCTTAATCAGTGTCTGTTGAGTGAAATCAAATGCAGATTTTGTAAAGTGATAGAGAATGAAGGCATTTGAATCTCTTATTCAGTTAAATTCAATGTCACAAACATTTATTAAATGTGGACTGTGTGCCAGACATTATGCTAGGCACTTTGGATAAATGACAAAAGAGAAAAGCAGTCCTTACCTTCAAGGAACTTATGTTCTACTCAATGGATATACCAGGCAAAGAGACAAATAAACATAACAAAATTTGACGAAAGAACAGTAGCAGCCATGGGAATCAGAAAATGCTGCCCATGGCAGATGGTACCTCAGCTGAGCCTCAAAGAAACTAAAGCTGAACTTGAGGAGAGAATTTATTTCTTGAATGGGGGACAGCCTATATTAAGACATGGAGGCACAAGGTAGAATGTCAAGTTCAGGAAACACCAAATATACCAATTCAGTTAGAATGTGGTTTATACAAAAGTAAGATGAACTATTTAGAAAGATTTGTGAAAGTCATATTGCAATGGACTTTGAGTGCCAAACTGAAGAGTTTCTATGTAATTCTAGAAGCAATGGTGACCTACTGAATGTTCTTGAACAAGGGAGTGGCACGGTCAGATTTATGTTTGAGCAAGATTATTTTAGAGGCTGAACTGCAAAGAAGAGAGATTGGCAGCAGAAAGACCTAGCAAGAGTCTTTTGCAATGGTACAAGTGAAAACTGATAAAGTTGTGTTTATGTAGGTTGTTGCATATGTTAGAATTTTGGGGTGAATAAGTCTCCTTCAGTGTTTTGTATTTCAAAGGTTCATTTACAGAGGAAAAAGTAGAGTACTTGTACAGCTGATGACTAGGAAACTATGGATACCAGAAGTGTTTTTATGATTATGGGACAAATGTACTTTATCTGATAATGACTTAGTAATAAAAGATGAGAATTTGGTTATTAACCATATGATAAGGTAAAGTCCTTCAAACAGAGCAATAAATTGATGAATAAAAATGACAGGTAAAAGAACAGACTTCAGAGCTTTGTCAAAGAGAAGGTATGACTCCTTCCATACTCTGTCATTTATTACAGGACAGATTGGGTTGGCCAAAAAGTGACTGAATTTCTCACTTTATTCTTACCTGCTGCTGAGGAGGAGGAAGAAGAGAAAGAGGGGGAGAGGATATAGTTTACTCTGTACTATATTAAGTACTCTGTACTGTTACTTGCTTTAGAGAAGAGGTAGTGAGGATATAGTCTACTGTCAGTACTTTTCTGCAGTGGCACCTGTTATTGCTTAGAGGTAAAATAGAAAAATCCTACAAAGAAAGAGTTAGGGACCTTTTTGCTAACCAGAGGATGAGATTCACTGCCTTTTCTTTGAAGAACACAGCACTACTGCAACTGAAGGAATAAGTTAAGACTGATGCTGGTAAATAACATGGCGGCTGTTGAGGAGTGAGCCCAGCTTACCAGGGAGACAGCTTAAAAAAATGGATCATCATAGGGCAGCTAGGTGGTGCAGTGAGTAGAGCACCAGCCCTGGAGTCAGGAGGACCTGAGTTCAAATCTAGCCTCAGACACTCAACACAAAAACTAGCTTGTGACCTTGGCAAGTCACTTAACCCCAATTGCCCTCCCCCCAAATAAAAGCAAAAGAGAAATTTAAAAAATGGATCACAGAAGAAATACCAATGTGTTGCTCTAGCCAGATAAGATTGTGTGCTTAGTTTAGTATTAGTCAATAAGAATTTATTAAGCACTTAACTATGTATCAGGCATTGTACTAAGCATTGATGCTGCAGAGATGAGTCAAATGCACAGTCTCTGCTTTTAAGGAGCTCATATTCTAATGGGGGAAACAACATATGAAACATTTGCACATTCAAGATATATACAGCATATACAAAAGTTAATCTGAGAGAGAAATCACTGGCCAAAGGAGAAGCTGGAAAAACTTCTTTCCAAAGGTGAATTTGGAGCAGACTCTTAAAGGAAGCCAGGGAAGCCAGGGCATAGAAGTGAGGAGGTAGAGAATTCCAGGCTTGGGGGGTGCTGCTGAGTTGGCGAGTACATGGAAGAGAGCAAAGTGCAGGAAGAGCAGAACCGCTTAGCAATAGAAGCATGTATTCCTATAGAAGTTGTGTTCATCAAGGAACTTTTATGGCCAGTTCTAGAGACAGAAAGAAAATACTCAATTCTACCAGAATTGTGGGTTGCCCTAGCCACATATATTCCTTATGAGTATGGATTATTACCCTGGGACATTAAGTGTCTGTCCACTCTCCCTGTAGATACTCTATAGACTGGTAGTAGAGTCTGGTATAAATTCATATGTAGAATATTATGTAAATATTGTGTATTTGCTCTGCATTTTCCATTTTGATTAAGGCTATTTTTTGTGACTGATTTGTTCATCAGAAATACACCTATGGGGGTTAATAAGCTTTCAGTTAAAGTAGGAGTAATTTGTCACAAGGGTTACCTTATGATGCTGAGAATAGTGACTTGTAGCAACCTCTCTCCTTCTAAAGAAAGCCTAATTTAACCAGTGTGAGGGCAGGTCAAAAGAAAGTGAGCTACAGAGTGGGAAAAAATGAGTACCACTGAGACAGACAGAAGACAGAGGGGAAGAGCTGACACATCATGGGGAAAAAATAAAAATGTAAATAGCTACAACATCCTTAAGTTTCCTTTGGGAAATTATGTACTTGTTTTGTAAATAGGATTTAAAATGTATCTTTCATGTTTGTTTAATTTGAAGTCATAGTTCTTTGAATAAGACGTGACAGAAGTTTGTGAACCTAAAAATATTTATAGAACTGAGGGTAACAAACCCAGAGGGAAACTGTTTCTTACATTTCTCCTGTACCTCAGCACCATTGTGATGTCAGAGTAACTTCTACTTGTACTCACAGCCTATTAGGAGGAGAGGACTATCAGACAACTTAACATTCTTTGCCTCTCAGGGCTAGAAAAAGTCAAGAAGACCTGAATTCAAATCCCATCTCAAATGCTTATTAGCTGTATACCACGCAAGTTATTTAACCTCTCTCTCAGCCTGTTTCTTCATCTGTTAAATGGGTATAATAATAGCACCCAATGTTGTTGTAAGGATCCATTGAAATTATATATATATATATATAGTGCTTTGCAAATTTTAGAGCATTGTATAAATGCTAGCTATTACTAACTCTCATTTTTTTAGATCCTCACATATTTCATTAGGAAATCTTTGAAATATGAGAAGGATGCCAACCCCCAGTGTTTCGAAGCAGGTTTATAGAGTGAGTTCATTTCAATTAAAGTTTCTTGAGAAAGAAATTTATTTCTCATTTTTATGGAATTTTCAAGTGTTTTTAAAAATTCCTAAAAACTTATTTTTAAAAAAGAAAGGGAAGACCTGGTCACTTTGGGCTCAGAAATTGTGTTTCCTCAAAGCCTCTTATTTGCTCTGAAAATCAATCTTTCGCCTCTCTTCTGGGCTACAGAGGCCAGAACTCCAGAGGCTGTTCCAACTCTAGAAAATAGAGGCCTATGATCTTTTTGCTTCAGGTTGAAAATTCCATTTGAGCTGGACCTGAGGTCTTGTTAACAACAGCAGCAATAAGCAGTAGACCCGGCCTGATCTTGTTAAGTGTTTATACTTGGGGTGGGAGAAATTTCATTGAACTTCAGAGCAGAGTCATGCTTTTCTCTTTGTCAGCACAGTAAATATAGAAAGAGGGCTGTTTTGTACGTGTTGTCCTTGTGACCACCTCTGGGGGAGGTCTGATACCCTTGCTCAGTATCATTTGAGGACTCTAGCTTGTTTTTGCTGTGTGTTTTTAATTCAGCAAGCACTTACTTAGGGATAAGGCACCTTTTAGGGAGATAAACCAAAGTCCCTTCCCCCAAAGAGTTTTCACTCTACTCTACTCTACTCTAGAGGAAATTTACATGGATAAGTAAAGACAAAGGTTTTTTGTTTAATTGGTTGGTTTTTTTGTTTGTTTGGGGTCTAGACCCGAGATTTCACTGGTACACTGTAAGCAAAGGGATGTGTTTGTAAATGTGGCTTTCCAAAGAAGAACTCCCAATACACTTTGAAGTTGAATTTGCTTCATTAATATTTTCTCCATCACTTTCTTAAGTCTAGACAATCAACAAAACAAGTCAAGTCTTGATTTGTAATGTTTGTTGATTTCCAAGGTATAAATGGCCCCACTGGAAACTGAACAATTGGATCTCCAAGCTGGTTCTAGCACACCTCTGTGCAGGCAGTCCTCTCATCAGGAGCCTCCCTCTCCCAAAACATCAACATCTGTTCTGCCACTTGTATGCTCAGATAATTGTTTGGGGGTACTGAAAGGTTAGGTAATAACAATAGCAATGGCAATTGGCATTTCTATTGGGTTCTCAAGTTTTCAAAACATTGTACAAATATCTCGTTTTATCTTTGCAATAAGCCAAGGAGGGAAATACTATTATTAGCCCTACTTTAGAGATGCAAGAAATTAAGACAGGTGGAGGTCAAGTGATTTGCCCCAGTTCACACAGCTAGTCAGGATCTAAGGCTGGATTTGAACTCATCTGTCTGACTTGAGATCCAGCACTCTATGTACCCTAGATGCCTTTAGTTTAGGGGACTTGCCTAGAGTCACCCAACTATTATGTGTTAGAGGATAGACTTGAACCAAAGTCTTACAAACTCTGAAGTTGGTACTCTACCCACCATGTCACATTGCCTCTCAAAAACAAATTATATCATTTTTAGTCAAGTCATAGCCAAAAGACCTTCAGTTTAGATTTTACCAATTTGAAACTGATAGTAATCTGGACATGGTGGAAGTGAAAAAGCTAACTGTGGAATATTTATCAATACTTATAGAGATCTTCAAAGATTGAGCACCTTCAAAATCCCAGAATCTCCGAGTTGGATCTGAGTTCCAGGGCCATCTTATTTGAGTCATACTTAGAAAAACAATCCCCAAACATCCTCACAAGATATCATCTGCCTTTTCTTGAAGACCTTCAGTGACGGGAAGCTCACTACCCCCGAATACAGCACATTCCACTTTGATATGAGTCATTAGTAGGAATTTGTTTTCCTTACATCAGTTCTGAATATGTGTTTCTGCAAAGTCCACCAAGGAGCCAAGGATAACAAAAATAATATTTCTTCCCTGTGATTAATAGCTCAGTGAAAGCTAAAAGACAAATGGGACGAAGAGTTCAGTTCATGACTTTGTTGGTGGCTGAAGTGATTGTGAGACTCTCTCCATCTCAGTGACACCATAGAATCATAGAGTTAGAGGTGGAAGAGATCGTAAAGTCCTTCTAATCCAGCCCTCTTATTTTACAGATGAGAAAACTGATTCCTAAAGAGGATAAAAGACTTATCCAAAGGTCTCATAGATGGTGATTGCCTGGGATTTGAACCCAGACCTTCTCTCTCCCAATCTAAGGCTGCCTCTCAATCTTGATATAGCAATATATAGACCCCCTCTTAATTCCAGACTTTCAGCCAACTTAAAAGGAAAGATCAGCAAGCTATTTTTAAGCCAGGACAAGACCTCTTTGTACTCCAAGATGGCATTCAACAATGCCTGGGATATCAAATTTGTCTCCTCTATTTATAAAAGCACTTAGATGATTCTGAGGCAAGTCTCCCATCCCATTCTTGATTTCCATGGTCTTTATTCTTCACTTTCAGACCACCCCATCCCTAGCCCCAAATAGGGTAAATTTATGAGACTGCAGTATACTTTTCTGTTAAGAATAGAATACAACCAAAGCAAAAAAAAAATTCCAAATTTGCATTACACACCTCTATTCTTCTGGGAAATTCTTATTTGGGAAAGTTTTACTATCTTCAGAAATCCTGAAAATTTTTCAGAGTTATGCTTTTAGAAAAGTAGCAGTAACTTGATCTTACCAAGCAGTTAAGTGTTTAACATCCTAGACATAGCCTGAGGATTTCAACAAGTTGATTTTGCAGTCAAACTGTTAGATGAGTTCTCATTCCCCAAAGATGTTGGAAATGGAATAAAAAAAAAAACAGTGTGATCTTCAGCAACCCAGCAGGTAATCATGACTATGCCTTCCCCCATCGAATTCTCTTTTTATTTTATTTTATTTACTTTTGCTTTTTAGAGGGGGGGAAGGCAGGGCAATTGGGGTTAAGTGACTTGCCCAAGGTCACATGGCTAGTAAGTATTAAGTGTCTGGGGCCGCATTTGAACTCAGGTCCTCCTGACTCCAGGGCCAGTGCTCTATTCACTGGGCCACCTAGCCACCCCAAATTCTCTTTTTACATTGGCAAAGCAATATCATTCCCTTTGGCAAATGTGGAAACTTAAGAAGGAAAAGTTAAGTGACTTCATAAAGAATCTCAACTTCTTGCCTTCCATTTTCTTTTCTCTTATTTGTTTTTTAAGCAGGTAACTAAATCAAAGAATCTCAGAGTTGTAAAGGAACTCTGAGGTCATCTAGGCTAACTTGCAACTGAAAAAGAATCCATTCTACAAAGTATCCACCAATTGGCCATCCATCCCTTGCTTGAAAACACTCTAGTGTGGGAAAAACCCACTGCTTTCTGAGCAAGTTGATTCCATTTTTGGATAGTTCTGATTGCTACTTAAACTGCTATCTAGCCATGTTTCCCACTTCTCAGAGTTGTAAAGTTGATTTTTTGGACCCAAGGTTAAGACTTTACATTTATTCCCATTCAATTCATTTGATTAAATTTGGACCAACATTCTAGACTGCAGAATTTTCTTTGGATTCTGACTGTCTCACCCTTCATGTCAGCCATCCCTCTCAACTTTATCTTCCACAAATTTGATACAAGTATCAGAAACTAAGGTACTCTGAAGCTAGAGCCCAATAGAGGGCAATTATCCAAATACTGATATGAAATGTCTGTGAGCACTTTGATGGTACTATTGATGAGGACCTGAAGTATACAGTAGTGTGTTGGAGTCAATTTATATTGGCTCATAAGAGCTGATTGTTAAATTTTCAGTGATCGCTTTTTTACCTTGGAAATTGACAAAGGCTATGGACCAAGGTTAGATTTATTGTTTTGTTAATTATCTAGTCTTAAGAAAGTGATAGGGAAAATGTTAGTGATATTGATTAAACTTAAAATGTTCCATGTGCACATTGTCAGTGAGGGGGCGTTGGTAGTTAAACTTTTACCAGTACACCCCTGAATGCTTCTGTTCAGTCAGTTTTGTCATGTACAACTCTTTGTGACTGCATTGGGGGTTTTCTTGGCAGAGATAATGGAGTGGTTTGCCATTTCTTTCTTCTGCTCATTTTACAAATGAGGAAACTGAGGCAAACAGGGTTAAATGACTTACCCATGGTCATACTGCTAGTAAGTGTCTGAGGCCAGATTTGAACTCAGAAAGAGGAGTCTTCCTGATTCCAGGCCCAGGTCTCTGTGCACTGCATCACCTACCTGTCCCACACTCCTAAATATAACTAGCCCATTAGCTATATTGTCATAGATATACCCAACTCAAGGTTGAATGGATGACCATCATGTTCTGGTGGAAAGAGTGTTACAGTAAACCTGAGTTTAAATCCCAGTTCTGACATTTTACATGGATAACCATGGGGAAACCACATAACCCCTTTGGGCCTCAGTTTCTTCATCTATAAAATTAGGTGTCCTCTAAGGTCATTTTCTGATTGAAATCTATCCTTCTGGGAAACACAAAGAGGCAATATGACATGTTGGATAGTCTCCTGGATGTGGCTTCAAAATCTACCTAACACTTGAACAGTGGTATGACTGAGAAAGTTACTGAATCTCTCTGAGCCTGTTTCCTTTTTCAATAAAATTCAGATGAATTTTATGTTTATATATCTCTGGCACCTTCCTCATGACGTCATTGTGATAGTCAAATGGGGTAACATAAGAAAAGAACTTTGTGAACCTGAAAGTGTCAGATTAAAACATCATGGATTTCGAAGTAGAAGGAACCTTGGAGGCCATCTAGTCTCATCTTTTAGATGAGGAAACTGAGACCTAGAGATGCCAGTTGACGTCCCCATGACACAAAGCATCAGAGGGGAGAACAAAGGTTAGGTCCTCGGATACCAAACCCAGCTTTTCCCAATGAACCATGATTCTGTCTCCAAGCAGGCCAGGTGCCCCATTTCTTGCAGAAGATTTTCATATTTCAGGGAACAATTAGACTAGATGCTTGTTAAGGTTCCAAACAAAGATAAAATTTGGCAATTCTATGATTTCTCAGTAAGGCCAATGAGTTCTAGTCCTGTCTTTTGACCCCATGCCCCACTCCACCCCCAAGTCTAATGTCTTTCCAGCTACCATTTTGATTTCCATAAGCTGCTTAAGAGATGCTGGCCCTGAAACATAATGCAGAGATTTACATTTCTTACATTCCTTATTTTTGTCAAGCAGACAGAGTCACTCAGTCCCTGAGTATTTTCCTTCCTTGTTTTGTGAGATGATACTTAATTAACTTCATCATGCGTTAATGTTTCTGATTCATTTTTAGCCTCAAGTGGTGGTTCTTACCAGGTTCCCAATCTCTGCATTCTGTCTCTACTGGATGGTATAAAGATGTTTCATTAAACTATTAAAACAATACCCCTAAACTTGTTCATGCTGCTGTCATTATTCCAAAAGAATATTTTCCTCAGAAACATGATCTTTCTCTCTCTGCTGAAGGACATCTTAGAAGTGAGGCTGCTTTACTCATTTTAATGCCAGAATGTGAAATCAAATGCACAGCAGGGACTTTGGGTAGGAGGGAGTTGGGTGGGGAGGGATGAGGAAGCTCATCATTTGTTTTCTGAAGAACAAGTCCCAACCCTCCCATGGTTCTTTATGAAACCTTCACAAGGCAGGGAGAGCATTCACCAAGAAGAAATTAGCAGGGCCACAGCCGACAGGCCAATTATTTAGCCTGGAGCATGTGTTATTGACTCTGTCCTTCTTCATTTGCCTATCCAGCTGAGATTTGTCTTCAGTGAAGGGCATTTATAGCAAAAGCCAGAGGTACTTGCCCTTAGCAGGACGGAGCAGCCATTGCTGGGGGAATTGTTTTGATTTTTCAATTTTGATGAAGGATAAATATGTCAATAACCATGATATACACAGAGGAAAAAAATGGCTGTATTCTCTTCACTATATGTGATTTTAATACCTTGTGAACATGGGCTGTGAACTAACCAGTTAGTATAAGGCTGGACAGATGCTTTATCCCTCTGTGAATTCTTAGTTTTACTCTCTAACTAAGAGGAATGTTGTCTTTTTTCCCCATAGGCTGCAGGGAATATATTGGGAAGGTCTTGACTTCTGTTTTTGGAAAATTTCTAATCAATTCACTGTCTGGTTTAGGAAAGTATCAAGATATGGAGAGATAAGGAAAGATAGGTAGAACAGACAGCCTTCATTATCATGGACCATTTGGGTCCCAGAGAAGTGATAATGTTGTCAGTAGAAGAATGGGGGGGTGGGGGGGTGAAGATGAGGAAACTGGTTGTGTTCACATGATTCTATCAAGTGGTATTTCTTAAATATTTGTGTTAGCAAGAAAAGTTCATTTTCTTAGGGTAGGGGTATAAAGAAACGACTATGGTTGAAAAGTAAAAAGCAATAATAATTCTTTGTTTATAAAAA
Organism: Petaurus breviceps papuanus; assembly: GCF_028583685.1. Lineage (NCBI taxonomy): Eukaryota > Metazoa > Chordata > Mammalia > Diprotodontia > Petauridae > Petaurus > Petaurus breviceps. The sequence goes on along the minus strand of NW_027185797.1, from coordinate 22,364,645 downwards.
ATAAAACCACTTTTTCCATTCCTAGAAGCAACTGAGGGGTTCAGTGGATAGGGGATTGGGACAGGAGTCAGGAAGACCTGAGTTCAAATTTAGCCTCAGACACTTTTTAGTTGTTTGACCTTGGGCAAAGTCACTTAACCTCTTTCTTCCTTGGTTTCCTTGTTTGCAAAGTGGGGATAATAAAAGTGCCTACCTCCCAGGGTTGTTGTGGGGATTAAATGAGACAATGAACAGTCCCTGATACATACATTCCACATACACTGTTGTAAATGCTTGTCCCCTCCCTCCATCCCATTTTTCATAAGAAAGTAGAGTCCTTTGATAAACCTGCCATCTAATCTACGGGGGCATGTATGTTCTTCTATGTTGCACCTGTCAGCCTAACCATGTCTTCTTGTCTAATAGAATTTATGCCAGTCTTCTTAGAAGTCCTCCATAAGAGATCCACTCAATGTGTGTGTGTGTGGGGGGGGGGGAGTAGTGGGTGGAAAAAGGTATATGGCAGGGAAGTTCCTCTAAATGTCTTGACACTTTATGGGTATTAATGGATCACAGAATTTCAGTGTAAAGGAATATCAATCATCATCTGACCCAACACGTACCCCCCAAGCCATCCCTACTACAGCACACAGGACCAGGGCCCATCCAAGCACTGCCGTAGGCCCTCCAGTGAGGAAGAACCCGCTACCTCGTGCTGGACTAGGTCCTGTTGCTTGAAGTCTTCCTTGACTTTAAACCTAAAATTTCCCCCTTTCCATCTTCTACTCATTGCTATTGATTCTTCCCTCTGGGGCCAAACAAAACAAATTAATCTCTCTTCCACATTCAGTTTTCCCCTTTTGAGCCCATGCTGGCTTTATGACCCTGATTTTGTATGACTATGAGTCCTAGAATGTCAGCATCTCTAAAGAATTCAAGCTAATCACCTGGAGAATATGGACAAGTGACTCCCACCCCTTAACTTTCATGTGTTCCTGGTCATAGGTGCCAACACCTGCTGTTGGCAGAACCAGATTAAAATGTAATTGGGAAATATTTAACAAAATAAAAACACAATAGAACCTAAATAATGTTCACTTATGGTTTTCTAAGTGAATACACAACCACAGATATGTTTCTATTTGAGTCTGACACCAAATACCTAGGCAACAAAAAAGGGTAATAACCTTCATTGGTAGAGGGAGTTTCCTCACCTGAGAGTTCCCTGTATCAATGAAATCACAGGTCTAGTTCCTCTGTCTGTCCCTAGTATCACGGCAGCCTTTTAAGTACTTGACGACAGCTATCATATTTGCCCTTTCCTTTCCCTGAACCTTCTCTTTTTAGGTTAATCATCCCCTATTTCCTCAACCTATCCTCATGTGACATGGTTTTGAGGCCTTCCTAGTCCTGATCTCCCTCCCCTGGGCACTCTCTAGCTTATTCATGCGTTTCCTAAAATGTGGCTCCTAGAATTTGATACATTACCACAGAGGGAGTCTGACCAAGGAAGAGGAGAATTGAGCTAGTGCTTCCTTATTCCTGGGAGCAGCCCAAGATAGCGTTAGCTCTGCTGGACAGCTCAAAGCCTGTCCATTGCTCATCTCTTACTCTCACCAAATCACCAATCTGCATTCTTTGCTAGTAATACATCTCTCTGTCCAATGTGTAGCAGCAAGCACCTTAGCATACACAGGGTGGCTACCAACACAGGTTCTTATATCTGCTTTTTTTTTTTTTGCTTTTTTGGAGGGCAATTGGGGTTAAGTGACTTGCCCAAGGTCACACAGCTAGTTTTTTTTTTTTTTTGTTAAGTGTCTGAGGTTGGATTTAAACTCAGGTTCTCCTGACTCCAGGGCTGGTGCTCTATTCACTGCACCACCTAGCTGCCTCTACTTTGCCACCTAGCCACCCTTGTAGATATGCTTTTCTAAAGGAAAGCAACTAAAAATGGGTTAGCAATCTGACTTTAATCAAACATATATCATTTACTTAGTTCAGGGGAAAAAGGTCAGCACCACAAACTTCAGAGAATACAAACAAGTTACAAGCAGACAACAAATACAGAGAAACATCAGCAGACAGTCTTCCAACTGTCTGACCATTACATCCATATCTAGTCAGTTACCAGAGAGGGGAGCACCAACATCAACGGCTGCCCAGAGTTTTGTCTGGTCAAATCATATAACTCTTCTCAAAGTGAGACCCCCAAAAACCTCACATCAGGGTATATATAGCTTTCTCCTGGCTCAGAGAAGGTCACAACCCTCTTGACCCACTGCCCAATCACACAGTATCAAGGTGTGGGCATTCCTGAAAAATAAGCTTCCCACCACAGGCTCTAGGTGACGACATTCAGCCTATTAGGGGGCAGAATATATTTTCAAATCAAGGAAGGTTCTCAGAGTCACCTAAGCCTATCAAAGGGCCAAGGGGCAGGGAAGATCTTAGATTTCCATTCCCATAACACAATGCCATCCTTCATATGCTGTTTCTCTCCTGCACCATTCTGTGCTGGTTGTGGGCGATGTGTTGTATCTTCTCTGTGCCCACCATTGCCCTTTGGGTGACACACAACTTGAATTCTTCAGAGATGGTGACATTCCATGACTCATGGCCATGTAGCATCAGTGACTGAAATAAAGCAATTCCATCTCTTCTACAACTGTATTTTTCCTATTTCCAAGAATATGGTTTAGGAAGACCTCAGGAATCTTTAAGTGACTTTATAGCTTGCGAAAAAAACACTGTGCATTTGAGATATTCCATTTCGGGGGATGTACAAAATGTGAAACATTTGGCTTTGATTATTCCATATGGACTAAATGCCATATGAGTGTGAGGGTGGTGGTGTGAGTGCAAAGACTGTCCTCATCGTTAGCATCAACAATAGATATTCATTTGGCTGCTGCCCCGTTCAAGCCACCATGGTCGTCACTGGACTGTTTAGGAGAAGACAGCCCCTGCCCATCCAGGACTCTACAGTCTATTTACTAGATGAGACACGAAAAGATAAATGCTAATATAATGAACAAATGAATGAAAAGGCATTTATTATAGACTTACTATGTGCCAGGCACTGAGAACATAAATAGAAAAGGAAGACAGTTCCTCTTCTTAAGAAGTTCAAACCACAAAGCAGATGTAAGGTCCCAGTGGTTTGAAGCATGCAGCTAGAGGGCAGATGGCAAGGTCCAAGAACCCTTAAAGTGTATTCACAAAGTAATGTTGTAATGATCAACTGGGAATGCCTTGGCTACTCTGATCAATACAATGATCCACAACAACTCCAAAGGACTCATGATGAAAAAATACTATCCACTGCCAGAGAGAGAACTGATGAACTCTGGGTGTAAATTGAAATATAGTTTCTCACTTTCTTTATTATTCCTGCCTTTTTTTGGAAATGTTGCTAATATAGACATTTGTTTGTCATGATTTCACATATCTAATTGATATGCTGCTTGCTTTCTCAGTAGATGGGGGAAGGGCTGGGAGGGAAGGAAAGAATTAGAAACGCAAAATTTTAAAAGAAAAGGATGCTTAAAACTTTTTGAAGTGCATTGGTAAGTCAGATAGCAATTAGTGGAGGTCTGGAGGGCATAGTGGCTGGGCATCTGGTCGGATCCTCTTAGTCTCCAGGCCAGATGTTGACCTCAGAGTTCCTGCATTATAAGGAGCTAGAGATGGTGGAGTCGAGGGCAGCCTGAGGTGCCTGCTACCCACTAGGCCACCTGAGTGGAGATCTGGGCTGGTGGGCAGGCAGGCCAGCTAGGGTGGGAGACAGAGCATTATTAGCAGGTGGTATGGACAATAAATGCTTTAAGAGGTGAAAAGATGTAGAAATCACTGTAGTGTGGACCAGTAGAGGAGGGCATCACAGAGAGGTTGTGACTTAAGTTGGGCCTTTAAAAAGAAAGGATTAGGGAGGAGGAGAAAGGTATTCTTGGCATGAGCAAAGGCAGGGAGGCAGTAATATTTCATAGCATGTTCAGTGAACAATGAGTACACCAGTTTGACTAGAATGAATAAGTTCATAAAGAGGAAGGATAATTAGGTTCTGGCCAGAATGTGGGAGGCCCAGTGAACCTTGTTCAAGACACACATCATGGTAAACTGAAAAGAATAGAAAATTTGGGGTTCAAAGCTCTGGTTTCAGATCCTAGCTCCATCTCTTACTAACTGTGGGAGTCATTCAACTTTGGTTTCGTCGTCTGCCCAATGGAATAATTTCACTCAAGGACTTCAAGGGAATATAGTGTCCTATATAAGAAAGCATTAAGGAGGAAGGACTTGTCAGGAGTATCAGATGTTGGTGAGAGGTCAAGGAGAGAGAAGACTGAGGAAAAAAACTGTTGGATTTGGTGGTAAGAATGTCACAGTGACCTTTGAGAGAGTCATTTCCATAGAATGGCTAAGAAAATCTTCAAAATTAAAAGAAGGTAAGGAGTTAGGGATGGTGGGAAAATGGAGTGTAGGCTTTGTATTTGAGAAGTTTCCTAGAGAAAGGAGAGAGAAATGACATCTGTGGTCCTCCCGCCTTCTGAATCAAGAATAATATAAACAAAAATTAGATTATGAAATGTACAAAAAGTTAGAGAAGATAGATTAGGAAGGGAGAGAAGTCATTCACAAGTGGCTTAAGTTTTCTTTGTTTCATTATCAAACATTTTTTCCCAATATAATAAAAATGTATAGGTGGTTTGTTCATGTTTTTTTGCATGAATGTCATCCCTGATCAGGCAGCTAAATGGTGCCATCGTGCACAGAGTGCCAGGTCTGGAGACAGGAGGAGGAGTCCTCTTTCCAAATTCAAATCTGGTCTTAGACACTTACTAGCTGTGTGACCTTGGGCAAGTCACTTGCTCCTGTTGGCCTCAGTTTCCTCATCTGTAAAAATGAGATGGAGAAGGAAATGGTGAATCATGCCAGGATCTCTGCCAAGAAATCATCAAATGAGCTCATCAAGAGTTGGACAAGAATGAAAAATAACTGAACAACATTCCTGATCCTTTCATTGTGGGGTGGGAAGAAAATGGACAGTGTGCCCTTTTCTTTGCCAGTGACAAACTGTAAAGTGTGCATAAGAAAATAGAGAGCTGAGCCTGGGCTCATTCAAGTTCTGCCTCATTCATGGACTGCTTGTGTGACCTGGGAGAAGTCGCCTTGTCCTCTCAGTGCCTGACCTAACTTTCTAAAGACTCAGTTATTGAAGTGAATTGATAAAAGGAGTTCCCTGGCAGGAAACAAAATCACAGACTTCAGTGAAAAGCAGAGGCTTGGAGTTTTTGCAAGTTCAAAGTCATCAGATCCAGTGCCCACTGAAATTTTCCTGGCCCATTGGTGGCCTCAGGTCCATTCAGGTCTTCCAAAATGGCATCCTTCAAGCCCTACTGTCAGCTGGTAATCTAAAGATTCACTGTCCTGATCTTGATCTTTTACAAAGCCCAGTAGCTAAGCTGCATTGATTACACACACTGATCAGTTCCTTTTGAGGATTCAGGAAGTATTTATTCAGCACTCACTGTGTGCAAGGCATGATGCTAAAGGATTTGCAGAAATGCAGAAAACATCTCTACTTTCACGGAGCTTACATTCTGATGTGAAAGGCAGCATAATCTAACTAAATAAATGTGTGCAAGATACAGAGTTGATGGAACCCAGAGCACTCAAATGTTGGCAATGAACAAAGATGATTCTTAAAAGAGTCTCTCCTGGGCAGGTGCATGATTTTTTTTCTTTTCTCTTTCTCAACAGGACCTTCTTAAAAGATGTTACTCTGCAAAGGCATCTTATCTGTTCCAACAAGATAAGTTCTATGATGTCAGCTATGACACAGGAGACAAGTCCATCCAGTGCAGCCGCCGGCCTGATGCGTTCAAATTCTGGATGACTTGGAAGGCCCTGGGGACGCTTGGCCTTGAAGAAAGAGTGAACCGGGCCCTCGCATTAGCAAGGTATGTACATGTGCATATTTGTACAGGTGTTGTTAATGATTGTAATATGGTGGTAGTCAAGGATGAGCAGAGGAACAGAGAAGCCTTCTGGGAGCCCTTTGGCATAACGGAGAGAGTGCTGGGTCTGGGGGCTGGAAGACCTGAGCTTAAACTCTGCCTCACACAGGTAGTAAGTGCCAAGTCATTTAGCCATTCTGTAACTCAGTTTCTCCATCTGTAAAACGAGATAGCTGAACTTGGTGGTCTTAAAGGTCCCTTCCTGCTCTAAAGCCACGATCCAGTAAATATCAGGGGGCTGGCTCGAAAAGTTCTGGTCACTTTTAGGCTCCCCATTACTTACCACTGCATCTACTGCTGCTGGCAGCTAGTGCTCTCTCTCTTTCTGTCTCTCTGTCTCTGTTTCTCTGTCTGTCTCTCTTCTCTCTCTGTCTCTCTATCTCTCTCAGTTCCCTTCCTCCCTTTCTCTCTCTCTGAATCTCTTTCTCTAACTCTTTTCTCTCTTTCTATGTGTCTCTATCTTTGTCTCTCTTTTTGTCTGTCTCTCCATCTCTGTGTGTCTTTCTCTCTGTCTCTCTGTCTCTCTTCTCTATCACTCTCCTCTCTGACTCTCTCCCTCCTCTCTCTCACTTCCTTTCTTCCATCCTTCCCTTTCTCTCCCTGTCTATGTCTATCTTTCTCTCTGTGTGTCTCTCTCTTTCTGTCTCTGTTCGCCTGTCTTTCTGTCTCCTGCTTCTCACTTTCTCTCTGTTTCTGTCTCTCTGTTTCTTCCCCATCCCTCTGTCTTTCTCCCCCTTCCCTCATCTTGGCCTTCACTCTCTGCCAAATCTGTCTGCTCCCTTTTTAAACCAAGCCCAAGGAAGTAGCTCATGTCTGGAGTGGGCAGGACTCAACCAGTCATCCTTAGGAGACTAGACAAGCCTCCAAGGCAGGGTGCCTTTGACATCCAGCATGAAGCAGGTGGGAACAAAGTTCTAAACGATTTTTCCATAGTGGTGTGCATTCCTAGTATAAGAACACGTGCTCCAGACCTGAATCAATCAGCCATAAGTTAGATGGCACAATAGATAGATATTTTAGCCTTAAGGTGAGTTCAAATCCTTCCTCAGGCATTTACCAGCTGTTTGGCCCTGGGAAAGTCACATAGATTCTCTTTCATTTTCTTCTTCTGTAAAATAAGCATTATACTCAAAACTTCTAAGTTCTCTAACTCTAAAGTTATGCTCCTACGGTAAGAGAGGGGAGATGTGGTGAAGCAGAAGTTACCCTGAAAAAAATCTGGAGTCCTCAGTGGACCGCGAGTGTTTTGTGGAAGTCACAAAAGCTCAGTCGATTTTGGGCTGCATTAAGAGGGGTGGAGCAGAGAGAATTCTGGGAAGACTGTGGAGTAGTCAGAAAATTTCAAGCTCTCAAGATTTTCCTCCACAAAAGAGATGAAATAGCACTTCCAGGAGAACATAAAGCCATGAAAACAAATAAGAGTAGGGGCAGGACCAGGGACCTCTTGGGACAATTGGAGAAGACCTGAAGAAAAATCCCAGGATGAGATTTTCTCCTGTGAGGAGTAAACACATCCAGGCCAGAGTCTGTTTTAATTATTAGCTACAAGCCGCAAGCCCTGGGGGTGGCTGGCTTGGGAGGCTTCCTGGGCCCCAGCCATAGTGGGATAGTGAGGGGAGCTGGGCATCTGAGCTGGGGAAGGCTGAGGGAACTTCTGCTGACCAGGAATGCCAGACCCAGCTGTGCTGGGGAGAGCAGTGAGGGAGAAGGGACCCACACATGCCAGTGAGTGCAGAAGCAGTGGGGCAGGGATGCCACTGGCTGTGGACACTTACTGCAAGCTGGAGGTCTGGGTTTGAGTTCAAGGTTGGAGAGGAGAACTGAAGAGGATCAGAGGTCAGAGGCACCATCCCCCAGACCCCAGGACTAGAGGTCATTATTAAAACAAAATTGTTACCAAAAAAAATGCACAGGCAAAGGAGAAAGAATCCAACTGTAGAGAGCCACAGTGGGAATAGAGAAGACCAGGGTTCATCTTCACAGGAGGTTACTGAAGCAAAGAAACCCTCTTCTACCCCAAAGACTAATGTCAAGTGGTCACCTGCCCAAAAAGAATTCATGGAAGAATTCAAAAAAAGACTTTAAAAATCAAATGAGAGTGGGGCGGCCAGGTAGCACAGCGAGTAAGAGCACCGGCTCCAGTGTCAGAACGACCTGGAGATCGGATCCCGGGCTCAGACACTTAGCACCCACCCAGAAACACCTGGCCGTGTAACCTTGAGCAAGTTACTTAACCCCAATTGCTTAGGGGCGGCCAGGTGGCTCAGCAAGTAAGAGCACTGGCTCCAGTGTCGGGATGACCTGGATCAAATCCAGGCTCAGATACTCAGCACCACACCCAGAAATAACTGGCCGTTTAAACTTGAGAAGTTACTTAACCCCAATTGCTTTAAAAAAAAAATTAAAAAAATAGAAGAGAATGTGAAACATCTCATAAGAAAAATAACAGATCTAGAGAACAGATAAAGAAGAGAACACATAAGAATAATTGAACTGGGGAGGCCAGGTAGCACAGCTAGTAAGAGCACTGGCTCCAGTGTTGGGATGACCTGGGGATCAAATCTGGGCTCAGATACTTAGCACCACACCCAGAAATAACTGGCTGTGTAACCTTGAGCAAGTTACTTAACCCTGATTGCTTAAAAAAAAAAGAATAATTGAACTGCCTGAAAGTTCTGATCAAAAAAGGAATCTTGGCACAATAATACAAGAAATAGTTAAAGAAAATTGTCCTGAAGCATTAGAAGAAGAGGGGAAAGTAGCAATAGAAAAAAGCCACCAGTCATCACCTGAAAGAAATCCTACAAGGAAAACTCACAAGAATATTATAGTTAAATTCGGAAACCCCCAAATCAAGGGCAAAATATTACAAGCAACGAGAATAAAACAGTTTACATATGATGATACCATAATTAGAATGACATAAGACCTAGTGTTGGCAACACTAAAAGATCACAGGGCTTGGAACACTATATATTGAAGGGCAAAAGAACTGGGCTTCTGGCCAAAAATATCATACCCAGCAAAGCTAAGCATAATTTTGAATGGAAAAAAAATGAACATTTGATCGATGGTCAGACTTTCAAAAAAAAAAAAAACAGAAACAAACCTGAATTTAATAGAAGAATTGACATACAAGAAATAAGAGAAATATAAGGCACATACCAATGACCAATTACAAGGAAATAAATAAGAATAGAATGTTTACCTCTTATGTATGCAAAATGTAAAACCTATGTCTAAGGTTGTTATTAGTAATTAGGTAGCTTATAAGAAGGATTGGGGTAGACCTGAGTATGATATGACTTCAAAAAGTAAAATTGTTCAGGGACAGTTAAAAGAGTAATTATCTTATACAAATGAGGTACAAGAGGAAGAGCCAATATATAAAGGAATTAGGTGAGGGAGGGGAGCTATTAGTTCTGGAAACCTACTTTCATTGGGAATGAGTTTAAGAGGGGAAAATACATATACATCTAGAAGCGTATAAAAGTCTTCTAAATTTAGAAAGAAATAAAACTCTAAGGGGATAAGAAGGGGAGAGAGGACAACGGAGGTATTTTTAGAGGGGAGGGTGAGAGAATAGGTTAAAAGGGGGATATAGAAGGGTCTTTAGATTTAGGGGAATGGGAGGAGAAGGGAGGGATTGCTGGAGTGTAATGGGACGGCAAGGTAGCAGGTAGAAATAAAGCAGAGGAATTAAGAGAAATAGGAAAAAAGAGCTATGCACAAACATTAAAAACAAGATTAGGAGTAGAATCTCTTAAGGGAAGTATGTGTTTATATGTGTTTATATGTGTATGTATGTATATATTTGTATATGTGTATGTATTTATTAATACCTATATATAAATATATCCATGCTCATTTGTAGCCTTGGGGTGGTGGGTATGGGGGGAAGAAGGGGAAAAAAGAACAAAGTAAAAGGTGTATAGCAGAGAAGAAAAGAAAACCTACAAGGAAGCAAAGAAAAGATGGATGCTTTCAACTTAATGCACAGTATTTAATATATAGGCTTTCTTGAAATGATAAGTTATTGCTATATATTCTGAATCCTCTCCTATGTTCTGCTGTGCACATGACATGTTTTTTTTCTTATTTTGTATTTAAGGGAGTAACTAGGTAGCTCAGTGGGTAGGGCACCAGCACTAGGGTCAGAAGGACTGTTCAGAACTGGCCTCAGACACTTAACACTTACTAGCTGTGTGGCCCCGAACAAGACACTTAGCCTCACTGTGCCTCATTTTTCTCATCCGTAAAAATGGGATAATAATACCACCTACCTCTCAGGGTTGTGATGAGAATAAAATGAGATAATATTTATAAAGTGTTTTGTAAGTCATAAAGTGTTATATAAATGCTAGCTATAATAATAATAATATGATATAATTAATGTTAATATTATACCATGCTGCTCTAGTTTCTATCTGTTACAATATAGTTTCCCAAGGATTTTGATGACTGGACCCACTATAGAATAATATTCAGTGTCTGATCAGTTATTAACCTATTTTTAAACTTTGAACATGAACCATCTTGACAAGAAGCAGATACAATGAGATGTCCCAGTCAGCAGTCATAAAAGTTTTCAATGAGAACAGATTGTGGAAAGGAGTGTTTTAAGAGTTTCGGGGAGGCCATTTTCCTGATGTATTTGAACTTATCGTTTCTGGTACATCACTCACATGGGAGCTTTAAAATGTGAAATAAAGTTTCAGATCTGGCTGTGTCCCTATGGGAACAGTGTTTAGGGTAGATGCTTCCAATGATTTGGGAAGGATTCTGAAAATATCTCTGTATCAAAGAATACTGATTACTGACCAGAAATGGTATGTTGATGCTATATTTTGGCCTATGGTAAAAATATCCTAGAAGCTTACAATTATGGTCAATTTCTTCCTTCCCACCCTGTCACAGGGGATTCAAATATAGCTGAGGTTGGCACTGGATTGACTGGAAGTCATTCACTTCCTCCACTACCTGCTACCTATGTGGTCTTGGACAAGTGATTTCCCCTGATCTGGTCCTCAAGTTTACTCATCTGTAAAATGATGGACTTGGTCTAGAACAGGGGTTCTTAAACTTTTTCCACTCTCGACCCTTTTCCATGTTTCTAGCTTTTGTCTGATGGTGTTGTGTGGCATGAGGCCATGCACAGGGCAAAGTGTGCATGCTCAGAACCAAGGCTGCGGTGAAGTGTATGACTTGACATGGGCAAGCGTTACCAGATCCACCTCGGATTCATTATGTGGTTGATTTTTAATTAATGTTTTGTCTTTGCACATTCAGAAACATTTTACTATTGCCATTTTTTTTGTGACTCACAGTTTAAGAAGCACTAGACTCTAGATAAGCCTCTGGGACTTCCCACTGCTAATTCCCATGATTCTACATTTTTGTCTTGAATACTTCTGATTGAATGGGTAGTACCTCAGATGCTTGGCGATAAATATATAATGATAATATTTATTTTAGAGTTCACATCTATCTCAGGTTGGTTTTATTGCCTTCAGTCAATATATGTTCAGATCTTCTGCTTGAGGTTAAATATGTATGTATATACACAAAAGTGCACTTCTAAACATATATACATACATACACATACCCACACAGAGTTAGGTTGAGATTAATTAGAGGACAGTGATCTCATTGGTGTAGGGGTTTTCTGATAAATAACCCCCTCTAATAATGCATATTAGTTCCAAGAAAAAACCCAATGCATATTAGCAACCTACTTTATACTTACATAGTGTGTTGTGGTGGCTAGAATGCTATATTTGGAGTGGAGAAGATCTGAGTTCAAATTTTACTGCAGACATTTACTAGATGTGTGACCCCAGACAACCCACTTCCCATCCTTCAGGCTCATTTTCCTCAGCAGTAAAATGGGGATAATAATAGTATCCACCTTATATGGTTGTCTGAATCAAATTAGATAATATATCTAAAGTGCTTCCCAAATCTCAAAGGGCTATACAGGGTGTTCCACCAAAGTCTGAACATGGTCTCATTCTACCTGCACAGCAGTTCTATATATCAGGAGAGTCAGGAATCAATAATCCCATTTTACAGATAAGGAAAGTGAGCCTTGGGGTGACTTAAGAGAAGTACTCAGGATGAGTACCTAGCTTTTCTGATTCCTTGCCCAGCACTCTCCCCTTCCCCCTATGCGTTTCAGTGAGCATAGCTGTGGCCTCTATGACCTATGCATCAATTCTTGAAAAAGAACCTCCCCTTTTCCAAATGCAAATTATAGCTAGCTACCTGCCTTAACCTTTCACGCAGCCGACATCTGACACCTCAAACCTAAAATGGGCCAGAGGTGTACCATGGTGCCAACCCAAAGGGCACAAGCTCCTTTTTAGGAGTTTCTCTTCATGGAGACATTAAATTACAAAGTCTTGGAAGATGTGTCAGAGAGTTCTTCCTTTCAGTATTCTGCTTTTATTTTTAACCTGCCCAGAAGGTTCACAGTCCCCCCCCTCCCAAGTTAACTACTGACACTTCTTCATTCCGGGGCCATCTTTTCTTGTGTGCCCATTTGCACGTGTAGCCACATGGGTGATTCCTCTGGGTGAGGGCATCCTTAATCAGTTGCAACTGCTGCCTGATGGTGGATAAAAGTAATTTCCTTCCAGCCCATTGGCTCAAGGTGAACAGGTTCCCAGGATACAGAATAAAGAGATCCACGTTTTCGATAGTGAGGATTTACCTGGGCTCTTTTGTAAGTGAAAGTGACATTGTTTTTCAAGAAACAGAATTGCCTTACCCAGGCAGCGTCTCAAGGATAAGGCATATTCCACGTGGTGATCGCCTGGCAGCTTCAGTGGGCATTAGTGGTGTCCTGTCACGAGCTGTCAGTTTCCCTGGGCACTGTGCCAGGCTCTTTAACTGCTTGACCAGCTGTGTCTCCTTTCTTCCTGATAGGTTACAGTGGGGATTACGTGGATGCCTAGAGATAATGTTTCAGTGTTACTGAATTTAGACCTGGCTTAATTTGGGAACCAGCATCTTGACCTTATGATTTAAGGGCCACATTTCTTTCCATTGACAAGGTTTTATAATACTCATATTGTGGAGCTTTTTTCTGTATGTATTATTGTTCATGAAGGACAGTTTGTGTGGCTTTGGACAAGACTGGGGATACTTAACCTGGGATGTGTGAGCATTTTAAAAATATTTTGATGACCATATTTCAGTGATTGGCTCCCTTTGTCATTCATAATTTCCTATTAATAAAATTGTATTTTATTTTAAGCATTTAAAAGCATTGCTCTGAGACAGGGGCTACAGGTTTCGCCAGACAGCCAAGGGCATCAATGACACAAAACAGATTTAGAATCCTTGGACTGGACTGATCTATCCCCTTCATTTCAACATAATAAATGTTTTAAAAGTTGCTTGCTATTTATCGTGAGCAGGCCTAGACCCCAGCAATCCTAAGGCAATGAAACTATCTCTGACATCAAGAAGTCTTCATTTTACTGGGAGAATGCCTGGTAAATGTTTGCCAGAGAAATCTTCCCTATTTCAGGAAATATCTTCTTTAACATGCTCAGAATAGGAGTCCTAGACACACTTTTGCTGGATTGACTAGCAGGATTCAAAGTGATCAGCTGAGTTAGACGGACATCTGCCTTCTCCATCCAAGGTGTGAGGAAGGTGGGACATGGACGGGACTTGGGATGAAATGGTCTGGAGCAGAGACGCCAAACACACAGCTTAAGGGCACACATTCCTCAGGGCAGCCTGAACCTGATTAAAATGTAATTGGGAAATGTTTAACTATCTAAAGGAAAATACAGAAAAAGGGAGATAGCATTAAATTTTAACACCAGGGTGCTTTGCGGCCAGAGGGATACTTATGCATGGATTCAGTTTTACAAGTCTTAAATGTTACTTTGCCATCAGCGATGATGACGATAGGTGGCACCATAGTGCCATAGGAAGAACTGAGTTCAAATTCAGTCTCAAATACTCAAAAGCTGCATGATCCTGGGCAAGTCATTTAACCTCTGCTTACCTCAGTTTTCTTGTCTATAAAATGAGGCAAATGATGGCACCTACCTCACATGGGCTATTGTGAGGATCAAATGAGATGCTAAATGTAAAGCTACATACAATGCAAAGAATGCCATATATGGGCAAGGCTCTATAAATTCTAGCTCTCGGTCCTCTCCATAGCATGGAGGCCATTCCTTAGCCCCTAGGCTACACTGATAGGTTCAAGGTCATACAAATTCAACCTAGAAAGGACCTGGGAGATCATTTAACCCAGCTCTTGCGCAGTCCATGTACAATGAGCTTTGCAAGGTGAGTGTGGAATCAGACATAACCTCTCTATGGCTTATGGATGCTTGTTCAGTCATGTCTGACTCTGTGACCCCACAAACCATAGCACGCCAGTGTTGTCCATGGGGTTTTCTTGGCAAAGACTGGAATGGTTTGCCATTTAAGATACTATAGTAGTTAGCCAGTGAATTAAAACAGAGTTGAAGTGACTTGTCCAAGGTCAAACAGTTAGTGTATGAGGTGGGATTTGAACCCAGGTCCTCCTGAATCAAAGTCCACTGTTGCACCCACTGTTCATGACAGTCTTTCCACTCTATTATGCTGACTCAGTTTCGATGAGGAAAAGAATTCAGAACCCCACAGTTTGGAAAATGCCACTTCTGCTTGACACAAGACAAACTGTGCTTGCTGGGTTTCAGCAGGGGAAGAAAAGCAAAAACATTTTGCCATGTTTGCAGCTACCCATTGGGGAGGCTGGCCTGCTGTGGTATGTCTCAGCAATAATGCTAAATGGGTATTCGCCGTGGGGTGATTTTTAAAGCAGCCTACTGAAGAATCATGGGCATCCGTCTTTACAGCAACAACAAACAACTCAGCAGCTCTCCTTGGTGCTGGCCCCAGGGTGTCCTTTATCTATTCCCTAGGCCCACAGTCTCCAACCGTGGAATGCATTCTGTTCACTCACGTGGAGACTGAGAGACTTACTGTTGCCAGTGAGGAAAAGGTTAGGTGGGACATGATGTGGCTTTTGTGGCAGGGGAGGGGTAGAAGCCTAGAGTAAATCACCCATGCTATAGGCACCTATACCCAGGCTGCTGTCTGTGATGAATCGTGCAAGCCCACATCTGTCTGTACTGAAATTTGCAGGATAGACTGAATGCAGATGGCCGATTTCGGGAGCCCGGAGTGTCTCAGGGCACCCAAGGGTATCCTTTAGTAAAATGATGAAGACTCCTGCTGGGGGGAGGGGAAGAGAGGCATCAGAGTGGTTTTGGTCAGACTTGGGGAGCCAAGGAAATAGGAAAAGGCAGGGTCATTCCAGGGAGTTACAGAAGGCAGGAAACTCCTAAGGACCCATAGAAAGTGGAGAGGAAATCTCAAAGATCCTCCAGGCCGGGGGTTCTTCATCCTTTTTGTTGTTGTGCCATGGACCTCTTTGTCAGTCTAGTGAAGCTGATGGACCCCCTTCTCAGAAGAATGGGTTTTTTTTAAGGATTTTATTTTATTTGCTTTTTGCGTTGTTATATTGTTTTTGGAGGGTAATTGGGGTTAAGTGACTTGCCCAAGGTCACACGGCTAGTACGTGTGTCAGGTGTGTGAGGCCATATTTGAAGTCAGGTCCTCCTGACTCCAGGGCTGGTGCTCTATTCACTGCACCACCTAGCTGCCCCCAGAATAATATTTTAAAAGAATGATACAAAATGCAAAGGATAATAAAAGAAACTAAAATTAATGAAAATAAAGCTGTAATCTTTTCCTCCCATCCAAGGTCACCAGCCCCTTAAAATCTATCCACAAACCTGGGGACCCCAGGTTAAGAACTTTTGATCTCTCCCTTTGTTTTACAGATGTGAGATGTAAGGTAACATCTACATGGCAAGCAGCAGAACACAATTTCGATCCAAATATTGCTGCCCCATTTGGGGATGATTCTCCAAGATCCCTTTAATCAATCAATATTAAATGCCAACTATCGCAGAATGACACTGATGATGGAGCAGGACTTTTCCATCCTGACACTGAATTTTAGAGAGGAAAAGAATTTTGACATGCATGAGTCTGCCCCTCTCATTTCACAGAGCTGGGGTGAGAATAGGAGGTTTGTCTGAGGTCCTCTGGCTAGTTAGCGACAACCTAGATTTAATTCTAAGTCTCCCAGTGGTATCAAGACTTCTTAAGTTCCAAGCTAGGACCTCAGCTATAGTTTCTGTTAAATTGTCCAAAGCAGTGTGGAGTAGGACCCAGGAACTTGAAACTGAAGCTGTGGGGAGACGGGAGATGCTTGGCTAGTCCATGGGTAGTGTTGAGTGGATTCTTGGTCTACAACATCAAGGTTTAGGGGTCAGGGCAGTGCCCCCAGATACACCAACTGTCTGGCAGTGTAGCTGTACTCTCAATGGCCTATCAGTTCTGAAATTCTGATTTTATGATCAGGTCCTATGGCTTGGAAGAGTCCAGGCAGATTTAATTTGCTAATTCTCGCCTTGAACCCCATGTATCTCACTCACCCCTCTCCACCCAGAAGTGCCTTAAATTGTTTTCCCCATTCTAACTCAGACAATTTTTTTTACCTTTTCACTCCCCTTTCAAGAAATTCAAGAATTTTTTAAGGTATATCCCAATATATGTTTTCTAGAATAATGTATCTATCCATTGATGAGGTAGGTAGTCTCATGTAGTGGATAGAGCCCTGAACTTGGAATCAGCAAGATCTAGGTTCAAATCCCATCCCAGACATCAACTGTTTGACACTGGGAAAGTCACTTAACATCTCTGGGCCTCAGTTTCCTTATCTTCAAAATGGAATGGTCAGAATCAATAGTGTCTAAAGTTTCTTCTAGTTGTAAATCTAGGATTATGTGCATAGAAAAGGTTCTGTGATTCCCAGTGTATCCTGAGCCTGAAATGTTCCTGGCTTGGGAGCTGCTCTTTCTGATGCAGTTGTGTTTTTAATTACAGATACCTCGTGGAGGAAATTAAGAAAAGAGAAGGATTCCGACTGCTTTTAGAGGTAAGTCAACACAGGCTTGTTGTGTTAGTGATTTTGTCAATCAACAAGGATAAAGGTGGCAATTTTCTCGTCTGTTATTCTTTGCTGGGGTTTTAGCTGGTGGGAATCAATCATTAGCTTAATTCAGAGAGTCCATTATGTTAATTTACTCTATTAGTGAATACTTTTCCACTTTGTAGGATCTACTGAGAACACACACACATGCTTTTAAGCAGTGAAAATCAAAGTGGTCACTAATAATTACCCAGGATTCTGCAGAATAAATTTTGACATGATGATATACAAATTGCTTATTGAGTCCATGGGCTGCCCAAGCTATAAAAATATGGAAAATCTGTTAGGATGCAAATCCTTAAGTGAATGGAAAATGAGCCTTATTTCTCCTCTTGCCTTTTAAAGGAGTGAACTACTTCCCCTTCCCATCCCCTCAGATCTGAGCTACAAATGGAGATTCTTTTGTTGGCTGAGTTTAAGAAATAAATACCAATATATTTTTGTGTCTCAACATGGAGAGGCAGCTATGGAATAGTGAAAAAACCCTTGGTCTTGGGGTCAGAAGCCCTGTATTGGGAGTGTGGTTTTCCAATTACTCACCACCTCCTCCAACCTCAGTTTCTATATATGCAAAATGGCAACAATAATAATTGTGCTGTACCACAAGTTGCTGGGAGGAAAGCACTATATAAATGTGATGCCATTAAGTTTTTTCTTGTTCCTGACCTGTGATTCCATCACTGTAAGTACTTCCCAGCATGGAAACTTCCTCTGCTGATGGTGATATGATATGATACATTGAGTGCTGAAATTTGGAGTCAGAGAACATGAGTTCTGGTTCTGACATTCGCTATTTATCTGACCTTGAGCCAATCAGCGAAACCCTCTGGGACTCAGTTTCCTTATCTGTAAAATGAAGGAGCCAAACTAGATGGCTCCCAAGGACCCTTCCAATCTAAATCTGTGAGTCTCTAATCCAGATCAGCAATTCCTCCATGACTAATAGTCTTAGAAAATTGCCTAGGAGCCTTAACAACAGCAGCAGCAGCAGTAGCAGCAGCAATAGCAATGAAAAGAAGAGGTTAAATGACTTAATGACTTATATACCTTCAAATCTTGAAAAAGATGGAACAGAGACACTCTCTTCCCCCCTCCAAATTCGGACTAGAAGCAGGGTCTATCTACTATCTTGCCCTGTCTTTCAGCTATCACTAGAATAATAATGCACATAATCGTAACAATAATCAATTGAGTATGCAAGTTTTAAAATTGTAAGCTCCTTGAGGGCAGGACTGCCTTATTCTGGTCTCTATCTCCTCCAGGCTGGTGAGATACCATTGTTCAATTTTTCATTTCTACCTCATAAATCTTCCAGTCCTACAAATCAAGGATTGATTTATTGTTTTGTTGATTGTCTAAACATACAAAAATGATAGATAAAATATTAATGATGCAGATTATACTTAAAATGGGTCATAATTTTTATTTTCCACAGAGGTTTTTAAACTTCTAGTAACATACCCCTTCCTTTACCTGTCCCTTGACATAAAGGAATAAAATGGTTGTTGCATTCAGTTAAACTGAAGATCAGGGTTCTAATTGGGTCCTCTAGTACTTGTGGAAAGCTTTGCTGATTCATTGGTATCCACAATATATCAATAAGTCTCTTTCTTGATCTGTTGGATAGATTTTCATTGGGTGGTTATGAGTGGCCATGGAGGGCAGGACTCTGCCTTTGAATGGTTAGAATAATTTTTCCCCTGCATTTTTCTATAGTAAAGTGGGAAATGCATTTAGTGTAACTGAAAGTTGTTTTTCTTAGGAAAAAGGCTAATAGCTGTAATAGTCACTGTTTTCTACATTTTAGTTAAGGCACCAAGGCTGACAATGTCAAGGGAAATATTGAAAACACTGTCTGGAGCTGCTCTCAATGTGGAGAGCAGAGTACTTGAATTTTTTCTTTTTTTTTTTTTTACTGTCAGAAGCAAGAATAATGCATATTATCTTGACAGCAAAGGAAGTTATCATTTCAAAGGAAATGCTCATTATTCTCAGGCCCCTGAAAACCACAGCATTAATTTTCTGTGTTCAATTTGAGATTCTGAGCAGATATCTTGGTAGGTGTTTTTGTTCTTACACTATCAGTCCCAGGTGCTCATGGTAGAACCCTGGATCTTTCCACTTGGGTTTCCTTTCCCCCTGTTTGCAAGAATAACTTAGTAGAATGTAAGCCTTTCAAAGGCAGGCGATGTTTCCATTTTTGTCTTTGAGTCCCCAACAAGCTAACATAGTGCCTGGCCCACTATCACCACCACCCTCACCATCACCATCATCATCATCATCATCATCACCATCATTGGTACAGATTTTATAAAGTACTTTAATGTTGGTGAAGTGTTTTACAATTGTTATCTCATTGGATCCCCACAACTCTGTAAGGGAGGGGCTATTATTATCCCTATTTTACAGATTGGAAAATTGAGATTCAGAGAAGTGAAGTACACAACTAATCAGTGTATGGGACTGATTTGAATTCAGGTCCATCACTTGGTCCACTGTGCCATCTTTAGACATATAATTACCACTCACTAAATATTTGTTGGTTAATTGATTTTCTTAATTTTGTTGTTGTTCAGTCATCTTAGTCATGTCCAACTCTTCATGACCCCATTTTGGGGTTTTCTTGGCAAAGGTATTGGAGTGGTTTGTTGTTCCCTTTTCCAGCTCATTTTACAGATGGGGAAACTGAGGCAAACAGGCTTAAGTGACTTGTCCAAGGTCACATAGCTAGTTAGTGTCTGAGGCTGGATTTGAATGCTGGTCTTCCTGACTCCAGATTGAGCACTCTATTTACTGTGTCACCTAGCTGCCCTTGATTTATTTTATATAGCCATAAAAAATATTGTCTCCTTTAATAGAATGTAACCTCTTTGAGAGCAGGAACTATTTCATTTTTAATCTCTGGTGCTTAGAACACAGTAGGTGCTTAATAAGTGCATGCTGAATTAAATTAGAAACTTTTTGTTAGAAGGACCTTAAATACCATCTCTATAGTTAGAGGCAGGGTGTGCATGGGACAGATACTGATCTTGGAATCAGAAGAACAGTTTTAAATCCTGCCTTGAGCTCTTACTTAGCTTTGTGACTGAGCAAGTCACTTTGCCTCTCACTAGGGAAAAAGAGGATGGATAGCTGTAGACGCCATCTAGCAGCATTCTGTTCTTCAAAGGCTCAAATGAGATGAGGGACATGAAGCCAGCCTTCTGCTAATTTTAAAGTGCCATAAAATGACAGTGATGATGATGATGATGGTGACGACGATGATGATGGTGGTGATGATGATGATGGTGATGATGATGATGATGATGATGGTGATGATGATGATGGTGATGATGATGATGATG
>NW_027185797.1:22329990-22344221 GCF_028583685.1 Petaurus breviceps papuanus | reverse complement strand
TGATGGTGATGATGATGATGGTGATGATGATGATGATGGTGATGATGGTGAAACTAAGCACCAGTTACCAATATCACTTTAGGAAGAGGTGGGACCAACAGGGAAGCTCAAATGTAAAGACAACTGGTTATAACAGTATAAAAATAATGTGTCAATTATTTATCAATTTTCCTCCGTATCTTTGGTCTGCTCTTCCAGCTTCCTCTGTCCCTTTAGCTCATTCATCAGTTAAATGGACTAATGGGAATGGACTGATAAGAATCAGTTTGCAGCCTGGGTCTTATTTTATGCAGTTTCAATTTTATTCAGTTCCAATTCCCTCCAAGTCAATTCAGCATTTATTTAGTATCTACTAGATGTCTTCTGGGTGTGGGCCACAGCAAAAAGTTCAGATAAGACAGAGCCCCTGCCCTCAAGGTGCTTCTAGTCTAGTGGAGGGATAAGACAAAAAGTGAAGGTCATACATAACAGTAATAAGTATCTTAGAGAGTTGTAGTGAGGTCTGAATTCTGACTGTTCTCCATTACACTGCTCAATATTCCTGCTTCTGTTCCTCCCCCCAGTCCTGGGCTGCTCACTCCAGCTACTGGATTCCTATCTTCTCTGCATTCTTGAGATCTTGCATCTCAAGGTCATCAGGTCTAGACCTGATCTCATTCTGGACTTTTGACAGCTGTCCTGTACCCCACTGAGTGGCTCTGGCCACCTCAGCCTTTCCATTTCTATCACTTCAGATAGCATAACCCCTCCAAACCCAGTCAAAAATCAGCAGTCTGTTCTAACTCTATCATTCTCTCTAAGGCAACACTCTTCAAATGATTTTGCTCTAGAGGTCAATCCCTGTGACCCTCTCCTCTTTCCCAGATAGAACTTCATCAAGTGAACATTTCTCTCTTGAAAGACTTTGCCACATGCATTACTAGATACATTGGTACCTCTAATAGTCTCCTTCTCTAATGGCTTAGGAACCCTATAAAATGACCCCAGAAGTAAAGTAATTTGTCCAGGTTTGTTCCTAGTAAACCCATGCTCACTAAACCTAAAGACTTTGGAAGCCTTTCTACAGGTCTGACATTAATTTCATCCCTTTTACCTAGAACAGATATATTATGTCTTAATTCTTCAAGGGGTCTGGACCTCTTTCATAGTTCTAAGAAGTCAGTCTGAATAGTATCTGGACATTGCCAGTGTCTGAGATGAGATGAGCCTAGTGATACTTTACATTCCTTGACCTAAAGAGCCTATAAGAAATGCGATGGACAAAAGAAACCCAAATCATGTGTATGGCTAGAGACTGTTAGAAGGTACATGTTGGGGGAGGTTTATCATGCCTGATAAACCAAAGCCAAACTGAGAAGAGCCCTCCTCCTGGAAGGCCATGGAGGCTCAGCATGGGCTGTCCCCACAAGGGAGATTAAGGAATCCATATCAGGAATCTAGAGGCAGGAAGCAGACACACAGTGAACAAAAATGGGCAGCAGTCTGAGGCAGGAGCTATTGTGTCACCTGAATTTGCACCCCGCCCAGGCTGGCTATCCTTTTGGTCCTGAAGGAAGATGCCAAAGTGATTGTTAAACGGTTGCTAGCAGATTGTATTAGCAAAAGGGAGGGGATCCATGGGGCCAGAGAGGAACCATCCTGGCTTTGGCTTTCAGAATGGAAAGGAAGGTGGGTAATTCAGACTGTTGGACAGCAGATTTAATGTCAGTTCCTGGCAGGAACAGAAAAACAAAGGAAACTTATTAAAGGAGCCGTTTGCAAGGACTTAGCATGGGTTCATTAAAAACAGGGAGTGCCAGACTAGAGCCTTTTCCCTTTCTAATAAATGTATTCAACTGGTGCTGAGGCAGCCTGTCTGTAACAGGAGTTATAGCAGTGGATAGAAAGCTAGCCAAGAAATGACAAAGACTTTGACTCACAACTCGCCTCTGACACATTGTCTGTATGACCCTGGGCAAGTCACTTAACTTCTCAATGTTCTAGACAACTCAGTAAAACTATAAATTGCAGAAAAGGTCCTGACAGAAGGTTTGATAGAAGGTTTTTTCTCTTTTGTCTTCCTTTATATCCCCAGCACTCAACTGATGCCTTGCAGTGCTTAAACTTTCTGACTCACAATAACGGATTCTACCAATGACATCACAAGGCCACCCCCCTCTCTATCATTAATAGACTACAAGGAAACATATCTGTGAACATATCTGGAGGTCAGCAAGGCATTGGACGAAATCTCTCCCTAATGGGATTGATCCGGACTGAATGATTTTAGAGTAGGGTGCGTCTGGAGCTGATGGAGGCCATGGAATGCTAATGGATGGATTAATGTGGGCCTGAAGGGAGCTTTCTAGTGAAGCACCCCAGAGCTCTGTCCTTGGCCTGGTTCTGTTCAGCATTTAAATCAATGATTTAGTCTAAGGGATAGATGCATGCTTATCAAGCTTGCTGGTGACAAGAAAGTGTGAGAGGGATAACATTGAATCAGGGGACTAAATCCCCCAAAGACTCCAGTGGGTTAGCATAATGGGCTGAAGCTACCAAGATGAAATGAAAAATCCCGGATCTAAGGTTTTTTGTTTTGCTTTTTGCTTTTCAGTAAATGGCACAAGTGACAGATGAGAGATATGATAGGAAAGTAGTTCCGGTGAGTGGAAAAAAAAAAGGATGTATGTTTTTAGAGGATTGTAAACTCAATGTAAATGAGCATAGTGGTCAAAAGGGCCAGTGTGGACTTGGGCCAGCTAAACCCTGGCCAAGGAAATAGTCCTGTGTTCTGGTTCCATCAGAACATAGCTGGAGAATTCTTTCCAGTTCTGGGTGAAGTATTTAAGGAAGGAAATTGACAGACCAGAGTAGGAAGGAAGAGGGTGACCAAGGTGGTCAAAGGACCAGGAACTATCCCCTTTAGAAAAAGAGACTAATGAAAACACCTGGGAATATTTAGACTGCAGAGAAGAAAAGGAAATGACTTGGAAAATAGGGAGCAGTACAGTGAATGACTAGATAACCTCTGAGGTTCTTCTGAATCTGAGATTCTGGAATTCAAATCTTTATTTGGAAGTTTGTCAACCAGAAGAGGAATTAGGTTTGGCTTGATTAGGCACCAGACCAGAGAAAGAAGTGTACAGGAAGGCTGGTTTGGGCACAGTGTGGGGGACAGCAGCATCCTAGGATGGCCTTCCAAATGTGGGAAGAACTGCCATGAGGAGGAGGAGTGAGTTGCCTGTCACTGGATATTTTCAAGGAAACTAGATGGCCACTGGGTGGAGAGGTTATAGACAGGGTCCATGCTTTGGGTAAGCTTTGTACTAGGTCACCTGAAAGGTTCCTTCTAAGGAAACCAAGCAGCTTTGGTGAAGTTCAGCTAATGCTTTTCTCCAGTCCTATTTCATTTTCCTCCCTTTCCTATCAAATTGGCATCTCCTGACTCTGTGTCAATATATTTGCAGATAGTATATGCTTAATAAATGCTTCATTCATTCAGCTTCAGAGACCTTAAAGCTCATTGAGTCCAGTCTCCTTATTTTACAGATGAGAAAACTGAGGCTAGTATACATTAAGTGACTTAAGCATAGTGACACAGAGTTTTCCATTGATTCTGGTTTCCTCTCAGCCAACCTTCATAGTCTATTCAGACTAACATTTATACCAGTTAAGTGTAAAAATTGGGGCAGCATTCTTTTCAAAAAGATTTCTGGCTTTTCTTTTGTAACTTCCTGACAGGATTTGAACCCAGGTCTTGGGGACACACTTCAAGTTCACTGTTCTATCTACTACCTGCCCTGTGTTGTTTCCTTGAATATTAGTTGAATTTGATTGAATTTACATGTAAAATGGGATCACCAGAATTTTTAGCTTGTAATTCTTCACAAACACGAAATGTATTAAAGCAGCTAAGGAAAGCATGTTTTAAAAATGGAGAGACACATTTGTGCCTTCTGTGGTAGAAACCTTGACAGGCAGTGAGCACTGTGGATAGATTTGCCCTCTAGGTTAATGGAAACTCCCTATCTTTTCTTCTTACTCAGCCGGAGTTCGCTAATGTTTGCTTTTGGTACATTCCACCAAGTTTAAGGACAATGGAAGAAGGACCTGAGTTCTGGGCAAAGCTGAACCTGGTGAGTGAACTGAATTCTGTTCATTGGTAGGTCTGATGATTCAGCAGCCACTGTGTGCTAGACGCAGGAAAGAAAACTCCTTAAGACTTGAACTTTGTCCTCAGAGTGCTTCCAGTTTAAGTATAAGTGATCCATGGTCAGGGAGGATTGTAACTGTAAGAATGAGGAAGAATAACAAGCCAGGCAGGACTGGGGAGGTGGCACAGGGCTAGGGGACACCTTTGTGGCTCTCTTAGTTTGCTTTCAATTTGTATTCTTCTCTCTTCCCTAATATTCTAAGGGTGAAAATGGTGGGAACCCCAGAGTATGTGCTTCTGCAGCAGGTGATGAAGGCATTGGTGGTAAACAGAGAGGAGATCATGAACATTTAGGTGCATCAGGGCCTGGTCATTCAATGGCCATTCAAGACCAATGTACCATTTGGTCCTGGAGGCTCATGTAATCAGTCTCCTTGCTTGTGGGCTCATCCTTCCCTCTTCCCCTCCTCCTGGGGATTCCTAGTGGTAAAGTGAGAGGGTGTCTGGCAGCTTTCTCTCCCTCCTGCCCCCACTAATCAGCCCCTATCCCTACCCGCTGACCCTCTTAAACCTTTGGGGAAGTCTTAAAATTATTCCTTATTGAGAAAATATTGGCCACCTCATCTGCCTGTCATTTGGGGAGAGGGGAGAAAGACCCCAGGGAGGCAGTTAGGAGGGAAAAGGCATTGGCTTCCTTCTCTTTGGAGGGTGGATGGCCACTCTTTGAGAATGTCATCAAGGGGTCTCTGTTCAGGTGCAGGTGGGATTACATTAATGCTGTGTCCCTTCAACTCTGTGACATCTAGGCTTTAAGATTTACAAAGCATAATACTATCTCATTTGAGCCCTACAACAGTCCTGTGAGGTAGGAGCTTTTGTGATTCCCATTTTACAGATGAGGAACTAAGGCTGAGAGAGATTGTCACATGGCTGGTAAGTGTCTTGGGCAAATTGTGAGCTTGGATCTTCATGTAGCCAAGTCCAGCACTCTGTGCACTATGGCGCCACCTAGCGGCCCATCGTGATCTTTGCAACAGTCTTCCCCAGTCACAACTTGTTGGCTATCTCCACTGACAGCCCCATTTGCAGTGCCATATTTTACTCTGAAAATGTTACTCAAATTCGAAAGTTTATCATTTTCATTATTTATACATGACTAATTAAGCTTCTTTGCCTTTAATATAATGTACTTGGACATTATACAAATACTCTACTTACTATCAAAACTGGTGGCAGATGGTGAAGCCAAGGAACGATGAATGATATTCACTGCGTCCATGTCTAGACAGAGCGTTCATTACCTATTTCAGGCACTTAACACTGTCCTTGGGAGTTGTCTTGCATTATCGTCAGATAATGTAGGCAGAGAAGTGCTTAAGAATACATTTCTGATGGTAAGCAACCCATAAAAAGAAATCGGAATGGGAGGAAGGAAGAATTTAATCGTGATCTTTCTGCTAACATTTTTCACTTTGATGGAAAGCTGCTGACATTTCATGGGAGATGGGGGGTGGAAATACTTTGAGCTAAGAGAAAAACCAGTGTTGGACTTTTTTCTTTTTATAAAGTAATATCCCACTGATAAGACTACTTAGAATCTAGTAAAAAGAAGTAGAGACTATGACATAAGTGCTTTCTAAAAATAAGTAATCCTGGATATTTCCATTCTCTTTGTTAGACCTGTGATTTTATTGGTATAAGGAAGTCCTTGATGAGTGAACTCCCTCTATCAGTGCTGGTTGCTACTTTCTCTGCAGTTCATAATCTTAGAGAGTTGCCTAGAGCAATGGTATAAACTCATATAGAAAAAGGAGAAACTAAACTGTGCTTAGGGATCCTTTTTGGCAGCACATTGACACAGAAAATCGCATATTAACATTACCTATGTCCTACTGTATTTGTTATTTATTTTGTTAAATATTTTCCAATTACTCAGGCTAACCTAGGACAATGATTAGGTGTTGTGACTTGTCCAGGGTCACACAGTCAGTCTATTTCAACAACAGAAGTTGACTCTAAGGCCAGATTACTATTCCCTGTTTCACACTGGCTCTTGTAGAGAACAGAAATATAATAAAAATATAGAATAAGACACTTATTAAAAGTGAATGTGGCAGCTAGGTGAAACAATGAATAGAGCACTGGAGTCAGGAGGACCTGAGTTCAAATCCACCCTCAGACACTTGACACACTTACTAGCCATGTGACTTTGGGCAAGTCACTTAACCCCAATTGCCCTCCATCCCCCCCCCCAAAAGCAAATGTTACTTAGCACTCCATGAGGTTTTCTTCTTCTCAACCAGAACCTTTTAAAAAACAGATTGAAAGCCATTGGTCCAATAACCATTGATTAAGCACCTACTATGAATGATGTTTTAGGTACTTGATACACTGTCTGACATACTCTTGTATCCCAAAGTATTTGCCCAGTTGATGTCTGAAACCAGATGATGGCATAGTGGGCAAAATTTTTAGATTCTGGAGTCAGGAAGACTTGAGTTCAAATCCAGCTCGGATACTTACTAGCTGTGTTACCCTGGGTAAGCCACTTAGCCAATGTCTACTTCAGTTTCCTCATCTGTAAAATGGGAATAAAAATAGTACCTAAAAGGATAATTGTGAGAATCAAATGAGCTAGCTTATGTAAAATGCTTTATAAGCCTTAAAAAGTGCTATATAAATGCTCAATAATCTATTAAAGTTATTTACTAAGCAGTATTTTCAGTGAGGAGTTGTATTGAGCTCTGTATGGGAGATCCAGAGATGAAAAGATACAATCTTTGGTCTCAGGAAGCTGACAGACCAGTAAGGAAGATGAGACATGTATGAGAATAAATACACGGTGTCCCCAAAGTCTACAGTTTTAAGCTATTATAGCTACATTAAAATTATTTTAATATAGCTATGTGTTTTATATATAAAGCTATATTGAAGTTTTACTAGCTGAAAACCCCTCAGACATTGGGACACTGTAAACTACAAGGCAGGATTTGATTGGTGACAGAAGCAAGGTACAAAATCCCATAGAAGTTCAAAGCGGGAAAAGGCTAGAGTTCCATTTAATTCAATTTAACAAACATTTATTAAGTAATTAATTGTGGATTGGGCACTGTACTAGGCACTGAGGATACAAACATAGAAATGAAGTAGTCCCTTCCCTCAAGGAGATGAAGAGAAAGAACATTCTAGCCATTGAGGTGTGGAGGCAGGATGTGGAATGTAGTGGGCTTTGGGAATATCAATACGGCAGTTGTATGGAATAAGGAGTGTAGAAGGGATGTGTTAGACAGGAGACCATGTAGGAGGCTGTTGCATTAGTCCAGACAAGGACCTGAGCCAAGGTGGTGGCCATGTGAATGGAGAGAAGGGGATAGATATAAGAGAGAGTCCATGAGACACGGTAACTGATTGGATAGCAGGGATGTGGGTGATGGTTAGGAAAGATGTGAAGAAACTACAGGGTTTCAAGTATGGGAGCCTGTGGGAAAGTGATGCCTTCAAAATGGATTTGTGGAGGAAGACAATGAATTCTGTTTTGGACGTGGTGAATTTAAGATGTCTATGGGACATACAGTTGAAGATATCTAACATATGGTTGCTTCTTTTTCCCTTTATATTTTGTCTTACGTTATTAAAATGCAAGCTTGTAGGGGTGGCTAGGTGGTGCACTGTCTCTGGGGTCAGCAGAACCTGAGTTCAAATGTGGCCTCAGAAACTTACAACACTTACTAGCTGTGTGACCTTGGGCAAGTCACTTAACCCCAGTTTCCCCCCTCCAAAAGAGTTTTAAAAAAGAGTGTAATTGTTGATAGTAAGCACCATCTTGTTTTCCTATATTTTGTATCCCCAATGCTTAGCATAGTACCTTAGCACATAGTAAGTGTTTAATAATTACTCCATCTAAATCTGGGATTTATATGCATATGAATGATAATTGAACTCATAGGAGCTGATGAGATCACCCAGCAAAGGACTAATTATAGGGATTCAGGGACACTCATGGTAGGGGACAGGAAATCAATGAGGGTCCAACAAAGGATGCTGAGAAGGATCAGTTATATATAGCTTATACACACACACACACACACACACACACACACACATACACATAGCAGTTCTGTATTCCTGTTTTAGGGAATTAGGAGTAGGTAGTGTCATAAAAACCCAAGGAAATGAGAATGTCCAGGAGGTGGTGTTAGAAGGTTCAAATGTTTCAGAAAGGTCAGAAAGAAGGAAGACAAAAAGGCTATTGGATTTGGCATTTGAGAGATTACTGGTTAGCCCTCAAAGAGTGATAAGGAAGAAACCTAATTGCAGTTGGATTTAGAAGACAGGGGGAGGAAAGAAAGGAAGTGGAGGGATGAGGGTAAGTAGATTTTTCTGAGTGTGGCTATGGAATGAAAAACAAAAGATGATAGCTTGAGTTGGGGGTGGAGTGAAGGATATTTTTAATGATGAGAAAGAGACAGAGATGAATTTATAGGTAACAGGGAAGGAGTCAGTAGATAGAGACTGGAGATTTGAAAAAAAAAGGGGTGACTGAAGGGAGGACACAGGAAGTGATAGACTCAAGGACACAAGTTGAAGGCTTGAACTTGGGAAAGAGAAGGACCACTGCTTTGTCAAGACTAGAATAAAGGAACAGGGAATATAAGATAATATGGAAAAGGTTTTGAGGTATAGAACTGAGAAGAAGAGGGAGCCTGTAATGGATAGTTTATATCTTCTCAGTATGCTTTTTCATGACATCTTCTCCTCCGAGAAGCTCTGTGAATAGAACTCAGGAAGACCTGAGTTCAAATCTGGTCTTAGACACTTACTAGCTGTATGCCCCTGGGCAAGTCACTTCACCCTGTTTGCCCCAGTTTCCTCATCTGTAAAATTACCTAGGGAAGGAAATGGCAAATCACTCCAGTATCTCTGCCAAGAAAACCTCATGACCAGTATTGGCATCCTATGGTCCATAGGGTCACAAATAGTCAAACATGACTTAAATGACTAGCAGCAACAGTAAATATCCTAAGAGGGAAGGGAGAGGAGGATCTTTGAAAGAGACCAGAGGAGAGGAGAGAAGGTCTGGAGCTGCCACTGTGAGGAGTGTGGGGTGTAGTCAACATGTTTATTGATTCTTGAATGAAGGCAAAAATGGCATGGTTTTCAAAGTTGCACAAGACACGAGGCTGAGAGGGAAAGATAATTCACTAGATGCCAGAGCCAGAAACCAAAGAGGTCTTGATAGGCTAAAGAATTTGGGTTGAATTCAATGATATGAAACATAATGGGGATGTATGCAAAGTCCTGTGCTTGGACTTTCCAAGAAAATTATTGGGAAGGCTTGGCTAGTTCCCATCTTGTCTGGGGACAAAAAGCTCTGGGATTTTTAGGGGAATTCAAGTGTCAATGCGGGTCAACAATGCAAGAGGGTAACCCAGAAAAATGAATATAATTAGTCATTTTAAAATTAATAATTTAGGGGTGGCTAGGTGGTGCAGTGAATAAAACACCGACCCTGGAGTCAGGAAGACCTGAGTTCAAATCCGGCCTCAAACACTTAACACAAAAACTAGCTGTGTGACTCTGGGCAAGTCACTTAACCCCAATTGCCCTCCAAAAAGCAAAAAGATAAAACTAAAAATTTAATACTAAAGTTCAAAGAGGCTTCTGGGTACAGAAGATAGAGAGCTGGCCTCAGAGCCAGGAGCCTCCAGTCCCACTCTGACACAATGGACAATGGAGCCTCTCAAGTCTCTGAGAAAGTCTGGGATTCTACAAGTTGTAGAGAAGGTGTCAGCCTACATAGGGAGGGAGAGTCCTCATCCATATCAGTGAAGTCACAGCTACAGTCCCAAGTAAGAGAGTCATTGTGCCCAGGGCCAGAAAGCTGCTCATTTCACTGTACTTGGACTTGGTCAGACCAAATCTATGGCTTAGACAAGTGCATTGATAGGAGGCAGCTAGGCAGTTCTGCAGTGCACAGAGCCCTGATTCTGGAGGCAGGAGGACTCATTTGGGAGTTCAAATCCAACTTCTGATACTTACTAGCTGTGTGACCCTGGGCCAGTCACTTAACCCTGTTTGCCCCAGCAGTCTATCTGCCAAGAAAACTTGACTGAAATGACTGAACAACAGCAAAGAACAAAGTAACAAGAATGGCAAAGGGCCTTGAGATGATAGCAGTGGTAGCAAGAGAAGCAGCCCAGCTAACATTTATATAATGCTTTACGTTCTGAAAAGTCCTGCGCATGTGTTATTTCACTGGATCCTCAAAAAAGCCCTGGGAGGTAGGTACTTATATTGTCCCCATTTTACAGATGAGGAAATTGAGGTAGAGAAATAAGAGACTTGCCCAGGGTCACACAGATAGTAAGTGCCTGAGTCTGGATTTGAACTCAGGCCTTCTTGACTCTAAATCTAGTTCTCTTTCCTGCTGCACTACATACAGATCACTTGAAGGAACTGGGCACATTTAGGTTGGAGAAAAGAAGATTTAATGGGAACGTACCAATTGTCTCCATGCATTTGAAAGACTGACACATCAGGGGAGGAAAGAGAATTTGTTAAGCTTTGTAGAGCAGAATTAAGGACAAAGATTTAGACTTAGTGTCAGGAAAAAATTCCTTAAGATTAGAATTAACCAAAAGCAAAATGGGCGCCTTGGGGTGGTGGTGGCTTAGCCCTTGTTGAAGGCCAGATGCCCACTTCCAGTGGGAGCTGTCAGGTAAATGTTGGTTAGGTGCAGGTGGGACTTGGGGGCCTCTGAGGTTCTTGCCAACACTGAGTGTCTGTCATTCTGTAATGATCCTGTGCGACATCTAATAGGGAACAGAGATGAAAAGACATGGGGGTCCTAGCTGAATTATCTCTCCCTCTCAGACTTGTGTCTTGTGCAGCTTTGAAAAACCATGCCTCCTTTGATTTCATTCAAGTTTCAACAACCTGTTGACTACACTCCCCATTCCTCATGGTGGCAGAGCCAGACCTTCTCTTCCCTCCTTTAGCTTCTTACAAAGATGCCTCAATCCTTTCCCTTTAGGAGATCTATTGTTGTTGAGTTTTTTTAGTCATGTCTGACTCTTTGTGATCCCGTGGACCCTAGTTTACCAATACTGGCCATGGGTTTTCTTGGCAAAGATACTGGAGTGGTTTGCCATTTCCTTCCCTAGTTTATTTTACAGATGAGGAAACTGAGGCAAACAGGGTGAAGTGACTTGTCATTGTGTCACTGAGTTTAGACTGTATACATTTTTAGACAAAAGTGTCCATTCCTTACTAAATACACCAAACCTGTTGGCTGGCTGGTTGTTTTTTTGTTAAACAGGATTGAGAAAATAAGAATTGTTTTTAGCTCAGGTATTCTTTCATTTCTTTTTCTTAACACATTTTAGTGTATGTGTATGTGTGTGTGCTTTTGTGTGTCTATACATGCACGCACGTGTATGTGTGATGGAGATTTATCACTGCAGTTTATGTCAATGGTATTCTTTCTTAGCCTGTGAGAGCACATGCATGTGATTTATAGCCTGGAGCCTGCAAAAATACCCTTGAAATTTATTTGGGGGTTTATCTTGGATTGAGGAGCTCAAAGAAATAAATAAACTGAAAGAACACTTTGGCTCTCTGATGTAGACTCGTGTCTTGGAGAACTGTCAGCTCTTGTAACCCACAGTATAATAAATGCCATTGGTGACCGTGGGCAAGACAAGAGAGGGGAATTCATCTCCTACCGTGCAGAGGGAGGTGGCACCAGGGGCCCCTGGAGAATACTCAGAAAATATGTTGGGTTCGGGATTCAGCACTGATCAGCCATGTGACAATCACACATATTGTTCTGTTCCTTCCCTACCAGCCCCGGGACCCCACCCCTAATTATATCCTTGCTTCTAAAAACAAACTTATAAAGCCCAATTCTTCCAATACAACTTAATTCAATTTAGCAATTCATTATGCCCTTACTATGTAGTATAATAAAATAACTATAGTACTATGTACTATAAAACACTGTGCTATAATTTAGGGATATTAAGGTGATGTTGATGAAGAAGAAGGAGGCAGTGGAGGAAGGAAGAAGAGGGGAGGAGAACAAGAAGGAGGAAGGAGGAAGATAAAGAGGAGGGGAAGGAGGAGGAGGAGGAAGAGGAGAAAAAAGATGAAAGAAGAGGAGGAGGGAGAGGAGAAAGAGGGAGGAGGAGGAGGAAGAGGGAGAAAGAGGAGAAAGGAGGAGGAAGGAGGAGGAAAATAGCATTTCTAAAGTACTTCATGGTTTGCAAAGTGCTTACAAATATTATCTCACTTGATCCTCACAACCACTCAGTAATTTAAGTGGTATTATTATCCCATCTAACAGCTGAAAAAGTGGAAGCTGAGAGTTGGAGTGAATAGCCCAGGGCCATACATCCAGGTAGTAAGTATCTGAGGCAGTGTTGAACTTGGAGCTCGCTGACTCCCAGCCCAGGTCTCTATCCACTGGGACCTAGCTGTCACCTTAAAGGCAATGCCTGCCTTTGACGTGGTTGTATTGTTTTCATTCACTCATTTCAGTCATGTCCAGCTCTTCATGACCGCATCTGGGGTTTTCTTGGCAGAGATGATGGAGGTGTTTGCTGTTTCCTACTCCAACTCATTTCACAGATGAGGAAACTGAGGCAAGTAGGATTAAGGGACTTGCCCAGGGTCACCCAGCCAGTAAGTGTCTGAGGAGACTGCAGTTCCAGAGTTCCAAATGCCTGTTTATCCTAGACACCTTGGGGTTTACTAAAGACAGTGCTATGCAGTAGAAGACCCAGGACTCAAGTCCTAACGCTGCCACTTAGTACTAGTATGGCCTGAGACAAATTACTTCAACTCTTGGTTTCCTTACATGTAAAATGAGGTATTACATAGGGTAATATTGAAATTCTCTTCCAGATCCAGATTTACGATCCTCTGATTTAATTTATTACTACCTTAGTATGTCACAGTTATTATTGACTAGGTGTTATCAAGGTATATAGAGAATATGCTACCGACCCAGTAGACATTCAATTTAAAAACAATATTGACAACAAAGAACAGTGTCCAAGAGGGGATGACCAGTGTGGTGGGGGGCCTGGCAATCAAGCCACACCAGGATGGGTCCAAAGAATTGAGAGCGGTTAGCCTGGAGAAAAGATGACTTGAAGGGAGGGGAACTGGACATAAGAATTGCCCTCAATATCTGAAGTGC
The DNA here is from genome assembly GCF_028583685.1 of Petaurus breviceps papuanus. NCBI lineage: Eukaryota > Metazoa > Chordata > Mammalia > Diprotodontia > Petauridae > Petaurus > Petaurus breviceps. Next base: position 22,330,887 of record NW_027185797.1, on the reverse strand, counting down.
TGAAATGCAGGCGAGGGAATGGACTTATTCTACTAGACTTCTGAGAACAGAGCTAAGACCTGTGTTTGGAAGGTGCAAAGATGATTGCTTAGGTTTAGAATAAGGAAAAACTTCCTAACCCTAACAGCTACCTCAGAGTGTAATAGACTGCTCAGAAAATAGTAGGGTCTTGAAGCAAAGGCCAGGGAGCCATTTCATGGTTATATCGTAGAGGGATTATTCTGGACTAGAAGGCTTCTGAGGTCTCTTTTCATATCTCCTTATCTGTCCTATTTCTGAGATTCTATTACATATTTGGTCTATAGATGGGTTCAAGTTGTTTATTCTGGTACTTACTAGAAGAGATGGTGTGCTGGACAGAGAATGGACTTCACTCTGAGGAAAACCTGAATTCAGGTCTTACCTCTGTGCATTCTGGCTGTGTAACTTCTCTCATCCTGTAGGCAACTCTTCTAATAAAAATAGAGGGCATTTGTGTAGTGCTTTAAGATTTGCAAAGCACTTCACAAATATTGGATTGGATCCTCATGATGATGTTACAAGGTCGATGCTATTTTATAGATGGGGAAACTGAGATAAGAGTTAGAGAGCTAATAATTGTCTGAGGCCAGCTTTGAACTCAGGTATTCCTGATTACAAGTTCAGCACTCCATACATCATGCCACATAACTGCTTCTCTAAAACAATACTTTACAGAGAAGATACCAATCTTCATTGATAGAGAGAGTTCTCTCATGTAGGTATTCTCCATACAAATGAAATCATAGGTCTGGTAAAAAGAAAAGTAGATAGATAGACCAGTCACATAGACATATAGCTAGCTAGACACACAGACAGACAAACAGGATAAATAGATAGATAGATAGATAGATAGATAGATAGATAGATAGATAGATA
>NW_027185797.1:22285912-22319990 GCF_028583685.1 Petaurus breviceps papuanus | reverse complement strand
TCTTTCTCTCTTTCTTTCTTTCTTTCTTTCTTTCTTTCTTTCTTTCTTTCTTTCTTTCTTTCTTTCTTTCTTTCTTTCTTTCTTTCTTTCTTTCTTTCTTTCTTTCTTTCTTTCTTTCTTTCTTTCTTTCTTTCCTTCCTTTCTTCCTTCCTTCCTTCCTTCCTTCCTTTCCTCCCTCCATCCCTTCCATTTCTTCCCCCCCATTTTTTCCTCTTTCATTTTTCCTTCCTCCCTCCCTCTACTTTTTGAGCAATAAGCATATGCTTCTGGGAAGTCCAGGGATTTCTCCCTCAACTTGGTTCACAGAGGCTATGCCAGCAGAGCACCAGCTTTGACAGGTCCTACAAGATGTAAACATCCTGAGCTCAGTCTTAGCTACAGACTGCATCCTCTGTGGACCATTCTAGCTGACTTCTGCAAAAACTTGTCAGAGAGGTGGTCACAGGAGGATAGATTTTTTTTTCAAACACAGCAACTTTTAAAGATTTATCACCAAGTCAGGGAAGAGGTGGGATCTGCATTAGAAAGGGAATCCTATAGAGAAGCAATATAATATAGTAGAAAGATAATTCAATTTACAAATAGAGTGCCTGGATTAAATTTCTCTCTTCTACTTCCTACCTTGGGCAAGTCATTATACTTTGCTGGACTTCAGTGTCGTCATCTATAAAATGAAAGAGCTTGACTCAACCCCTAAGCCCCTTTAAGACTATAAATGCTTGTTTATTAACTCTTTTTAATCACCAGACATTTATTAAATACTTACTCTGTGCCTGGAATTGTGTTAAGCCCTGGGAATACAGAGGAAAAGCCACATTAGGCTTTACCTTCAAGGAGCTTACATTGCATTACATATATATTAAAGGATCCTAGAAAGGTGATGCCATTAACAGCTGAAGGGACTGAAGTTCTTATGAGGAAATGTGATACTTAAACTAAGTCCTGAAGGAGTCTGAGATTCAGCAGTGAGGAAGGAGACCTTCCGGGGCTTTGGGGACAGCCAGTGCAAGGAAGCTAACCAAAATTCAGCAGCCAGTCCAGATCCAAGTGATCCCAGGACATTGTCCTTCCTTCCTCAATGAGCTCAGTGTTGACTCAGTTTCTCCCTCCTCCCTCTCTCCTGTGCTCATATGCAGGAATTCCATCATGCATATTGATGCTCCTAAACTGCTCCGACTTCCTCACTCCTCAATTGATTCCGTTTCCATGGTCTACTCCCCTTCTTCACCCCTTCACACAGAACTGGCTGTAGCCTTCCCATCTTGCCATCATCCACAAGTGGACCATTGGGAAATTCCTTTATCTGATAATATTTCATCATTCCTTCTTTCCCTATGGCTTATTAACCCTAACACTGTTCTCTGTCCTCATCATCACCAACATTGCCTTCTCCTATTAGAATGTAAGCTCTCTGAGGGTAGAAACTGTCTTATCTTTTGTATTTCCTATATCCCTAGGATTTAGCAGATTGGTGACATGCTAAAAATTGAATAAACTCTCATTCATCCATCCATACTCTCCTTTTCCTAATCCAATGACCTTGTGATTCAGTCCTTTACAAGGATCTTGTGTAGACAGGACAAATACATTTGGAACAGAGGCTCATAAGAACCGTGGGGTCAGGTCCATTCCTCTTGCTTGGCCCCACAGTACCCAATGCCATGCCCTGCCTATGGCACTCATAGGCTCACTGGCTGCCTCCTGGGTGTTCTGCTGGGGAAGCTAAACAGACCCAGGCTGTCTCTCTGTCCTTGAGAATCATCCGTGTGCTCAAGCGAGTAATTAGGAGATGTTAATTGCCACCAACTGGGACATTCCTGGGGACTTTCACTAATATTTGACATCGTAAAACAAAGGAGGAGGGGGTAGGAGGGCTTTTCTACACTGGGCTAGATTAGGTTTTTCACCTCCATTTCTGAGTCCCTTTGCTAGTGCCATTCACGCCCCCTGGTGGCACTTTTTGGTTCTTTCCATCTTTGAGCTGTAAAATGACTTGATGAATCTGAACAGGGAGATTGTTGGTGGAAAGCTTCAGTCACATCTCAACCAGCAGGCAAGAGTGTCTGAGTCTGCCAGACAGAGAAAGGGCTCCCTTAGTGGGGAACTGGGGGTCATGAGAGATTCAGAGAACTCCAGCCACATGTCTGCATGGCTTAGATGGGGGTTTATTCTCAGTTTGAAAAAGACAGCAGATTGTCCTTTGGTCATTTCAGCTGCATCTCCCCAAGACAGGGCATGACAAATGTCAGTGGTATCATCTTCAAACAGAAATCGCAGCACATGTGTGTGCACGTGTGTGTGCTCGCATGCGTTCGTGTATACACAGAGCTATCAGTAGATGAAATTTGAAAGTCGAAGATATCTATCTTTTGTCGTTATCTTCCCCCTCTCCCCTCACTCTTCCCATCATCCCTCTCCTATCTTTATCACCCCAGATGCTGAAGGGCCGCTAACAGCTATGCCCCCATCTGGCCCTCCCCACCCCCCATCCCCACACAGACAATGCCGTGTGTGCCTGGCCATGCACATCTGAAAAGTCACACGTCCCTTGTCCCATCCCTTCAGCCCCTGCTTCTGTACTTTACTGACTTGATAGGAAAGACAATTTTGCATAGTGGATAGAATGCTGCACTTGGAGTCTGGGAGACCTAGATTCAAATCCTACCTTAAACACTCATAAGCTGTGTAGCCCTGACCAGGTAACTTAACCTCCTTGTGCCTCATAGGGGCTTGGACTCCATGACTTTCCAGCTTTACTCTTATAATCCCATGATAAAGGAGCTCATGTCAATATGTTTGGTTTGGGTGGGGTTCTGGGTGGGAGAACTGGACATGTAATTTCATAAGTATATTTATTTATGGGAACTTCCCATGAGGAAATGTCCTTTAACAATGAGGATTGGTGCCTGCTCTGCAACTTAGAGGTCTCAGAGTTATCTGGGGGTCCTGAGACCTTGGGTGACTTGCCATGGGTCCCCCAGACATTATGTGTCAAAGGCAGCTCTCTGTCCACCACTCTACCCTGCTTCTGAGGAGTTAGTCAGTACTAAACAGTTAATGGTACCCCTCCTGGATAACATATTTGCATTTTTAAAAGACAAATAATACTTCAGTCCAAAGAATTATGATAGGAATTTTCGGCGCTCCATAGAAGGCTGGTGAGGAAAATATGGAAGGGGTTAGGGTGCACAGTGGATAAAATGCTGGGCCTGAAGTGAGGAAGACTTATCTTCATGAGCTCAAATCCAGGTTCAGACATGTAGTACCTGTGTGACCCTGGGCAAGTCCCTTAACCCTGTTTTCCTCAGTTTCCTCATCTGTAAAATGAGCTGAAGAAGGAAATGGCAAACCACTCATGTTTTTGTCAAGAAAACCCCAAATGGAGTCTCAAAGAGTTGGACATGACTGAATAACAACAATAACAGATATAAAGAAGTAACCCAAAGTAGGAAGGAGGCCAGTAATAACAACTCTTGAGGGTTTATTATTGTTAAAAAAAACACCTTTTGTTACTAATAAATTGTGCACATTATTAGAATGATTACCTTTTAATACTTGAAGAAGCAATGAGTCCAATCAATGTGTGTATACCATTAGAGATGAAGATCATAACTCCTTGACAATGTTATAAATAGTCTTCAAAAGAAGTTGATGTCACCCAAGTCTCATTCCCCATGGCCAACCTATTTTCATGGCTGTTTCTTAGACCAGAGCTTCTTAAACTTTTTCCACTCGTGACCCATAATTTAAGAAGCTCATACAACCCATTACTGAGTAGGACCCCCCTTTGCTGACAAAGTCTTCACAAATTCAATGTCACTTCCGCCCCTAATGAGGCACTGAAGGAGAACTTTATTTGAGCATTGTAATTAGTGAACACTGACAACAATTGAGATCAATATAATAATTACCACAGTTTTAATTTACTCTTGTCTCTAAGAGGGACATACTCATGGTATGAATGGGAAAGAGCTGGACTCCATGTCAGAAAGATGTGGGTTCCAATCTCATCTCTGACATTTATGACTCTAAAACCAAAGGACCCTCTGAACCTCTATTTTTGAATAAATGGATGGATGGATGGATGGATGGATAGATGAGTGAATAGATAGATGGATGTGAATGGATGGTTGAGCTTTCTCTGGCCCCTGGCATAGCAGTCCACCCTGTTTGACCCATATGGAAGACCAAGGAAGTGAGTTCACATACTTGTATGCATTTTACATGTAAAGTTGGAATCACTTCCCAGTTCCAATATCTGCACTTATTGACACCAGGGTGTTAAGCAAATCTTTAATTATGGGACTTTCAGGTCTGCATTCAGTTGACTGAATCTCCTCTGACTAGCTTGTTTCTTGTCAATATTTCGACTAAGTCCTGTGTCCCATAGGTTTTCCATGACTTGGAAACAAGAGAAGCAATAGCCCAGCACTGAATGCATATTCTTTGAGCTTTTGCACTGTTTATATCTGAGACTGAGAGTTTGCTCCATCACTGGATAGATCTTCTTGGTCAGCTTAGTTACAGGTGAGACAGAACTCTGCCCAATAGTAACACTTTCCATAACAAATATAGGAAATAGAAAGATTTGGTTACGGGAAGAAAATCTCACCAAGGACCTCTTATTTCTCACATGCTTCTGGACCTTATAAGATCATAGGTTTAGAGCTGAAAGGGACTTCAGGGATCATTCAATCCAACCTCCTTTTTCACAAGTGAAGAAAATGAGGCAGAGAGGTTAAATGGCTTGCCTATGCACTCGAGTAGTGACTGTCTGTAGCAGCAAGCACCCCAGTGTTCCCAGGGTTCCTGCTCACACAGGTTCTTGGATCTGCTTTGATAAAGGAAAGCAACTCAAAATGGGTTAACAAGCTTACTTTAATCAGTCAAACATGTATCGTTTACCTTGTTCAGGGGAAAAGGTCAGCACCCCGAACTTCAAAGTATACAGGCAGAATTATCAAGACAGAAACAGATCAAGTAGACAGATTTCCAAACTGTCCAACCATTACATCCATACCCAGTCAACACCTGGGTTTTTCAAAGCCGGGGGGGCTCTGGACAATGGCTTTTTAGAATACGGATCAAATCACAGAACACTTCTCAAAGTGAGCCCCCAAAGCAAAGCTACACATCAGGGCTTATATAGCCTTCTCCTGGCTCAGAGAATGTAACAACCTTCTGGACCCACTGGCCAATCAAAAAGTATCTACTGAAAAACAAGCCTCCCACCCCAGGTTTCAGGTGCACTTTAGCCTAGGGGCAGGGAAGATCTTCCAAATTTGCATTCCCATTACACTGTCTGAGGCAGGATTTGAGCTTGGATTCCTGATTCCCAGTCCAGTACTCTATCTACTGCCCCTCCTGGCTGCCTCCATGGAATTTTTCCAGTTGTAATACAATTGACCAAATTGATCATGGCATCATTTTATATATATGGAAATTGGACTTTATAGAAGCTAAAAGGGAAAGATAAATTCCACTTGACAGCCCCTCAAATATTTGAAGACAGCTATTATTTCTCCCTTGAGTTTTCTCTTTTCCAAGCTCCGAGTCTCCAGTTCCTTTAAATGATTCTCATATGGCACAATATCAAGGCCCTCCACAATCGTAGTTGGCTTCCTTTGGTAACCTCTAGGTTCCCTCTAATCCTTTGCTGTGATTGTTGTGCAATCTGACCCTATATTCATCCCAAGGCTCTTTCTAATTCATCTTGAATCTTTCTTGGGACCAGATGACTTTGGGACTTCCCTGAGATTGGCTCTGAGATTGAGTTAAGAAGAATGGATGAATTCAGATAACAGAATCATAGAATTTGAGAGTTGAGATGGACCTCAGTGGCCACCAAGTCCAAATCTATGATCGAACACGAATGCTCTCTACAGTATAACTAATAAATGGTCAGCTAGGCTTTGCTTGAAGGCCTCCAGGGGCCTTTTCCCACTTCCTCCCAAGGCAATCCATTTCATTTTTGTAGAACTCTCCATGCAGGTGGTTTTTCCCTACTGAGGAGCAGAAAGCCACCTTGCTGCAACTTCCATCCATTGTTCCTTGTTCTGTCTTCTGGGCCCAAAGCAAGCAAGACTAATCCCTTTTCCTGATGGCAGCCCTTCAAATGCTTGAAGACAGCTATCATGTCCCCTCTGAGTGTTCTCTAGTTCATAACCAACAACTGAAAGAAGATTGTACTTGCCACAATGAAGAGTGAGTTTCCCCAAAGCAAAACCCAAGTCAGTTTTAGATTGCATTAGCTCTTAAGTCCTTATGGTTGATGGCCTCATATGCTTATATTGTCCATTCCTAGATTTCTCAGTGATCTCATTTAGCAGGAGTATTGAACTGCTGGTCAATTATTTTTACTGAGTCCTAAACATTAGGAGCTATCCAATCATGTCATATAAACAAACTTCTACTTTGTAATCCCCTGTAATGGGGCCAAGAAAATGCCTGTTAAACTAAAATTTTCTCTGTGCAACCTCAGGCCAAGAGTATTTTTTTTAATCGTGTCAAGGGAGATGGGATTTGATTAGCCCTTTTTTGTGGACCTTTTTATAAATGGAAGAATTTTCCTTAAATTGATTTTAAATTGTATTTTGGCAAGAAACTTAAAAATGTTATTAAGCTTCTTTAATTACTTTGCTTATTTTGTGGGAATGAATATGCTGAGAAAAAGGCAAGAGTTTGTATTTGGAAAATGTTGTTAGAAATATCAAGTGACCTTAAATACAGAATGTCTCAAAAGGCTTCAAACAGCACTAAGACTTTTGGGACTCTATTTCCATATGGAATAATGCTGAATGAGAGAATTTATCTAATATTTTGCAACCATTCTAACTTATAAAATTTTGATTCTGGAAGAGTTGTAGCCCCCAAGAGATTGGCTTCTGTGGAATAAGTTTGTTGAATGGTGTTTTCATCTTTCCTATCTATCTTATATCTTCATATTCTAATAATATAAATAAATCTTTTCTAGGTAAAGGAAGCATATTGTTTGCTAGCACAAAGTTTTTCAATAAAAAATCCCCTTGGACTGTTTCAGCTTAGTCAACCAGCTTTAGTTTCATTTGCTTGTCAAGTTTTGGTTGATAAATTTCATTCGATGAATTTAGCTAGTTAATTTTTAAGTTGGTGTGAAATTGTTGTACTTGGGAAATGACTGGCTCCAGGCAGCAGATTACCAATGAACTTTCCTTGGGTTTAGGTTTATATATTTTAAGAGTGGGTGGAGGGGACAAGGGAGAAATGTGTATGTTGAATGAAGACAAGATTATCTCCTACAAAGTTCTAGCTCATGTTTTGAGTTTCCCTGTAGTGAGGTGTCTATTAGCATTTTCATGGTAAAACACCAGTTTCAGAGATCTGTAACTTGACTTTAAACATCAACCAATCATTCAAAGAATATGAACAAATAAGTCTCAAAAAGAGAATTGAAAACTTTTTACAATCATATTAAAAACGCTTCAAATCACTAACAATAAGAGAAATGCAAACCTAAACAACTTTGAGGTTTCACCTCATACCCTACAAATTGACAAAAATAGAGGACTTATCATATCCTATGAACAATGGAAATACTTTGCTCTGTTGAGTTCCACATTCCAAGCATCCCAAAGCACTCCAGACTCATAGCTACCATCTTGTAGTTTGAACCCACCACAGATGTGAAAACAAATAGTAATTATTAAAGAGGGAATCCCTTGATATTCCAGTGGGTGCCCCTTTTTAATCCCAAAGATGCATATGAGCATCCAGGCTTACATGTCCCTGCTGAGTCTCTGCTGAAGGCATGAACAACTACCCAAGAAAAGGTCATATGGCATTGTGAGTGTGGTGACCTCCTTCCCCTCAGACCCATAGCACCTGAATATGCTACCAGAGGTCAAAGTCCAGGTCCCTTTTTCCCTTCTCATGGCATTATTTCCTTGATTTTCCTCCAGCTTCAGGGACCATGTGTGGGTTCCTGTTCTCCCCCAAGAAGCTCCTGCTCCCCAGGAGCTCCCAAATGTTTTTTAGAAGACTGGAATCAGGCTTCTCTCAAACTCTGGGTTGCTAAGAGGGCAATATTCATAGCTATTGCTGACCTCAGGAAATCCTCTTTATCTCCCTAGGAAGCCAGCTTTTGGGATTGTGTTGCTCAGGAAATCCCCACACATCTATTGCAGGAGCCTAGAGTTAAGATGCCCTAGATATTCCTTCCAGAAGTCATCATTCAGAACCTTTTGGTGCCCGGGCATAGGGGGAGGAACAGGTTTTGGCAGTCGGAGCATGCCTGCCCCTACTATGTGCCTCTCCCCAAGGCAGTCATGATTGGCTTCTAGATCTTCTACTCTCTCAGCATCTCTTCACTGAAAATCAAAGGGATTCAACAGAGCTAGGGGGTCCATATACTTTCTTTCATAAAAAGAGAGGAGGGGAACAAGCATTTTTTTATTCTTAATTTATTGAATACAACAAGCATTTCCATAACATAGTACAATAAAAAAGATGATTGCACATGAAACTGCAAATCTGCTGTGCACAACTTGCTATGCCCTTCAAATATACAACAAAATCATTGTGTAAATTTCTTTTTTTTTCTTCCCTCCTCTTCCCCCTTCCCCCCAGATATGGCTACCATTAGACACAAGTGGGCATTATATACATATATACGCACATATACACATACATATATGTATATATGTGTATGTATGTATAAAATTGTTCTATACGTACTTCTATTTATCAGTGCTTCCTCTGGATGCAGAGTATCTTTCTACATACATCCTCTATAGTTAATTTGGGCATTTGTAGTCAAAATAACTTATTCACTCAGTCAATCTGAAAACAATATTGCTGTTACTATATACAATGTTCTCTTGGATCTGCTCATTTCGTTCTTCATGATTTTGTTCAAGTCTTATCATGTTTTTCTAAAATCATTAAGTTCATAATTTCTTATAGTGCAATAATATTCCATCATAATCACATCCTACAACTAGTTCAGCTATCCCCCAATTGATAGGCATCCCTGAAGTTTCTGGTTCTTTATCACCAAAAAGACAGCTGCTATAAATATTTTAGAGAATGTAAGTTCTTCTCCTTTTCCCCCAAGTAGTATTATTGCTGGGTCATAGGGTATAATAGTTTAATAACTCTTTGGGCATAATTCTGGATTGCTCTACAAGATGGTTGGAACAAACATTTATTAAAAACCTACTATGTGCTAGCCACTGTGATAAATTCTTTACAAATAGTTCATTTGATAAGGCAGTGTAGTTGTGGTAGCCAACTCATTCATCTTGGAGGGAGCCCCAGTCATTGATGCTTAATCAGGAGAGCTCTTTAGTCCTTCTAACAAAGAGGCAATGGGTTTAATCCTGCCCCCCAAAGATAGAGGTTTTTTTCCCAAACAAAGGTTTTCTTTTGCTACACACACACACACACACACACACACACACACACACACTTGTGTAACCCATAATATCCTTGTGTAGGAATCTCTCAAGGAGGAAATGCCCTCTACCAAGGAAGCTTGGCAGCTGCTTTGAAATGTTTAGTCTCACAGAATTGCCTAGGGACACTTAAAGGTTACTTTTTCAGGGTCACACAGTATGATTCAGTGGGGGGCACTTGAACCCAGGTTTTCCTGTTTCCAAATTTGTCTTTCTGTCTTCTACCCCATGCTGCCCACCCCCTCCATTTTTTCTCTTGCTGGCATCTTCTGTCTCTGACTTACACTCATTTGTTCATTGTTTCTTTCATTCATTCATTCATTCATTCATTCTTTCTTTCTTTCTTTCCTTCTTTCTTTCTTTCTTTCTTTCTTTCTTTCTTTCTTTCTTTCTTTCTTTCTTTCTTTCTTTCTTTCTTCCTTCCTTCCTTCCTTCCTTCCTTCCTTCCTTTCTTTTTCTTTCTTTCTTTCTTTCTTTCTTTCTTTCTTTCTTTCTTTCTTTCTTTCTTTCTTTCTTTCTTTCTTTCTTTCTATTCTTTCCTTCCTCCCTTCCTTCCTCCTTCCCTCCCTCCCTCCCTCTCTTCCTTCCTTCCTTCCTTCCTTCCTTCCTTCCTTCCTCCCTTCCTTCCTTCCTTCCTTCCTTCCTTCCTTCCTTCCTTCCTTCCTTCCTTCCTTCCTTCCTAATTTCCTTCCTTCTTTTCTTCCTTCTCTGTCTCTCTCTTTGCATATAAATACATACACACATATATAATATATATGTATATGTATGTATCTCTATATACATATTTACAGATATATCATTCCGCCAAGTTTCTGTTACTAGGTCTCTGGATAACTTTATATGATGTTATCATGTCATTTCTGAATGAAAACAAAATTGGATTGCCAACTATTTCTATAGCTTCTGTTCTGCTCCCTGCTCCTTAATTCCCTTGTTGCCAGGAAGATCTGATGGAACTTATTTTAGTTTCTCTTATCAGGTCTCCATTTTGGCAGCTATGTTTACACCAGCACTGAATGTTGCTCACTAAAATAGTTCCTCCCCCCATGTTCACCACCCCCCGCACTTCCCAATAAAAAAAAGGAAGAAAGAAAATGACAAGATGATTGCTGAAATCATTCTCTTAATTCACATTTCGGAAAGCTTCCCATTTTTATAAATAAAGCCTGACTTCCCCTTTCCTTCCCCCAACATGAGAAAACATAATCAAGTTAAAACATCTGAATTTCCCCCAACTCCTCATGCTGTAATTCTCCCCTATGCCTGTAATTCTCTCCCTTCTTATCTCTGCCTCCTGCCCCCCTAGCTTCCCTCAAGACTCAGCTGAAGTCTCACCTTCTGCCAGGAACTGCTTCTAGTCTTCCATAACCTCAGTACTTTCCCTCTGAAATTTGATCCAATTTTTCCTGTCTATTATCTTGTTTGTAAAGAGTTATCTACATGATGTCTTCCCTATTAGACTGCGAGCTCCTTGAGAGCTGGGACTGACTTGTATCTTTCTTTATACCCTCAGCCCTTAGCACAATGTCAGACACAGAGCAGGCCCTTAATGAATGATTATTGACTTGAATTTAGAAGACATTATATAACATTAGGGATTAAATAGTCATTTACATATTATTTGCTTCCAAAAAAAAATTCCTCATAGTGTTTCCTTGAATAGTGAGCTCTCCATTTTCATTCAGAATTGAATCTAATTTTAATTTATACTCTGTTCAGTAGAACACACTGTATGTGGAAAGAGAGAACAGAGGCTGCTTTCCCCAGCCCCTCCAGAATGGGATGCCAACAAGAGATATGATGGGTTGAGATTGGCTGAGATGGCATTGTAAAAAAAAAAAATGCTGGTGCTCTTTAGTCTGTTTCCCATTCACCTCCTCCCCACCTCCAAGAAGCCATCATTTGCTAGCCTGGGCTGACGGACCGTTTCAGTCATGCTCAGAGCCACTGCAGTCATAAGCCCAGACAGAGACGCTGGGTAAATACAATGTATTTCGGTTAAATAGACCAAACCGAGTGAATAAAATGTGATATTTACCCAGTGCACCCATGGCCATCATCAGCTTGTCTTATCCCTCTTGCTGCTGCACGTATCACTACTCTAATCAAATATAAGCATCTGCTAGAAGCAAATAAACTCTGTTCCCTGCAAATACAAATTCTCATGAACACCTGAAAATGGTAATGAAAAGGAGAAGTAGAGTTAGGCACCGGAATGCTCTCTGATTCTGCTAGGGCCCTAGGCATTCAATTAAACACTAATTTATATGCCAATCTCCAATGGATTATTAAAAATAATAATGATAACTTATAGAGAACATTGAAAAATAATAAGATGATTTGTAGATAATTCTGTATATTGGCTAGGGGAAAGACTCAGGCAAGGCTTATCATTTTTGTTTTTTAATTGAAGAATTACTGGGATTCACAAGGGAATTAGGGAAATAGTTTATAAATATTAATACAAGAATGATAACATCTGGGATGAAAGGGATTTTGGTGGACATGCATCCAAGAGTCTCAGACACATTTTGCAGATGAGGAAACTGAGGACCATGGCAATTAAGTGACTTGCTTGCCTAAGCTCATTACAGCCTGAATCACTGAATGATGGGATTCATAGAACGTTAGAGATGTAAGGGCTCCTTGAGAGATTATGGGATCATAGACTTAGTCCTGAAAGGGACCATAGGGAGCCATCAGATTCACTCCCCTCATTTTAATAGATGAGGAAACTGAAATACAAGCAGTTAAATGACTCATCCAGGGTCATTCAGCTAAGTGTCTGAGGTAAAGTTGTTCTCTTTTATTTTGGAGGTTTTTTTTCACACACTTGGACATATAAATTTCAGATCCCGAAGAATTCTTGTGAGAATAGATTTTAAAGGATTAATATTGAAAACCTGTAATTTTAAAAAAAAATTAGTACTTAGATTCATTCATGTAAACAATTAACACCCCTCATACCTATTACATTCTCAACACTAATCATTTACCTTATCTCCCCTCCTCTGAGGTATCCAAAGTCCACCAGAAACTTTGATTTGAATCTCAATATTTTCCCACAAAAGGTGGGGAGAGGGGCTGTTCTCTTCCTTTATCAGATTAGTTCATTGTTTAGGTTTTGATGGCTTAGAATGAGTGTAGATAGCAAATATTTTCTGTTCTAGTCAGAAATTTGGGGGTCTTTTCTTCCCAGGTTGATATTTTTGTGATGGTAAATTAAGCCATTTTTCATCTCGGTCTTACCTAGTCCTTAATCATTGAATGGGTGTTGCTTTAGACAAACTGCGACCTGGGAAAGACTATAATTTAGAAAGGCCAAAGTCACCCCCTGCATCCCAGGCCATCAGCAGTTGCCTTGACTTTTGTCTTGCCACTGGACTTTAATGACTCTGGAGGAGAAAGTGCAGCTGTGCCTCACTTAAATCCAATTCACACACAAGGCAAGACATCGCCCTTGTGATGTCACCGGTCCTCTGGAAATAAAGGATCACCACCAACAGCCCAGTGGTGCGTTCATTTATTTTCCTTCTCCCCCAAACTCTCACCAATAAATACCACCTGCTCCTGATCTGTTGCAAAAGCACAGGACTAAATTTAAAGGACAAAGCTTCCTTGTCTAAGGAAAGAGCCTTTCAAAGAAAAAGATGGGTTCTTCAATGCTTGTGCCTAGCTACGTGGTGGTCAACTTGCTAGGAACAGACAATGGTCTCAGAATATATCATCCAGGAACATAACTGCTTTCTCTGACTGGGCTACATATCATCACAGACTACTTCCTGGGGTTTCAAATATACATGGCTCTTAGGGAATATCTCTACAGACTGGCAAAATGTCCAGGAAGCACAGATTCCAAAAGTCTCCTAACCACTGACAGAGAAAAAGGAATAAGCCCAAGAAACCAGACCAATGTCGCTGGGCTACTTGGACATGTCTGTGAATTCTACTTGGCTTGGTCTCTCCCTCATTTTTTACATCCAGACCCTTTGAAACCAGGAGAATTATGTTGACCAATCTAAAGCCATACACCAGCAACATTCATGTTCATTCTTTCCATCAGCACAGTGCCTGGCACATAGTAGGTGCTTAATACATTTTTATTCCTTCTCTCTCCTTTTCTTCCATGAAAATAGTCCATCCAGTACATCCCAGGACACTAAATCACTAAACATTCTGTTCTAACTGGTATTTTCCCTCTGGCACTATGTCCCTGCCATGTTAACCTTTCTATTGCATTGACAGTCATACCATCTGCCCTTATCTATCAGAATGACGTGTTGTAAGGATAAAATAAGATTATAGACACTCTTTCGGCTATAAAAAGAAGTTTATTATGTTCATCCTGATCCTGACAGCGTGAGGAGGTGGAATCTATCATTAGGTGCCATGTGACGCAGGTACAAGATTGCCTCTCTGAGGAGTGGGACTGGGGAAAACGGTGAGGTGGATTGTTCATTTTAATAAATTTGTGACATTTGATCATAAACTCTCTTAAAGTTGTACGGAAATAAGTTAGCATCCTGCAGTTGGGTAGGCTTCCGGATGAAGTAGCCCAGGAGATGGATGCCTGGAAAACAAAACGCCTTAGCGTTAGTAAGAGTGGCCAAGCCGGCACTTGCTGTGTCTCCGTCTTTATGCTCGCTGCCGAGTGAGAAGGGACTCAAAACACGTTCTAGCTGATCCCAGCGTTTGGGAGGGTCATTGAGGCCGTACCCTTGTTAACTCTAAGCATTGTTAGATTCTCTGTGACAGTGACGGAGGGGAGGTTACACATTTTAAACTGTCAGTGATAAATCTCAATTATCTTCGGTAATGGGGAATGGCTGTAAAGTACAAGATGGCTTCAGTCACTTGAGAGGTCTGGGTTTGCACTCAAGAGACCTTTTTCATTCGTTTACTTCTTCCTAGGAACTCTGACTGCAATTAGGGTAAGTTATCGGGGGAGAGCAGTGCCTTACATGCAGTCTTGGGGTCCAAACAATCAACCTTCCTCTAGGACATGTGAAGAGGACAAATAGCATTGCACCTACAGAGATTACATAATTTGATCCTCAAAACAACACTGTGAGATAAATGCTATATTATCATCTTTGTTTTACCGATGAGGAAACTAGGGTCAAGTGACTTCTTCAGCGTCACAAAGCCAGTAAAGATCTGAGGCAGGATTTAAACTCTGGTCTCCTTAGCTCCAGGTCCTGCAATCTAGCTACTCTACAACCCAAGTGTCCCAAGACAATCTCTGATCTATTCATAGTGACTAGAGCTACTGGGGCAGCTAGGTGGTTCCATAGTGCAAAGAGTTCCAGGCCTGGAGTCTGTAAGACTCATCCTCAAATCTATCCTTAGACACTTACTAGCTGTTTCCCTGAGTAAGTCACTTAGTCCTGTTTGCCTCAGTTTCCTCAACTGTAAAATGATCTGGAAAAGAAAATGACCAACCACTCTAGTATTTCTAAGAAAACCCCAAATGGGATCAGAAAGAGCTGGACATGATTGAAATGACTGAGTAACCACAGAGCTACACCAAAGGCAATTGGTTGACTACAACTCTAGGGAAGATGGACTTTTGGGTGAACCAACCATATCTATCAAGTGGTTCTGTTGGCATGTACATATACATATATGTGTATTATGTGTGTATATATTTTTTATATTTCTGTATTTTACAAAATGTATTTAGATACATTTAATATTTATATATTAATATGCTTATATTTTAAATTTATGTATTCTTATTTTCTATATTTCTATAAAATATATTTATGTGTATGTGTTTATATATGTGTGTGTGTATATATATATGTATATGTATATGTATATAAGTTTACCTTTTTCCTCATGTATTTTTGCCAGAATAAGCAGAGTGGAGAAAAGTGAATATAGAGAGAATTTCTCCCACTATCTCCTATCCCATGCAATTAATGGCCATTTGTGGCAGAAGCACATGGTCTCCTGCCTAAGAAGGGGGCATTGAAAGCATTATAGACATCAGTCTGCAAGGGCCCTTAGAGGTCATCTGGTCCAGTTCTCTCATATTACAGATGAGGAAATTGAAGTGTTTAGAGGTTAGATGTTTCCCCCAAGGGCACACAGGTAGTAAGTGGCTGGACTAGCATTTGAAACTAGGAAATAATGAACCAATGTTCCTGAAAATGCTCTGTCAACTGGAAAGCATTATTCAGGTAGAAGCTGGTATTTTATTTTTGTTCTACTTCATTAAATAAATCGCTTGGAACTATATCCAAGATCCAAGACTCCTAAACACACACTGAATGCTGGTCTTTAGCAAATGAATCTGGGTGCCACATTTTAAAATGGGCATGGATAAGGACCAGCCCTGTGCTTTCATTGAAGAGGACTGTGACATCAGGTGGAGGATGCCATGACATGCAAGTGAATTGCATTTAAGTGAGGGAGGGCTGTGCAAAGTCAACAGCCTCACTTTCTTCTCTGGATTCATCTGGGTCCAGTGGCAAGATATAGTGGGAAGCCCCAGATATGGTGGGAGACCTTGGCCTTTTGAAGTTAGGGTCTTTAATAGGTCTCAGTTTGAATGAGGCAACGCCCTTTCAGTGATTAAGGCTAGGTAAGAAATGAGGCGGAGAATGACCTTTTTTACCTAGTCAAAAAAAAATCAGTCTGGGATTGGAAGACCCTCAGGATTTCTGGGAACTCTACATAAGGAACCACTTCATAATAATAGAAGCCATCCAGAGTAGTGGTAGTTCTGGTAGTGGTAGTAGCAGTGGTAGTAGCAGGAGAAGCAGCTGCAGCAATAGTAGCAGTGGTGGTAGTACTAGTAGTAGTACTAGTCATGTTAATAATACTAACTAGCATCTATACATCACTTTAAAGTTTGCCGAGTACCTTACAAATATTATCCCACTGACCTTCACGACATCCCTAGGACATAAATGCTATTATCATCCCCATTTACAGATGGGGATCACACAATGCCTAAGGTCAAAGTAAAACGGGCTTCCTCAGTACGCTGTGAGTTGCTTCTCCCTTGACCAGTGTTTAAGCAAAGGTTGAATGGATAGATGGTAGAGGTCATCCATTTTCAAGTCAATTTTCAAGACTGTGGTCCCTCGCAATTCTGGAAATCTCTGAGTGTTTGTTACAAGAAGACTCCATGTGTAGGTTTCACTCCTTTCCCCATCAGACTTTTTTTGAAAATTACTCCAAAGGAAAAGAAGCTAATTTGGCCAAAGCGTCTTGAAGCTTCAGGAGATGCCAACCACTAGGGAATGATGGGAAGGCAAATTTCAGAAGGAGAGGGAAGAAATAAAGGGTTTAGTGAGGAAACCGCAGAATGCCCCTTCCCAGAATAGCCTCAAGGCTCCATTCCTTTCACTGATCCAGTCTTCTTTCCATGTCTTCTAATTTACCTCATTCTCCCTCCCCTTATTGGCTGCTGCTTTAAAGGTCAGGCAAGGAATGTTGATTCAGGTGCTGGATTCTTTTTTCTTTTTTTTTAAGAACTACAGAAAGGCATGTCTGAGCCCTTGCTATCTGGATCAGCACAATATCCTTGAGAGAGAGAGAGTTGAAGCCACGCAGAGGGAATTCTACTTCCTTTGCCCCCAGTAAATAAATAAATCTCATTGAAGAGATTGAAGCAGTTTGCCTGCACTGTTCTAAAATGTCCAGGCAGTGAACATTGTTCCCTGTGAGTCTAGTAAGAAACAAACTGTGTTATTTATTATTCTTTCTGCTTCAGCACAAAGGAGAAAGGGACCTTTAGAGAAACAGCTGGTACTACCACTCAGTGCCATGAGGCAATATTTGGTCTAGGAGACCTGGAATAGAATTCTAACTCCACTGTTTACCTTTCTATGACTCAGTTTTCTTCTCTATACAATGGGCTTGGGAAGGCAGCGTAGTTCTATGGAAAAATGAATAGATTTCATGTCAGAGGATCTAGGGACTCAGTTTTCTTCTCTATACAATGGACTTGGGAAGGCAGCATAGTTCTATGGAAAGATGAACAGAAATAAAGTCAGAGGACATAGGATAAGACTCGCTTTCCTTTATTGTAAAATGGAGTTAGGAAGGCAGCATAGCACCATGGAAGTATGCAGAGGACTGATGATGAGACAGTTAGGTAGCCCAGTAGGCAGAAGACTGGACCTGGAGTTAACTTGACTTCAAATCCTGCATCAGACACTTGCTAGCTGTGACTGGGCAAGTTTCTTAGCCTCAGTTTCCCTATCTGTAATGTAAGGAAGTTGGATTCTGAAATTAATTCTAGTCCTAACTCTATGACCTATGACCCTCTTGCTTGGTTCCAAACATGAGTTTTACTTATTTACTTACTACATGTGGTCTTGGGCAAGAGGCTTGACTTCTCTGGGCCCCCATTCCTCCTATGTATCAGAAGGGATTGCACTAGAGGCCTCTAAAATCCCTTCTGAGCTCCAGATCTATGACTCTGTAGCTACATAAACTCTAGAGACCCTTCTTGATCCTTTGCCCTCCCAGGTACCTTCCATCTTGAATCTGGGACCTGATTACCTGGAAGGTTTCTTCTAGCTCTAAATCCTTCATCAGAAGATATCTATAATTCCTTCCGGGCATAAATCTATGATCCTCCACACCACCAGGAGACAACAGAAGAGGACTTCAGTGGCCAATACTTCCACTGGGCAAACATGTCTAAAGCATATACTATATTTAAAGCAGAACAGAACCCTGAAGCTTGACACTGATGGCCACATCCACTTCCTTTCCATAAGCTTGGGCCTTCTATTGCAGATTCCCCAAGCCATCTGCTAGGAAAACTCTAACCTGACATCAGAAGAATTCTGTAAGGCAGAGAGGTGGGACATGATGCTCTGAATCCCTAGGAGTAAGGATTCCCAAAGGAATTTAAAAACGGAAACATCTTGCCATTTGATTTAGTATAGGTTTATCCATGCAAATAAAGTCATTTATAGTTATTCCATGCCTTGCCCAGAGAGTTATTTCGATTTTCAGAATGAGACAAGATGTCTAAACCCTTGATAATGGTCTGCTGTCCCTGACCAAGAAATGCATTAGTATTGCCAAACATGGATAATACTGAAACCTTCCTCTTTTATTTAAAAAAAGTGTGTGTACATATTATACATATAATATAAACATAGGTGTATATACATGTGTATGTATGCATTATGTATAATATAAGCATGTATGTATGAATATCTATGTGTGTTTACATGTATACACACACTTATATTGGGTTCTATTAGTACATCATGTTGCTTGCATAGTATGACTGTCTCCATAAAACATCTTTAAATCAATAGATGTTTCTTGAGGATGACGTATATTTTATCAACACAATGTTTAAACCATTTGGCCCAATGACCAGAGGGCTGGACTTTGTGTCACAGGCATTGGAGCTAGGAAGTACCTTGAGACTCACTGAGTCCAACCCCTTCATTTTAAAGATGAGGAAAGTGAGACCCAGAGAGCTTCAATTACTCATCCAGAGCTTCAGAGACTCATCCAGACCTGGCATCAAATCCCACTTCTGGCAATTGCCAGCTGTGCACCAGTAGGCTGGAGTCAGTTCATTAGACTCATGAGAGCTGATTGTTAAATTTTTAGTATGAGCTTTTATACCTTGGGAATGTCAACAAATGTTACAAACCAGGGCTTGATTTATTGTTTTGTTGGTTACTTAGATTTAATAAAGTAATGGAAATAGTGTTAGCAGTGCAAATTAAGCTTAAAAATGTATCATTTGTAATTTTTTCCTGGAGAGTCAGTTGTTAAACATTTACCAGCATACCCCTGCCTCACAAAATTGCTTGGAAATTTTAATGAGATCATGGCTGTTAAACAAATCTTCCACCACTGTTGTTAAATGGCTGTGAGCCTTTCAATGTTACAATATCCAAAGAATTAAAAATTTCTGTCACTTGGAGGGCAATAGAGGGGTGCCTGCAGGGTATGAGCCAGTGATAGACAGCAAGTAAGGAACTACAATGAAGCACCCCAGTAAAGCATCAGGATCATAGATCTGAGTAGGAAGTGACCATGGAGGTCATTGCCTCCAACATCTTCATTTTACAGATGAGGAAACTGAGGTCCAGAGACATTTTCTCAGAATCATGCAGAAACAAATTAGTATAAGTATCCAAGATAAAATTTGAATTCAGATCTTCCTGATTCCAAGTCTCGGGCTCTACTCCACTAAATCATTCATGGGCATCACCACACATATATATGCCTGATCAAAAAAGATGGTCTGGTCATGTAGAAAGCATGAGGGACCTATTAATGGACAAGCATGTGGACTTGTGTAAGAGTTGAACAGGCATGATTGGATGGGTTGCAATCTACATCATGGAGAGTGGGAAGTAGGGAAAAGATCACAGATCTGTTGGAGTATTTGAGTGTGATAAATAGACCAACCTGGTATGAAATGCCAAGTCACTGAAACCTGACATATAGCAAAATGTAGTCTGATCATTTCAAAACAAACAAAGTCTTTTTGATGGTGAATGACCGAATGGCCTTAGCCCCCCATGTTTTACCAGGGAAATGCCATTAGTTTTTAAAGGAATTGGCCACTACAACAGTCATTGAGCAATATATGAAATATATATATATATATAATATATATGTTATTTGCATGAATACCTGAGACTTGTTATTTCCTCAAAGAAGGGTTTTAAAAAATGGAAGATGTAAGGGCTGCCCTTTCCTAGCAGAGTTAGAATTCATTTTTAGAAGAAAACATTCTGGGTAATTACATCTTCTCCATTTGCCAGTTTATCTCCGTTAAACATAGTCAACAGCTCATGGCTTAATTTGCTCTGTCAGCTATGGCTTTTTTAAAAAACAGAACTCTTGCAGTAGAGGTTTTATGTGTGCAATATAATTTCACCATCCCTTTTTTTAAATTCTTGGCCCATTTATAGTCAAATATCTTCCACTCCATGAAGCTTAAATATTTAGCCATTGAGGTAATATACTCTTTATCATCTGTCAGCATCGCTATTAAACCTGGGCTGTGGATCCTTCATGCTACCAGACTTCTGTGACTATGCCGATTATCATCAAGGCTCCCTTCAGAGCCAGTGTCCTATTTTTCTTCTCCTTCAGGAGTCAGATGTTTTAAATGGTCACCACCTTTGCTTAATGAGATCTTACAAGGGAGACAAAGATGCTGGTTTCATCGAAAGAATTTGAGAGGTTGAATCACTTGGCAACATTTATTTCCCAATTTGTTCAAGCCAAAAGATACTTCTCTGTGGAAAAAGAAAACAGTTTTGTCTCTTCTGTGCACCCCAAGGGAAGAAAATGACTATCTCTGTGCCATTCGTATCCCACTTGACTAGTGACCCACGATGAAAAGGAGAAAGCAAGCTGAAGTGAGGCATTAAAGACCATCTTGCCTATTTCTTTTATTTTCTTTTAAAAGCATTGGATATTAACTTTATTAGCCTGGGGGCCAAGCAACAGCCATTCACTCTTTGCAGAAATGCTCAGAGAGACTGAGTCAGATGGGTATCCCAAGAAAGTCTATGAATAGATAATTGAATTTCACACCTTAACAGTGGAAGATAAAGAATCAAAATGATCAAATGGATGAAGAGGCCTCAGTTAGCTTTGCTGAGACAGTTTGGGAAAGTAGGTAAATGAAGCAGTAAGATGTGTGTGGAAACACCACAGAGATTCAGAAGTGAAGGGATAAAATACCCCTTTAGAAGAAGCCTAATTTCTGTACCATTTTATAACACTTCTGGAGAAAAATGACCAAGATAGTGAGGAGACTGGAAACCAGAGAAGAGCTTGAAGGAACTGGGAATGTTTACCCCGGAGAAAAGAAAATATAGCTGTTATCAATTATTTCAAGAGCTTTCCTTGGCAAAAAGGGTTAGGTTTAAGTCCCCAAGTATAGAATTAGGATTGATTGTTAGAAATTTCAGAATGGAAAATTTCTGTTTTTAGGAAATATTTTTTCTGGTTTTAGGAAAACCACACTCATAAACAGAGCTATCCTGGGCTCCTTTGGTGGGTAGTGAGTTCCCTACAACAAGTAAAGGCTTAATGATCCCTAGTAGGGGACCTCCAAGGTTCCTTCAAATGTTAAGATTCTGTCAGTTATTTAGGGTGGGTTTTTTTTTAGTAATCTTAAATATGGAAATTGATCATCATGGATGCCCATCAGACAAAAAAACTAAACAACAGCAACAGCAGCAAAAACTGAGGCCAAGTTGTAGGCAAATATAATCAATGAAATTGGGATGGTGGAGGACCATCAATGCTAAGATAAAGAGGTTATATTTTATTTGGTAGTAAATGGGGAGTCAACACAAGAGTTTGAGCATAAGAGTGTCATGGGCAAACTTTATCCAATATAATGATCATTTTGGAGACTGTCTGGATTATGGATTGGAGAAGAAAGAGACTAAAAGGAAGGAGAGTGAGATAATGATGATTATGGCAGATGTCTGGAATATGGATTGGAGAAGGGAAAAACTTAAAGGAAGGAGACTGATAGGAGGCTAGTGATAGAAGTATTATGGACCTGAAGTAGGATGTGATCATATGAGAAGAGAGAAGTGGACAAATATGAGAGATCTTCTAAGGGGGGCATGAATCCATCAACAAGCAAAAGTGCTTTTATAGATGAAACAATGTGTCTCACATGCACTATTTTTCTAATACTGTTGTGATTAAGGAAATACAATTTCATTTAAAAGTGCTACTGGGTTCTCTGTAACTTTTTGTCACTGTATTTTCCCAATCCACAGATACTAACAGCACAACTGCTATCATTTTTTGACTTCAGGTGGAGTTCTCATACTCAGAGTTAGGAACCACTGGTCTAGATTATATTTCATGCTTGAAAGGTGTTCTAAGTTCATTGGAAGGGAATTAATGAGGATATAATGACTCAGAATGCCTAAGATGAGCTGTATAGTCTTCCAGCCTCCATTATCTTGCCTACATCCCTTTCCCTTACTCTTAAACCTTTTGCCACTATTTGTACAGGATTCAGGAAATGGTTCTAGTTAATCAAGTTGAATGAAGGTTCCCATCTCTTCACCTGCCATCTGGATTGTTTAAACATCTCTTTTTGCTGCCATTCAGGCTTCTCAAATAAAAATTATGGTAGAAGACAGAGTCAAATATGAAACTAAAATTCAGAAGAGAATTATTAGTGAGCTCTAAAGGTGTGGCGAGGCTTCTTTTTGAAACAACCCACTTGTCATCTTTGTCACCTAATACTGCCTCCTTTGGAGAAAATCACTCCCTTGAATCCTCTATCCTTTTAGAAAGGACCTTGTATTGTCAGTTCTGGAATTTACACCCTAAGTCACTATGAAGTGGGAATTGATTATCTGTGGAGAAGAGGTAAAGAGAAAATGTGAAAGAGGAAAAGAGACCTATAAATATTTGGTACTAGAAATCCCTGGCAGTCAGTTTTCAGAATTGCTGTAGTGATTTAGAGAATCTAAGTAAAATCCTATATCCTCCCACATCCACATGGTGATATCCATGAAAGAATGATCTTACTATACATAGTCTATCACCTAATGCTCAAGAACTTAAATTTCAAAGCATATCAGAAACAACGCTCATATATGAAAGCATAGACACTATTGCATGTACGTCACTCTCTCACCTTATTGAGATGAGAGAAATGTTTCATTATCTGTTCTCTGTGGACCTGACAGGAGATTGTAATTAATCAGAGTTGCTGGCCTTTCAGTGTCACTTTCATTTACGTTACTATGTTCATTGTATATATATATATAATTTCCCTGGTTCTGATTTTTTTTTCATTCTGCATCAGTTCATATGAGTCTTCCTATGCTCTGTATTCCTTGGGGCCGTCATTTCTTAGAGTGCAACAATACTTCATTTTTTTCTTTTACCCCGATTTAGTCAACCAGTCCACAATTGATGGGTATCTACTTTGTTTCCAGTTCTTTGATATCACAAAATTTACTGCTAGCATATATGGGTGTATTGAGAGCCTGTGAGGGACCACAATACACATCATTTATTCATTATTTTTCTAGATGAGGGGACTGAGTGAAAGTTGAATGAAGGTTCATATGATTAGAGAGGTGAAAAGGATCACATGACCAAAAAAGTAGTAACACCAGCATTTGAACTTGGGTCTGACATGACAAACGGGAACAAACATTGAATATAAAGTGAGTTGGCTTGGATTCATATGCTATTTCTGTCAGTTAGGTGATGTCACTTTCAACTCAAGTTTCCTCGTTTGATCATTTTAGCGATCATTTATATAGCACTTTAAGGTTTATAAAGCACTATCCATATGTTAGACCATTTAGCAACCTGGGTGGAAAATTTTATTGTTATCTCAATTTTATAGATGAAGAAAATGAGGCAAACAGAGGCTAAATGTTTGAGACTGGATTTGAATTCAAGCCTCCCTTACTCTAGCCCAGAGCTCTATCTACTACCCAGGTAGTTGCTTTATTTGTAAAGTAGAGATAATAATACCCATACTGCCTTTCTCAAAAGGTTGTTGTAGGGGGGTACTGTAGATAAAATCACCTGACTTAGAATCAAGAAAACAGCTTGAATCCTGCCTCAAACACTTAGTAGCTGTGTGACCTTGGGCAAGTCACTGAGCCTACATCGATTTAAATGTTCTCATCTCTACAACAGGGATAATAATTGCACCTTCTTGACAGAGTCAAGTGAAGTGCTTTGTAATCCTTAAAGCACTCACTAGATGCTTGCTATTATTATTAAATGGAAAAAATGTACATAAGTGACTTTATAAACTATAAAGCTCTATATAAAATTCAGCTTTTTGTGGGAAATGGGTAATAGGATCGTAGATTTAGAGATGGATGTCAAAGGTCATTGAGTCCATCACCCTTTTTTAAAAGATGAGAAAAACTTTAGGGGGAGGGAAGAGACAAAAGCATTTTGCTTAAGGTCATAGGATAATGGAATCATAGATTTAGACCTGGAAGGGAACTTGGAAGTCATGAGGAAACTTCATTTTACAGATGAGTAAACTGAGGCCAAGGAAGTTTAAGAGGCTTTCTAGTCCAAGGTTATACAGGTAGCTCAGAGCTAGAATTTAAACTCAGGTGCTTTGGCTCCAAATCCAGCTCTCTACACCTCCTACTATAAATATCCTTACCTACAAGCTGAATCATTAAAAAACAAAACAAAAACTGCCTTGGATTTAAACTACCTGTGTGTGCCTGATCCCAGCTTCAGCTTGCATCCTGAGGATCTGAACTCTGGGTTGTTTAGTAGCAAAGGCAAAGTTAAGATCTGGGGCATCATTTGTTAGTCCTTGTGGTTTGTGACGCTCATCCCCTTTAAATTGAGAAGGATAAAGAAGAAGAAAATGGATATCAGTAATAACCCTGAAATTCTGAGAGGAAGATTCATGAGAAACTCCATATTATGTACTCTAGTTCCTTCATCGGGGCCTCTTTGTAGGTCAAGGAAGATGAAACGGCATAAATCTTGAAGGAAAGGGGCTTCAGAAGCCCAGGACAGATCTCCCTCCCCTGTGGGGCCACTGCAGAGTCTGGTGGTATCTTGTCTGCACAGATCCCAGTCTGCCCTTTGAGTTTTTCTCATTCTCGTTCTCGTTATACTATCGCATGCTTTTGTTGAGAGATGGAAGGGTGGTGATGGAGGGGGAAGAGGATGGGGAAAGAAAAGAGTGGGGAGAGGAGGAGGAGGAGGAGAAGGGAGATGAGGAAGACAGAGAGGACAAGGAAAAAGAAGGATGAAGAGAAGGGAGAAGAGAAGGAAGGCACAGGATGAAGAGGAGGGGAAGGAGGAAGAGAAGGAGGAGGGAGAAGAAAGAGTAAGAGGAGAGAGGGGTGGAGTTGAGCCCCTTCATCTTTTCCCCGCCACTGACAAAATCCCACTTCCATTCTTATGAGGGGGCTTTCCTTCAAAGCCCAGCCTAGCAATGAGAGAGTGAGGCCATTGGGGGGAGCCAGTACAGCAGAAATCTACTGAAAAGTCTAATTAGTTTACATGGCTTTAATAGCTGCTGGGCTCAGTGGTTGCTAGATGGAGCTTTGGGAGAAATATCTCCCCTCCATCCTCCAAGCCTTCCCATTCCATTTTCACATTAGCACAGTCTTCCGGAGATGCTGCTACTCCGTTTTTGAGATTTTTTTTTTTAAGTCTTTGGTACATTCTGTTTCGTCTCCCTGGGAAACAGCTCTTCTCCTGTTTTCCCTATCAACATCTCTGAGTTTACCCCTTTATTGAAAAGACCAGTGGTTGTCACTCAGACTCTGGTCTGAAGTCTGCTGCAGACATATAATGCAGTCCTGAGCCTGGGCTCAGGGATCAGAGACCCAGAGTCAGTAAGAGGACTATTTTCATTATACATACGAGCGGTGACAGTCTGAGAAAGCTAATTGAGGTAGCCCAGGGACTTGGGTCATGGAATGGGTGCTAGAGGAAACAAATCGCTAATTGCTTCCAATGAATCTTGGCACCTACTTTTGGGAAGGATATTGATAAGCTGGAGATCATGGAGAGGACAGGGAAGAGGTTTGTGTCTGTGCTATATAAGATTCCACTGAAGGAACTGGGAATGTTTATCCTGGAAAAGAGAAGGCTTAGATTGGGACATGATAGTTGTCTGCAAGTATTTGAAAGGTTGTTGTGCAGAAAAGGGATTAGAATTGTTCGACCTGGTCCCCTTTAAATTAAAAAGAAGAAAATAGATGTCAATAAGAACACTGAAATTCTGTGAGGAAGCTTCATGAGAAACTCCTCCATATTTGCTCTAACTCCTTCACCAGGGACCTTTTTGTATGTTAAGGAAGAAGAAATGACATAGATATTAAAGGAAAGGGGACCTCGGAAGCCCAGGACATATCCTTTTCCCTGCTGGGCTCCATTGAAGAGCCATATGGTATCTTGTCTGCACAGATTCCAGTCTACCCTTTGGGTTTTTCTCATCCTTGGCCTCATTAAACTATCCCATTCTTTTGTTGAGGGATAGAGGAGAGGGTGGTTGAAGGGGAAAAGGAGGAGGGGAGGGTGAGGAAGAGAAAGAGGAAAAGGAGGAGGAGAGTGGGAGGAGGAGGAAAAGAAAGAGGAAGAGAAAGAGGAGGGAGAGGAGAAGAAAAAGGAGAAGCAGAGGAGGAGAGGAGGGAAGAGAAGAAGGAGAGGGAGAGGAGGAAAAGAAAAAGAAAGAGGAGGAAGAGGAGAGGGGAGGGGAGAAAGGAAGAAGAGAGGGGAAAGAGGAGAGGGAGAGAAGGAGAAAGAGGAGGAGAGGGGGAGGGGAAGGAGGAAAAGGAAGAAGGGGAGAAGGGGAAGAGGACAAGGAGGATCCAGAAGGCAGAATCTTGTACGTAGCTTGTTTATACATAGCTGTTTGCATGTTGTCTCCCCCCATTAGACTCTGAGCTCCATGAGGACAGAAACAATCTTTTGTCTTTCTTTTTGTTCCCAGGACTTAATACAGCATAAGCACATAGTAGGTACTTAATAAATGTTATTATCATGAGTCATGGGCAAAATGAGGCAGATTTAAGGTTAGGGGCAGGGAAACAATATTCTGAATATGAGAGCTTTCCCAAAGTTGAAAAGGAGTAGGGAATCTCATCTCACTGAGGACTTTCAGGAAAAGCTCACCAAACCCTGGTCATAGTTCAGGGGGATTCTGATGCAATTGGGGGTCCTCAGAACTTAATACGTGGCCTGTTACATAGCAGGAGGTTAACGAATGTTTACTGATCACCGACTGAGGTTGGACTCCATGGCCACTTAGATCCCTCCCAACTTGGAAATGCTATGATCCTTGGAAAAGGAGCTCAGAGGTTTGTCTCTGCCAAGCTTCTTTTACACATAAACAGATTCAGTGGGGGGGTAAATTCCATTTAACAAAAACTAAATGACTAAAAACTACACAGTCAAATTATTGATGGAACCAAACTAGAATCAAGACTAAAAGCAATCATTTTGAGGAAGATATGAACTTCCATTTATTACATTTACATATTTAAGTGAATTTAAGTGAATACTCTGATACTCTGTTGCTTTGGGTTTTTGAAGTTTATCTTGTAATTGCCCATATAGTGGCAAAGCTAGGAAGGAAGACACTGGGGAGCATTTGCTCCATAGAAGATTGCCCTAAGGGTCCTAAACCCAGTTTACCTTAGAATCAAGAAGGAACTCTTCTAATTGGCTTCTAAAGTCTTGTAACCTGATCCTAAACTATCTTTCCAGCCTTATTATGCCCTAAGGCTCCTCACATGCTCTTCATATTAGTATAATTAGTACTATCCAGAGCTGTCCAACACCATCGCAATGAATACAGTCCAACCAAACTGGCATCCTTACTCTACTTAATTGTCATCTTCTGCACCTAATCAGGTGTGCTACCTGCTAGTGCCTCCCCCAGCTCTCTCCAAATTACTTTGTATTTTGTATTCATCTAGCAGGTCACTGTCAGTTACTCCTACTCACCTCCCTCCCACTTTTCAGTGGTCCAAGCTATTCCTTGCCTGTGGATGTGAATTTCTCTCCAGACTCCCTTCTGGGAGTGGTTTTCCTTTTAAGTCAAACTCAGGAAAAATAGGGGAATCCAAGCCTCAGTGCCAATCTATCTATCTAGTCATGCTACTGTTAATTCATTGCCTAAAGAGGAACCACAGTTTAAATATGCTCTCTCGCCTAGAAAAAAATGATTCAATATTCTATGGCTCTGAGCCCCCAGCCATAGCTTGTGCTCTGACAAAATACTTCAGTTTTAAATCTCTCTCCCTTTCTGGGATACTCCCAAATCACCCACTCTCAGCTGAATTCCAGTAATAATGCTCACTGATCAACAATGTAGATGGTTGACAGCTTTAATTATAACTACTGGAATAAGAGACAAAATAAACATTTAAACACAGCATGGTAAGGAACCTTTAGAAACAGAGTAAGCCTGCACCTGGGAATGGAGAGGGCAGGAAGACATCAGGCTCACACCATTTAGAAGAAAACAAGGAAAAGGAGAGAAGAGAAATAAAAAGACTAGAGGCCCCAATCTAGAATCCTACCTGGTTAACAGTGTTCATCTGTATCTCGTTCATGATTCAATCACTCTGCCTTGGCTTCAAGAGTCCCATAACCCATTGCTCATAGCAGCTGCCCCTCCTGTGGCTGCCACTCTTTGAGCCCCAATGTGGTTTCTTCTCCTCCTGTTCTGCATAGCTTCTCTTCTTCCCACAATCCCAAAGGCAGGGAGTGGTAGAGCTATGAGTCACATCCACCCTCTCTGCCAGTTCCATGGTCTGTGCAAAATTCCCCAGTGATCAAAGAGAATTGGATGGTCAAGTGAGTATCCCCCCACTTGCAGAGTCATTACAGGGAGACTTCTTATAACAATGATTAAAAATAGATCCCTAGTAGTTCTCTGGTCAACCAGTGGGCATTTGTTTCCAGCACCCTGATCTATTTGGTGATATCTGGAGTACTTGTGGTCAAAATAGCATTACACATATATTTATGTGTGTTTATATGTTCATAGTCTTAGATACATATATGTATACTGTATATATGTATGGATATATAAATGTTATTATATTATTTAATCATTCCTACTTTAGTAACCATGACACATTCCACTGTGTTTGGATTTGTGAGGTTGAGCATATATAATGTCCATATCTACAAATGAGAGAATAGAACTATCAGTCCAAGTTTACCCTTTTCAGGATATTTTTTTAGGGTGGGGCAGTGTTCTCTAGGAGATTGAGAATTGATTAAGTAATGGAATGTTTAAACCTCAATCATTGCTCCCTTTCCAATTCATGACTTTTGATCCTTTAAAGATTTCCACTATCAAGAGAATATCCCCCAGAGTAAACTGGATGAACTGAGTTACCAATTGCAGAGTCCATGTGGATTTGCAAAGAAATTACTTATAAGGATGTTTAAAAATAAATTTGTTCTATATGTTCAAAATGTTTAAATGCAGAAAGTAAAAGGTTTTGGCCCCTTTCAGAATATTCCTTGCAGTTTTGAAACTAGAGCTTTCTTCAGATAGGGGTCACTTAGAGTTAGTAAAGTTGTTTTAATGTTAATTAGCCATTTATCAGAAAGGCTGGAGAATAGAGTAAGGAACTTATCAATTGGTAAAAGAAGGCAAATGAAGAGTAGCAAGCTTTTAGACATAACATTTTTTTCTAATGAGTGGGGGAAGTGTTGGGGGTTGGTGCTGCCATGTTGTTTTTGGTGAGAGGTTTGCTTGAAACTACAGCAAAGTTTCTTAAGCTGGAATCAGTGAACTTTTAAGAAGATAGATGATAGATAGATAGATAGATAGATAGATAGATAGATAGATAGACAGACAGACAGAATACCATTGCTTTCCTTTGTAATCCTGTGTGTTTTACTTTATGCATTTAGAAACATTCTGAAGTGTTCATGGGAGCACACACACATGCATACAATTAAGAATCCCTCACCTGGAGGGAGAGCTAGTGGAGATGAATGGAAACTTTCCTATCAGTACCACACAAGGGAGCTTGAATCAATGTAGAAGACCAATATAGATAAGACCCTGGCTATAAATTCTCAGACTAAGCCAATCATCTCAAAGCCTTGGAAGCCTGGTAGCAAACACAGGTGTTTGAAGTGACAAGTGCTAACTCCATCTCTCTTCTGTATGTAACAGAATCTCAGAATCGAAGGGACCTGAGGGCCAGGACATCCAAACCAAACCTACAGAAAGATTGCCTCTGCCATTTCACATTTTTGACCAAAGGTTTCCCAGCCTTTGTGAGAAGGCTTGTAAGAAGGGAAACTCACTATTTTCTAGGGCAGTGCGAGCCACTTTGGGACAACTCTAATTATCATATAGAAACAACCAGTGGCCAGCAGAACATGAAAGCAAATTTACCTTTTCCTTGAAGCAAGGACTCTTACCTAACTCTGATCACTTAGAGAGGTAGTTAACAGTTGAGCTCAGATTCTATCCCATGTCCTCAAACTCCAAATTTATCATTCTTTCAACTATCCCAAGGTACTTCCTCAAAACTGGTCTGTTGGCACTACTTCTGAAAACAAACTCCTCAGGGAGATGGATGTTTGGCCCAGGGTGGCATTATTAGGTCCTCAGCCTGGATGGTTCCTGAAAAACAACAAATACAATCATCAAATCACAAAAGTCATAGATGATAATGACAGACTGGATCCAACCCAAACCCACAGGTGTCTTTTGGGGTTTGCTTTAGCCCTGACTTGATCATTCTTGGCTTCATTGATTCAGTTGTCCTGAAAAAGTTGGCAATGCAGTCTTAGTCCGTCCACCACCATATCAGACCCAAGCTATCATTCCTACTCATTTGTGCACTTACTTAATTCTTTCACTAGATGGTGGTCAAATTCAATCCATGCACCATATGCAAGGCCCACAGCCTTGGTTAGATTAGAGAGTGAATATGCAACCTATATCCCTGCCCAGCTTTTCTAACTTTCTTCCTTACATTTCTTTTCTGCTGCCCAGACAGGATCTCAGTAGCCATGACCTTGCTCATTCTCAGAGCTCAGGTGTAAATAATGGAAATTCCCAATAAGTGTGGTTTTATCATATTAGCTTATTATAAAAACTATAAGACTATGACTTTCTGCAAGTCTTGAGTTGTACTTGCAAAATGATTCACAGACTGTTGCCTCCTGGCAATGTGGCTGGCTCTGATGGAAATTCCAGTCAAATTCTTGCTGGGTTTGAACCCTGCCTCTGACATTTATTAACTGTGTAACTTTAGACAAATCACTTTATGTCTCTAGGCTCCTCATCCATAAAAATAAAGGGTTTGGGCTCCATGGCCTTTGAGGACCCTTTCACCTCAAGAACTACAAGCCCCTAGAGGACGACTTGGCTAAAATTCTAGTTCTGCTGTATGACCTTGGATACTTCACTTAGCCCAACTGCTAATGCCTACCCCCCCCAAAAAAATTAACTGTTATTTATTTTATGTATATTTGTGTGTCACTCTTCATGAAATGTAATCTCCCTGAAGACAGGAACTGTTGCATTCATTTCCACTGTGTCTGCCAAGCTCAGCACACTTCCTGGCACAGAATAGGCATTTCTTATGTGCTTGTTCTTTGATTGGCCCTCAGTTTCTTCATGCCAAAAATAAATTGGGCTAGATGACCTTTTGGGTCTGTTCTACCTCTAAATCTCTGACTGCGGTTTTTGTTTTGTTACCCACTCCTAATAATTGTAACTTTCACCATGGTGAAGTTCCCTACCGCCATTCAATAGCTCAGTGTAGTCTGCACAAAATATTCACTGAGCCCATCATTAGTGGTCTCTGGTGGCCAGGATGGTGGTATGAATTGGGAATGAATTCATTTGAATTCCTCAGTGGAGGAAGTCAGCTTAGTCCCATAGGTCTATAGTCCTGATGTGACCTGAAACCTTGCTTCTGTCGGTAATCTTGATGGGTGTGTAGGGAGTGGGGGCTATTTACAGAATCTGACTGCATGAGTGAAAATTTATGGAGTCCCTCCCCTCCTGATATACCCTTCTATAATCAAAATTCCCATATTTTGATGGCCAGAGTTGTTACCAAGGGGAATCATATATCAAGGTAGCTTTTGGATCCTCTCACTGGAAAAATCTTTTAAGGCAGAAAATGAATCCAACATTTCTTTGTTGAAAGTGATTAAAAATACCTGTCCAACTTAGAGGTGATTGGTGATGGGTGTGGGGAGAGAAGATGGAAACTCACAGAAAAAGAGAGATTTGTAGAATCTTAGCCTAAGTAAATTAACACATTAATTTGTCTTGAGCCAAAATTATGATCTGTGGTCAGTTAATAGAGCACAGTGAATAGAGTATTGTGTCTGAAGTCAGGAAAACTCATCTTCCTGAGTTCAAATCTGGCCTCAGACACTTACTAGCTGTGTGACCCTGGGCAAGTCACTTAACCCTGTTTGCCTTAGTTTCCTCATCTGTAAAATGAGCTAGAGAAGGAAACAGCAAACCACTCCAGTATCTTAGCCAAGAAAACTCCCAACGGGGTCATGAAGAGTCAGACATGACTGAAATGACTGAACAGCAACAGCAATGTGGTCCATGCAATTACAGACTGTCCCTAAGTAGTCCTTCTCAAGCTTGCATTGCTTTGGATAACCATCCAGCTCTGTATTTTTGAAAGATGTTGCCACAGCTGACTCATCTATGTCAACGTCCAGGGAGACAGAAAATTAAGGTCAAGGTTTGGCGTGGAAACAGATGACACACACAACTGGGCAAGTCTCAGACAGTCTGATGTTTTGCTTTGTCAAGAACCCTGCACTATGACTGCCAATTTGTTCTCCAAGAGAGATCAGGATGGTAGAGACAGAGCAAAATCAGGTGCCCTCTCAGGGGAGCGTGACTGATGTAAGTGCTAAGGGCACTTAGCCCAGGCTTATCATGGTGAACAATACAAAGGACATAAGGAGGCCCCAGAGGTCCTAACGACTACATGGCTCCTATGTGTCTCTGTTATAAGAGTTTGGGTGGGGTTTTTCTATATTTTGGTAACTTGAAGAACAAGAATTTCAATTTGAAGGATGGCCAGGAGAAAAAAATACTTTTTAATTTATATATGTATATATGTATGTATATACACGCACATTAAAGACATCCTGGCCCACCTGTAGCATTTTACACACACAGACACACACACACACACACACATGACTAAAATGGTTACTCACATCCTGGCCCACCAGCAGCCACTTTATAAGACTGCAGGGCTGTTCTGCTTGGCCCCATTGAGCAGAGCTAGGAAGACTGAATGGAAGTTGCAAAGGAACAAAATGAAATTAATTTTTTGGGAAAAACAAGCCTCCCAACCATCAGAGCAGAGTGAGCTGCCTTGGGAAGGAGCAGGTTCTTCCGCCTTGGGGGGGCCCTTTTTGGCAATGCTATTGAGAAGGTTCTTGGTCAGCTAATTGATGTCTATGGGAGTCTCAGTTCTGAGATTCCGAGCTACGTTTTTGGTCCAGGCACTTCTATCTGGCCTCAGTTTCCTCTTCTGGCAAATGAATAGGATCACTAGCCTCATTTCCTCCCTCTGCAATGCATCCTGCAAACAAGTGCCAAATTCTGTGCAAAGATGCTACAGAAAGATGCTAAATAGATGTAAGAAGACCAGAAAGGTAGGAAGGAGTCAGGAAATGAAAGACTTTGAATACCAACCAGAGGATGTTGTATTTGGATTCTGAAGGTAATAGGGATTATTAGGGTAACAGTTTTTTTTATCAGACCTGTGCTTTAGGAAGGTCAATTTGAAAGCTGTGTAGAAGAGGGTAGACTGGAATGGAGAGAAGCTTGAGGCAGAGAACCCAAGCAGTGGGCCATGCAGTAGTCCAAGAATAAAATGATGAGGGCT
Organism: Petaurus breviceps papuanus; assembly: GCF_028583685.1. NCBI lineage: Eukaryota > Metazoa > Chordata > Mammalia > Diprotodontia > Petauridae > Petaurus > Petaurus breviceps. The sequence goes on along the minus strand of NW_027185797.1, from coordinate 22,286,191 downwards.
TGCACCAGACTGGTGGTGTCTGAGGAGAGAAGGGGGCAAATACAAGAGATATTACGAGGGGGAAGAGAGAGACAGAGACAGAGATACAGTGACAGAGAGAGAGAGACAAAGACGAGACAGAGAGACAGAGGCAGAGAGACAGTGACAGAGAGACAGACAGAGATAGACAGAGATACAATTAGAGAGAGAGAAACAGAAAGAGATATAGTGACAGAGACAGAGATACAATGAGAGACACAGAGAGAGAGACAGAGATACAGTGACACAGAGAGACAGAGA
>NW_027185797.1:22257389-22285812 GCF_028583685.1 Petaurus breviceps papuanus | reverse complement strand
AGAGAGAGAGAGAGAGAGAGAGAGAGAGAGAGAGAGAAAGAGAGAGACACAGAGAGAGAGAGAGATAGAGAGACCTAGTTTGCAAGCCTAGGTGACTGAGGGGATAATAGCACTCTTCACAGTAATAGGGAAGTTCAAAGTAGGGGAGAGTTGAGGGATTAGGGAAATATATTGAATTTCATTTGGAATATGTTGAATTTAAGATGTCTAGAGGTCAAATAGTTAGAGATGTCTAATAAGCAGTTGGAGATGGGAGACTGGAGAACAAGAGAGAACGTGTTTGGATTTAAGTTGCATTGAGATGATGATTAAATCCATGGAGTTGAGATACCAACAAGTGAAATAGTATAGAGAGAGAAGAGAAAAGGAAGGGCCCAAGACAGAACCCTATTAGATGCCTACCATTAATGAGCATGCCCTGGACAATGTTCCAGTAAAGGAGAAGGATTTGTCAGACAACAGAAGAATCAGGACAGAGTAATGTCAAAGAACCTAGAGAGAAGAGAGCATCAAGAAAAGAGGGTGGTCAACAGCATCAGAGGCTGCAGAGAAATCAAGATTAGGATTAAGTGGTCATTAGATTTTGCAATGAAGTCGTCACTGGTAACTTTGGAGAGAGCTGCGTCAGTTGAATGATTTATGTCAGGAGTCAGACTGCAGTTAAGAGAATGTGAGGAGATGAAATGGAGATACCTATTGTATATAACTTTCTCAAATTGTTTAGCCACAAAAGGGAGGATAGATGTGGAAGGATAGCTAGCAAGGATGGGTATCAAGTAATGGTCTCTTGAGGAAGGGGGAGACATGGGAATGTTTGTAGGCAGGAGAGAAAAGTCACAGAAAGGGACAGGTTGAAGAAAAGGGAGAGTGGGGATGACAAGGGGCAAATTTCTATAGAATGGAATGAGATCATTTGTGCATGTGGAGAAGTTTGACTTAGCAAAGAGAATGGCCATCTCTTCGTGACAGACAAGGTGAGGGTAGGGATAATGATGGAAGGCATCTAAGTGATCTGAGATGAGGAAGGGGAAAGAAAGAGCTCTCAAGGAATGACCTCAATTTTTTTCCAGTGAATTATGAGGGAAGGTCATCAGCTGAGTGGTAGAAAGGAGGGAGAGTCATGGGAGGTTTGAGGAGGAATCAAAAAGTTTGGAAAAACCACTGTAATAAGTGGGGATGGTGAATTAATTAGTAAGCATAAAAGGATTTCCATGCTGCAGTGAGGACACAGTTGAGATTATATAATAGAAATTTGTCAACAAATATTTATTATGGATGTTTTATGTGCTAAGCACCATTCTAGGTGTTGGGGAGAAAGATACAAAAGATGAAACGATCCCTGTTCTCAAGGTTTGTACATTTTAATGTCCCAGGTCTTCTATACTTCAAGACCATCTCTCTATTCAGTACACCCTGTTGCCTTTTCTTCTATGTTGTAGAAATGTTAATTATATCAGGACAACAAATGTCACTAATTTCAATTATGGGGGAACTCCCTCTATCTACCTATATCCAACATGACCTATATTTCAACCTTTCTCCTTAGTAAATGACCTTTCACTTACCAAGTGAGAAATCAAAGGTCATGTTGGTAATAAACGCCAGAGTCAGGATTTGAACCAAGTCCTTTGATGCTAGAGTCAATGCTCCAAGTACCCCCATTAGCTCCTTGTAGACAGTTGCCCCAGGTGGCCTCATCCTAGACATAGCTCTGATCTTTTGTTTCTGGATACCTCCTACCCCAGCTGTTAAGAAAGAATCTTGGGGGCAGCTAGGTAGTGCAGTGGATAGAGCACCAGCCCTGGAGTTAGGAAGACCTGAGTTCAATTGAGGCCTCAGACACTTGGCACTTACTAGCTGTGTGATCCTGAACAAGTCACTTAACCCTGATTGCCTCAACAACAACAAAAAAGCCTTGCTACTACTGTTTGCTGCCCCACTTATGAAGAAAACATTCCCAAATACCAACATAATCAGCTTAGGAGACTGCCTACCACATAATAGCTAGGACTGGAGGTGGTTTCATTCAGATCCAGCCACACAGTGAAAAGTCTCAGCAAACTGTCATCATTTTGACATTGGAAAAAGCAGAAGAAATAAAAAGGAGGGGGTGGAAAAGGATGGTGGACTAGGGGAAGCCCTGTGCAGGAGGCCTAGGGAAGTAATTTAAAATGTTAAATGAGGTAGAAAATTTATTTGAAAAATAAATATTTTCTTTCTGGTGGCATTGAGATTTATGTAATATCCTGAGTTTTAATTATCTGAACTATAATAATTATGACCTGCACTATTCAGATGGAGAGTACAGGCAACTATGCTCATAAATACATCTGACCCTAATTATTGAGGCTTGAGTAGATGTAATAATACATGAAGCGACATCTGCTATAGCCTAATATCAAGACTCATGGCCCTTTGAAGTCAAACTTGACCTCTCACTCTGAATTCAACAGATCGTGAAATTGACCTCCACTTAAATCAGGGACTGTTTCCCATAACACATAGCATGAGAACTTTGTTCTCTCAACATTAAGCCAAGCTAATGGGAATATCAATCAGATAAAAATTTATTTAGGGAGGTTGATGGTGAGCACTGACTATTCAAATCTCACTCAAAATATTTGCATAGATTTTTGTTTAAACACCAAGTCAACATATTTAGGAGTTGAGAAAAGATATGGACAAGGGAAGCACAGAATGAGAAGGTGGAAGATGTTGATGGGCTGGCCCATGGGAGAGAGTACACCCATCAGTGAGATCACATTTTTATTGGTGTCACCTTTGGTTGCCCATCTTCTGAGTCCAGCTCATGAAAAACTAGTTATAATTGAATTCACAACCATTCCTTGGGTTTGGCTCTATTCCTAAGGATCATCCAAAGTGTGAATGACTTAAGCTGAAGATCTGAGTCCATATCAGAACTGAAGAGCCCTCTAAGAAGGACTCACAGAGGGTTATGAGGGATAGTGCTTACCTATCTTCCCTTGCAGTTCTGTCTTGCTATGTCACCATATTGGATAACTGTGACTCAGGAGTTTTTAACTGATGGATGTTATTGGGAAGATGAGACTTTGTGAAAAGCTTTCACCCCATTACTACCCCTTTTCTACTTCACTTTCCTCTTTTTTTAATGTTGTCAATCTCAATACTGCCTCCCCTCCTCCCAGAATATTTACTTATAACAAATTCATATATTTAAGCAAAGCAAAATAACTTATCTGATACCATATGCCTAATTTCTTCCCTGTTTTCCACCACCATTCTCACAAGAATAAAAAGATATAGGTCATCATCAGTTCTCTGGTCATTTCATTGATCCGAATTGTGAAGTCTTTTGTGTGGCTTTCCACTAAATTATTGTAGTCATTAATGTCAGCACAAATAGAGCTTCACCCTGGTCTATACACTCTTTGTCACAGGGTGCATTGTTCTCTTGGCTCTGCTTACTTTCTTCTGCACTAGTTTATTGAAGACTTCCCAAGTTCACCAACATTCTTCATATCCACCTTTACTTGCAGCATACTAATAGTGCAGTTATATATATCAGCCTTTGTTCAACCATTCGTAAGTCTATGGACACCACTTGAGTTTTACGTTTTTGCTATCACAAAAGAAATTCTGTTGGAAATGTTTCAGCATATATGGGACTTTCCCCCTGTCTTTGACCTCCTTGTGGGTAGATGCTCCATAGTGGTATTGCTATATTAAAGGCTATGAACAGTTTAGTCTCATTTCTGACATAGGTCCAAATTGTTGTCCAGAACATTTGAATCAACTCACAGATCCACCATCATATACTAATATGTCCATCTTCCCACAGCCCCTCCACTATTGACTGTTTCCATACTTTATCATCTTTTCCAGTGTCATGAGGTGGGAGGTAAAACGTGAGAGTTGTTTCCTTTGAATTTGTCTAATTATTATTAAATTGGAGCATTTTTATATGGTTGTTTCCCATTCCCATCTCAGATTCTGAAAATTGTTTGTTGTTACCCTTTGACACCTATTGTATTGGTTTGACTTTCCTTTTCACACCTACCTTAAAATGTAACCAAAATTTTTATCTTCCTTCTGCATCCTCACATATTTCTTTTCATTGCAAGACATAAGGTGTGAGAGATAGTCAACAGCAAGTCGTAAGGATAAGTTAAAAGGAGGTCAAGTAGATTGTTTTGATCTCACATCCATCAGTAGGTAGCCACCATGCTACAGCACTGGGTTATTGAAGATCCCTATCTTCCACATGTGGCAGAACATAAGGTGGGAAGTAAAGCCCGATTGTAATGATAAACATCCAGTTCCTTTTTAAAGAAAACAGAAGGTTTGCAAAATATAAGATGAAAGGTCCCCATTAAAGGTGGATATATCTGGCTATTGCATTTGGAGATCAGTGAAATCTAACAGGACTTGTCTAACAGGTGATTTTTCTAAACAGGGTTAGAACTGTTTTTAGAGATGAAGAGATTGTTTCAGGAAGCCATGGGATAATCCACTCACACAGGTTGAAAAACTTCATACATGTGGCTTTCCAGACCCTGAAAAATTATTTCAAAGAGACATCACCTTTCCCAGAGTAGCATATGGCACTAACTTCAAGGTGTGGTTTTCTTCCCATGTTTCACAAAAATGGAGGTGGTTTCAGAAACTCAATAAGATCAGTGCTGCAAGGATTTTCAAAAGCAACTACATCAATATGTTGAATCTAGCTTTGAACCAATGGCCTAAGAAATCTGTTCCAGATCATCCATGCAAAGGACAAGTTTGGAAAATGGTTCAATATCTAAGGCATCTTAAAATTTATATTGGGGCCTAAACTTTGCATTGACTGACTTGGACCCTGAGATATCTGTTCCTCTCAGAGACTTTCCCAGACCCAGAGTCATCCCTGCATTTTCCCATTCCCTTCAATTCTACTGAATTGATCTACTGAATCACCCCCCCCCCAAATATTGATCTTTTAAACATCTCCTTCAAAGAAATTTATCTATAGAATCAAGAACATCTTGAGTATTTAGGAAATATGGGAAAGAAATGATAATTTGGAATATCTGAGGGAAAATCAAGGAGGTTCAGACAAATTTTGATGGACACAGACCATCTCACATTCATTCCCTTTTATATACTCATGAATCTGCTACATTTCTTCAAATAAAGGCAAAAGCATTGTTCCTTCCCTCAAGGAGCTTACATTCTAATAATGGAAGAGAGATTATGTAAACAACAATAATAATAATAAATAGTAGGCATGTGGGTGGTACAGTACAATTTTGAACTTGGCATCAAGCAGTTCAAATCTAGCCTCAGATATTTAGGAGTAAGTAATTTAAGCTCTGTTTACCTCAGTTTACTTATTTATAAAATGAGAAGAGTAATGGTACTTACTTCACAGGGTTTTGTGAGAATCAAATAAGATAATGTGTGTAAAGTGCTTTGTATGTTACTATATGTGTACTATTATGAAGAAATAACTATGTATATATAAGCATTATATGAGAGTAGATGGAAGCACATCTCAGAAGGAAGGTATGGAGAGTAGGGGAAGGTTGTGATGGACCTGGAAAGATCTTGATCCCAATCTCTCACCTCTATAATCCATACTCCACAAACAAATTAACATTTATAAATACTAATTATTACATATATTCATTTCATATTATATACAATAATATTAATTAATTCTGACTACATCACTCCTCTACTCAAACATCTCTACTGATTCCCAGTTGGATGACTTAGGCTGTCATTCAGAGCTCTCCACAATCTGGCTGATAACTGCCTTTCTAGATAGATATTATATTAGACCTCTTTATGAACCCTAATTTCAAATCAGACTGACATATTTGCTATTTTCCCTGAACTAAATATTTGCCATCTCTGGTGTTCTGCATCCCTGGAGTGTTCTGCTTCCTCTCCTTTATCTGGTTCGAATTCTAAAAAGATTCACTGCTTTCTCTGCTCACTCCCCTCAGTGACTAGTGTTCTTTGTCTTCTGAAATTGCTTTCTGCTTATTTGTTTGTATACATGTGCAGCAGAATGTTAGCCCCCCAAAACCAAGGACTATTGTTTCAACTCATGTTTGCATTCCCTAAGATGCAAAAGGCAGCATTTAAACGTTTGTTGAATTTCAAGCTTGTAGGTGTCCCACAGGTAAGTTAATTTCAGAAATGTTGAACCCCATATTTATCAAGTTCCCTTCTAACCCATTAGACTTGAAACTTAGACATTAAAATCCTTGAGAATAAGGATGATTTTTTGCCTTTCTTTGTGTCTTCATCACTGAGCAGAGCTCCTGGCCCATAGTAGGCACTTAAAATGTGAATTGACTTGATTAATATTTTCTAAGCCTCTGGACTTAAGAGCCCCTCCTCTCTCTTGTTTTGGGGAGCCCTTGGGAAGATGCATCTCTTCCTTATTCCAGAGACAGCACTAGTAACTTCCCCATCTCCTGATAGCCATCTGAGAATTAAGTTTTGCTTTATTGAGTGTGTAAAGCTTTTATTGTGTCCGTTCGTAAGCTAAAGCTTTTGGTTCAGTTTGGTTTGTTTTTACGAGTGCTCGTTTCAGCCGCCTTGGATATATGGCCAACATAATTTGGTTTATTGGGATGGCTATCATTTGTTTCTACACTGTAAACTCTCAATGTGATGCTGAGTGTTGGGAAGACTTTGGAGGATTCCAAATTGTTTAACCCATCCCACCGTACATTGACAGTGGCCAAGGAAGTTATTTCCCATTCTAGGACTCTTAATTTATGCGCACCTCATTTTCAGAAGTACTCCAAAGAAACTAAGCATAACTCTCCATCTTGGGAAGCTGTGGCTTGCCTTTCCCATGTCCTCTAGACCAGAGATGATTCCGCAGCTTCATGTGATTTCATGGGCTATAGACAAGCGATTTTCCCAAGGCTTGTTAATGTGTTCCTCTTGTCAAAATCATGAGAGAGAGAAAGAAAAAAAAAACTCAGTAGAAATGGATGGGTCTGCCCCCAGCTCTGGGCAAGAGAAGAGCTGGCCATGAGAAAGAGAGAAGGGAAACACACAAGTCAATTCTTATCCTGGAGTATTAGATGCAGAAAAGATTATCGTTTTCCAGCGACATATTTTCCATTCAATGTGGTGAATGGATTACTGGTTCCTCCTATTATTAAAACCCTTTTTAGTAAAGCTCCTAGTCATTTCCAAGAAAGTCACTTCTCTGTCATTGACATAAAACAGATATGAAAAATCTATAGATTTATATTTTTAAAGGGGGGAGGGGCTCATTCACACTGCTTTCCTGATCTTCTCTACTGCTTTATATCTAGTAAATTGAACAGAGACCCATTTCTGCACTGCAGTCTGGATTGGTGAACATATAGTAGGGACTGACTATGGGCATTAGTCCACAGAGCATCACACTCAGTCTGCCAATGCCATAAAAGTTTTTGATGGTGGAGAATCATTCCAAATGCCTGAAGATTGATTTTTTTTCTATATTTTCAAGCATTTTGTTATAATGTAGAATTGCTTTCTGAAAGTCTTCTGTGTTCCATTCATTACCTACTTCTGAATGAATTATTAGAAGATAAAAATTTTAAGATGAATTTTTTCAACATTTCTTTCTTGGTAGAAATTTGTTCTTTTATTTAAAAAAGGGAATACTCTCACTTCATTGGTTTGGAAAAATAAAAGAACTTGGAAGAGAATTAGTAAACAACCATGCTATCTCGAATTAACACCATTGTTGGCTTTTTTAAAATTAAGTTTCATGTTTAATTTTAGTTTACATCATTCATTTCCACAAGATTTTAAGTTACAAATTTTCTCCCCATTTTCCCCTACCCACCACCCCAAAACATCGATCCCACTGAATATCCCCTCCCCCAATCTTCTCTCTCCTATATCTTCTCCCCTTCCCCCTCCTATTGTTGACGCTTCCCAACCTGAACTCAACCTATTTTTCCTATCTATTGATGTATTCCTTGCACTCTAGGACCAGGCAAACTAGCTTTTCTCTTTCTCACAAATGGCATCCTGTCTTCTAGCCTTTGTACAGTCTCCTATGCCTGGAATGCACTTCCTCCTACCTTTACCTCAGAGAATCTCTCTCTTCCTTCAAAGTATAGATCAAAAATCACTTTCTACCCAAAGTCTTTCCTGATTACCCCCAATTGCTTGTAGTGTAGAATCATTGTAGAGTAGTAACATGTCCATGGCATGTCTAACATATGAAAATTTTAGGGGAAAAAATGAAAAGTTCTAACCTACAATGTTCTCTTCTAGTAATTTAAAGAGGGTAAGGAATTGGAAGAGGGATATAACATGAGGAATGTCAGTCAAGCACTGGCCCTAGAGGTGGAAGAAAGGTGGGTCTGAACCTTCCTTTTGACAGTTACTATGTGACCATGGGCAAGTAATTCAACTTCTCTGGACCTAGCTGTAAAATGGAGTTTATAATGCCTGTACTATGTTAACAGTCAATCAGCAACCATCTATTAGGCTTTGGAAGTCTCTCTCACACACACACACAAGGCTGTCATTTGTTTTATTGAGTGGTCCTGAGGATTCACTATGAAGACCATGAATGTAAAAGATTTTATAAACCTTAAAACCCTATGGAAATATCTGCTGTCAGACACACTTAAGGAACAGCGTAGAGGGTTTGGGGTGAGAATTACTTGGTCAGGAGGCCTTCCCATCCTTGTGTCTTCTCATCAGAGCCTGAAAAAATGGATGTGAACCAAGAACCCGGGAAGAGAGTCTTGTGGGTAAAGCACTTTCCCTCTCGGCCTTGAGTGTTTTCTACATGAGCCTAAACTGATGTACTGCATCGGCCATGGCCAACTCATTTATGCTCTTTGGGCCTCAGTTTCTTCACCTGTAAAATGGTCCAATTGTGTGGGTGAACTCTAAGGGCCCTGTCAGCTCTGAGTCCCATAGGCCTGTGTAAAGAAGCATCTTTGGCCCGGGCCCTTAAAAGTGGTTTTTCATGTTCTAGACAATATGCTGACTAGTACAAATAGAAGCCTATAATGTTAGAGCCTGCAAGAAAACCTAGAGGATGCATGTTATATCCAACCCCTTCATTTTACAAATAAAGAAACTCGCGGGGAAAAATGTGAATGGGACTTATCCAAGGTCACACAGCTAATTTTGTGTATGACCAATAATGATAAAATAATACTATTTTTAACATTTATTAAGTGCCAAGCCCTGTGCTAAACACTGGAAAGCCAAAAAGAGGCAAACGTTAGTCCTAGACCTCAAGGAGCTTACAATCTAACGGATGGGACAACATGAAAATAAATAACAGACAAAGTAAATTTACCCACCACAAATAGGAAATAATTAACCGAGAGAAGGCACAGGAATTAAGAGGGGTTGGGGAAGCCTTCCTATAAGAGGTAGGATTTTAATTGAGACTTAAAGGTAGCCAAGGAGGTGGGCTTTTGGAGTGCGGGAGGGAGAGCATTCCAGGCATGGAGAACCACCAGAGAAAAAGCCCAGAGTGGAACTATGAATGGTAGAGCTATAATTAGTTTTTCACTTGAGGCAATGGCTAAGAATCTGGGGTTTGGTGGGGAGTCAGGGAGAAGGGGGCGATGATTCTAAGCTGCTGAAGAGGGAACAAGGATAACGCAGGATTAGAGTGCAGGGAGCATAAAAAAGGCTAAGGACAAAGTATACCTTCTGGTGATCCTCTTGGCATGCTCTAAATTTCCCACCCACAGGCAAAGTGCCAGTGGCTTCACCCCAGTTACAGCTCTGTAAACTGGGTCTCCTTTTTCCTAATCTAGTCTACCCCACCATAAAGTGAGGCCCACATCAGTGAGTTTGATTTGTTCCCTCTTTCTATCACTTAGAATTCCTTGGCATATAAAGGCTATAAATACAAACGTCCTTTCTTTTCTTCTTTTTAAAGGAAACTTCAGAAGGAAGTAAACAGGAAAAAAAACAAAAACATTTCACTCTGAGTGACAGCTCTAACCCTTCTCCACAGTGAATGTTTCAGGAATTTTAAATCAATTGTGGAACTTTTAGATTCAGTGCTGTTCAGTTATTGCTGTGGGAAGGTTGGCTCATAGAATGCCACCAGGCTAAGGGGCAACAGGACTCACAAGGGACTAGAAGGTGGAGCTGGAGGCAATTAAAATCAATGACTGCTTACGCTTATGTATTGATCAAACAAGGGCGCTAGGGGGCGCCATCGCACACAGAATCAGGGCCTGGATTCAGTAAGACTCATCTTCCCTAGTTCAAAGCTGACCTCAGACATTTATGAGCTGTGTGACCCTGAACAAGACGCATCACTCGTTTACCTCAGTTTCCTCATATGTAAAATGAGCTGGAGAAGGAAATGGCCAGCCACTCCAGTATCTTGGCCAAGAAAACCCAAAATGGGGTCACATGAAGTCTGACATGACTAAACAATAACATTGGTCAAACAATTCCTAATTAGAAATGGAGCTGCTTGAATGATGCCCACTTTGGAAGGTAAAAGAGGCAGCCTGTGGTAGAATTACAAAGAGATTGAACCTGTAGTCAGGAGACTTCCCCAAGATCACCCCAAATTGTGCTGACTATGGCTGGCACTCCACTTAACGAAGCCATCCTGCCTCTCCACAAACATGGTTGTTGATTGTGGTGGTGGAGTTGTTATGGTAACTTGTGGGGCTTGGAAAGAAGACGGAGCGATGGAATTATATTCCATAAGGCTTGAAACTCTAAAGGAAATAAACAAACAGAAGTTTGCTGGCAAAACAGAAATGGAGAGACATGTTTCATTCACCTTTGGATGTTCCAGCAGCTCTGACATGTGTCCGAGGGGCTCTGTGCCCCATGCCGAGGGGCTTTGCTGCTCAGCTCACGGACACAAGAGGAAGAAGCAGCCCCAGTCCTTTTGGACAAAAATTCATTAGTGGTTTAGGGATGTGGGCCCAGAACAGAGTCTAGACAAAAGCAAAATCTGTTTGGGTTTTCTGAAAGGGTGTTGGCTGCAGGAACACTAGCAACTCCAAGAGTGCAAACATTGGCCATTTTGATCGCCCAGTTTGGGCAGACAGCTGACAAATCGCTCAGGCCTGGTTTAGGTTCCTAAAAGGAAAAGCATATATATGTACCTCCTTCCTTCCTCCCTCCCTCCCTTCCTCTCTCTCTCTGTCTGCCTCTCCCTCCATCTTCCTGTCTGCCTCTCCCTCCATCTTCCTGTCTTTCTGTCTGTCTCTTTGTACCTGTCTGTCTGTCTCTCTATAGATAGATAGACATAAACGTATATATATTTTTTCTCTTCCTCTGCCTGTCTCCATTTTTCTGTCTCTATATGTCTTTCTCTGCCTCTATCTACCTATCTCTCTCCTCTTTTCTCTCAATGTTTCTGTCTTTTTTCTCTTTCTGTCTTTCTTCTCTTCTCTCTTTCCTCACTCTCTCTTTCCCTCTTTCCATATCCCTCTTTTTTCTCTGTCTCTTCTTTCTCTCACTCTCCCCCTCTCATTCTCTATGTCTTTTGTAATAATATTTTATCTTCCCCAATTACCCATAAAAACAATTTTAACACTGATTTTTTTTTAAGTTTTGAGTTCCAAAATCTATCCCTCCCTTCCTTTCTCCTTCCTTGAGATGATAAGCATTCTGATATAGGTTATACATGTGCAATCACATAAAATACATTTTCATATTAGTCATTTTATACAAGAAGACTCAATCAAAAAAAGGAAGAGAGGAAGGAAGAAAGAAAAGAAAGAAAGAAAAGAAAGAGAGAGAGAGAAAGAAAGAGGAAGAAAAGAAAAGAAAGAAATGGCATGTTTCAGTCTGTATTCTGACAACATCACTTCTTTCTCTGAAAGCTGATAGCATATTTTATCATGAGTCCTTGGCGATTGTCTTGGATCATTGTATTGCTGAGAATAGCTAAACCATTCACAATTCTTCATTGTATTATATTGCTGTTAGTGTGTGCAGTGGTCTGGTTCTGATCACCTCACTTTGTAGCAGTTCATGTAAATCCAGGGTTTTCTGAAATCATCCTGCTTGTCATTTCTTATAGCACAATAATATTCCATTGCAATAGTATAGCACAACTTGTTCAGTCATTCCCCAGTTGATAGTCATCCCCTCAATTTCCAATTCTTACCCACCACAAAAAAAGATGCTAAAAATATTTTTGTACCAATAGGTTCTCTCTCTTCTCTCTTTTCCTCTCCTCCCCTCTCTTCTCTTCTCTTCTCTTCTCTTCTCTTCTCTTCTCTTCTTTTCTCTTCCTCTCTCTCTCCCTCTCTCTCTCTCTCTCTCCCTCTCTCTCTCTCTCTCTCTCCTTCTCTGTCTCTCTCCTCTCTCTGCCTCTCTCTGTCTCTGTCTGTGTCTCCCTCCCTCTTCGTTTCTCCCTTTCCATTTCTCCCCCTCTCTCCCAGGATATAAACCTAGCAGTGGTATTAGTGAATCAAAGGGTATGCATAGTTTTATAGCTCTATAACCATAATTCCAAATTGCTCTCCAGAATGGTTAGATCAGTTCACAACTCTGTCAACAGTGCATTACTTTTCCAGTTTTCCTGCATCCCCTCCAGCATTTATCATTTTTCTTGTTTGTCATTAGCCACTCTGATAGGTATGGGATGGTATCTCAGAGTTGTTTTAATTTACATTCTTTAATCAATAATGATTTTTTCATGTGACTATAGGTAGCTTTGATTTCTTCAACTGAAAACTATTCATATCCTTTGGACACATCAATTCGGAAATGAATTTCATTCTTATAAATTAAGTTCCCTGTATATCTGAGAAATATTTCTCTCTTTCTTTCTGCCTCTCCCTTTCACCCTCTGTCTGTCTGTCTCGCTCTGTTGCTGTTTCTGTGTGTGTGTGTGTCTCTCTCTGTGTCTGTCTCTGTGTATCTCTCTCTGTGTCTGTCTGTCTCTGTGTGTGTCTCCCTCCCTCCCTCTCTCTACCAGAGATACATGCTGTAGCTGGTCCAGTAAATGAGACTTACTAATGAAGGAAATATATTTATACATGAAATAGCGATGTTATCAGGAAAGCTCAATATTTATGTCATATAAACAAAGAGATGGTCATCTTGAGTGCTAGAGCAAAGTGCTGACTGTGTTTGAATCTTATTAATTCAATCACTTGTTCACATGTTCATTGAGCTCTTACTATGTGCAAAGCACTGTGTGGGATATAACACTATAAAATGTAAACTCTCCAAACTGTTCTCCCTTCAGCTCTCCCCTTAAGAATCTTTTTTCCTTTGGGACTGGGTCTCTTTAGGTCATTCAGGTAGAGGGCAGTAGTCACTCTCTGGTCCAGCAAGTACAGAAACTCTTTTTAGGCCTCTTTCAGCCTTCTTGGACAGCCTGCTAATGGTGCTATAGTGTGGGCAGCCAATCGGCTTTAGCCCCACTGCAATTCGGAACCGCTAAGCTCAAACAATCCACTCCCCCCAAAGGGGAGATCAGAGGAGTGCGCTGCCATACCCCACACCCATCCCCTGCCAGCTGATGATGTCATCACCTGTTTAAAAGCCTCTTTCATTTGTCATTCAGGTCCCTCCCTGGCTTCCTTTGTGGGCTCTGCAGTCTAGTCAACCGGATCCACTTTTCATCTGTCACCTTCCTGCCTTCAGTCTGTGCTCCATACCTGAAATGCCCTTCCCTTAAATCTGCTTCTCCAAGTCCTTATCTGCTTTCTTATCTGCTTAGTTGTGGTGTCTCCTCCTCCAGATAGAGAAAGGAGTGGCCTTGGCTTCAGCTTTGGTCCGATCTCCTTCCCATGCTCCCCCATTCACAGGAGGAGGACCTTGGGAGCTTCAAAGATTGGGAAGATTCCATCTTGCCTTTAGAGTTCTCGCTGCATTGTCAGATCAGCGGGGGCACAGTTTAAGTGTATTGGGAGCCAAAGATTAACTGGAAGTCAACCCAAAGATTGGGTTCCCAGAAAAGAAACTAGATCACACCTAAAGAGTGACTTCTTGCATCCAGAACCTGAGCTGGTTATTTGCCACCTGCTCTCTAAGCCTGCGCCCATATCACCCTAGACTTTGTATGTGCTTGTGCGAGACTGTATTGCAGGCTTTCTGGGGAAATGGTTTGATACTCACTGTTCTTTCTGTGACATCTTATTCCAAATGCTACCTAAAGCCAACCAATTAAAATTATTCTCAACTAACAATCTTGGTAGGAGGCACGCTGGTGAAGGTTTGAACCAGTGGTCTCAGAGAATCATCTTAATCAGGAGGATCAGAGATACTCCCAGAATCCTCCTAGTAAGATTAGCTGGCTGGAGGGCCCAGTTCATTTGAGGGATGGGAATGAGGATGAGGGGAATAAACTCACCTGGGCTACAGTAACCTCAATAACAGCAATGGTAACATTCCAGAATTCCTCCTGGTTACAAAAGGAGACACCATGGAATCACACAGAAAACATTTAAACTTACAGCCAGGAGGTCTACAGTGAGGAAATCTGGCTGGAATCCTAACTCTGACGTTGGGAGGCAATATGGTGGATTGGAAACCAGAGGGCTGTGGGTTCGAATGCCACTTTTTTCACTAATGACTATGAGTAAACGACCAGACAAGCCACTCAGCCTCCCTTGCCCTCAGTTTCTTCCTTTGTAAAATGAAGGGGTTGGACAAAAGACTCTCTAAGGTCCCTTCCAACTCTAGAGCAAGGATTCTCTGTGTGCCTTTGGTTAAGTCACTTCAATTCTATTTCTTACTTTCTTCATCTGTAAAATGGAGGTCTTCAGCATGAAGACCTTCTCAAGGTCTCTTCCAACTTTAGATCTAATCCAGATTAGGCATTACATAGTTATAATCTATCATATAACATAGATGTAGATATATAGGACAGAGTCCTATGTGAAGCTCACAGGCACCCCATGAAGAACGGTCTATCTCATCATTTGTATTCTTAGATATCTGTCTTAATGGTGTCTGTCCCCAAAAGCATGAGTTGGTCAGGTTACTGCTTAGCCATTTACTCACTGTCAACGACTCTTTCTTACTCGGAGACTTTTTTTTTTTTTGCAGATTTAAGCAGCTTTAGAAGTTAAATGAAACTTGGTATACACGGGGTGGGACTCCCTCGGGAGGCGACAGGATGCTTTTGGCAAGGGCACAGTTATTGCCGGAGTCTGACTTTTACAAATTATAACCCTGGAGAAAACAATGGAGAAGCATGGATGAAGACACTGAGCCATCTCACGGGGGTGTCAGCAACTTTCTCCACTCAAAATGCGGGGACCTGTCCCCTGAAGTACACAAGAAGAATTTGATTTACAATTTGAAGGAAAACCAGGCATAGAGTAATTGGCGAGGTGGAAAAGCAATCTCATTCCTGCCAAATTGCTTTCTCAGGCTCCAAACGCTCCGTGGAGGGCTAGATTCGGGGGTATGCGTCTCATTTGTACCTACAGATGCCTTTCTTGTATGAATACGGCTTCTGGTACAAGTGTGATCTAATATTGTTGTCAGCTAAAATAAACATTTTAATTAGGGGGGAAAGATGTTCCAAGTTGTCTCCCCATGAGCTGGCCCGCATGTTTTCTGAATGGAAAGCCCCATTTACTACCTGTGTGAGTTTGGACTGGTGGGAGGCTCTCTGAACCTCACTTCATCTATGAACTGGTGATGGGAGTGGGGGGGGGGTGGACTAGATAACTACTAAGGCCTCTGACTTTCTCTAAATTTATTATTATGTAAAGATCCTTTATTATTGGCAAGTACAAAGATATTGAGCTTCCTCATGCTCTAATTGGCCTAAAAACTTTGCTGTATCCAACACCTTTTTTGATCATGTAAAAAATAGGTGCCTGCATGCATCCTATAACCTCCTTGTAGGTAGGAATTGTCTCATTCTTGTTTTCTATATCCCCGGTGCCTAGGGTTCTCCCACCCACCCTTGCCGGTGATTTCCATCAGTGTAGGGAGCTTTTTTTTCCAATGTGGCAACTCCCTGCAATGCTGATGATAGAATCCTAGATTTACAACTTAAAAGGACCTTAGAAACCCTCAAGTCCAATCCCATCATTTCATAGATGAAGAAACTGAGATCTAGAGAGGAGAATTTACTTGCCCATGATTGAACAATTAGTAAGAGTCTGAAGGATTCGAACCCAGGTCTACTCATTAAGCAATGCTGCCTCTTACCTTCTTCCTAGCACGTGCTTAATAAAAGTCATTTTGACTCTTATAAATACCCAAATTAACTACAAAGGACACATCAAGGAAGACACTATCTGCATCCAGAGAAGGATCTGATAAATAAAAGTATGTACAGAATGATTTTACACAAACACACATATACACACACACACTTGTGTCTAATGGTAGCCATCTCTAGGGCAGGGTGGTAGGGGAAGGAAGAAAAGAAAAGAAATTTACATGATAACTTTAATATACATTTCAAAGTAATAGCAAGTTATACATAATAGATTTGCAGTTTCATGTGCAGTCATATTTTTTATTATATTAGCTTATAGAAATGCTTGTTTATTCCATAAATTAAAAATAAAATAAAATTTTAAATATTTATTGAATTCAATTGTTTCTGTGAGGATTATGATTTTTCATCCTCCTCACTGAAATATTTTGACCACTGTCCTCCCTCTGCAATTGCCTTTCCCCAGCAACATCCAGCACCCACATATCCATGTGTTCACCCACATGTATAAGCTTCCTGTACTTGACTGTAAGCTCCATGAAGGCAGAGACTAGGTTTCATCTATACTTGGGCATCTCTTCCAGCATCTAGCATGGTGCTCTGAGGAATGTATTCTCTCCCATCCCTGGCAAATTTTAAGCAGATGCCTTGTTCACCGTGTTATGGAGGGAATTCTTTATCAACTTAGACCAGACAGTCTCTGAGATTCTGGGATCCTGTCCCTGATTTGCTTACGTGTTGTTTATCTTCCCAATTAGATTATAACCTTTCCAACTCCATTTATGGTGCTCTGAACTCAACAGCAATTTGACTAACATTTATTGAGAGCTTACAGTACAGGGCGCTATGTTAAAGGTGCTATGAATTAATTGAGGGGTAGAGGTAAATTTTCATTAAGTAAACCAATGGATAAAAAAATGGGAATCACTTTCCCAACGTTTGTTAAAAACGCAATGGAAATCCCCTTGCCTTTCTAAGACAATGATGGACTAGATGGAGTAAATAATTTTCCAAATATCACCCCATGGGGGATGCTGGAACAATGGGGAGGAAGAGGAAGTAGTAGCCTCAGGTGCAACTGGGGGACATTGAATAAAAATAATGGGGTGGTGCAAGCATAAGGAAAGAAGAAAAGATAAGAAAATTTTGAAAAACTTCATACATGTTTTATGTGTTGTGTAATAGAGTTAAGGTCATAGTGATTAATATTATTTTCCAAATAAACACACAAAATGCAAATTATAATTGATCAATGGTCAAGTCCTCTGACAGGTCTTAACAAGCAAGTGTTAGCAGGCAAATGTGTGATGCATTGTTGGGAAGTCCAGCATGCATCAGCAGGAATATGTGCATGTAATGACTTGTTTATGCAATATTGCATCATAAAAATTTCAATACAGAAAAACCCAACAAATGTTACAATAAATCATTAAATTTAAGATGCATAACTTAAAATATGCATATGTATGTATGTACACATATGTACATATTTTAAATTATGCAAATTTTTTTAAAAAGTAGATTTCCAGGGAAGCACTGAATCATTAAAAAAAATTTTTTTTGGGGGGGGCGGCCAGGTAGCACAGCGAGTAAGAGCACTGGCTTCAGTGTTGAGAAGACCTGGAGATCGAATCCCAGGCTCAGACACTTAGCACCCACCCAGAAACACCTGGCCGTGTAACCTTGAGCAAGTTACTTAACCCCAATTGCTTAGGGGCGGCCAGGTGGCTCAGCGAGTAAGAGCACCAGCTCCAGTGTCGGGATGACCTCGATCAAATCCGGGCTCAGATACTCAGCACCACACCCAGAAATAACTGGCTGTGTAACCTTGAGCAAATTACTTAACCCCAATTGCTTTAAAAAAAATTTTTTTTGAAAGGGGGTAGTAGGCTAAACAAGTTTGGGAACTTCTGTGGACAGAAGACCTGGGCTCAAATACTGACATGTCCATAGAGAACTGCATTTTTCAAGAGTTATACAGGTTTCCAAAGGGCCTGAAGCCAGAATGGGCAAAATGACTTGTGAAAGGTCACACAGGTCACAAATGGCAGAGTAAATTTGAACCCATGCCCTGTTTCTCTTCCCCCACTCTCTTTCCACTACATTGACATGGGAGTGGCACTAGGAAACCCTTCCATTGTGTAAAGGCTGTTTTGAGCAGGGAAGCGGTACAATAAGACAGCTGTAGGATGGATTGGAGATGGGAAAGCCTGGAGGAAGTAAACAGCCTTATATTCTTGTATTTGTGTTCTCAGTACTGAGCACAGTATCTGGCATGTGATAATTGCTTAATAAATATTCTGTCTGTCTGTCTGTCTGTCTATTCATCTATGATACCATCCCCTTTTATTGAAGCATCCAATTCCCATCATTCCACTATCACCTTTACTTCTCCCTCTCTTCTTTCTCTTTCCCTCTCTCTTCTCTCACTCCCTCCCCCCTATCTCTCCCCTTCTCTCCCTCTCTCCTTCTCTCTTTTTATTTTTTTGTTTCAATTCTCAGATGAAATCTTCCTTTTTTGTTTACAAGAAAAATTATAACTGACACTATTCATTATGATAATGAACTCATTTCGTAGTGTGGACATATTGTGGACTGTAATTAAAATGCTGAGACTCTTGGAATAAGGTAAAAAAAAAAAACAACAGTTTCTGAGAAGGTAGGTTCATAGAAAAGACAAACAGGAATAGGCTAAAGCAAATTAGGCTGGAGCCAAGAATATGCCCACTTTGAATGCAAAATTGACTATAAGCCAGGGACATTTACAGCATCCATAACAGTGATGTGGGCTCAGAGCTTTGAAGGGCATAGCAGTTTGTTAAAAATACCATGTCACCGTGAAACACTTGCTTCTGAATGAATGGCCTGGGGATTGTCTGGTGAGACCTTTATCATGTGGGTGCCTGGTAGAAATAATAATGCCAAAGAGATTTGCTTGTTTCACTCTTCACTTTTTGTGACCTCAATTTTAATTTTGGTGTCTCTTCCTTTATTGGAACATGATATAAATTTATATAGACCAAGGGAGCTTGTATTAAATGGTGACTGCTCCATTCATTTACCAATGGAGGATATCTTCTAAAAAGTAACATGGAAGCTTCCTCTCATCATGTGTGTGTGTGTGTGTGTGTGTGTGTGTGTGTGTGTGTGTACATTTAACTTCCATGGATCTATAATCTCATCATTGTGAGCATCTGTCTAGACAATAGCCATTTTTCATCCAATTGGTTTTTTCTGGATGGATAGTTACACTAAACTCATTTGAGTCATTATAGATCTCATCCAGGAGGCTTGCATTACCTCACCATTATTGGTAGGTAGTTACTCTACCTTGGTTCACCTCCATGATCATGGTGATCATCTTCGATGAGTTTATGCTTTGGGGAGCATACATCTCTTCATTTTATGCCTTGTCTAATATCAGTAGTCAGAGAGTTGTTGAACAAGGACATGTCATTGTGCCTTTCAAAGAAACATACATAATTATCACATACGAGTGGGATATCATTGTTAGAAGCGAGTGTTTATAGAAGCACTTCACTATGCTCAATAAGATGAGTTTTTATAGTCACCAAACGATAAGCAGAGTGGAATCACATATTCTTTACCCCTTTTGATTTGGTCTATAGTGTGGCATATTCCTTGTGAAGTTCTGCCTATTTCCTTCGAATAGCTAAGTAAAGATCCCTTAATCTGTGAACAGATTATTCTCATATTATATATATGGAAAAATTGGCACATAGGTTGGTAGTCATTGATGCCCTTTTTATAGTAATAAAGTCTTCAATTTCCCACACATACACCTTTGGCATCTTCCCTAGTTAAAGAAACCTTGGGAACTGAGCCATCAATATCCTCACATTTCCCCCTGTGCACATTTAGTCTAGTTTAGATACTTTTGCTCTCTTTGTTCTTTTCAATGCCATATCTGTGAGTACATCCAGGACTTCAGTGGTAGAGTCCAAATATGGTTG
The DNA here is from genome assembly GCF_028583685.1 of Petaurus breviceps papuanus. Taxonomy (NCBI): domain Eukaryota; kingdom Metazoa; phylum Chordata; class Mammalia; order Diprotodontia; family Petauridae; genus Petaurus; species Petaurus breviceps. Next base: position 22,265,700 of record NW_027185797.1, on the reverse strand, counting down.
GATGAGTTCTTGATAGTGAAAAGACTTAGCTACAAAAATATTTGAGATCTTTTCCATTTTTCACGTGTTTATTGTTTTCTTTCCATCTGTATCCTTAAATGCCCTCTAGCTGGTTCTCTTGTCAAGCTTTCTTTACAGGAGATTTAGTCTCCATTCCTCATTACTCATGATTTTACATTATTCTTCTCCAAAAGACTTTAGAAACAAGTTTATGTCCTAACTGAATGTTGACCTTGGCTGCCATGTATTTCCTGCTTGAAAACTAAGTCAAATGTTTTCACTTCTACATGGTAGCTCTTCAGATAGATACTTGAAAATAATTCTACCTCTCCTAAATCTTCCTTCTTCTCAGACCCCATTCATGTTGCCCTCCTCATACACTCTGACCTCTACCTACAGCTGAACAACCCAATCTCCCACCATAGGGCGCTGGGCTTCTGATTGGTAAAGATTCACCATATTAAGGAGGACCCAGACACATCAAGCTAATCCATGGCTAACTGTCACTACCGGCTCCCCCTTGCTACTTTAAGAACATTGACCCAAATAACGCTACAAAAAAGACCTTCAGAATTGCCTTCCATTTGTACTGTTTATATTTTATATAGGCATATATACTTGCATGATGCCCTTCTCATTAATCTATGAGCTTCTTGAGGTCAAGAACCATTTAGCACAATGTTCAAAACATGGTAGGCACCAACACTTGCTGACCCTTGCCAACCTTTCCTTGGCTACTATATATGTATGTGTGTGTATACACATGCAAACACACATATACATGTATTGTCTTCCCATATTAGAACGTAAGCTCTTTGAGGGCAGGACCTGTCTTGCTTATCTGTATTTGTATCCTCAGCATTTATCATGGTGCCTAGAACATCTTCAGTACTTCACTAGCCAGATGGCACAGTGAATAGAGAGAAGGGGTTAGAATCAGGGAGACCTGAGTCCATATCTTGCTTCTAATCTTCACTAGCAATGAGACCCTGAGCAAGTCACTTGATCCGCTCTCTGCCCCGGCTCCTCATCTGTAAAGTAGGAATAATTATAACACTTCAGGATTGTTGCAATGATCAAATGAGTTAATATGCTTTGCCAAGTTAGAGCACTTTGTAAAAGCCATTATCAAATGTATTTCCTTAACAATTCATTCTTCTCTGGGCTAAATATCCCTCATTCCCTTGACTCATCCTAATATGTCATGATTTCTTTACCATCCAGGTCACCTGCCCTGGACACTCTATAGCTTGTCAATGTTCTTCCTAAAATGTAGTGCCCACAACAGAAAACAATGCTCTAGACACGGTCTGATTGAGGCAGAGAACAGCAGAAGCATCTCTCGCTGTAGCCTGTGATCACCTTAACTTTTTCTCACTATCATTTCACATCGTTGGTTCATGTTGACTCCCCTAAAACTCCCAGATTGTTCTCATAGAAACTTATCTAGCCATACCTCATCCATTTTAAATTGATCAAAATGACTTTTTAAAATACATTCTTTAAAAGTACTTATTCAGGGGGCGGCCAGGTAGCACAGCGAGTAAGAGCACCGGCTCCAGTGTTGGGATGACCTGGGGATTGAATCCGGGCTCAGACACTTAACACCCACCCAGAAACACCTGGCCATGTAACCTTGAGCAAGTTACTTAACCCCAATTGCTTTAAAAAAAACACTTATTTAAAAGATTCTTTCCAAAGTATGATTTTGTGGGTATAGGAGAAGCAACTGAAAAGTAGGAATTGTGTCTTTCTTTTTTCTTTAAATGTCCAGAAAACATGGAGGAAAGTGGTCTGCCCAGGGTAGGCACCCAAAAAATGCTGGTCCAGTGATGAGAAGTGTCTAACTATAACCTGTTTGCTTTACTGTTTTCTCCCTCCTTGATCCTTCAGGTTGCGCCCGCCATTAAAGAGAGGATGATGAAGAAGGGCAGCATGATGCTGGGCTACCAGCCACACCAGGGCAAAGTCAACTTCTTCCGCCAGGTGGTGATAAGCCCCCAAGTCAGCCGTGAGGACATGGACTTCCTCCTCGATGAGATTGACCTCCTAGGTAGAGACATGTAGCCATTGCTCAGGAAGGCCCCAGAGCACAAATCCCACCAAGCAGAAACTTCCCAATCAAGAACATCTGGGGCCTTGTTATAGACATGCTCTTTTTCAGATGCTCATTAGGAAATGCTAGCATCACTTTAAAATTAAATTGCTTAGTGTACTCTTAAAAGTGCCTCCAAAGTCTGGAAAAGCAAGGGCAACAGAATCATGAAAATATCATCACTGCTGCTGTTATAGTTCAGACACCTTCTCTAGGACAGTTGTCTGGGAAGAGTTCTCTTGGAGGGTGGGGTAGAGAAAGGGCCCTGGGGATTAAGCAGACAGCCATTCCCTCTTTAAAGGATCCATAAGGCTCCTAACCATAAGAATTATGGGTCTTATGCTTAACAATTATAATCACAAAAGATTCACATGAACAATTTAGGGAATGGTTGAGAGATGAGTTGGGCATTGTCCAGCCACGAGTCTGACCTTGCACCTTCCCCCAGCAGTTAGGCTCTGCACAGAGAGCTCTCACCTAGATCTTTGGTGGCCCTAGAAGCATGTTAAAACTATTTTTAAAAAGAGGAATGATGCAAGATATTTATATAAAAGAGATAACTTTTTATGTGGACTGATTGTGGCAAATGATTGGAATTTAACATGGCACTGATCTGTTCTAGTCTACCTGTAGGTTTTTTTTAAACCCTCAAATTACTTAATAGGGTATATATTTGTTATTAAGTTGTGTTTTCCTTTTTCCATCAAAGATTAACAGCCCCGAGAATGTTCTTTCATCCTAGTCTTCTGGACCACATTCTTGTTTTGCTCTGAGTCCTGTTTTGTTTTGACTTAACCCCCAGGTATGAATTTGCTTCCACCACCATAAGACACAGAGCCTGATTAGACAATATTTATCTCCCTCCCTTTGGAGGACAAGCTCCACTTAACACATGATACTGATAACTCACATTTATAACGTGTTTTAATGCTTATGAAACACTTTGAGCTTGGTAGTACAAATATTATTGTCTCCATTTTACAGATGAGGAAACAGAGGTTCAGAGTGGAAAAGTCACAGTAAATTCACAACTAGAGTTTTAACCCAGGTCTCCTGACTCTAATGCCAGCAGTCTTTCCACACTGACTCTCACTCTAGATAGGAAGGAGAGAGTAGGCCCAATCTAGGCCTCAAAAGTTAAAAACTTGGTCATGAGATTAAATAAGGATCATCACCTATGCGGAAGCAACTAAAATGAAGGTAAGAATAGACTTTCATTAATCCCCAAGACCATGTACTCACAATGGTTGATTTTGTTTCAATCATTTACCAATAACATGGTTATACTAGGTTCCATCCATTCTTTTGCCAAGGATTTATTAAGGGCCTCCTATATGCTAGGTACTGGGCAAAGTGCTGGGAACAAAAAATGTTTTTTAAAAAATGCATCTATTTTTTTATCTCAAAGAGCTTTTATTCTATTGATACATGGCCCTCTTGAATGAGACCGCCATTTTAGCAAATTATCCTGCTACCTACAAAAGGGGTTGTATGAATTGTTATCTTCCTGGTCATTCTTTCTCTTGTTTTTGTGGACTGTTTTGCTTTGAAATAATCATGGTGTGCTTTGGTGAAGGCTGAAGAGCAAGCTAAAGGATGTGGTCATGTAGTATTTATTGTTCATTCTCCTACACTGTGACTAACTGTAAAGCTGAAATCAGAAGTTTTCTTGTTTGCCCTGAGTTTGTTTATCGAGGTAGCAATGACCAGCGCATTCTTTTCTCTTTCACTTCTTGAGTACTTAAAATTGTTTCTAGACAAAGTGCTTTAATGCCTTCAATTGACATGTCCAGTGTTGTATAACATTCCCATTTATGAGCTCCAAAATGCCAGTGATTTATTGAGGTCTCAAGATGATGGATAAAAACAAAAATAGGGGCTCTTCACCAACGTCCTAAAACACCTTCACAGTCGTTCCTGGGAGTGGATTATCTTGTTCCCATCTATGAACCTAATTCTACCTTTCTTTAGAAGTTTTACTTGATAAAGGACTGGACAGAATTAGGCCCCTTAGATACATAGTTCGCCATAGGAAGCCCTGTATAGCTATCTTCTAGGTATATTGGCTATATTGGAATTATATTCCTAATTTTTTTTTCATAGACCTGGGCTACAGATGCACCAAAGGTTTAAGGATTAAAAGATGTAAAAGTATTAGAGTTTTCCTTATTCTGTTTCTTTTCCTTAAGACAAAAATTATGCAGGCATACTCCCCCTAATACTAATTGACTCTATTAGGTGAAACGATATTCCTGGGGGCAATGAGTTACTTAGGAACTAGGTTATCAATGGTTGATTGGTCAGACAAATTGACAGATAGGGTTTGTGGCTTTATTGTGGGGCTTAGTTAAAAATGTATTCATAATGTTAATAGGACAGCCTTATCCAAAGCAGTGTAGGCTTTTAATATCCAACGATTGACATCAAGAATTTCTCGTTTAATGTTTATCGCTACTCTGTTTTCATTTTAGCATCTTGTTTCTGTCTTATGTTTCCATTATGTCAGGGTGGTTAAGGTATGTTTACCAACATGCCTCTAAGTTTTATAGATGCTTACTAGCTATGCAATGATGTTGCTGCTTCTAGTTGTTTTTGTCTAAACAACAGCAAAAGCGATTTTTTTTAAGTCTGCACAGTTCATGAAATCTACATTGGTACCCTCATGATGCAAAAATGAATATTAGAGCATAAATTTCTCATTTGACTTGACTTTTTCCCCCTGTCATTTACTGTTCACTAATGACAATGTTTATATAGTATAATGTCCCTCCTGGACTAGGCTTCCATTTTAGCAGTAGAGACAAGAGACTGCTTATCTTGTAGTTGATGATTTGAATAAAATTAAAGAAGAGAAATGAATTATGTGTTTGTCTTTTATCTGGGGTGTAGCAGGGGAAGTGCTGACCTGGCTGTCCATAGACCTGGGTTCCAGTTCCAATTTGCCATTTCTTAGCACTATCATCATGAAAAAGTATGTCTGGAAATCAGTTGCTTCATCTGCAAAATAAAGGAGTTGAACTATCCTGCTGGGGGGACTGTCTGCCACCGGTCCCTCCCATTCCAATCCATTCTCAATTCAACCACTAAAGTGATTTTCCTAAAGCTGGCCTGACCATGTCACTTACGTGTTCCTCCTCTCTCCAATAACTTCCAATGGCTCCCTATAGCCTCCAGGAGCACATACAAAATTTTCTGCTTGGCATTCAAGGACCTTCATAACCCAGACCTTTCCTACCATTCTTACATCGTATTCCCCTTCTTGTACTCTTCAAACCAATGACACGGGCCTCCTGGCTGTTCCACAGACAAGACACTCCATCCCTGGGCTCCACACATTGTCCCTGATTATCTCCCATGCCTGGAACACTGTCCCCCCCCCCTCCATTCTGACTATTGACTTGTCCGGCTTCATTTAAGTCTCAACTAAAACCCTGTCTTCTATAGGAAGTTTTTCCCAATCTCTCTTAATTCCAGCACCTTTCCTCTGCTAATGAATTCCTATTTATTTATCACGTATATAGCTGTGTGTTATCCCCCAGTAGACTGTTCCTTGAGGGCAGGGACTGTCTTTTGCTCTTTTTGTATCCCCAGCACTTAGCACAGTGCCTGGTACATAGTAGGTAGGTGCTTTAATAAATGTTTATTGATGATTGATTTATTGATTAATAGATGATCCCCACATTCCATCTCCCATTTCTACGACTTTACACAGATTACATCCCCAACTTTGGAATATTCTCTTTCCTCATCTCTTATAATCTCTAGTTGCTTGTAAGGTTCAACTCAAGTGATACCTCTTACAGGTGGGCTTTCCTGACCGCCCTAGTTTTGCTTATCTGTCTAAGTAACGTTTCCCTTGTGGGTAGTGGAATGTCACTTTGAGGGCAGAGATTGTTTCATTTTTTTGTCTATATCCCCAACACCATGGACCTTAATGAATTGAATCAAGGACCCTTCAAGTTCTAGAATCTTTTTACTCTAATCTTTCTGAAATATAAGGTGGAAGATGGGGAAATTCAGCAGCAAGAGCATGGGCCCCCTAGAAGCAGTCATCCCTCTTGAAGATCTTAGGTAGAAGGAAAAGCAGCAGTTACTCGAAATTTCACTGATTCCATCTCCTCCCCAAGGAGCATTCGGAGCAGCCACCACCAGACTTGAGGCACTAAGTGGAAAGGTCCAACCTGGAAACTGACTGTGATTTTTAAGTCAAAAAGAATTAAGAAGGAGGTTGGGAACGAAAGAGTTAATGTGTCACTTATGTCCTCCTTGGAAAGAGTGTCATCTAGCATGCCATTGCCCATTTTCTTTTCAATGATTATGAGATGTGACTAAACCAAACAGCTTTTGAATTTCTATTGGAGCTCCCAATACATAACTTTTTTTTTTTTATTGCAGAACTATCTGGGATCAGGAAGCAGCTTAGCATGGGGGAGAATATCGTATTATAACACCGACACACAGGCATGAGGCAGCACCTGAAAGACTATTAATTTTTTCTGACAGGTGGAAATTGTGCCTCACTCCCCATCTGCCGCTCGCTCAGCAATCATGATCCCAGAGGAGTAAATAGGGACAATTTTAAAGCGTCTTCCAGAGCAGACTTCTCATCTGAATTTGTCTATTCAGCGTTAAATCCTACACTATTTAGACTTGTATACTGGATTTTCCAATTCTTCCCCCTACCATCCTGACAGGCTACAATTTGCAGCAGTCCCTGACAAGTAATTGGCAATTTGGGGATGTGAAATAGACAAGAGAATTGGAGACATCTTAGAATAAAAGAATGCTTTAAAATATGCATATAAGATTGATAGAGATCTGCCCCCAAAATGTGCTATTCAGATGAAGAAGAAAGGAAGGAAAACTAGGTCAACAGCATTACTGCTCGTGCACGGTGCTGTCTTGTTAAAGACAGGTAATTAGAAAACCAATGTATGCCATTTGTAATGCTACTAATGTTATTTTTCCTTATTGCAGAGAATATTCTATGAAACTTCCTGCTCTAACTTGGTTAAATCTAGTTGTTGGTATTTAAGCCTTAGATGATATTATACTATAAGGACTAGGTAAAACCCTAGTACAGACTGAGAAACTCAATACTCTTTAGGTCACGGATGGGACTTCATCCAACCACATTGTCATTTATAGGAAGAAACAGAAGAAGGAACTCACTTACTCAAGGTCACACAGCCACACTTATCTCCTTGCTGTTCCCTGTCCACAGTATCCCATATTCATGTCTTTGTCCAACCTGCCCCAAACCTGGAATACACTCCCTCCCTTGGATTTAGAGGCAGGATTCCATTTCCCCCTCTGACACTTACTACCTACTTGACCTTGAGTAAACTAATTCACCGCTCTTGGCCTCAGTTTTTACATCAGTAAAATAAGAATGTTGTATTAGATGGCCTCAAATGTCCCTTGTATTTCTCCAGGTCTCTCCAGGTCTCATGGTCTCATGGGACATGGGAGACACTGGCACAGGACAGCCCAGAATGGCATGCCTATGTCAAAGAAGGCACTGTGGTCTATGAGCAAAGCAGAACTGATGTAGCTCAAGAGAAACATGAGATGTGCAAATTTACAGACATCTCCGTTCCAAATGTTCACATGGACTTTTTGTTCCCAACCTGTGGTAGAACCTTCTGAGCTCATATTTAACTGATCAGCCATAAATGAACACATTTTACCTAGACCCTGACATAGTGATGTCATGTTAGTCCCCTTCGAGTACAAAGGACAACAACCAACCAGCATCTCTCCATCAATGACCCTATGATCACTCTCCTATGTGGATTCCACAGCTGTCCTTCACTCTCATGCCATGAACAGAAATATACAATGAAATTCACAGGACAGGGTTAAGCACAGGTGTTAATGAGAAATCAGGTTGGATCAGCCAGGTGCAGCTTTTAACCTTATAAAAGAATATGGGGAGGGGGGTGGCTAGGTGGCGCAATGAATAAAGCCCCAGCCCTGGAGTCAGGAGGACCTGCCTTCAAATCCAGCCTCAGACACTTAACACACAAAAAAAAAAATAGCCATGTGACCTTGGGCGAGTCACTTAACCCCAATTGCCCCCCAAAAAGTAAAAAAGAAAGAAAGAAAGAAAGAAAGAAAGAAAGAAAGAAAGAAAGAAAGAAAGAAAGAAAGAAAGAAAGAAAGAAACAAAGAAAGAAAGAAAGAAACAAAGAAAGAAAGAAAGAAACAAAGAAA
>NW_027185797.1:22238823-22257379 GCF_028583685.1 Petaurus breviceps papuanus | reverse complement strand
AAAGAAAGAAAGAAAGAAACAAAGAAAGAAAGAAAGAAACAAAGAAATATGGCTTGGGGAAGCTAGGTGGTGCAGTGAATAGAATACTGGCCCAGGAATCAGGAGGACCTGAGTTCAAAGCTGGCCTCAGACTTAACACTTACTAGCCATGTGGCCTTGGGCAAGTCACTTAGCCCCAATTGCCCTGTCTTCCCCACTCCAAAAAGCAAAAAAAAAAAATATATGGCTTGAAATGGGTGTCCATCACACCCAGCTAAATAAGGCAGGAGAAAGGGATAAAATCTACCATGTGGCCAGGGAAAGTTCCACCATCCTCCTCATCCCTGGATGTTGTCCTCCTTTCAGTCTCTTTATAGCCCCACTCTAGTCTCAAACCCTGAAATATTTCCTTGCTTCAGAAAATGAGCAAAAACTCCAAATCCCAGAAGTATCCCAAGATCCAGGTCTGTCTTGCCTCCCTCTTCCACTTCTAAAGGAACTATTAGCGTAAGTATGTCTTTGTTCTGAAAAGTAGGTGAATCTGACCTCAGTCCTTTCCCTACAAAGGCTCCAGAGAGACTTTCCTACAGAATTTAAGGGAGAGGAGAGATGGAGAAAAAGGAGGAGCAGGAGGAGGAGGAGAAGGAGGAGAAGGAGTAGAGGAAGAAGGAGAAAAGAGGAGATAAAACAAAGGAAGGGCCTTTTAATTCCCCAAAATAGAAAGGATATTCAATTAATTAAATTCATCAATAATTTATTAAATGCCTCCATATATCAGACATCATGCTAAGCATTGGGAATACACAGACACAAATGAAACTGTCCCTGCCCTCAAAGGGTTTACATTCCACTACGATGGAAACATCATGCACACAGATAAGTAATGTCTGGAAATCTGTCCTCAGAAGTAGCAGTCCTGGGTTCAAGGGCTGATTTTGACACATGCTGGCTAATCACAACTGGCAAGTTACTTAAGCTCTAGGCAATTCTCTAAGAATGTGACTTAGAGAGAAGGTGCACACCTGCATTAGCAGAGGGACTTCTCTCATCTGAGAGTTCTTTACTTTAATAAAATCCATTATAATCCACATGCAAAGTAATTGGGGTGGTGGTGGTGAGAAGTGTTAATAATGGAGAGGATTGATAAAGGTTTCTTGTAGGAGATGGCAGAAGTCATTTGAAAGAGATCCCATAGAAGGCATGGCTACAGGTAGCCAGCACAAATGTAAAAAACAAGAGCCATTTTAGAAGAAGCCTCCAGCATACTGAATGGACCCTGGCTCCAGGGGAAGACTTTTGGGCAAATGTGGACAAAGGTTACAGAGGGTGGAATGATGTGGATTTGTCATGATCTATACCAGGGGTGGGGAATGGGCAGCCTTTGAAGGGAGATGGGATACCTTGGGAACAACAGGTTCTCTGGAACATAGAGTATGTGATGGGGAGCAATGGGAAATAAGTGTGGAAAGATTAGTTGGGAGAAAAGCATAAAGGGGCTTAAATGGCAAAGAGAAAAATGAGCATTTTGTCTTAGCGGTAAGAAGGAGTCATGGAAACTTCTTGGGTTATGGGAGTATTTGGTTAGATCCATGCTTTGGAAATATCAATTTGGTAACTATATGGATGATAAATTGGAGAGGGGTAGACTGGAGGCAGGGAGACCAATTGGGAAGCTACTGAAATAGTCCATCTAGAGCAGAAAGAATAGTAAAAAAAATAGTAGGCTTGAAGAAGCCAACATGAGAACAAGTCTTTGCACTGGAAGGAGAACGTAATCCCAATATTCCTTAGACTCTGGAGCTCAGGTTCCCAGCCTTACCCCTCCATCCTCAGTTCTCATCCTGCTCCTTCACATATTAACTTTTAGAACCCAATAGTCTTACATTGGGCACTGCTATAAACACCACATGTTTAGAGTTGGCCACAGATTTGGATTTTTCAGCAGTTTTATTAGAAAGAGCCAGCCTGGTTGTATTGAGAGCAAGTCATGCTGGACTAATTTCTTTTATTGGTTGTCAGGGTTATTAGAACAGTAGATTGGGAAAATACTCTCAATAGAGTTTCTCCAGATTTTAGCACAGCAATTGACAATGCCTCTCATGTTATTCTTATGAAAGAGAAGGAAAAATATGGGCTCTCTGATAGTAGACACAGGTGGATTAGGACATGATTGAGTGGCTGGACCTCCAGAGTTGTTATTAAATAGCTTAACGTAAATGTGGAAGGAGGACTTTGACGGAGTCCCACAGGGATTGGGGATTGTCCCTGTACTGTTAAACAAGTCAAGATCTCAACAAGCTCAAACATTGGGTTAAAGATAACAAGATTGAATTCAAGAGGAAAAAATATGAAGTGCTACCCAGGTTAAAAGAACTCCCTTCTGAAGTACAAAATGGAAGAAGGATGCCTAGAGATCAGTTTGTCTGGAAAAAAATCCAGGTATCTTAGTGAGCCCCAAGTAATTAAAGGACTGTCTGGTGGAAGAGGCAGTAAACTTGTTTTGTTTGGCCCCAGACACATAGGTGGAAAGACTTGTGGGAGGATGTGGGCAAAGATTGCACAGGATAAGATAGTGTCAATGTAGATGGATCAGGGGCGGCTAGGTAGCAGTGAGTAAGAGCACTGGCCCTGGAGTCGGGAGGACCTGGGATTGGTTCCAGCCTCAGATACTTAACACCCACACAAAATAACTGGCTGTGTAACCTTGGGCAGGTAACTTAACCCCAGTTGCTTTAAAAAATAGTAGATGGGTCAAGGCGCACATCGTTGAAGAATATGTCCACATGGATGAGATCAGAGAACTAGTGAAGTCTTGAAGTACACATAGGGAAAAACTATGCAAGAATTACAGGTACACAAACGTGTCACAGGCCATCTCAGGAGTCAGGGGGTTCTCACTTGTATCTTTAGACAACAGGTGGACAATCGCTTACTGGGCATATTACAAATGTTCTCCATCACATTTGGGTTGAACTTGGTGGTATCTGAGGTCCCTTTCAATTCTGAGATTCTACAGTTCCTTAACCTAGCATCACCAGCTTTCAACCTATTTGTCCTACCCATCCACCTCCCCAGCCGATAAGCATCACTGGCTTGTAATATGAAGGGTATAGCTTCTCTGTTCCCATTGCCCAGTAGAAGCAGAAATTGAGTCCAGGAGCTAGGGGACAAGACTCTCAAGTGTCCCCATTTGAATTATGAATGTGCTTCCCCATGGAATCATATTGCATATAGCTAGCACCACATGTAATAATAATAATGATGTCACAAGCAATGCAGGTTCATTGTGGATTAAGTATAATTTTGTGGACCATTCTAGGAACATAACCACCATTTGGAAGATTACTTCTAGGGGTAAATGTGGTCTGAGTTCCAAACAATCCATTTAACAGCTGGACATTCATATGTTGGGACCTGCCTGTCTCTTCCACGCAGCATTTAATAATTTTTATTACAAAATTACTGGTTTTCTACTAGTTTGCCATACTCTCAAAGGGGCTTATTTTTATGATGGCTCAAGGCCTATTTTAGTTTTCCTGTGGGAGCACATCTGAGTACTTATAATTTAAACCACTGGGGAAATATAATTTGATTTACAAAATTTACACACAATGCTTCAGGAATGCATTCATTACATCAAATTTCAACGGTCTAGTCTGAAACAGCTCTCATTGAGGAACACCTGTTTAAAGAACAGAGATTTTAAATAATTAATATTAAAAAACAACCTGTACTTGAGGGGTCCCTCTGAAAAGGACATTCATTCTATAGCACAAGAGGAGGTGACTGAGATCTCAGTTCCCAAAACCAGGGAGGGAAAGTTATGTCAGAGAAGCACCAGCAGCCCTGGTTTCCAATAGAGGAGGTGAAGGTTCTTTATTGCCATTGCCTGACAGATGGCAGAATTTGGAATCCAAGAGCCAGGAAACAAGAATCCCAAGTGTCCTCAGTTGAATTATGAATGTGGTTCCCTATGGAATCATGTTACCTGTAGGTTTTAGTACTAGACATAACAATAATATCATGAATAATACTGTACTACAACATGAGGACATTGTCCTGTGGTGGGTTGTGTTGTGTTGTGCAATGAGCTTAATCAGATTATTGACTTTTTAAAAAGCAGTTGGGGTTAAATAATTTGCTCAAGGTTACACGGCCAGTTATTTTTGTGCGGCTCCCAAGTATCTGAGGCCAGAACCGATCTCAGGTCTCCTGATGCCGGGGCCAGCATTCTTACTCGCTGCGCCACCTGGCCGCCCCTCGATTATTCATTTTCATTTTAGACATGGCATCTTATCTGGGTAGATTAATCTTCTGCAAGGTTGGGTCAAGCTGGTCATTCAGCTGTGGGGCCCGTGCCTCACTCAACCTCAGCCACTGTCAGACTTGACTGGGAAGTCACTCTTCTGTTGGGTAGTCGCTGATGAACGAGTACAAGAAGCCCAACTGTTCAGCTCTTCCCAGAACACAATGTCTGTGGATGAGTCAATGTACTGGACTTGCTTTTTGATAGGTAGCTGTAGTTGTCTTCACCCTTAGCTGGTATAGTTTTCTCAGTAGCAGCACTGACGTTTGTGGATTTAGAGTTGATAAAACTCTTAGATATAATCTAATCTACTCATTTTACAGATGAGGAAACTTAGGCCAGAGAAATGACTTGCCTAAAGTCATACTGGTAATAAGTGGTCAAAGTAGAATTTGAAGTGAACACCTCTGATTCTAAATCAGTGATTTCCCCCACCCCACCACAAATTCTTCTTGAGGTTCCTTCAAGGTAAAAAATGCTGTGAATTATTTTTCACTGAAAGTCTTACCAGGCTGCATTACACTTAGCAAAGTCACCAGGACCAGTGTCGGAAGTCTCCTAGACTTTCCAATTCACTCAAAGCCCCATGTCCATCCTGAATATCTGATTCTGATTCAACAGTTGAGATCTTCTAGTCTGATTTTGGGCATTTCACATTTGTTTTCTTCATTATTACCTACAATGCAGATAAAACTCCTTGACTGGTCTCCCTCAAATTTCTTCTTTGGGCAAGAGCTAACAAATATTATCCAGAGATCACATTTAAACAATAAACAGAAACTTAAAAGAGGAAAGGACTTTAAAGGTCATCACATCCAACTCCATCATTTTACAGATCAGTAAACTGAGGCCTAAAGAAGGGTAATGGTATGTGTGACGACTCCTCTCAGCAATGTAAGGTTACAAGACAACCCCAAAAGCCTCATGATCAAAAGAGATATCCACACCCAGAGAACGAGCTGTGGAGTCTGAATGCAGATGGAAGCAAACCACTTGCTCTGTTTCTTTTTCTTGTTTTGTTTCGTTTCCTCTTTCCCACTGATCATTCCACTGGTTAAAATCCTTCTTTATAATCTGACTAATGATTAATGTGAAGATGTCTGTGGATCCTATATTTGATTGCATGCTGCAATGGTGGGGGTGGGGGAGGAGAATAAGGGGGAGAAAATTTGAAACTCAAGGGACTGTGGAACTGAATGTTGTAAACTAAAAGTAAATAAACGAATTAATTTTAAAAAATAAAAATAAAACAATAAAAAGAAGGGTAATAACTTTCTCAAGTAATAAATGACAGAGATAAGATTTTAACCCAGGTCTGCTAACTTTGAGGGAGACCAGTCAAGGAGTTTTATCTGCATTGTAGGTAATAATGAAGAAAACAAATGTGAAATCCAGTGTTTCTTCTGCACCAATAATACCTTATTACTAGTTATATCTTTCAAGTTTTTAACCAATGGTTAATTCTGATTTTTTTTCAAAGCAATTGGGGTTAAGTAACTTGCTCAAGGTTACATGGCCAGTTATTTCTGGGTGTGGTGCTAAGTGTCTGAGCCGGGATTTGATCCCTAGGTCTTCCCGACACTGGGGCCAGTGCTCTTACTCGGTGTGCTACCTGGCCCCCCCCCCTTAATTCTGATTTTTAATCAATATAAAACTATGTTAGAAACACAGAAGATGGGATTATATTTATCGTGGTGAAACATTTTTACAGCAGGTTTTTTGTGGTGACAAAGAATTTGAAACTGAGGTGGGTGTCCATCAATTTGGGGAATGGTTGAACTAATTAAGGTATATGTTGTTGTTCAGTCATTTTCATTCATGTCTGACTCTTCATGACCCCATTTGGAGTTTTCATGGCAAAGATACTGGAGTGGTTTGTTACTTCCTTCTCCAGCTCATTTTACAGATGAGGAAACTGAAGCACGCAGGGCTAAGTGACTTGCCCAAGGTCACACAGCCAGCAAGTGTCTGAGGCTGGATTTGAACTCAGGGAGCTGAGTCTTACTGACTACAGCCCAGCACTCTATCCATCCACTGCACTACCTAGCTGCCCCTCAATTATATGAATATGATGAAATATCATTGTGTTAGAATGATGAAGGGGATAGTTGCATTCCTCTCTGGGCTCCACCCCTGACTTGAGCACCCTCACCATGTAACATGTAGCAGCCTTCTTAGCCTTCAAGTTTACTATGCCCCTTCAGTCCCTTCCTTTTTCTAATGGGAGGGGAGGTGTAGGAGGAGCAGAAGGTAAGTTTTCACTGGTTGAAAACAAAATTTAATTCTCAAACGCCCAATATTTATCATGATAGGCAATTGGAGTGGTGTGATGGGAACAGCAGTTTGTTGGAGCTTTCTGATGTTCCAGTGGGTCTGTGATCTTACCCATGTGAATTGACCCTACAGAAGCAAGACAATTAATGCCTACCATAAATGGCCATGGAGAATTTCTCCCTTTATGCTGATTTAGGGAATCAGGAACCCCAGTTCTCTCATTCCCTTGATCTCAAAGGATAATAAGTCCTCACATGGTAGGGTGTTGTTTGTCCTTTAAGCTTGACGAGGACCAAGATGATATCACAGTGTTGGGACCTATGGACAGTGTGTTCAGCTGTGGCCGATCATACCAATACAAGCTTGGGAGACTACCACAGATTGGGCACAAAAAGTTGGTATCACCTGGTATTACACATTCCTCAAGGTATATATACATATAACCATTAATACAGCATAAACTTAGTTTCCATTATTGTTCCTGTAGAGCTAATATAATTCTAAGGATACAATTAACACTAAACCTTAGGGCTGAGAAAGTCCCATACCATTGTAAGATGGGGAGAGACATTGAGTTCTTAGAGTATAGACACTTGGAAGGGTCCAACAATGGCACTTAGGATGGGGACCCACTTAGTTCCATCATTCTAGGAGTGAATTTTCTGCTTTTCTTGGCTTCGTCTTTGGGCAACCTTTTCATTTTCCTGATTTGGTTCTTGCTGTGCAAATTTCCCTGTTTTGCTTTTGAAGTAAATTTTGGTTGATTGTTGTATATTTACATCATTAGTGTAATTACTTATAATTATTGGCTTGATGTGAAAACACGTGATTGTGGAGAGCTGATTCAGGATTTGTGTGTGTGTGTGTTTCTCTTAGTCTCCACCTGGTTTTCTTCCCACCAGAGATTTTTCATGACAGGTGTGTAATTAGAACTATTTTAACATATAATCACTCAAAACTTGTTTCATTTGTTCAAGACAAAGCATGGGGGGGGGGGTTGTGTTGGAAGGTGGCTAGACAACAGCTCATCTGAAAAACATCTGGGAAGCGATTGGAGTGGACTGCAAACTCAGAATGAATCAACCACGATGCACAGACAACCAAAAAAAAGCTAAGACAGGAAAAGAGGCCTGAAATGAGGGAGGTGGTTATCTTACTGTACTGAGCCTTGGTTGGCCCATGTCTGGTGAACTGTGTTCAGTCCTGGATACCACAGTTCAGGGACAGCACCATAAAACTGGAAAGAATTCAAGTTGGCAAAAGAACTTGACATTGGGCCAACAGAGGATCCATTGAAAGAACTAGGAATGTTTAGCCCATAGAAGAAAAGGCTGAGCTGGAAGAGGATAGCTATCTTAATGTATTTGCTTTGAGCATCTTCATCCTCCTCATCTGCCTTCCCCACCCTGTAGAAACGTCCACCTTGAAGGAAGGAAGGAAAGAGGCATTTGTTAAACACCTACTGTGTTCCAGGAACTAAACCGAGCATATTGCAACTATTATCTCATTTGGTCCCCACAGAACCTCTGGAACAGAAGTGCTATTATTATCCTCATTTGCAGTTGAGAAACCAAGGCAAACTGAGGTTATGCAACTTGTTCAGAGTCCCAGGTCTGGCCTTAGTGTCTAAGTGTTTCTGGGCTTCTGCTTCTGCTTCTTCCACCTTGAGAAAATCCCCTAACTTCTCTGGACCTCAGTTTCCTCATCTATAACAAGAAGGGGGTTAAACTAGGTGACCTCTAAGGGCCTGTTCAGCTCACAAGATATGATTCTATGATCCTAAGAGGGGTGAAACTTATCAAGATTGTGCTCAGTGAAAGTTTCCTGCCAATGAGAGCTGACTAGAAGGGGAGTGGACTGCCTTTCGGAAGCAGCCAATTTGTCCTCCATCTCCATCTCTGGAATTTCTTTCTTTTCTCATCCCCAAATTATATTTTCCAACTGTTTCTTTTTCTGTTTTACTTCTGTCCGTCTTTGCACTGAAGTCACCCACTTTGATGTATATATTACTTGAGTTTAGAGAACTTTGTCAACTTCTTCATAGAAATTCTCAGACCCTTAACAGATGTTGATACTTCACTGCCATTATTTTTATGGTGGTCTGTTTTCTTATGCTCATGATGAGCAGAGAAGTAAAACACATTAACCAGATGTCAGGCACCCTGGGCAAAGTCCCAGTCATCCCATTCTAGTTATGGGTCTGATGATATCTAATATTTCTATCTCACAGAGTTGTTGAAGGATTGAATTAGAATATATCAAATGCTTTGCAAACCTTCAAGTTCTGTGCAAATATTATTTGTTATGAAAAAATAAATCTATGACCTCTCTGAGCCTCAGTCTCAGATTAACTAATCTATAAAATGGAGATATTGTGCCTAACTCACAGAATTATTGTAAGAATCAGATGAGATGTTTACAAAGTGTTTTCATCATGAAATGGAAATCAGCTGTACAAGGGTGCCTTCCAGCTCTACCATGAAAATGAGTTCAAATCCTGGCTCTGACACCAGTTAGCTGTGTGACCATTGGCAAATCACATAACCTCTCTGAGCCTCTGTTTCCTCATCTGTAAAATAGGGATCATGCTACCTGTACTTCCTGTCTTACAGAGAATGTGCTTTGTCAGAGGAAAAATGCTAAAGAAATGTGAGTTATTTTTTTTTCTCAAATCCTGATAGACACAGAGAGGCTACCTTCTCAAGGAGATAGGGAAAATGACAAATACATAGGTCGTCTTCCATGTCAGAATGTAAGCCCTTAGAAGGCAGTGACCATTAAAATGTCTTCTTTATTTCTTCAGAGGCCAGCACATAGTAGGCACTTTATAAATGTCCATTGCTTGCTTGAGTGGTATGAATCCAGGTAGCCTCACGTGAATTTAAATCCCCAACTCCCCTTTTCCCTGTCCTTCCCCAGAGAGCAGACTGAAAGCCCCTCAACTTGTCTTCCTGGAAGAATGACTCCAGCAGAGGTTTTCATGCAGCGAATTCTGCCCTTTTCCCACTTACTGTAGGTGTTTGTCACGGGCCCCCAAACTGCTTGTGGGAGATCCTCAGTATGTCTGAGGTCTGACAAGTGGGATTAGCCTGTAACGCCTCCACTGTCTGGCCTAGCCCATTTCACAATGGATGACAAGCCTATAAAGGGTTTCTAGAGGAAGTAAGCTGTTCCTGGTACATTCCTGAGCCGTGGGGGTTGGCAACATGTACCGGGGATGCTTGCTCTTCCACAGAATTCCAGTGAAGCAGCCTTGAAGGGTAGAAAACAGGGCTGAGTGATGCTTTGTTGTGACCCACTGTGGCATTTTCTAAATGAGGTGGAGTGTATAAAGGGTTTCATAACCCTTAAAACACAATATAAATGCAAATGAGTGCTAAACAGGCAGCTGGCTGGTGCAATAGATAAAGCTCACCACCTGCTGCCAGGAAGCCCTGAGTTCCAATTCTGCTATGGCAGGAATCCAAGAGAAAGATTGACATCACCATAGAAACTACAAAACACAAAATTTCTTTGTAAGTGGATAGAGTACTGAGGCTGGAGCCAGGAAGACCTGAATGCAAATCTGGCTTCAGGCACTTACTAGCTTGTGACTCTGGGCAAGGCTTCAATCTCAGTCTGCCTTGGTTTCTTCATCTGTGAAATGGGAATAATAATAGCACATATCTCCCAGGGTTATTGTGAGGATCAAATGAGATCTGGAAAGTGCTTTGCAAACCTTAAGGTGCTATATAAATCCTTTTGTTATTATTATTACTACTAGCTTTTTGGAGAGGGCAATTGGGGTTAAGTGACTTGCCCAAGGTCACACAGCTAGTAAGTGTTAAGTGTCTGAGGCCAGATTTGAACTAAGGTCCTCCTGACTCCAGGGCCAGTGCTCTATTCGCTGTGCCACCTAGATGCCCCTTAAATCCTTTTATTATAAATAAAATGTGAAGTAAGAGAGAGAGTTATTATCAACTGGGAGGATCTGGGAAGGCTTCCCAGAGGCATGGCCATTGAGTTGGTCTTTAAAGGATGGTGCCAAAGAGATTTGGGTTTAAATCTCCATTCTGCCATTGATCAGCTGTGACTTTGTGTTTACCTCTCAAGACTTCAGTTTCCTTATCTGTAAAATGAGAGGGTCAGAATAGATCCTTTTCCAGGTCTACAAACCTGTGATCCTATGAATGAATTACCCCCTAAGTAGAACAGAGTGAATGAAAAACAATCGTTTGGAGCCCCCAGTCTAATTTCCCTCCATCCTTGGTTTCTGGAATTGGGTGAACTCTTAGTTTCTTTCATGGGTTCCTGTAATATTCCTCACTCAAGGTTCAGTCCTTGTCCTTTCATCTCTGTCTTGTTACTGGATCATGGGCTACAGGATAGGATGTCAGACGTCATCTAGTCCAACACCATTATTTTACATATGAGGAAACTGAGGTAAGAAAAAAGGGGCTAACCCAAGCTCATACAGGTAGTCCTGATGGAGCCTAGATTGGAACCTACATCTTCTTCACCACACTACACTGCTTACCCAATCTCCTTCACTCCCTTCCCCTTCAAAGACCAGTACCAGGTCCGTTAGCAGCTCAGTTAAAAAGCAGTGGCCCTTCTACATTGGTGGAGGGTGTTGCCTCAGGGTCTAATGATGAAATTACAGGTCTGGAAGCATCTCATTCTCCACCCCCACCCCCAACAACAA
Source organism: Petaurus breviceps papuanus (assembly GCF_028583685.1). Taxonomy (NCBI): domain Eukaryota; kingdom Metazoa; phylum Chordata; class Mammalia; order Diprotodontia; family Petauridae; genus Petaurus; species Petaurus breviceps. Next base: position 22,246,136 of record NW_027185797.1, on the reverse strand, counting down.
CAAAAGTATTCATCTTTGTCTCCATAATCAGTTTTGCAAAGCTCCCTTTCAGCCCTAGCAACAGCCTGTTTCCTGGTTCCTATAAGCCCAAAGTACGAGGAGGCATTCACCGTGTGCAGTTTTGGCTTGATTAGGACAGGAAGACAATTAGCAGAGTTATTTTAAAATGCACTGTAGATTAGGGAGCATATTAGAATGAAATCACAAAAGTGAATGGGGTGATGGAAACCACAGTGTGTGCCCCCTGTCACAATCCCCTCCTTATCTGCTGAGCTTAGAGAGAAAGAGGGAGGCCCCAGAGCAGGAACCACTAAGGAACGGGGAATTATTAGAATTTTGAAAAACCCAGACTAATTGGAAATGTGATAAAGCAGTGATGAAGAAAGAAAATGAACAAGTCAAGAAGATACAAACATTCCTCAACATGGGTGGCTTTTGTGGCCAGTGAATGAAGGCAGGAACTGATTGCTTTCTCCCTTGAAAGCCTTATCTGCAGCTTTGTGGAAGCAATTTCTCAGGGAGACTGATCTCATTAGTTTCTCATTTGCACCCACCACCCTTTTCTGGTGCAAAATGATAACACCAAGTTGCAAAGAGACAATGTCTCCTTTGCATGAGATGTGTGCTGGCTGGTGGGAGAGGCCACCCAGGATATCCCTCCAGGGTCACAGGTGCTCCAGCCAGCAAACCCAAGGGCTCCCAACCTTCCAGAAGCCCCTCTAGCAGAGCACAGGGGCCAACGGACCTCGGCTTCTATTCTGGATGAATTTCTTTGGCAGGGACTCAGCTCTAGGTTGCATACTGACAACAAGCCATGACCTGGAATCAGCATCAATGGGAGAGCTTAGAACTTGGCCCACAAATTTACAACTGAGGAGGACCTCAACGGCTACAGGGTCCAACCCCCTCGTTTTACAGAAAAAAAACCAGGCTCAGAAAGGCGAAGCCATGTGCCCAGAATCACACAGATAAAAAGTGGCAAAATAAGGCATGATCCCAAGAAGGCGCCCAGGAGGAGCGAGAATCCACGTACAGGAGATAAACTTAATACCAAAGAGACACATAATAAGTGCAAACTTGATTCTGTATCTCACGGATGTGAGACATTCCCTCCAAACACGCGGACTGACTACAATCTATCTATCCTGTTCAAGTGGAGACGCCCTTGCCCCTCCCCTAGCTTTGCCACAGGGGCTCTGAACGTTGTGCTAGAGACGTTCCTCCATCTCTCCTGACATCACTGAAAGTGGAGACCATCATCTCCCCATCATCATTCCTCACTCCATTAAAGGCATCTTTCTTTAATGACATCTTGAGATGCTAGGGGAGCGCCATAGTGCACAGAGCACCAGGTCTGTGGCTAGAACACAATTCAGACGTGACCTCGTACAACAGGAATCTGGCCTGTCTGCCTCAGTTTCTTCATCTGTAAAATGAGGGTAATAATAACATCTATCTGCTTGGGTTGTGAGGATCAAATGAGATAACGGTTTACACAGCACAGAGTAGGTGCTATGCAAATGCTTGGGAATTTGTAGCTCATCTTCTTCCTTCCTCAACAGTGGGCTCCACGAGGACAGTGGTTGTAGCTCGCTTCCTGGTTCTCCCCCATGCCTGGAATGTCTTCCCTCCTTCTTTCCCAATTACTGATCTCCAGCCTTCCTTTTAAGTCCCAATTAAAATTTCCCAGGAAGCTCTTCCCAACCCTTCTGAGTTACAGTGCCTTTCTATTGTTAATCTTATTTATCCTGCATATGGCTCACTTTGTCCCTATTTATTTCCATGTTGTCTCCCCCATTAAATCATAAGCTTCTTGAGAGCAGGGACTGACTTATCTTTTGCTGCTTTTTGTTGTTGATGGATTGATTGTATCTTCAGGTCACCCTGGGGTCAGTAGTAGAGGTCTTTCCTTGGAGCCAGGTCCCCCTGACACACCCTGGCTGTCCACCACTGGGTAGGGCATTTAATCTCAGTGCTCTGGGCACTGAGCTGCAGAGGAACTGCATTGGTGTCAGGAATTACCTCATCGTTCTTTATGCCACTGAAATCAATCCCAGGTTTGGTGCTTAATCCAAGGAGCTAGCAAAACTCCTTGCAAATAGAGGGGATGTAATAGGATTATAAAATCATAGATTTAGAGCATCAAGCAACCTTCTCCCCACCCCAACATGGGAGGCTGGACTTCCAAATCCTATCCCAGACACTCACTATCCTCATGATCCCAAGCAAGTCACTCGGTCACTCTCTCTGCCTTGGTTTCATCATTGGGGGTTTGAACTAGATGGTCTCTCACCATCTAGGATCCTATGAAATTGAGGCCTTCAGAATGATCCCTGAGCAGAGGGATGGACTGTGAGAGCTGCAGAGACCTCCACGCTGGTGAGCACAGACAGCTGCTGGGCCTGGCTTGACCAGTGTTCAGCTGTGGCTGTCTGGACCACCATCCTCCAAAGGGAATAGGGTAGAGGGAAAAAAAAGGTGGTGATTGCAGAAGTGCTGCTGTGGGGACTTCCCAAGGAGTTGAGGAAAAGGCCACAAGCCGAAGAATGTGCACTCCCATAGCCAGAGTGAGGGATGAATACTGTGACCTTTAGTGTGCATCTGTAGGAGTGTGTGTGTGTGTGTGTGTGTGTGTGTGTGAATGTGTGTCTGTAGGGGTGTGTGTGGGGGCATGCATGTGTGCATCAACAAAACAAGGGCCTGCCAATTTTGCTGCCATCTGAAGGAGCCACAGACTAAGTTTTCCTGAGCATTATTGCTTTATTTGACTTAATAAACATTAGATTTATTTTTAAAAAAAAAACAAACAGCTTAGAGTGGAAATAAGTGCTTGAAACATCCGATAAAAAAAGCATATATATAATTCACATTCCTATTTCATTCGTCATGTACAGCTGAAATGTTCCTTAAAAGAATAAAGATTTCCCTTTAGGTGTAGTAGTTTCAGAAAAAAAAAAAAAAGTTGGTATCTCCAGGAACTACAGGACGTTATTCCTTAGTCTTTTGCCTTGAATGAGAAAATACAAACAAGCAGGCCACAGTATAACGTTATACTACATTCCAGTTTATGTTGATAACTTGCCGGGGGAAGACGGTGAATGAGCCCATACCTGAGGATTCTACCCACTGACCACTAGGGGTCAATGGGCCCCAGCTGTCCGAAGGCACTAGACATGAAAATGGCTTTTTTTAGGACAGACAGCAGTGACCCAGGTTCGCGCCCTCTCCCCCCTCCCCCAGGTAATGCAGCCCTGGGCTGGGTACTTACTGCCCTTCCTCCTCTGTTATATTTCAGTTTCTCTTTACATGCCCCCCACTCCAAAAAAAAATCTAAGTGGCCCCTTTGTTTGTAGCTCCTCTCTCTAGCGTCATTTACCACTCAAAGGTAGAGAGAGGGGAGCTCCAAAAGCATTTTTAATCAAGCCTCTTTGCCTGAGTTTTTTTTAAAGCTCTTGTGTGGAGAGATAGGATTCTTTTTGGGCCACCAAGCAAGTCCCTCTAATGTTACTGTCAAAGATTCCCTAATGCTTTACAGATCGAGCTGGCTCTAGAAAGACCTGGGACCGCTCGCTTTGGAGGCTGACTGATGCTAGTAGCAAAGGTCTCTGGGAGATGGTGGGTGATCCCACAAAGCCTTAAAGAAACATAGAAAAAAAGATTGGGGACGCTCCTATCCCACCTCCACCGTCCAATGGGGACTTAAGCCTTTGTCTTTAAAGCTTGGATAGGATTTGGGGTGAGGGAGAAAGCATACATTTTGTGTTGGAAGGGATTTTAAAAACCATTTAGTATAATAACCCTTTAAATTTTACAGATGCAAAAAGTGGGATCTGGATATCGAATGTGATTTGTCAGGAGTCTTGCACATAGATGGCAGGACCGGGAATCAATCCAGATCCCACTGGATCATACCTCCTCTCATTACAAACTGGAGGAAGAAACCAGGACTCGCCAGAGGAAAATTTATTGCAAGTTCAGGGTTAGAGCAGGGCTTATATTTCCTGCAAGGTCTAGGAAAGCAGGCCTACAACAATAACATCTATCATCTCCTTTCCATAATGCCAAAGTGTCCGAGTGCATTCAGGGTATGGGGAAAGGTGGAATTCATTGGTTTTTGCATAAAAAAGTAGAAGCTAAAGTAGCAGAGTTCAAGAAACAGGGTGCACATCTGGTGGGGTTAGAGAGCAAAGATTTGGCCAAATGGCTGGGGGTGGGGGTGGGGGGCAGGGTAAATTGTGGTGGAGGGTTCAGGAGTAAAGTACTCACAACAATTTCTTCATAAAGAAAATCCCAACCATGTAATATAAGGTAAGGCAAATGGAAAACATCTGTCTGGCTTTGGCTGATTGTGTGAGGGCATGTCAGGAGCCGCTCTCCACATTTCTCCTTAGCCTGAAGCCAGTGGGCTTCAGTTTCTGAAGCACTCCTGAGCAATGCTAGAAACTCTTGAGTTCCTTTAAGGAAAGTGATCCCAAAGTCCACGGCCAGGAGGCGTCAGTCGGAAGCGCACGGAAGAACTGTATGAACCCCCAAACAGCACAGAGAAACAACGGTAAAGAAGGGTTGTTCTGGGCCAGGAGTGAGCTTTGGCATTCTTGGGAAACATGGGAAATAGCAGGGGTTTGGGATGCCGAAACCCACTTCTTAGTGGCAATTTGCCTCTCTATATCGGAGGGAAGGGGAGAGGAGCTAATGCTGTTTGAGGGGGCCCTCTTGCCCCCCATTCCTCTGATGCAACAATAATCTCCTTGGCATTTTCCTCTCTTCCATGTTTCTACAGAGGATGGCTGTAGATAGAACTATAGATATAGATATAGATATTTTTATATATATATAAAACATAGCTATTCCATAGTTATATACAGGCATTAATAAAGTGCAATTGTTATTGGCTATTGTAAGGAAAAGGGGGGTCTCATTTCCTGAGGAAGTGCTCACACAGCATATCCTATGACAATGTCAAAGGCTTAGAATGCTTTATGTTACCCACTCAGCCGCCCGCTGCTGGTTCCCACCAAAGTGAGTTCCTCTCCAGAGCCCCGGCTCCAAGGGAGTGCAGGGCCCCCCTCGGTTTCACAGGAAGCCAGGCCAAGGCATTATCAGAAGGCGTTTTCCTGGCCTCAGCCCTCGGAGTGGATGGGCAGTGTCCTTGCCCTCACCATAAGCTGAGCCCGCAGTTACTTGGTGGGGCTCAGAGAGCAGTCCTCAGGGATTTTCTCCTCTGAACAGCTTCTCCCCGACAGCCGGTCCAGGTCACCCAACTCATCAAAACGCTCTGCCACGCACTGAGCGGTCAGTCGTGCTTCCGGATCGTGGTCCCAGCACTCGGCCAGAGTCTCACAAACCATCTGTATACCCTGCAAGGGGAAATATCAAAAGAGATGGAGAAGTCAGAGAAAAGCATAGAGAAGACCCAGAAAAACTCAGCCGTGAATGGGGTAAAGGCCTCGAGAGAGCCTGAGAAGCCTTCTAGTGCTATGGAAGAACAGAGATGTGAAGAGACTGACTTGACAACACACAGGATGAGTCCAAAGCACAGCCCTCAGTTTACTCTCAGATTCTCACTAGGACATTTACTTAGGTCACCAAGGCAGGATTTCAACCCAGGCCTTTCAGACCTCAAGGCAGGTCCTCTCTCCATTCATTCTACTATCTTACCTTGCCTCACACAGAGCACCACTAATACCCCAGTCTGATTCCCCAAGGTTTGGGCATCACTGAATAGTTCCCTAACCAGTCAGTAGACACGGTCTGCCTTTATAAACATGGGGCCAATAAGGCTCTTGAGTGACCTCACTTCTGGTCTGGTCCCAGGTCTATGGATACATCACAGACACGGCACTGGGAGCCCGAATCTTCTGTGGCTTCTCTCACAATTCCATTTCTAGCAAACCTCAAAGCCTCCCTCCCCCACCCCATGATTTCATGAAGCTGAATTAATTGCATCATTTACCTAATTGGTGGTATTGACGGATAGTGCCGTTAATAGTGGAATGCTATTGTTTGTACACAAGCAACATTTATTTTGTTCTGCCGCTGTAATTACAGGCAGTAAATTAAATTAAATATTAAGCATTAACTTGAAATCAATAGTGCGACAAATCTCATTAACAGGAAAAATGTATTATGCAAATTCATTCCAGAATTTTATCACCATGAATAATGGCTTCATTACAGCAAACCTACTTCATGGGAGGGGAAGGAAAATGTAGTGGAGAGAGAACCCTGGCTGGCTCCAAGCATGCACAAAATGGGACTGTATCCTGGGGGTAAAGGTTATCTTGACCTCAAACACCAGGGGAAGTACCTTGGATCAAGGCTGGACTTGGAGCACATCTGGGCTGGACTGGCCTTTATGAACAACTAGAGTCCAGTGCCCTGCCCTGACAGAAACCTTAGACTGGGCTACGACGTCCAATGGATGCAAGAAAAATTTTACAGTCACCTTATGGGCCAGACAAGGCTGCACGTATGGTAGCCATACATGAAGGGTCCTTCTCTGTGGACATAACAGAAATCATTCTTGTCTTCTCTCCTCTGCCTGTTTGTCTGCCTCTGTCTGTCTCTCTCTGTGTCACACACACACACACACACACACACACACACACACACACACGCCTCTGACGATGCCTCCAATGCCGGCTCTTTGGAATCATAGTCAGGGACATTCTACACCACTATGCATGTCCTTCTGGATTCTCTGTCCCTCTCACCATTTCATTAGCTCATCTAATTGTGCAGTGACACACAGAAAATGCTGAATTCAGAGTCAAAAGCAGGTGGGCTTGAATCTCCCCAACTGAGCCCCTTACTTCCTCTGTGACCTCAGCAAAGCTGTTTCATCTCCCCAAGCCTCACTTTCTTCATTCTTGAAATGTGCATGTGTGTGTTGGCTCCTCTGAAATCCTCACTGCCTGTTCTGCTCCCCTTAACTGCTCCTGTCCTTCCCTCTGAGAGTCCCCTCCAATGTACCCTGTTATCTTGTATGGACATGGCTGTTTTCTTGTTGTCTTCCCAATTACAAGTTGAACTCCTCAGGATCAGTAAGTCCCTTGAGGACTGGGACTGTTTTTTACCTGTCTCTTTTGCCCCTCTACTGCTTAATGTTGTGCTTGGCACATAGTAGGAAGAAATATTATTTGGTTTAACTAAATCTATGCTCCTTTGATAAGAGTTTGGGAAATGTCCATTGAAGAAGCCACACAGGATTTCCTGAACAGGAATTTCTCTGATCCACCCACCTTCATTTTCTTCATTGCTTCCCTCTACTCCTAAGTAATCTCTTCTCCTGTCTTCTCTTGTATAATCAGACA
>NW_027185797.1:22237227-22238723 GCF_028583685.1 Petaurus breviceps papuanus | reverse complement strand
CTCTCTCTCTCTCTCTCTCTCTCTCTGTCTCTCTGTCTCTCTCTCTCACACACACACACACACACACACTCACACACACACACACACACGTCTTAAGTCAGATCTCAGCCTAAGTAACATGTGAAAAAGCAGCTGAAAAGAAATCACACCTCTTCCCAGCTGTAAAGAGTTTTCTGTTCAGGGACTGGGAATGAGAGGGAAATTAACCATAAATGCCATATGTAATACACCATGACTGTGGGGCAGCTACAGCCATCACAACGTTCAAGGGCAGCTAGAGTGGGACACAATAGCTTGGAAAAAATGACTTCTCCTCAATCCATCTTTACTGAATGCCCTATTTAGACAGCACCTGCTGGTCTGGGCCGGACATTTATAGGAGTAGGATCTGCTCTTAAAAATGACAAGGACATCGGGCACAGAGAGGACTGCGTTCACGCCTCTGTAAAACGGCCCAGGAGCCCTGGAGCGAATGCCTGCCTGACTTGGCCAATACTCACTCGGTGGCTGAGCCACGTGTTGGGGATCTCGGGCCGTCCTCGGTCTCTCAGCACATTGTCCTTCATACTCTCCACACAGGGATGCTCTCTCACTTTGGATCCAAACGGCGGCTCATACTCCTTGACCTCTGCCAAGAGAACAGAAGAAGGCAGAGCCGTTGAGACAGGCAGTGGTGTTAGGATGGACTGAGTGAATGACGCCCAGCATTGAGCCCTGGGAGGTGGGCTGCTGGTAAGCACCAAAGCCCCTGGGCTGTGGGAAAGGGCAGGTGAGAGACTGGGAAAGAATCAGAGCCAGTTTCTGTGCCAGCCCAGAGCCCACACCCCATAGTGGAAAGAGTCCTGGCTGGATTCAAATCTCCCCCTGATGCTTTCCTCCTTTGTGACCCTGAGTAAGTCATGTAACTTCCCGCATTGCACCTGTCCTCCCTCAAATATAAACCTTTCTTCATCTATAAAATGAGGAATCAACCCCCTCATATTATGGATCAAGAGAAGTGATTGTCCAAGGTTAGAGAGAAGACAGGAATCTTCCATTTATAAAATGAGGCTGCTGCCCTCCATGCTTTATATGGTCCCTTCTAATCCGTAGTCCCATATTACATATAAGGATGGTGGCAGGACCAAGCAATTCTGCTGTTCTTGGGCTTTATCCAAAGCACTGAGCATGACGCCCTGCACACTGTAAGGACCTGGTTAATTCCTCCGTTTATCTGCCAGTCTCAGGTGAAGAAACTGTCTTGCCAAGGACAGTCCCCATGTTGTTTGTAATTTATACTCTTCCAACATTGTCTAGAGCAGGGACTGGCAAACTATGACCCACCACCTGTTTTCTCTAAGGCCCAGCAGCTAAGAATAGCTGCTCACTTTGTGATAGAAGTGGTGGAATCTGGGGACAGACTGAGACATGCATTTTTGGAAATTGCTGCGAGTTTTGTTTGACTATACATTTCTGTTACAGAGGTTTGGAGTTTCTTCCCTGTCCCCCCCCCCCCC
>NW_027185797.1:22226446-22237127 GCF_028583685.1 Petaurus breviceps papuanus | reverse complement strand
GAGAGAGAGAGAGAGAGAGAGAGAGAGAGAGAGATGATAGATAGGTAGGTGGATGGATGGATGAATGGACGGACGGACGGATGGATGGAAGCTTGTTAGATAGATCTATGTATATGTATGAATGTACACACACATATAAGAGGGTAGCGGGGAGGAGGAGGAGAAGGAGAGAGAGAGAACCAGTAACTGGGCCAGTGAGCAGAGCCTGAAGAGCCTGGCCACTGGCATTACCAGTCCCTAGGGTAATCTCCATGCCAAGATGTGACATCGATTGGTAGGAAATAAGTTTTTATAATATAATAATGATAAAAAATGTGTTCTTTTTCAGAATAGTTGGGAGGGTAGATAGGTCTCCCTCTCCTACTCAGGCCAATACTGATGGGCCTGACAGAATTGACTCGCTCCATTTTTCTGATCTCAGCTAGCCTGCCCTATGTCAGCACACTGCTCCCAGTGGCTCCCACCATCTTGGTGCCAGGTAGGACAGACATCTGATTGCTTTAGCTTGCTGCAGCTCAGAACTCCTGAGTTCAAGGGATCCACTGGTCTCAGTCTTACTAGTAGCTGGGTGTGCACTGACCAGAGGAAATGACTTTAAAGCAACGTTAACTGTCTAGCCAACTTCTTGGAGATAACAGAAGATAGCAAGGAAGACTTCAATCCCTGTAAGGAAAAGACTGTCACAATGATCTTCTTTTCTTTCCAGAAATCCTAGCTAGGGAAGATGGGAGAATTTCTTCTCCCCTAAGGGGAGATAAGACCTGTCCCTCCTGTCAATATTCCTGAGCAAACGTAGGGAGAAGCTGCTGAGAGGCTGGCCACCTCTGACCTTCTAAGATCTGCAGCAGAGCTGATTTTTTATGTTTTGTTTCTCTTAAAGCTTAATGCATGTCTCATCTGGGAGGGCCCTACACTTAAAACACAGGCATTCCAGATCCTTAACAACCTTTCCCCTGGTGGAATATTCTTTAAAACTGAAGGAACTTTTAAAAAATCTCCATTGGATTAAACTGATTTTAGAACTAGAGGGAACCTTAAGAATCTAAGGTCAACCCCTTCTTTAAAGGAGGAGACTAGATCCCAGAGAAGTGACTTGTCCAAGGTCTTGTATAGAATGGAAGAGCCAGAATTAGAATGAGGGGCATCATATTCTGACTCCAGGCCTGTTTCCTCCTGCTTCTAAGAAAGGTATCTCACAAACGAAATTAAATAGTAGTCCCAGTTCACTTTCTAAGACATGTCCCTGCTCCTCCTCACTTACAGCTTGGCACATTCTGTCCCCCTGCACCCCAAAAACCAATTTTTTTTGCAGGGGTGGAGGATGGGGGTGGGGTGGGGAAGCCAAATCTGCGCCATCATTCAGACTTGTCATGGGGTTTGTATTTCCCAGGCAAAAATCATGAAACTTTCTCCCAGAGCAAGGAACACTGGCTATCTGGGAGGAAGAAGCCACGCAGTGGGGGTACAGGGGAGAGAGAACACTGGATTTGGAGTCAAATGGTCTGGTTTCAAATCTGTACCTGCTACTTAACTTATGTGGCCTCAGACAAGTCGCTGTCTAGGCTACTGTCATTTTTCAGTTGTGATCACTCTCCATGACCCCATTTGGGGTTTTCTTGGCAGAGATACTGGAGTGGTTCTCCATTTCCTTCTCCAGTTCATTTCACAAATGAGGAAACTGAAGCAAACAGGGGTGAAGTGACTTATTCAGGGTCACATGGCTAGTAAATATCTGAAGTTAGATTTGAACTCAGGTCTTCCGGGCTTCAGGCCTGTTGCTCTGTGTACTATGGAGCCCCCAGATCTCAGGTGGGTGAGACCAGATGCTTTCTAAAGTGGCCTTCTAGCCCTATATTCTACACTGCCTGACATCTGGCTATGTTTGAGAGACTAGGCTTCCTCTTCTTTACCTATGTCCAGCCTGAGACGCTGGGAACAAATGACAGTCATGTTGCTGTTTACTCCTAAACAGCTCCCTTCCCCCCCCCAAGACCACCCACCAATAAAAGTCTTAATTGACCACTTATTGGAAACCACTGCCAACACCAAGCTGGTTCCCACTCCAACAGTTGCCTTTTTGGTTCCCTGTGGGAGGAGGGAGGATGCTTGTCACTCTGGGAATGGGTGGATCGCATTTCTAAAGGGATAAGCTTCTTCACCAGTTCGTGGACCACCAGGTTCGTGGCTGTAACTCGTTGACATTAATTCTTGGGATTCCATTGCCCAGCCTTGAGCCTGACTTTCTGCAGTGAGAAGCTCATGCTGCAAGCATCAAACCTGGAGCCAGAAGGAACGCTGGGGACCCCCCAGCTACCGGAAAGATCACAGAATGAGAGCTGGGCATGGATGGGGTCAGGGATCCTCAGCCGACAGATGAAGAAATTCACCATTTACTCGGATGACTCATTTCCCTTCCCTAGGAATAAGCATCACGTTTAAACGCTGGTCTTCTGACTCTCAGCAGAGTGCTCTCTGCTTCCACCGCACCAGGACATATGATCAGGTCATAGAGGCCTGTTGCTGGGCTGGGTGCTCACAGGCTATTTGCAGCTTGCTAAGTTTGGACTTGGGTTCAAATTTGGCCTCTCTGAGCTAAAGTGAAAGTCACGTCCCTGCTCTGGGTCATGGTTTCTTGGTGACATTAAGAGGTTGGACTACCTGATAAAATGGTCTGGGATTAAAAGTTCCTTTTACTTAGAAATCTCTTTAGAGAGGGAAGTAGCATGATCCAGTGTATAGAAGAGCTGGGAAGCCCTTGGTTCAAGTCTTCCTTAGATATACACTGGCTGTATGACCTTCTGCCAGGCCCTCTCAGGGCCTCAAAATTAGATTCCAAGAATACAAGCATTAGATCAGATGCTGAGGGCATGGGCAGAGGACATTTTCTCATTGGGAGTTCTGTCCCTCTACATTCTCAATACTCAGGGGAAAGAACAATTGCTTGGATGTGGTGAGAATCTGCCCCTAAATACAGAGGTCAGAAATCTCTTCAAAGATTTTTATATCAGGATTACTAATAACTGCACAATCCTGGCAGCAAGACTAATTTTGTTGTTTGTTTATTTCTGTCATGACCCCATTTAGGGTTTTCTTTATTTTTTTGGAGGGAAGAAGGCAAGGCAATTGGGGTTAAGTGACTTGCCCAAGGTCACTCAGCTAGTGTTAAGTATCTGAGGTCAGATTTGAACTCAGCTCCTCCTAACTCCAGGGTCAGTGCTCTATGCACTTCAACACCCAGCCACCCCCATTTAGGGTTTTCTTGACAAAGATATTAAAGAAGTTTGCCACTTCCTTCTCCAACTCACTTTACAGATGAGGAAACTGAGGCAAACAGGGTATGACAAATAGAATGGTTAATTAAACTGTAGTACATGAATGTGATGAAATGTTCTAATGTCATTAAGTAAGAAGAATTCCAGAAAGTCTTTTGTGGAATAATGCAACATGATACAGCCAAACTAGAAGAAATAAGGACCCCCCAATGTTAGCAAGGGGAAAGTAACTGAGAAGCAATGGGCAAAATACTCTGCTGGGGACATAATGGGAAGGGCTGGAAGGTTATGCTTTCTGCACTGAAATTAATTTACTATCTTATTTACTAAGACATTTTATTTAGGTTTACTAATGTACAACTTTAAGTTTTTAACAAATCATTTAGCATATGAGACCTCCTAGAAAGACATCCCCTTAAGGGAAGAGGCTGTTTCATTTTGTTCTCTGTACCCTCCAGAGCCAGGGCAGCTAGGTGGCACTATAGTGAATAGAGGAGTAAGCCTGGAGTCAGGGAGACTTATCTTCTTGAGTTCAAATCCCAGCTCAGATGTTGACTAGTTGTGTGACCCTGGGTAAGTCACTTAACCTGCCTCAGTTTCCTCATCTGTAAAATGAGCTGGAGAAGGAAATGGCAGACCATTCTAGTATCTTTGCCAAGAAAATCCCAAATGGGGCCATGGAGAGATGGATAAGACTGACACAACTGAATGAAAACAAGTCCATCTCTGTTCTGTTTGGACATGACTGAACAACAACAGAACAAAAACCTCCAGACCCAGCACAGTTTGCATGAGGCACATACTTAACTCTTCATCAACTCTTGGTTGAGAATAAAAACCGTGCAGTACCATATAAAAACTAAGCTACACCTTATTCTAGTCTGGGCTCCATTAAAACCTGATTAAAAAGTATCGGGGGATTATGGAATTCTGAGGCCTTGCTATTAAAAAGATCAAATGCTATTTCTATGGTAATGGACATTAGATATGTGACGTCACAATCTTGTGATGGAGGTGCTACAGGCATGACCTTTTGCATTTTACAAATGAGGAAACTGAGGCTTGCCCAGGGTCACACAGCTCGAAACGTTAGAGATAAGTTTTGAATCCAGCTTTCCCCCAAATCTGTTATTGGACTGTCTACACCCTAGAGGCTACACGGCCTCGCACAGATGATGTAATAGCAAACCTTCCTCCTTCCTTAAATCATGCCCTGCCAAGTCAGCAGGGGTTTGTAATCAAAACCAGTTCCTGTTTCTGCCGTGGCTCCGAAGACTGCACAGCAGCCAGCCTAACTCCCTCCTCGGTTTGTGCCTGAAGTTACAGCAGCTCCTTTTGAAGAAACTTAATTCCTTGACTGTTTGAGCACCACTTTTCCTTCCTTCGGGGTCCCTGGCTGACCCGGAGTTTGGGTCCCAGCTCTCGGAGAGAGTCCTATGCTCCTCTAGCAATGATGCCAATGTTTTCATTTCTGACCATGAGAGAAATCCAACTTTTCTCGCTCTCTCCATCTACTTCACTCTGAAGGCAGGGCTCTGGGAGAGAAATCCTATTCCTCAGGAATCCCAGCATCTGGCGCACAGCTGTGGTGTTGATGAAGTGAACGGGAAAGTTTTCCCCAAGCAGTGCCCCTGAGTTTCTCAATCTGCATTCCAAACGAGGCTCCCCAGGAAAACGGGACACCTCAGCCTCGCCCCTGCTCTCATTTGCCTCCATTCTGCTGCTGACTTTATGGAGGGGAGGGAGGTCTGGTGCTGCTTGTAGCATCCGAGGATGACCTCAGCGGCCCTTCATGGGTTTCTGCTGCTCTCAAGCTTAAATTCCTGCTTATCCTGCCACCCTGCCAACCCTAGAGAAGACAAAGGCTTTGGGTTTGGGAGGCATTTGCTTTCATAACCAGTACCAACTGAGAATGGGGAAATGGGAGATTGTAGATGCCTTGTTCTGCCAAGGGCTGTCCTGAAAGAGTCTATGCTGTTACCACTTACTCCCACTGGTGCCTCTAACCCCAACCTAGACACTGGGCACACCCAGTGGAATTATCAATGATCTTAGTGAAGGAGAGGGTCACAGAATGCATCCCCCAGTGAATAGAAACCTACTTTCTACTTTCCCTCTTAAAAACAAAGAGGTAACTCCTAAATCTCACCTACCATCATCTCCCCTTTCTCTCCACCCCCAATCAAGACCTGAAAATCCAATGTGACTTTGGAGCAATTAGGATGTAATTTAAAACTTTAGCACTGTGATGAAATGTGGATAGTCTGCTACCACAAATCTGGATGAATGATTTGGTGGGGACCAGGAGTTATAATTTGTTCCAAACAGTCTGAGACAATGGGGGGATTCAAGAGGTTCTTAGCCTTTCCTTCAGCATGGTGTAGATGAGAAGAGCAAGGAGTTCATGTCTCTCATGGCCTCCTAAGACAGGTTAAATGCTAGAGATTTTAGGCAGTCCATCAACTTGAATGGGGAAAAAAAAAACTATTTCAAATTTTTATTTTCACTAACCTTTGGCTTCCTTTACGTACTCCATTTTGTGAATTTAGGAACATTATTCTGAGAAGGGGTCCATATGCTTTTTACCAAATTGTCAAAGGAATCCACACCAAAAAAAATTTAAGAACCCCACCCTGGATATTTAATAGAATAGTTTAGGGTGGATCCTTGGGCAGCTGAGACATACCAAGGAAGTGGTAACAAGTGGCAGTGAATGTCTCTAGTTCTCTCTAACCGGGCTTTGTACTTTCTAGGGAGAAATTTATCCTCTATGGATCTTGTTTGTATGTAGCTGTTATCATACTGTCTACCCATTGGATCAGAAACCTTTCAAAGGCAGGGGTGGTTTTTGCCTTTTTTTTTGCTTTTGGGAGGGCAATTGGGGTTAAGTGACTTGCCCAAAGTCACATGGCTAGTAAGTGTGTCAAGTGTCTGAGACCAGATTTGAACTCAGGTCCTCCTGACTCCAGGGCTGTTGCTCTATTCACTGTGCCACCTAGCCACCCTCAGTTTTTGCCTTTCCTTGAATTCCCAAAACTTAAGCATATGCCAGGCTTAAACAGTGATAGGGGCAACGGCGATCCCTGAGCGTAAAAGGTGCTGGTAAATATCCAACTGAGTGGGCTTCTGAGTCGAGATTGATTTGGTCTTGAGTTTTCAGAGGGACAAAAGACTTAAAGAACCCCTCATTTGCCCAAAATGGTGTTCAAGTCCTGTGTCAGGAGGGAGACTTGAATCAGGTCTTCATGAATCTAAGGTCAGCTCTCGATAAACAATGCTTCTCTTTATGTTGAGGAAGAGAAGGCCCAGTATTAAGTAAACCTCTCCCAGACAATGATCAAATGAATTAACATTTGTGAAAAATGCAAACCTTAAAGCACTATAAAATGCTGGTTGTTGTTGCTATTGTCATTATTAATTATTATTATTATGTCAAAGCTCATAGGAGCCATTAGAATACCAAGAGCAGAAAAGAAGGGCATTGGACCAAACTAGTTTTAATTGCTAGAGCATATCAAAGGGGGCTTGGGAGGAGAAGCAACAGGAAGGTGGGACTGAGATCAAACCAAACAAAGATTGGAGTGGCCTTTTTCCTGTTCCTAAAGAGTTTTCTGGTCCGATTCTGAAGGTTACAAAGGGTTCACTCACTCTTCCTTCCTTGGGAAACTGTGTTTATATCTCCTCTGAGTTCAGGTCCTTGTAGAGGGAGGGACAGGGAGATTGGCTCTCCCCTACCAGCCCAATTCTGCCTGGCTCAGCACAGAGCAACAGGAAAGGTTTGGGGTGATGGATAACAACGAGAGATTCCAGGGCCGGAAGCTGACATGCAGCCCATAATGAGTAGTATGCTAACTAGCAAGGCACGAGAAACAGGGCTAACAGTTGTCTGCTGGTTATACAATACTGATTTGGAGAGATTAAACCAACTCTTCTGTCATCAACATCAGCAATCTCTGAAATAAAGCCATTTGGACAAGGCTCCATTTTAGAATGGTTAGATTCTGGGCTTCCCTTTTGGACCTCAAACTGTTTTGGGCTACTAAACTTGATGAAGAGAGGAAGCATAAAATGGGTGGAGAGATAATAGGCCTCCGGGTCTCCAAAACCCAGGGTCCATTCCTATCTCTGACACACACTGGACAAGAAACTTAACTTCTCAGAGACCCCAGGTGACTCTCTCAATCACAAAGTTGTAAAGCAGGTGCATTGGTGGAAGGAATTCCCTCACTAGCAGCTCCCAACACCAAAGAGATTATTTCTCTGGTCCATTCCCACACCCCTGATCCCAAACAAAAACAAAAGCAACAACAAACAAATTTCATCTACAAGGAAATGTCAAGTTACTTTGAGACCTTCATGAAAGAGAGGAATCTCATATAAAGTTAATAATCCTAGAAAAATGTAAAAGTTGGAAGGTACCTCAGTTGTCATTTGATACAACTTATACATACACCTCTCAAAAGAATACCCACTATGATGGTATTTCAAAGTTGGAAGGGACCTCTGAGGCCATCCAGTACAGTCTAAACAGAAAACAAGCTCCCCACTATCCCACAAGTCCCCACTTGTGGGATGTGTGTGGGGAACACATCCCACAAATGAGTCACCCATTCTCTGCTTGAAGACCTCAAATGAAAGGGAACTCACCACTTCCCAATGGAGGGCCCCAATTGTTCAAGAAATGGTTTCTTCACATCACATCTAACTTTATCTTTTGTACAGCTTCCTTCATTTGAATGTAGAGGATATAAATGGACTTATAAGCCTAGGTCTATCAAAGAAATCCCATATCATTCTACCATGCTTTCTAAATTCCAAGGACATCTATTTCTTTTATTAAAAAATTTATTGGAATTCTCACTGGTTCCTATTTATCACTTCCAGGTGTCAGAAGAAAACTGTTTAGATTGTAAGAGTCCAGAGGGCAGGGTAGGGTGGGTATCTTTGTATAAATCAGAAAATATGAGATCTGCAGAGGCAAAATGACTTGGTCTAAGTCTCCCAGCTTGCTCATGGATGTGGTCCAGAACTAAAACACACCTCTCAGCTAATGCCCATTTGGGTTTGTTACAGTCTGCTGCCTTTAATGCCTGAGTGGCCTTGGGCAAGTCACTTAACCCCTATGGGCCTCATATTCCTCATCTATAAAATGAGCAGGTTAGAGTACTCATTTAAGGCTTTTAAATTCCCTTCAAACTCAATTAATGACCTCTTCATCTTTCCATGTGTACAATAATCCACTTAATATATCAGGGTTTTGAAAAAAAATCTTTTTTAATGAATGGATAAATGAATATATGTGCTTTCAATTTTGTAGGAAACTGCTCTGAAAGTCACAGTATCACAAATTTAGAGCAGGAAGAGACCTTGGAGACTACTTAACCTAACCCCTTCATTTTGTAGATAAGGAGAGGCCCAGAGAGGAAAAGGGTATTGTCAAAGGCCTTACAGCTAGTAAAGGAGAGGTAAGACTTGATCTTAGGATCCCAAACCAAGACTTCTTCAACTTTTAAACCAAACTTAAGAAAAAAAGGAGTTCATCCTTTGGAAATATGAATTTCCCATGCAACATCAGTCATTTTCTAGGAAACAATGGTCTTTCAATATGTACAGCTCTCTTTCCCCACCAACCAGCTGTTCACTCAGAGCTACCATTTTAAATGCACTCTAGCCAATCACACATACCTCCTATCTCGTTGCAGCGAGATGTCATTTCCCAGAGAACCAGGGCCATAGAATATACATCTGTTTGCTTGAAGGACTCCATATTCTCCAAGTTCATTCTGGATTCCAAAACCTCGGGAGCCATATATCTTGCTGTCCCAACCTGCAATAAAACAGAAGAGGCAGTTGTAGTTTGGTTTTAAAAATATGACAATGTTCATGCCCATAGATAAGACAACGGGAATTTTTTGAAATGTCTTAAAATTTCTACCAACATCTCACTCAAACTTGTAGAGGTCATTACTTAAATGGGTTCCACCAGCAGGATCATCAATGGGCCCGAGTAGAAATTATGTAGGCCTAACAGAGCATTCCCTGATAGAATGGTAGGTGGTAGGGTGGTAGTGGCATTTTGGGGAGTTATTTTCCTGTATCTCACCATGAGACCATGGGTCAGCCAAATGAATTCACATATTTCATCCTAATAAATGTGCCTTCTGACACATTAGAAAAGGAAGGGGAAAAAAAAAGAAAGAAAAAGAAATGTGTTGGGAGTAATGACTGGATACTGTGGGAGTAAGGGGATTGACCAGAAGGAACCAGAACCAGGCCTGGGAAGATGGGAATATAAAACTATAAGAGCCACTAGATTCCATGACTGAGTGCTTGACCTTCTGGTCAACCCCCTAGAACAAGTGTCTCATAAAACAATGATGGCTAACTGGACATTTATGTGCTTAATTAATGAATCTGTTATGAATTAGTAATGAAAGTATTTAGCATGACCATACACACACACATGCATACATATAAACAACTTTCAGGTCAGAGATGGGTGATTTCATCTGTACAGGGAACTAGGTGGTTTGGAAACTCCCTCTACCAAATCAGCTTGTCACCTTCTCTGCAATGTATAGTCTCAGAGAGTTGCCTTGAGCCCTGAGAAGTGACTTTCCCAGGCTCCCACAGCCAGTCTTTGTCAGAAGCAGATCCTGAACCCAGTTCTCCACTGCTCTGAGGTCAGTTTTGTGTCCATTATGGCCCACTGCCTCTCATGCCAACTCTAATTTTAAATATCTAATATCTTTCAATAAATAACTTCCTCTGAGTCTTAGTTTCCTCATCTTAAAAAAGAAAAATGAGAGAATGAAAACAATAGCCATGGTGATTATTCTACGGATTGTGTAAAGATTTAAATAAAATGATACAAAGCAGTTTGCAAACCTCTAAAAAGGGGCTTCCATAAATATCAGCTATTATTTATTGTCCAGCTCTTGGCCCCATGCCTTCCACTGAATAAGCTCTTGTTAGCTGAATTAGACTGGATACAAGATTCCCACCCCCTCAGAAGGCCACAAAAATAGTCCATGTTTCAGGAGATAAGCAATGCACGGGAACATGGTATTGGACGACTGACAGAAATAATGTGCTCTTATGTGAAGACCATTTTTTTAAGGTTGCAGAGCTAACACAGCAAATAAGGAAATGCCAAACCTCAGGATCTGCTTATCTCTCCCCTCAATATATGTCAGAGCATTATTCATCCACCTCCTAACAGGCAACAGAAAAAATACGATTGTCGTTTTGTCATGTGGGAAGGTTATATCTTTGTTTCTGCAATACGAAGACACTTTCATCCCTGACCACATTGCACTGGAAACTGTAAAAGCAAGACGTTACCATGTGACAAAGAGTTGCTTGGTTTGTAGCTGGTTTTCTGAAAGCACAGAAAAAGACAACACTCC
>NW_027185797.1:22191726-22226436 GCF_028583685.1 Petaurus breviceps papuanus | reverse complement strand
CTCTAGAACTATGGAATGGAAAAAGCGTAGAAGCACTTCATTTATGCCAAGAGCTAAGTACTGAGAATTCAAATTAGAAAAAGCAAGATGGAGCGGCTAGGTGGCACAGTGAATAGAGCACTGGCCCTGGAATCAGGAGGACCTGAGTTCAAATCCAGCCTCAGACACTTGACACACTTACTAGCCCTGTGACTTTGGGCAAGTCACTTAACCCCAACTGCCCTCCAAAAAAAAAAACCAAGGGAAAAAAAAGCAAGACATTCCCTGCTGTCAAAGAAGGGGATGATACATGGGAGAGCTAAGCTCAACAACAAAGCTCAGTTGTCCTTAGGTTGCAGTAGAAGGGTTGACCCAGTGTCCACAGGGTAGGTGAGAAGTGGAAATATTGGTGAAATCTATGTGGGAAAGATTCTTGCTGGGGCTGTTGGGAGAAGAAGACATCCTGGGTTCCCAATACCCAGGAACATGGGCATGTGACCATGAAGAATCGGTTAACTCGCAATACCCACTTCACAGCATTCTTGGTTTATTGTGTTTTGTTTTGTTTTTTATTTTAAAAGCACTAAGGATGGTAGCAAGTAAATATAAATGATTTCGGGCCGAGCTGTCTGCTACCATGAAATATAAATGAAGACAATATTACAAACAGTCACCAAGGGGAGCATAGCTTTGCCCCAGGAACAGTGTTAGACTTGGACTCTTAAAAAATCTGAGTATAAATCCCAGGTCTGACTCTTCCTAGTTTTGTGATCAAGGGCAGACCACTTTATTTCTCTGAGGCGAGCTCTTTCTCCTTGCTTAGAATATATTTTCCTCCTGCCTCTTAAGTCACTTAACCCCTGTTTACCTCATAAAGCTTCCTCAACTGGAAAATGAAGACAATAATAGCTTCTGTCTCCCACGTTTGTTGCGAGGACCAAGTGAGATAATATTGGTAAAGGGCTTTGTACACAGGAGGCACTATATACATGATCATCTTCATCTTTTCCCCTGCTAAACAGTCAAGAGAATAATACGAAATCCAAAGACAGTGTCTGCCTTCAAGGAGCTTACATTCTAATAGGGGAAAAGACAATGCACACAGGGTGGCTACCTCACCCTGGACTGCTGAGACCCAGGTCCAGGGGTTCCCTTTCATCCCCTGAACTGCTGTCTTTTGGACATGCATTAATTTTATGGCTTAGCTATGCTAATACAATATCTAGGAAAAGGTTTTTAAGGTGCAAACACTCATGTTTGGTACTGCAGAATATATGAATTTCTCAACTAGATAACAAGCTTCTTGGTAAGATTTCAAAAAATAACACAAGAATCATATTTGGTGCGTGTAATGGGTTGAAGTTGGTAAAGCAGTTTGTATGTGTTACCCCTCTGATTCACATCACCTGCCCTGTAAGGTAAATGGCAATATTATTTCCATTTTACAGATGAGGTTAATACAGAGACTCAGAGAGATTAAATAATTCGCCCATCTTTACACAGCAAGGAAGTATTTGTGGCGGGGTTTCACAGAATTGCTGTCTAAGCCATCTAATCCAATCCATACCATCCCTTTACAGAACCTCCACCCTAACATACCCAGGAAGGGGTGCTCCAGCCTCGCTCTGAAGATCTCCAAGGAGGGGCAGCTAACTACCTCCCAAGGCAGCTGATGCCAACTTGGACGGTTCTAATTATTAGGAAGCTAAATCTAGGATGGGAATTTGGAGGTTATCTAGTTCAACTCCTTCATTCTACAGATAAGGAAACTGAGGCCCAAAGGACAAGTGACTTGCCCAAGTCACACAGTTTTAAAACTCAGGTTTCCTAGTATAAATCATTACTTCAGCCAATTACTGTTTTCATTCCCTGACATCTGATCCTACCTGTGTCTGGGGTGATAAGGGCTCATATGCTCTAAGTACTTAGGTTCTAGAGTGGGAGATCTGGACCCAAGCCTCCAGACTCTAAATTCCACCACACCGCACCACTGCCTCTTTCCTCTCCCTTTGGCCACAAGGTCTCTCCTTGTTCCAACAAGTCATCCTGACTTGTAGCTCCCTGCATGGCCTCTTGACCCCACCCGCCCCAGTCAACTCAGTCAGAGGGCTCAGACTGCACATGTGCACTGCGCTCATTGAAGTCGGGCTCTCTGGTGATGGCACCCTCCACTCACAGCCCAACATGGAGCCCTCATTCTCTGTAAACACTCCCGTGATGCTCATCCTTGTCTGTCTCTTCCCCAGCCCAGAGTGAGATGGAGAGTGGCAAAGCCTGCTGTGCACTCAGACTCACCTGCCCACTGTTAGCCAAGTCGTCCACGGAGAGGGTGGGGTCCAGCCGCAGGGACAGCCCGAAGTCACAGAGGCAGCAGGTCAGGTCGTTCTTCACCAGGATATTGGAGCTTTTCAGGTCTCTGTGCACAATGGCCGTCTTAGGCCTCCCGCAGGGGGTGTGGTCGCTGTGGAGATGGGCGATGCCCCGGGACAGGGAGCTGCCCAGCTTCCACAGGTCCTCCCAGCTGATGACGTGCCTGGTGAGGTACTCTTGCAGGTTGCCCCTGGCGTGGAAGGCGGTGATGAGCCAGTACTGCTTTCCCAAGTCCATCTTCCGCTCCTCCGCGGTCAAGAACTGGAGGATGTTCTCGTGCTTGAGGTTGATGTCCGAGAAGATCTCCTTCTCCGTTTTCCAGGATGCATATTCCTCATAAGGGAAGATCTTGACTGCCACCGTCTCAAACTGCTCAGACGTGTTCTGCTTCAGCTTGGCCTTGTAGACCTCGGCGAAGCGCCCCTTGCCCACCAGGGTGTCCAGCTCGATGGGCAGCAGCTCTGTGTTGTGGTTGAGGTTGTTGGCGCAGGTTGAGCTGATGTCTGAGCGGTCATCATCCATCATCATGGCGCAGCGCTCGCTGCATTCCACCAGCTTCCGCGGCTTGCTGGTCTCCCAGGCAGTGCTCAGCTTTCTCCTGCGATGGACCCGGTAGCAGTAAAAGATGATAATCACCGCAATAGCGATGCCCAGGGGTGGAAGGAGGCTGATGACGGTCACTTTGGAGATGATGGCCATTAGCTCCAAGTGGTCAACAACTTCTGCTCAAGGAAAGACACAACACAACAAGGGTGAGACGTCAGGCTTGTGGGAAGCGCACATACTAGATGAAGGTGAGAGGATGCACAATTGGGGCCATTTCAAAGGAGTTAACTACGGCATTTTCTAGTCAACCCTTGATGTTTAATGTCACCTGTGAATGGGGTAAAGTTTCTTGGATTGCAAACAGCAATTTACCCTCAAAAAACTTGTTTCTAGTGTTCAGAACACTTCCAGGCCACCTGGAACACTGCCTAGTCTATGAACAGACTCTTGTGCCCTCCCAGGAAGCGTTTGCTGATCCCCCCAGATATCAGCACCCCCTTTGCTCTGCACTAACACACACACACACACATACACGTGCGTGGGTGCATTTACTCCTTATAATTCTATGCCCTTCTTGTCTCACCTATTATCATGTAAGCTCCTTGAAGTGGACACTGTCTTTGCACTGCCAGCAACAGACAGTGACAGGCACACAATAGGTACTTACTGAATGACTGGTTAATATCTTACAGTACACTGCAACAAGGCAGCTTTTATTAGAAAGTAGATTGGATTTGGAGAGCACTAGCATCTGGGTTCAAATTTCTGCCTCTCCTAGTGAATGTATGTATGTGTATGTACCTAGACATTTAAAAATATATACACACATAAAGATATCATGAGTATATGGGCACATACATACATGTGTCAGTGTTACTTAAATGCTGGCCAAATCATAACAGAACCGAAAGGACTTATTTCAAAGGTGCTGATTCAAAGCAGGATGAGTTGCTAATGTTTCCAGTGCAGAAGGAAATGGCCAAGTTGCAGGGTGAAGAGGGTGGCCTTCATGCTTCAAGGGTTTAATGCATTTCCTGGTGTATTCCATCTGTGTAGCACAGGATTGCAACTGATCTGATCTTTAATCAACTCTCTCCCTTGGAATGGACATGAATGAGTAAAATCTAGATAAAGAGCCAGCTGAAAGAACGTGTCGGTGTCCATACCACTGGGGGAGTGATTCAGGTTTGCTTGGCTCCATTTGGCCTGATATTTTTTGGTTGTTTTTTGTTTTACAAATCCATCCTTGCCTCAGATTCTGTTCATTCATTCTCTTCTTATTACAGTATTTATTTACAACTCAGTAGCAGTCTATTAGATCAGGAGGGGATCCTTTGCCATCATTCAACTATATATAGTTATCCCTTCCCCATTGTGACTTTCCCCAATGCAGCTTCACTATCTCGTGGGTCTTCATGAGAAATTAAATGGGAATTTGGGGGGATCAGTGCAGAAACCACAGACAATATGCAAAGGCCTACAGATGAAACACAAAAAAATTTAGAAACTCAGAACTGCATAAAATAGATGCATAGTATTATATATTATCAATATATTTTATCTTTTAATACTGTAATAATTCAGACTTCTCTGGTACAAAAAGAGGGTCAAAATTCTATGCAGGTTTTCCAGATCATAGGGCTCACTGTACCCCCAAATTCCCACAATGTGGAAGGGACAACTGCACAACTTTCTCATCACTGAACACTCTCACTGTGATCTATACTATGCATAAGGTATTAGGGGTGAGATATTCAAAGGCATCCTAGACAAAATCCCTGCCCTCCAAGGTTCAGTCCTCAGAGGTCATCTACTCCGATCTAATCCCATTCCACAGATGAGGAAAGTGAGGAGGTCATGTGTCTTCCCCAAAGTCAGAGGAAGGATTTGAGGCCAGATTCTCTGACTTCAGAACACCAAAGCCACTTCAATATTTCAATGTCCTTAGAGATGGCAAGCTCCTTAGACAATAGTAGAAGAACTCGGTTTTAGTTCCTAAAAATTCATGACCACCATGGCTGGCCCCAGGGATGGACATCTTGGAAATTAGTTTATATGATCTTTGGACAATCAACAAACAGCCTGTCACCTTCCTGAGGCTGACTCAACCTGGGTAGGAGTCCCTCACCCCTGCTACCACCTACTAACTGTGATTTTGGATAAATCACCTACCTATTCCTTCTGACCCTTGGTTTTCTCATCTATATATGGGGTTTGTATTGTTGCCTGCCTCCTGGGGTACAGAGCAGACTGATGGGAAAACCAGATCAATGGGTGCTAGCCCCAAATGATAACTGCAAAGATGGTCACAGGGTCAGAGATTTCAAGCTGGAAGAGCTTCAGAGGCCATCTGGGACAAGCCCTTTATTTTATGGATGAGGAAACTGAGGCCCAAAAAGGCTAAGTGACTTGTGTCCAAGGTCACACACCCCATAAGTAGCAAAGTCAGGACTGGGAAGCAGGATCACACTGCTGCTATTCTGGACTGCCATTGGGCTATATTTTTAAAAAATGAAACAAGAAAAATATGTTTCTGTTTTGTAATAATTTTAAAAATTGATAAATAATTAAAAATAAAACAAATTTGTTAAAATTTAACTTTTTTAAATTAATAAATAAAATGAAACAAAGATAATGAATTCCACTCATGTCCAGATGATATGACCTTGGACAAATCATTTAAATTATCTGCTAGTCAATTATTCTTTTCTAAAATGAGAGGAGTGAGTGCCTCTTCCAGCTCACAATATATGGTCTTATGAGGTCCATATCCCACATGTAATGCATGGTATAACATAAAGGGACTTGGGAACCAGAAATTCTGGGTTAAAATCCTATCCAACTCGACACTTCTACTACTACCCACAAGGCAGCATCAATTTATCACACTCTAGATTCCTGCTCTGTAAGAGCTGCCCAAGATGGGCCTTCAGGTCCATTTTAGCTCAGTCCCTAATAGAGAACAGTCAAAGCCAGGCATCCCCCCTGCAGACAGACCTCCTCATCCTCACTGCTCTCCTCTCCAGCCTACAGGAAAAGAAAACCTAAACAAGCTGACCTGAAACCTTCAAAAGCATTTACAGAAGAAGGAGGCTCAGAAATCCCCCCTTTGAGGTCAGCAAACCAGAGTTCCACTTTCCCCTCCAACTTCCTGTGCTTTTTTTTAACATCGACATGCAAAAATTTGGGGGAAATTACTGAGTAACATCTGTCATTCTTGAAACTTCAAAAGGCCCTGTCCAAAAAAATCATGTTAACAAAAGCAAAGCAGGCAGAAGGAAGCTTCCTGGGGATGGACTGCTTTATCTAAACATGTGGCCCCTCCACCCTGTCGGGCAACATTAACCCCTGGGCTGCTGCAGGCACCACGATAAAAACAAGCAAGCGTCTGCATCTCAGCGGGGAAGCAGCCAATGCTCATGGGAGGCAGAAGTCATCACTTCCATCCTCCCGTCCCCATGGTGAAGCTTTCAACCACACTGTTGTCCCCTCACAACCACCCTTCACACCTGCTAGAAAGCTGGCCCAGTGCATCTAATGCTAATGAGAGATCCACCAGAGAGACCAGAAAGAATCTCTCTATGGAAAAAGCTTCCTCTTGGAACAGAAGGTTCCAATTTCTGTTCTGTTCACTGATGTCCTTATCTTATGATTATGGCCCTCACTCAAATCTAAGGATGTTAAGGCAGTGGGGCTACAAGTTACTTATCTCTGTCATATTATAAGAGAGTCATAGATCATGAGATCATAGATTTAGAGCTTAGAAGCCACTGAGTACAACCTCCTTCTTTTACAAACGAAGCAACTGAAGCTGGTCAGAGTGATTTGCCCCAGTTTATAGAGTTAGCCTGAGACAGGATTTGAACTTAGGTCTTCGTGATAGTAGGACAGCTAGGTGACACACTGGATGAGCATTGGGCTTGGAATCAGGACAACTCATCTTCCCAAGTTCAAATCTGACCTCAGACACTTACTATCCTTGTGACCTTGGGCAAGTCACTTACCCCTGTTTGCCTCAGTTTCCTCATCTGTAAAATGAGCTAGAGAAGGAAATGAGAAACCACTTCAGCATATTTGCCAAGAAAACCCCAAATAGGGTCATGAAGAGTCAGACACAAATGAAATGACTGAATAATCTCCTGACATCAAACCCAATGCTCCATTCATTGTGTCATCTAGCTGCTGAAGGATAATTTTTATCTTTTTTAAATTTGTCCATTATTTACCCCCCAAAGATAAAGGATAAGAAATAGCCTGGTGATTTCATGAGAGGGTGAGTTTCTCACAAATAAGGATCAATCAGCTTCTCATCATAGTCACTCATGGCACTCATGGAGAGCTCATGGGACTTGAGGAAGAAGGTGAACCATTTGATGGAAGGCTGCCATTAAATGAGATGTGGCGACAGACCTTCCTGATTCAGGGGTTGGCTCTTTAGCAACCTCTCATCCCCAAGAACTGCAACAAAAAAAACCAAGACTCTGAGGTACCACATCCTATCAGATGGGCTAATGTAACAAAACAGGAAAACGACAAATGTTGGAAAAGATGTGGGAAAATTGCAGCACTAATGCATTGGTGGTGGAGTTGTGAACTGATCCAACCATTCTGGAGAGCAATTTGGAATTATGCCCAAAGGGCTATAAAATTGTATATATATCCTTTAACCCAGCAATACCACCTCTAAGTCTGTATCCCCAAAAGATCACAAAAACAGGAAAAGGACCCACATGTACAAAAATATTTATGGCAGCTCTTTTTGTGGTGGCTAAGAACTGGAAACTGTGGGGATGTCCATGAATTGGGGAGTGGCTGAACAAGTTGTGGTATATGAATATAATGGAATACTACTGTGCTATAAGAAGTGACAAGCAGGCGGACTTCAGAAAACCTGGAAAGACTTCTATGAATTGATGCTGAGTGAAATGAGCAGAACCAGGAGAACATCGTACACAGTAACAGCCACATTGTGTGATGACTGACTGATAGACTTAGCTCTTCTCAGCAAGGCAAGGATCTAAAACAATTCCCAAAAACTCACAGTGGAAAGTGCTGTGGAAGCAGACTATGTGCTCTCCTTTTCTTCTGCTGTTTTGTTTTGTTTCTTCTTTCTCATGGTTCCTCCCATTAGTTCTAATTCTTTTTCCCATCATGAATAATGTGAAAATATGTTTAATATGAATGTCTAAGTAGAACCTATATCAGATTGCATGGGGAGGGAGGACGAAAAGGGGGGAGGAGAAAATTCAAAATTCAAATTCAAAATCTAATAGGAATGAATGCTGAAAACTAAAAATAAATAGACTTTGGCATTAAGAAAACCAGAGTTAAAAAACCTGCCTCAGACACTCACTAGCAGTGTGACTTTGAGGCTGTGTTTAAGTGGCTTGCCTAGCTTCCTCATCTATAAAATGGGGAGTTAGGGTATACCATAAAATTGTATCTACATCCCGTGGTTTCTGTACGGATTAAATGAGATAGTTTAAAGCACTCCACAAACCTTAAAGTGCTACATAAATGCTAGCTATTGTTGTTGTAGGGGAAGGGAAGAAGCAATTATTTGGTGATTACAATGCTCTAGGCACAATGATGGTGGTAGTGATGGCTATGGTGACAATGGTGATGATGAAGGGGTCACTGGGGCTGCGATCAGGTGTGCGCACTATGAAAGCCACCTCCTCCACTAACCTTCTTGCAGGCAGGGCCTGTCTTCCTTCCTTGAATTTGTATTCCAAGCATAGTGCCTGGTTCTTGGTGATTTTTTTAATAAATGCTTTATCATTCATTTATTCATTCAAGTGTAACCTCAGCATAACATTGCAGAAAGAGGGCACAGAATGTGAAGTCAAAGACCTGGGGAACAATCAACTTTGCTATTGATTGAATGCATACACATACATGCAAACACACATATATACATATATGTATATTTATATGTGTCACAACCCTATACATACATACATATATACATACATACACTCATGTATATGTATAGGGTTGTATGGACCTTTAAGCACTATTTAAATACTAATTATTATTATTACTATTTGTTAATTGTGTGACTTTGGACAAGTCACAACTCTAGCCTCTTTCAATCATCTGTCAAATGAAGGGATTGGATTAGAATTCCCCTCCGTCTCCCATTGGGATCACCCTATAAGCCAATTTATAAAAGGAATTAATTATCCAAAAGAATGGTCAAAGGTCATAGATTTAGAGATGGAGGGATCTTACAGGTCATTCAGTCCAATCCTGTCATTTTACAGATAGGAAAACAAAGGCTTGGGTTCAAGTTGGACAAGTGACCTGCCCAAGACTGAGCTGGGATCCAAACCCAGGATTTCCCATCTCCAAGTCCAAGAGCCCTATTCCCCTAAGAAGACTCTTGCATGATGTGAGAGCTCTCCTGAGGAAGAAGAATCCTAGATGGTAATAATCAAGGCATGCATTGGGAATCCAAAGACCCCAACCCCAACTGCACAGCCTACTGTCACAGATCCACACTTCAGAAATCTCCCAGCAAGCCTTTTACCAAGGAAGCAATAATTCTGACTTTCAAAAAGGGATCCATGAACAAGGCAGTAAGAAAGACAGTGAAGTTTTTGGTAAAGATTGCACTAAGACTTGATATTAAGAATACAGGCCAAAGCAAACCCCAAACTAACTGAAAATACCAAAGGGAAACCCCCTGGGTTGACTCTGGTTTGGGGGGTGGAAGGCCGTGCTTACTCTGCTGTGGAGGGTTTGTGAATCCTGACCTCTGAGGCAGCTTGCTTACTTTCCACTCCCCTTCCCTGCTTACCATAGAAGATTACAAAATAGCTTCTTCTAAAGGTAACTTGAAACCCAGCTTCTTCAATATGTGATTTGAAATGTCAGCAAATGGCAATTATGAATAATGTTGTAAAAAAAAAAAAAGTAAGCTCACTGCTCAGGGCCCATCTGTGGGTGAGCGGCTCAGACAGAAGCCCAGGATTCTCTAGCCTGTTTTGCAATGTCCTGTACAGGGTGAGTGGGGGCACATTCAGTAACAGATAGCTGCTTGTTTGCAGAGATAAAGGCAGGGCCTCCGTGAACATTTTCCATGGGCATCTTACAAGGAAAAAAAATGTTTCCAGTGTGCTGTTGTCTAACACGTAGGATTATGTGGATTCCTGTGAAACTGATAAAGGAACTTCCTTTGATCTTGGAAAATGGCCAAACTGCCCAGGTTGAGACTCACAGATGTGAACTGAGTAAGAGGGAGGCTATGATTGAGGGGAGCCAGAAAGCAAACTCTCATCAATTTAATAGGACTCCTATTGACTGAACTCATGATATCATTTTCCCCCCAAACCCTTCCCCCTTCCTAACCTCCCTGCCATTGTCCAGGGTACTACCCATCTTCCTTTCCAGTTACCCTGGCTCACAAGCGAGGTGTCATTCTCCAACCAGTCTACTGCCAAGACCTGCAGGGTCTACCTTTCTGCGGCTTGTGTACCCACTCCCTTCATTCTTCTGACACCACCTCGTACAGCCCCTTCTGGCGATGGCCACACCTTATTGATTGGTCTACCCAAAGCACAGATCAAACCAAGCCAATCAACGCCAATGCTTGGTTACCTCTAGGATCAAATACAAAATCCTGCTTGGCTTTTATTCTCCTTCCTTTCCCATCTTTACATCCGCCCTCCACATAAGCTACAATCCGGGGACACTGGTCTTTCTGCTGTTTCTCATCTGCTGATGCTGGGCATTTTGCCTGGCTGCCTTTGCTTTCCTTCCTCATCCCCACCTCTCTGGCTTCCTCCAAGTCCCAGCTACAATCAGTCCTGCAAGAAGCATTCTCTAATCCCCTTTAATTAAGCTGTTCATTTTCTCAGATATTATCTCCAGTTCATCTGTATCCATTTTGTTTGTACACAGCTATTTCTGTGTTGTTCCCCAATAGGTTTTGAGCTCCTTGAGGCCTGGGGTTGTTTTTGCCCTTCTTTGTATGCCTGGCTCTTAGCACAGTGTTTGGCATATAGTAGGCACTTAATGTCTAGTGACTTGACTTGCTGGGGTAGTGTGGCTTAAGACAGTTGTATCAAACTCAGATGAAAATGGCACCATTAATCCCACACATAAAGATCCCTATGGGACACATGTTGGCTTGGTTTTAAGATGTAATATTAGCTAGGTTCTGTTGTATTTATTTATTTTTGATATTTTCCAATTCCATTTTAATCTGGTTTGGGCTGCATTTCTCTGGCCTAGGGAAGATGGAGCTATCCCCAGAGTCAGGAAGACATATTTTCCTGCCTTTGACAGGGGCAGGGATGTGACCGTGCCACTAAGTGGCAATTATTACATTCTATTGTAGGGAAACAACAGGCTCAGAGACAAATAAATACAAAATTGACATATCAGATTGAAAGAAACATGAATGGAAGTAAATCTAAATCATTTGAGGAGGGAAGGCAGACAGAACTTTAGGAGGGTTGGAGGCAGGGTCAGGATACACCTCATGTAGTAGGTGGTACTTGAGAGTAATGTTGGAAAAAATGGAGATTCTAATATATGGGATAAGAGCAGGTTTGTTGGCCAAGAGGAGAGCAGGTCCACTTTGGATCCACTCTGGAGGCAGCAGTGGTCTGAGTGTCATTCAGCATTCTGAGGCTACACTCTGAGAAGGAGAGTATGTGTGGTAATAAGTAATGGGACGTACCCACCCTAATGTACCAGAATAGACCCAGAAGTCTATAACAGCTGGACATTCCAGATGCTGATGGAGTCAATGGAACAGAAGCTTTTTCCCAATGATCAGTGAAGTGTTTCAGTAATTGGTATCAGTTATGGAAGGAGTTAATTTATTGATTTAATTTGCTTGGGCCTCGGTTTCTGTTTTGTTTGTAAAATGAGGGGGTTGGACCAGATGGTGTCTGATGTCCTTTCTGGCTCTGAATCTAGGGTCCAGTTATCATCAACATAGCCCCTGGATCTAAAACACCTCCCTTTGTGGCCATTTAGTTCAACTCCCTCACTTTACAAACATGGAAGTTGAGGATGAAGGAAGTGAAATTATTTTTCTAAGGTATCATATTCATTAACATCTGGGATTTGAACTCAAGTCCCATGTTTCTAAATTAGAACTCTAGTACTACTACCCTTCTCTTCTTAGATGAGGGAAAGCAACTTTAGTGACCATTTCGTGATAGCTGGATCTTTTTCTTAGCTTTACAAGTGAGAAAACAGAATCTCAGAGAAGTGAAATGATCCACCCAAGGTCACACTGTCAGTAAGAAATAAAGCCAAGATGTGAGCTTGGACCTACCAAGACTTTACTCATTCCCTTAAGGTGATATCTCAAAGTAACTGAAGGTCATGTTTTGTTCTTGGAACAGGTGCACCATGGGCTAGAGAGTACCATACCTAGAACCCGGGAAAGCAAGGTCTCCATTAGGTTCTAGAAGTCTATAGGCAAATAGCAATTCTACACAGAGGGCCCTGGACTCAGGATGCCCCTTAATAACTGAAAAATGATGAAAAGTTTAGAGTTTCATTGTAGATGGTAAGCTATCACAAACCCATGGAAGTATGATAGACAATGGGAACTCAAGCAGGGAAGCAGTTTCAATGCCTGATCAATAATTTAAAGGGAGCTTCCAAAGTCTTGCCTTAGACAACAGGATAGATGTAAGCAATAGTGTTCAGTTGGAATGGGAGACTATTCCTAGGGTCCCTTGTTTAATTTTATGAGATGAAGTAGCAGTTTATTAATCTTTGAAACAAATCCATTTCTCATCTTTAATTCAACTGATGAAATGGCTGTTCCAGATAAAATGGCCCTGGCACTCTCTTTTATACGTTTCCAATTTCTTGGAAAAACATTTTGAGAGAGCTATTAACAAAGTTATTCTAGCATTCCAGCTGCTGTGATGGCATGGATGCCTCAGATGGTGATTCCAAGAGGTGCCTTATCCCTGAAGCAAAAAAGCAATTGCAATCCACCTCTCTGTCAGTCTCTCTCTGTCTGTCTCTCCCTCCCTCTCTCTGTCTCTCTTCTTTCTCTGTCTCTCTTTCTGTCTTTCTGTCTCTCTCTCTCTCTGTCACACACACACACACACACACACACACACACACACACACACCCCAAGTAAATTTTCCTTACAGAACATAACAACCCTTTCCTCTGAGTTCAAAGCCTCCTGTCAAATATTTCACCACATTTGGCAGCTAGGTGGTGGGGAAGGCAGTATTTTGCAAATGAAGAGGCAACTCAGAATTAAGGTCTTTGGTCCCCTGTCAGAATGAAGTGAACTATTTGCAAAAACACAAGCAAGAGACAGCAGGGCCTTTTTGCCAGATGACGCGTGAAGTGCCCTGTCTTGAGCCAGTGTGAATTTACTAAAGTCATTGATTGAATCTCTGTCCATCATCTCAGTAAATAACTTAAGATGAAATTCACAGGTGATAAAAAAACCCATTAGAATTGTAGAGCAGTAAGATGATCACCCAAAGGACCCATAGAATTTAGAGGGAGCTTAAAATCTGAGTACTATGGTATGCCAAGAGATGTTGGTGTGATGCTCACTGAGGTGCTAACAAAAATAATGGTCCTGAAGGGCTCATATCACTAATGATTAGTCCTGGGCCGTTACCTAGGCACACTGATAAGGACTGGCTTGAGAAGCAGTCAAATGATGGTGGGGGTAGAAGGTGTCTAGACCATTTTCTTCTCTTCAGGGCAAAGCTACCTCCTGAGTGACCACAGGCCTGACTGTTAAATCCATTGGTGGACACAAGAAAGCACGTTACATGAACTGACAGTTCTTGCCTGAAAGTCTACACAGGATGAAAAAGAAACTGGGTCCAGACAAACAAGTCAAAGTCATTCTGATTCACAAACTAGAACAAAGTCTACCCCATAAAGTGTCCCTCAAAGATCATGTCATCTCCTTCCCATGGGAAGTTTTCCTGGTTCCTGACAAAGATGGTCTATAAGGATCTTTTTTGTTCAACTAACTAACTTGCTCATATAGAAAAGGAGCAGAACTTTGGAAGGCAAAGATGGAAAGATGGAACAGAAAGACAGAACAACAAACCACTTCCAATATGGCACCCTTCACCATACAAAAGGGGGCAACTAAGTGGTGCAGTGGATAGAGTGCATCTTCCTGAGTTCAAATCTGACCTAAGACATGTAAGTGGATGACCCTGGGCAAGTAACTTAACCAGTTTGCCTCAGTTTCCTCATCTGTAAAATGAGCTGGAGAAAGATATGGCAAACCCCTCCGGCATCTCTGCAAAGAAAACCCCAAATGGAATTCTGAAGAGTCAAACACAACTGAAAAATGACTTCAACAACAACACTGTACGTAAGTCAGCAGGGGTACCAATTATATCTATTCTTTTCATTTTGAAAAATGCATATAGAATGCATGATATAGGCAGGTTTTGCTTTAGGTATTTAGGGGTGGGAAATGGGGCTGGAAGGACATTTCTTTTCTTCTTTCCTTTGGCTATAATCTCAAAAGATGGTTGCTTTCTCTCTATTTCTGAATGAAAGATTATAGGTAGGCTCACAGAGGGTTCCTAGCTTTTCTCAAAGGAAACAGTCTCTCTTTTCCCTGTTCCCTCTCCCCCTTCCTGTTCCTCATTTATCTCTCAGATCTCTCTCCTCTGAGGGTTAGGAGCTTACAGATTTCCTTTTCTCTCTTTACCCAATCGAGAGATGCAGAGTTATGTTCCCTACTCCAGCTGGAATGCTCCGATCCTTCCTGGAGGAAGATGTTTGTTTTTTTTTGTTCCTTCCTATTTTCTCATATGTACTTGATCAGGCAAGTTGTAGCCTCTTCTACCATCGATAATTTTCTATCTGAGTATATATCTATTCTCATGCGCATTCCTTGCATAACTACAGTGTGTGATGTGGTTGTGTATGCATGCCAGAATAACAACACATATGTTATTAGAGGTTGTCAAGAGTTTCAGAAGGAAAAAAATCCAACAAAACAACAAAGAACAGGCAAAACTAACTTGCTCATCCCTGTTGTAACTATAAAATCTAAAGAGCTGAGTTTCATTTACACAGATTATCTAGAATATATTTTGGAATACTCTTTTAATAATAATAAAAAAGTTTCCCCCCTATTTTTGGTTTAAGTAGTTTTGGCACGTGATTCAAACAGCCAACGAGCATTTAATGAGCACCTACTTATGTGCTGGGTATTGCCAAGCACAGGGATACAAAGACAGGTAAATGACAGACCCTGTCCTCAAGGAGTTCACTCAAAGGGGGAGACTCAACAGGAAAAATCCAAATCCAAGGACCTTTTTTACTGATGAAGGTTCAGTCTGCGTTTTATTTATTTTGTACAGTTGTAGTTCCTTGTCTGTTTTCATGTTTTCCTCCAACAGAATATGAACTTCTTGAGGACAGTGATAGTCTCATTTCTTTGAACACCCAATGCTGAATACACTACCTTGGCCCATAGAAGATAACGTAAACAAAGTTTGTAGAATGAATGAATGAAAGGTGTAACTTCTAGCACCTAGAACACATAAAAGGAGTGCTTAATGAATGTTTGCTGAGAGTAGTACAGTGAAAAGAGTATTGGCTCAGGAGTCAGACACCCTGGATTCAAATTCTACCTATGATGTTTACAATCACTGTGACCTTTATGTAAATTCCTTAAATTTTCTGAGTCTCAGTTTCCTCATCTGTAAAATGGGAGTGGACAAGGGTGGCTAGGTGGCACAGTGAATAGATTACCGGCCCTGGAGTCAGGAAGACCTGAGTTCAAATCCGGCTTCAAACACTTGACACACTTACTAACCATGTGACTTTGGGCAAGTCACTTTAATACCAACTGCCAAAAAAAAAAAAAAAAGAAAAAATAATTAATTAATTAAAATGAGAGTGGACTGACTGATGCTTAATATGAAGGTGTTTGTAGAGCCTATATCAGATTGCATGCCATGGGGGGTGGTGGGGAGAGTGAGGGGGGGGGGAAATTTAGAAGTCAAGGGATCGTGGAACTGAATGTTGTAAACTAGAAGTAGATAAAAAATTTAACAAAATAAAATTTTAAAAAACTGTAAAAAATAAAATAAAATGGGGGGTGGTGGCAACTAGAGGGCTTCTGAGGTCCCTTCCAGCTTGAAACATGATCAGCTGACTTCAGGATTCGAAATATGAAAGAAGAAGCTGGCAGCTCAGATTGCCGCCAGCTCTCTGTCAGGCCAGGCTGAATTGCTCAAGATGGCTTGAACTGAATGGAGAAGAGGATTTGTTATGAATAAATTTAGTTCGATTGTTTGGTGACAATGCAACCAGCAACATAAGATCTGTTCGGCTAACTAGTACAAAAGAAAGGAAAAACATAGGTGTTCTGCACATGCCTCTGTGTGTGTGTGTGTATTTGTGTGTGTATGTGATTTGTTACATCTTTTAAAACTCAAGATTATTTTTAGTAAAAACCAAAATGCAAGATGGCAGTGGGCAGGTTTATTTTAAATTCAGGGGGGAAAAGAGTTGTTTTTTTCCGATACGAAAAGCCCCCCAGAAGTCCACTTGGTGTGGCAGGCAATACATTTAGCTTAGCCTGAAGTGAAAAGTGGGTAGCCTCACTCAGTTGTGTTGTGGTTAGCTGGCTTACTATATAGTTTTCCATTGTTCAAACATTTTAAATGACCACAGTGTAAGTTGAGTATTCTCCTCAGACCAGCTTACCCGTCCTGTATTTAGACAGCAATAACAAGCAGAAAGGAAGGCAGTGTCTGGGGGGAGCAGAGAACCCCTAGAATAATATTCTAATGTTTCAGAACACTATGATCCTAGGGGTTGAAGCTATGTGACTAACCTATAGGAAAGATCACCTTACAATGAAGGCTCTTTTGTTCCTCCATAACTGTGGCCCTTTGGATGGGGTCCAAGATGGGCCCAACCCATCCTGATACATTCCTTAGCATGGAGATAATGGGCTATAAAAGTTCTGTGCCAGGCACTGTGCTGAACACTAGGGTTACAAAGAAAGGGACACATAGGCTCTGCCTCCAGTGAGCATACATTCTCATGGGAACCCGGGGTTGTGGCTCAGAGTCAAATCTAGTCCAGCCTTTGCCACTGTCCCATTCTGTACTTTAGGGGAAAGGAAAGAAGGAAGGAACAAGTATTTATTAAGTGCTTACTATGTTCCAGGTACTGTGCCCAAAAGCCCAAAAGACTCTACCCTGGAATTCAGTTCACTCCTTTGTAAAACGAAAGGGCTGCAGTCAATCTGCCAAAATCATAAAAACAGAAATAGTGCTGGCGGAACTAGGGAAGACTGGCACACTAATATATCCTGTTAGTGAAGCTGTGATTTTCTCCAACTGTTTTGGAAAACAATTTGGAAGAATGCAAAAAAACCTCCCCTAAATTCTTTCTACCCATAGCCTTTGGCTTAGCAATTCCACTACTGGGCATAGATGTCACAGAAGTCAAAGATGGTGGGCAGGGGGATGGGAGGCAGAGCTCTCACATGTACCAAAACATTCAATTTTTGTGACAACATAAACTTGGAAACTATGGCTGCCCACTAGCAAATGGCTGAACAGATTGCAGAATGTCGGTGTGACAGAATACTTACTACATCCCTATAAGAAACAGTCAACATAAAGAATTCAGAAGCATGGGAAGGCTGATGTAAGTTGATGCAGGGCAAAGTGAGCCACCCTGGAAGGATACAGACAATGACAACAATGATATAAAGGAACAAATACATTGAACGAATGATGGTTAAATGCTGATTGATTTTCATACCCAATTTTGTTTCAGCATGGATGATGAAAACACATCATTCGCTTCTCCGTAGATGCAGTAGTTTTTCCTTGGTCATAACAGGTGGGGATAGGGAAGAAGGTAGTTCACTATAATTTAAAAGGGGAGGGGTGCATCGATAAAATTTTACAAAAAACAAACCAAATTAAGACATTGGATCAAATATTGTCTAAATTGCTTTCCACTCCTCATAGTCTATGAATAGTGTATAGATAGATCTACATGTGATTCAGAAATCCAGCTAATTGATCTGGCTCTGATGAATTTTGTTTACTTTGCTGCTTGAAAAAATTCCAAAGAAAAAAAATTTGCTTTAAGCTACTTCCAGTGCTTTCTAAGCATTTCTTAACTGAGTCACAATAGTTCCTGTAGCCCCTGGGTTTCATTATTGGGGGGGGGGCAGTACAGAGCATTCCAGGGTTCCTGCTGAAGTCCTCCTTGTCTAGAGCCAAAGGATACCTTAGTTCTGATTCATCACCTTGTGTGATGAGGATAACTCATGCCTCTGAGAGTTTTATTTTAATTCACAGTTTTCTTCCTCTTCCAAAAGCTTTCCCATTTTCTTTCTGTATTTAGGATTCTGCTTTGCTTCCCTCTAGAGATGACAAGGTCAGCTGGTTCAACAGCCTTGTCGGACAATTACATCAGACAAGAGATAGCACATACCCAGAATGCTTTGGGGTCTCCTGAACACCACTTCTGCTTTCTTTCTTCTCCTTTCTGAAACAACTGACAACTAGACTATGAGTTCTGCTAGCATGCTGATTCCCCTGACAGAAGGGCTAGAAATAGAAAAATGTAAGGGCATAGGGAAGAAAGAGCAAAAAATGCATGCATGCATGCATGCATACATACATACATACATACATACATGGATAAAGGAATACACACACACACATACATAAGCCAAATCCTCTCTCCCAGTGGAGGAAATGAGAAAGTATGCAAGGCATGAGAGCAATACATGGAACGGGCTCCTACTGTAGCTTGAAACCAGCTTTTTCCAGTCCATTATCTAGTCGTCTAGAGGAGCAGGGGACCAGCTGGCTAAGATGCTCTCCCTAAAAGCTAAACACAGACAGGAAACCACATGTCTGATACTGTAAAAATCATTCCTCTTCCTGCCATGGCTAACCAAGCAGGCAACGCAATAAGGTGGTTTTTGTTTAAAAGAAACTCTAATCCACAACATGTTTTTTTTTTCTAACGAGGAACAAAAATAAGACACACCTTCACGAAGACTCCTTCCACCTCACCCTCCTCCCTATGTTACCCAATTCCTCCCCCAGGGAGCCAGTGGAACACAGATGAACTTTCAGACTGTCTCCGTGCTTATTTACAATCAGCAGAGAACACGCACCAGAGTCAGGCAGGACCAATGTCTACTTCACTGTATGCTAGCACTGGAGATGATGTGGGCTCTAACACCTTTGACAACTGGGATCACAGGAATGGTAGCCAACATCACAACACAGATTCAGGGCTTGCCTTTGTGCCCGAGCTCACGATTTCTGACAATATCTCCTCTCATCCCTGCATGGCTCTGTACTGTCCCCTACTCAGCAGACCCCCAAGTAATGGTTTTAACTAATGACATCAGAAAGGAGAACAGGCATATATTGGGAAATGTTTAACAAGTGGTTCTCCAAGAAAAAAAAAATGTGCTCAGGATACATTCTTTTGAGGGGGGAAGGCAAGGTATTTGGGGTTAAGTAATTTTCCCAAGGTTAAACAGCTAGTAAGTGTATCAAGTGTCTGAGGTCATATTTGAACTTGGGTCCTTTTGACTCCAGGGCCAGTGCTCCATTCACTGTGTCACCTAAGTGACCCTATCATGACATACTTTTTTAGCTTGATCTGTAGCACTAACGTTTTCTCCATCATTTTAAGTCTAGGTAATCAGTAAAGCAATAAACAAATACAAAACAATAAAACAAACCCTGATTTGTAGCATTTGCCAATTCCTAAGTTTTTGATGTTCATATTAATTTGTTAATCAGATCACAATCCTGTCGAAATTGGCTCCCTCAGACCCCTAGGAGAGGGTGGCTAAGCTGATCTTGGTCTTGCCACGAGACCTTGCCCTCACAATACTGGATATTGATCATGATAAGGCAGGTGATCAATCCAGAGTAATATAAGTATTTGCTTGTTTATTTCTTTGATCTCTCCTTCTCGACCGCTGCCTGAGACCATAAAGACATACTGCTTTGCATTCTGAACCCAGAACTGTACTATGTCCTTTAGTATTCTAAAATGGTTCACCTTCTTTGGGAGAAGGGAGAGCAATTGATTCCACATTTGCAAATCAGTAAAGTAATGAGTATAATGTAGCAGACTCCAAAAGAAAGTGAGCTTCATGGGAATAGGAACTATTTTAGTTTCGTCTCCAGATTTCCAGTGCCTGAGATGATAAGTATTTGTTGGGATGAATGATCGAATTGAATGCAATAGTTGTTTTTTAATGTCTGACTGATAAATGCTGTTTTAAGTACTGAGTCAAATCTCACTATCCTCAGCCAGATCTCCAAAGGACCCATAAGAACTCCATTTATAGAGACTTGCTTGCCCTCTGAACATCCATTATGAAGAGCTCATTTATGAAGGGCAAAAGCCCTTCAAACCCATCATGAGTTAGAACCAATGTGCGAAATAAGGTGTTCCATCTAAATTCCAAGTGACCAGGTGACTTAATGATGTGGTAAGGTTTTACATTTGGAAAAAAGAGTTCTAGAAATAGGCACTAAATTTTAGGAAGGGCAGGAGAAGCTGGAGAGTACCCAGGAGGGTATGGGGATGGGTCTGTAATCTTGGCATGACACTCAGATGAAGAAACTGTGGTTACTGAGCCTGAAGAATAGAAGACTCAGGAGAAAGACAAATGCTGGCTTCTTGTATGTGTGTGGAAGATACTACAGATCCACAAGCTTCCTGGGTCTTCCTTGCACACAATTTCCCAATCTGGGGCATTTTCACTGGCTGCTCCCCCTGCCTGGAACTCTGTTCCTCCTCATTCTCCACCTCTAGGCTCCCACTGGCTCTTTCAGCTCTCAGCTAGATTCTGACTCTCAGAAAGAAGCTTTCTCGGATCTTAATCTTAGTGCCTCCTTCTCGTATCTCTAACAAATCCTGTATCTTGTTTGCATGTTTTCTCTCTTATTAGGCCAAACTCCTAGAGAACATTTTGTCTTTCATTGCATCCCCAGTGCTTAGCACAGCATCTGACACACAGCAGGCACTTAATAAATGCTGGCTAGCTGACTTCAAGCAGGATTAGCCATGTGTTGTTTTGCATAAGAGGGCAGAAGTCAGATTAATAGGCAAAAGCTTCGAAGAGGCAGATGTCACAGAAAACTTTCTACCCATGAGCTGCACCAAAGGGGAAGGAATGGGCTACTTCAGGAGGTGATGGGGAAATTTTATTTAACTATCTAATACGTGCTAACTGACTGACTCACTAGAGATCGTCCAGGAAAGGTTGGATTACCAAGCCTTCCACAGGTTGTAGAGGGGATTCTGAACCAAGCACAACTTGGACTGGATGGTCTCTGAGATTTGGTGATTGTGAAACTTGGATCATTCTCAACAAACTGGCAAGTACCCTCAATGTGGTCTCTAGCACAGGGCTGGTCCCAGACTGAGTCGGTTTGCATCAAACTCTGTCCCGTGGTCTCCACGTGCATCTCAACTTGACTGGTCACAAGGGGACCATGAGATGCATCAGTAAGAGTGATTCCCACCCCCGAGGAGGGCAAAGCCATGCCTAGCCAACCACTGGTCAGGGCAGCAATGACATGAAAGGCAGCACATTTACACAGTGGAGAGTGGAACACTTCACAGAGATAAGGTGGGAGGGTTTATTCCTTTGTCATTAGAGTTCCATTATTATTCTGCCCACTGAAGTACAGAAATAGCCTGCAGCAGGCTTCCCATTCTACTATAGTCAAGAACATTGGACAGGAATAAAGTGCCAATTAGCCGAAGATATGAAGGGTGTGATTAGCTTGGATCTGAAGGCCTAGACCCAGCAGGCTTATCTTTCCACTGTGAAAGCGCTCATGGCAGATTACCCACAGCAGGGCCAGACACAGAATATGTGGGTCCTGGGATGATGCCTGTTATCTCAGTATGAGACTATCCTCACTAGGCAAAAATGCCCATCCAGCGATTGTGGAGGAGAAGACTCGAGTCACGGAGGCACAAGGGAGTTCAGGAGATGATTTAATCCAGGCTCATGTCC
Organism: Petaurus breviceps papuanus; assembly: GCF_028583685.1. NCBI lineage: Eukaryota > Metazoa > Chordata > Mammalia > Diprotodontia > Petauridae > Petaurus > Petaurus breviceps. The sequence goes on along the minus strand of NW_027185797.1, from coordinate 22,204,516 downwards.
CTCAGCAAGTAAAACATTCAAGATTGAGCCTGGAGCTTAGCATTTATAAAGAAAAGAGAAAAAGAGAGGAGAGGAGAGGAGAGGAGAGGAGAGGAGAGGAGAGGAAAAAAAGACCTACACTTAATAGGAATCATACATGCTGATTAGAAGTTGGAAGGGTCCTGAGACCTTCTCTAATCCAAGCCTCTTAAATTATCAATGAAAACCCAAGACCCCTGAGCATGACAGTGACTGGTCCAAGATCACACAGGTTTCCATAAACAGCAGTTGGGATTTGAATGAACCCAAAGTGCCACAATGCTTCCACCTTAGACTGGTATTCTGACCTGGAGAAGAAATAGTTTGAGAGTCTCCCCCAGAAGTGAGGTACCACTTGAGGGAGAAACAAATCTATTTGTGAGTACCAGTTTCTCAACTTAATGATTACAATCAAATGCATATTTTTTAAATGCCTTATTCTGTGACAGAAAGAATAACAGAAAAGACAGTTCACATTTATGTCATGATTTATAGGTTCATCTGGTCCTCAGAAGCTTGGGTTCAACATTACTTTCTTCAGTTCATTTTACAGATGAAGAAACTGAAGCAAGCAGGGTTAAGTGACTTGCCCAGGGTCACAGAGCTAGTAATTGTCTGAAGCTGAATTTGAACTCAGGAAGAAGAGCCTTCCTGACTCTAGGCCTGTGCTCTGTGCACTTTGGTGTCATCTAGCTGCCCTTGTGATTGATATTACATATTATATCTATGAAGTATTCTGCAAACTTTATAAAATGTTGGCTATAATTTTATTTGGGGGCAGATGGTTTCCCTATTTGATTTTCTCTTCCCCATAGTCTAGAAAAGTGCTTTGCATGAAGTAAGCACTCAAGAAACGTTTGCTGAATTGAATTAATTGAACTGAACTGAACATATTCCAGGCAGCCTTGTTTAGGGGATGGAATATGTGCTTAATTGGTAAGCCTAGGCTGGGGTCTGAGCTCTGCTCTAACTTGTAGGATGGTTCTACTGTAGAGCGGAAAGAATACTCTGAGGATCTGAGTTCAGATCCCACTTCTACTTATGGCCACTCATTTGACACTGGGCAAGGCACTTAATCTGCCAGTTCCTAGAGGGGTGGCCTCTATGATCTCTATTGTCCCTGCCAGTTCTAAAGCTATGATCTTGTGACCTGGACAAGTCATTTCCATGGCCTATGCCAACTTCTTCTTTTGTTGGATGGGAATATAAGTGTCTACCATTGTCTGTCTCCTAGGATTGTTTTGGGAAAAACATTTGATAGTGGGGATGAGAGTACTTTAGCTGTTGTTTTTAATCCTGAGTTTTAATAAATCCTATATAAACTCATTAGCATTTCTATCTACAAAACAGAATGGAGAAAGGGGGTTGTACAGGAAGAAGGGAATCTATCTATAATGGGCACACTGCTTGTAAAAGCAACTGTGCAGAATATGATTGTTCTATGCCACATTCCCAGAAACAAGACCCAAGAGAGCTGAGACTGGAGCAGCTGTCAATGCAAAGAGACAAGACCACCCACCCAAACCATGTGAGGTCCCAGAAGGCTTCCATGCACCATACACACACACACACACACACACACACACACACACACACACACACACACAATAGTCTGGAAGAAAAGGTTGATCCAAACCAATCAGTTCCTTCGGAAGGTCTTGTCTTTTATAGATGTAACTTTAGAAGGTGTAGATGAGAAGGACAGCAGTGGCATCCACTTACAGACCAAGAAAGCCCATGACACCACTAACAGAATGAGTTTATTCACATTTAGCATAGCTAAAAACTCAGCAAAGGCATCTGAATTCTGAAAAGGACAATTTCAGTGCTCAAATAGGTCTACATTTGTACAAAGGAAAATAAAGAGATGGGGAGAGGTGGAAAGACTGGATTTGGGAGACCGAGGACCTCATATTCCATTTCTGACACCATCTGACTTCGGGTTACTTACTTAAATTCTCTGGACCTGAGATGACTCATTTTACATGTGACAGGGTTATAACAGATGGTTTGAGAAGTCTCTTCCAGTTCTAGGTCTATGAGCCAATGAACTAACTTACTCAGAGTTTGTGTGACCCAGGCACTTAGCCTCCCTAGGTCTCAGTTTCCTAATCCATAAAATATGGTGACTAGAAGATGACTGAGTTCCCTTCTACCTCTATCTATGAGCACATATGGCTTGTAATTAATCATCAATCTGTCCCTGGAAATATGGAATCCTCAAGGGAAGTGACTTGGCTTTCAGCATGCTGCTAATTAAGAGCTATCCAGGATCAAGACAACATCAGCCAAGTGACTGTAACCTGGCAAGACCCCGACTCATTGGGAGAGGAGTTGGCTATGGGAGAAGGGTGTTCATGCTTCTGGATAAAAGTAGAGGAGGTTCACCCCCATGGGAAGGAAGAAAGTTCTAGAACAAGCAAGTCCACACCAGCCTAGTGTCTCTCAAAGGACTTAGCTGCCAGATGTGGTTGGATTTCCTGAGTTTCATTACACCAAAAATGCTCCTCATTTTGCTTTTCCAGGAAAGGAATAGTTAACTCTAGCAAGTATCAGCTTACTTATTTATTTATTCTGATAAATAGCTAGTTTATTTATTCTTGTCATAAATAACTATTTTATTTGTTTATTTTAGTAAGTAACTGACATCAGGAGGCTGGTTTTCTATTTTTCAATAATGTCACTTATAAGTATTTTCATCAACTTTCCCCCATCTGGTAGGTTTGATTCCAACATTTCTTAGGGGAAAGCAGTGAGGAGGTCCTGTGTGATGGGTTGAAAAAGTACAGAGGAATGACTCATTCATGGCAAGTCAAGGGTCATACAGACAAAGATGGAATGACAAGAGATTATGATCAGAGAAAGGAATTTCAAAACTCTATCACAGAAATGAAAATATTTGTGAGAGAGGACAAGATGATGCATGGTATCACCAATGTATGGCAGCACCCTGTATAGTACTGAGGTTGAGTCATGGGATTTGAATGGTTTGGAGACCAGGAGGCTAGAGTATTTGAAAGAATATATACAAGGATAGAGAAGTCTCCTAGGAAAAGGATAATGGAGTTGGGAGGTGGGAAGATGAACTTCATCTGACCACAGCATAAATGAATCTGCGTCAACCTGAAATATGGATTGATAAGAATATATTGGCTGGCAACTTTCCAATTCCAGTGACTACAGAAACATCTCTGGGGAAAAAATGCAAAAGGCAATAGAAGCTAAATTAAGATTAGAGAGAGAGAAAAGGGATTTCTCACAGACATGCTCAGGAGCCAGTGAAGAAAAAGAGAAAAGAACCCACCTTCTGAGAAGTGTAAAATGTCATTGCATTCCTCCTTCCTACAGGAACACATGAAGAAGGTCTCACCAGGAACCTTTTTTTCCTTCATTATGCATTTGTCAGAATCAGAATCCTCCAGGGCAAAGCCATGAACCTTGAGGCTAGGATCATGGCAGAGGGTTTCCATGGTTACATTTTTATCATTCTTCCTCCTGGAATTGAGGGAAGGAGAGATGACTTGTTTGGGGTTTTGTTTGTTTGTTTTTGTTTTTGAGGATAGCAGTTAATCCCCATAATACAGAAATCTCTGAAACTGTGACAGTTTTATCAATGTAACACCAGTGGGAGCCAGGTATAGCTCTCCCTGCTTACCCACCTTTTTTCTTTCCACCAAGTCTACACATGAAAGTTTCTAAGGAGATAAATAGAGCAGGGGTCTGTGTTTTTCAGAATTACATCACAGAACATCAGAACTGAAAGTGATCTTGGGGGGAGGGGATTCATTCTAGACTAACTTTCTTGTTTTAGAGATGAGGAACCTGAAGCACATAGGAGCTAAATGGCTTTCTTGGGATTCACAGCTGGGAAAAGAACTTGTGTCTCTTGATCTTCCCCATCAATGATCTAAATTTGCTTTTCCACTTGTCACTGTTGGTGCTTCAGTCATGGCCAACTCTTCATGAGCCCATGTATCTGTTCATATTTTTCTTGGCAAAGATAGCAGAGACGTTTTCCATTTCCTTCACCAATGTGTCCTCATTTTACAGTTAAGGAAGTGAGGCAATTGGGGGTTAAGTGACTTGCTTAGGGTCACATAACTAGTAAGTATCTGAGGCTGATTAGAATCTTCCAGATTCTAAGCCCAGTATTCTATTCACTGAACCACCGAGCTTGGCCTTTGCCACTCATTACAAGGACTCCAATTCAAATCAGTTTCAAGGACAAGAAACAAAGGAGGGCTGGGGGCCTGGAGCCATTTGCCTTGATGGCTTTTCTACATATGTTGCTTTATATACTAGCCAAATGTGCAGCTTGGATCTGTCAAGCCTTCCCTTCTTGGTTTGGGAGTAAAGTGGAATGGGGGGGGGGGGGGGGAGGCAGGGAGAGAGGAAAAGGAGAGAAGGGAGGAAGACGAGGGTCTAAGAACATGCTTCACTCTGTTCTGTGTTCTGTAGTTATCCAATCTTTCCACCCTGTGTTACCTTCCAAGGTGAGTAAGTGAGTGATGGTCAGGCTACAACAAATCAACCTTTAGAGAGAAAGAAAAGCCAATTCTAGGGATCTAAATGTCTAAATGAGGTTATCAGACTGGGACCTGGATTCTAGACTCAGCTTTTCTACTTAACTTCAAATGAGACTCTGGGTGAGTCATAACCCTTCTTGGGACCTTACTTTCCTCTGTAAAATCAAGGACTGCCAAAAAAAAAGTTCAATACAGAAATGAAGGCCCCATATACATTGAGATGCTAAATAGAGGCCCATAAATTAGGTTAGGGTTAAAAAAACCTTATCAAACCTGAAAGTAACAGACGATTTCTGGCCTCTTAGAAATAATGACTAATAGATGAATACAGAGGAACATGGGAAGATTTATATGAACAAATGCCAATCAAAGGCAGATCTGGAAAACGAAATACACAATGACGACAACATTGTGTGAAAGAAACAAGGGGAAGAACAAAACAAAATCAAACATTGTCCCTGCCAGGTTTAATGTGAGTGTCAAATGAGATGACATTTATCAAACATTTTGTAAACCTTAAGGCATTTTTATAAATGCTAGCTATGACAACAATGGTGACGACAATTATGATTTTAAAAGGTTGACCTTAGAAAAAAAGTGAGAAAATGCATTTCCTTCCTTCTTTGAAGAGGTGGGGAACTAAAGTGATGGAATGCTGTTAATGGGTTAGTTGGTCTTGCTAAACTGTCTGTTCCCTCTTTTCAAAATTCTTTGTTACAAGGGGGAGGAGGGGTAGATCTGGAAAAGAAAGTGATGTAAAAATAAATAATAAAACAATTTTAAAATTATAATAAAATTAAATAGTAGGTAGAGCTAAAGGGTCAAGGCCCTTATCTGCTCTAACACTGTAAGGACTTTATCATTTTATACATTTTCCCTTATTCATACCAGGAGGGAGCCCCAGAAAAGTCTACCTCCCATTAGCTCATTTTACAGATAAGGGAAAACAGTTTCAGGGGCAGTGGAGTGATTTGTTCACAGACACAGTTAATAAGAGTGTGTGTGTGTGTGTGGGGGGGGGGGGGATTTGCAACTATCCTCCTAACTCCAAATACAACAGTCTGATTGGCTCTGGTGGGTTGCCAACCCTCCTGGTTTGGGTTTCCTAAGCATTTTAAAAAGGTCACTCGCCTGACCAAGGCCCCTGTTCTCATTACTAGTTTACAATTTCAAGCAGGAGGGACTGTCTTACAGGGAGATTTCAAATACTTACATCTTGAAGAGGAGGGAGTGGGGGCGTGGGAAAAAGCAGAATTCTTGTGATCCCAGGGTGATGCTAAAGCTGGGCTCTTAATAGGACTAAAGTCCACATTAGCCTTCTCTAGTCTATTCTGAGGAGTTGGGTTCTTATTTAGCTAGAAACTGTTTCCAAAAAGGAAGCACTGAAAATGCATCTTGCAGCCTCCCAGTTCTGTCTTCTGGGCCCCTGAAAACTGTGTAAGGGCAGGTTTTCTGTGGGGAGTCTCCTCTGCCAGAAAAATACAGAAAACCAATCATGAATGAAGGTCAATGTCCATGTCCTCAGAGAGTACCAAAAACACCAGGGAGATGTTGTTTAGTTGAGAACTACCAATACATGGCAAAGTACTGCATGTGGTTTGGTGGTGGTTGGGGGTGAGGAGGGTTGGTTTGTTTACAGCTCAGCCATCATAAACCACCAAATTGTGAGATGGATAATTTGAGTCTCCTGGAGTTTCCTATTTCCTACTGGAACATCACTTAATGCCCATCATCCCTGTATAGTCTAAATCAGTCCTAAATGGAAGTTGAGTATCTCATAGCCTCTCCCATGTGGTATCCTGTTATTGTGAGGGAGGAAGGAAAAGCACCCTTCTAGGTACCCTTTGCTGGTAGCTCAGAGAATAATAAAGTATATTTTTAAATGCAATCATCATACCCACCTCCCATCAGAGAGGTAAGAGACACAAGTGGCAGATAAATACATCTTTGGACATGGCCCCTGTGTGGATGTGTTTTGCTTGACTCTGTTTGTTACAAGTTGTTTTTCTTCCCTTCTTTCAGTTTTTAATTGAAGGGGGAGAGGGTGGTCATAGCGATGTAAAAAAGTCATTGTAGCAGATATTTTTTTAATCCTGAGGTTTCATATCACCCCCAGCAAACAGACAAAGATGAGAAAAACTAGCAATAGTCAATAATGGAGGGGTTGTGGGATGAAAAACCCATACACTGCTGGTGGACTTGTGAAATGGTACGACCACTTAAGAAAGCAATTTGGAATTATGTGAATCCCTTTGAACTAGAGACTAATGCTGGGCTTATTAAATACCCTAAGGAAATAACTGATAAAAAGAAAGTCTCCTTATACATCATAACATTTATAGCAGCACTTTTTGTGAAAGCAAAGAATTAACTGGAAACGAAGTAGATGCCCATCAACTGGATAATGGCTTAACAGACTGTGGCATGTGAAGGCAACGGGATATGCTTGTGCTATGAGAAACAATGAATATGATGAATTTAAGGCAGGGGTTAAATGACTTGCCCAAGGCCACCGTGTTATTTAGTGTCTCTAGGAAGACTGTGCCACCTAGCTGCCATCTTCTCAAGTAATAGGCTTCTCCTCCCCTCTCTGGACACTCCAACTTAGCCGATATCTTTTATTGGAGATTGCAAGAAAAGAATGAAACTGCCTCCACCCCTCAAAGAGCTCCCATTCTACTGTGAGGAAGTACAAGACGTGCACAGATAAGTATATGCAAAGCAGGGGAGAAGGAGACAGAGATCAGAGGAAGGAGAAAGGGAAAGAGAAAGTATAATTAGGGGTATCAGGAAATGGTCTTGTGTGGGAAGAGGCGCCTGTAGACCAGGGAACACCTGGCTGGAGGTTACCGCTAAGTAACACATTCAACAGTTCAATGTCAACTGCACTGATTAAGGACTCTGTGTAAAAGGCATTGCCTGAAGCACTAGGGACTTGGAGACAAAACTCAAAAGGTGCTTGTGCTTGAGGAGCTTAAAGAGGAGGTAGGAAAGAAAGGGTCCTTGGTGGGGGAGGGATAAGGGTCTAAAGGATGTCTTACCACACCGCCACGCAGATTTCATGGGCTTGTTCACAGATCGATGTGATACTACAGTAACTGAAGCAGCTCCCATCATTGGTGCAGTTGGTTGCTTGTACATCACAAAACTTGCAGAGGAGTGCAGACTTTATGGCACCATTTTCCTCAGTGACTGGAGTCCCATCAACTGGGGGAGAAGAACACCATCACAAAGACATGAAACCACCTGGCAATTGACAGAGTCTCTGATGTAAGTCAGCCCTGGAAACAGAGGAGCAAGTCCTCTACCATTTTAAATGAACTCCATCTCTTGGGTACAATAGGTTTCCCCAAATCGCTCTAATGTTGTTGAGTTGTTTCGATCCCATCTGACTCTTTGTGACCCTCTTTGGGGTTGTTTTGGCAGAGATATTGCAGTGGTTTGCCATTTCCTTCTCCAGTTCATTTTACAGATCAGGAAACTAAGGCAAACAGGATTAAATGACTTGCCCAAGGACACACAGTTAAGTGTCTGAGGCTAGATTTGAACTCAGGTTCTTTTGACTCCAGGTCCAGTACCCTATCCACTGTACCATATAGCTGCCCAAACCCCTCTAATACCATAATTGATTATTGCATAAATGTACCATCATCTTCTGATAAAATCAAGAGTTACGAGAGACAAGGCAAGAGCCAGTTGGAGGTGGGGATGGGGGAGAAAGGGAGAGGCACATTAAAGATAAAAATCACTTCGATGTGGTGCTTTAAGGTTCATGAAGCTTTCTATTCCCTCAGTTCTTTTATCACTTAATATCACAAAGACAATATCACTTTGACTACAAAGACCAAAAGTTTCACTGAAATTAGTTTCATTTTTTTCCTGACCCATAAAATGGGTCTATAGGAATCCCACTTAGCAAGTGTCAGCATCAAATGACCCCATTCTCCTTCCTCAAAAGAGAAGACAAAGAAAGAAAAACAAGATTTCTTTTTGAAAAGTAACAAGAGGGATGAAAAAAGTTGATACTACTGCAAAAAGAGTGGATAAAATGGAAGGACCACAGAATCAGAACAGGAAGGAATTCCAGAAGCTATCTTGTCCAATTCCACCCATTATACAAATGAAGAAACTGAGGCCCCTAGAGGATCTGAATCTAGGGGAACCCCAAAGGCCATCTCTCTCCTCACCCCACATTTTAAAGAAGAAACTGGGGCTTGAGAAGACTATATGAAGTACATGGTATTAATTAATTAATTAATTAATTAAGTGCAACAAATATTTGCTAAATGCCTACTGTGCACACGTGCCCAAGGTTCTGTGGTAGACAATGAATGACAATATGACACGAGCATATTATGCAAACCCAACATTCTGACTTTCAGAGAATATTCTCTTGAAGTCAGGGGGATGGATGAGATGACCTCCCGGAATACCTTTCTGTCCTATATGCTTTTATGCTGCATCCCCAATACACTCCACTCTCCATCACCAGCTCCACTGTCCCATGGGCATTCCACCTGTCTCCTGGGTCACCGCAAAAACATATAACTTTAGGTTGACTTTTTTGTGGTGGCAATAAATATAGAAATTTTTTTTAAGACCCATTCATTCCTCTTGGGCTTCAAGTATATTTCAGGAAGCATATTTTTAGGTAACAAGCATAGAGATCTTGGTCTGGGAGACACTGCACATTTCAAAAATAGTTTAACTATAAATACCAGCAGCCATGTTTCTGGATCTCATGTTAAATTTGGGATTGGTACAACAATGTATTTTTTTCTACTAAGATAGGAGACAAAATTGTTCACATACAATTTTAATTTTTATAGTTAAAGCAAAAAAAAAATCAACCAAACCTAGAGACAAAGACTGTCTTTTTTATATTGATACTTTAAAAATGTGATGTACTTACACTTTCTTCAATGAATAGCCAAGACACCCTATACATATTCAAATATTTCAGACAAATATTGAATATCAATTTAAGGAGCATTATCCAATGGAAAGAGTTTGGTTGTAGTCACCACGTAGATTGTTTTCCTCATTTTATGTTCATTTGCAGAGTATAGTTATTATTTTATTTCCTAGACTCGTGCATCTTTCCAGGTCTACAGTTAATAAAGACTGTGGACTTTTCCCACTGTTTGCTTTGCATATGAAATAACAATGCTGTCCAGGGCACTTGGAAGATTCATGACTTCTGCTAAGACAGCTGGATCTTTTGCTGAGCACTGACCATCACACTGAGGGGCCCTCAAGTCCGATAAAATCAAAGCAGAACAGAGAGAAATCTCTTGCATGTAAGAGAGCTAACTTGAAAAACCCAATGGTTCCTTTGAGAGCCCCATCTCTAATCTGGCATTATTCTTCTTTCTGACATTCCTTCTATCTCAGGCTATTGTAGAAAAACAGATTTCTTGCCTTCCCATGCTTCCCAGCCCTGGCTGCTATTTCCTTGAGCTACCCTGCCGAGCCCAGGCTTGAGAGGCCCATGGGCCCAAAAGCACTGGTCACCATCTGGATCCACAAGTTTCTATAAGTAGGTTTTTAATTGGAATTGGCACTTCAGAGCAAGGTACTGGGAGCAGCCATCTGACACTAAGCCAATGGGATTCTAGATGCTGGCAAAGAAAGAAGCCTGTGCCAATTTGGGGAAGGGGGGAGGTGTTAAGCATATCTGGAATGCATGAATATCCTCCCCAGATTGGAAGAAAGGTCTATCTAGAGTGGTATACAATGAATACCATGATGTTTTTTCAGAAGGCAATGTATCCAAAAAGGACACAGTTTATCCACTGGATTTCCTGCCAAGATGACTGGCTGAATGGGAGGGAGGACATTGCCCCAGCTTCCGTAGCCTATTCCAGCAAAACTGAAGTTTGCACCAGACCGAATCATGGACAAGAAATCCAATGAACAACAATGGTGACTTTATACATCTCAGAACTGTACAAAAAGCCAGCCACCAGCCCACAATTAATCAGAAAGGGGTGCCCTGCATCAAAGCATGTACCAGGGAGGCAAGAGACTGATGTATCTTGAGAAAGCCCCAGGGTTGTCAGAAAAGCCCCACAAAGGGACCTTGGAAATGATGGAGAGGTACTTCAGTAATCAGATCAAGACCTCATTAAATTCATCAGATCACTAATACTATGACTAGGGAAGCCAGGGGGGGCCCTAAAGATTCAGGGCTGTGAACTTCAAAGATCCAGAGAAGCCTAACCTTTCGATCAGGTAAGCCTAGAACCCAGGAGGTAGGGTGGTGGAAGCACTAGGGGTAGAATTTACTAAAAGATACCAAAACAGTGTTTAAATTTATTTCGAATTTACATCCCTCAAAAGGAGGAAGTAACTCAAGCAGTTGACTCAAAAAGGAAAATAGATATGAATTCCTATTAGAAATGAGATTTTTTTAAGTATGCTTGTTTTTATACAATTTTAAGTCTCAGACAACTATTCTCAAAAGACTGAAAATAATCTGGGGATGTTTAGACTAGGGAAGAGAAGACTATGAGAAGATACACACTGTCTTTAGGCATGTGAAAGGCTACCCTGGGAGAATGTTCCATTGGCCCCAAAAGAAAGAACTATGAATGATGAGTGGAAATTGCAGACTTGGAGTCAGGAAAAACTTCTTAAATGTCAGTGCTGTCCCAGAATGGAGTAGAAAGGTGGGGGCTCTTTCCTGATTTTGTCAAGCAGGTAGCCTGGTGACCATCTGATAAGAATGTGGGCAAAGACTCTTTCAGGTATGAATGCCAACATGGAATAGTGAATAAGGACACTGGCCTGGGAGTCAGGAGGATATGGGTTCAGATCCCACTGCAGACACTATCTGTAGGTCACTTAAATCTCTCAAACTCAGCTTCCTCACTTGTAAAATGTGGGAGGGTTGCTTTCACAGAGCTCCTCTGAGATCTAAATCTGTAATCCTCTGACTCTATGCCCACCAAAGTCTCTCCTGGTTCTAAAATTCTGTGATTATCTCCATAATCTAAGCTTGACAGGGACCTTAGCAATAGGTTATCTGGTCCCAATCCCTAAATTTTATGGATGAGGTGAAGTAATTTGAACCCAGGACAAAGGATCATAAATTTAGAATGAGATAGGAACTTAGGTAGTATAGAGCACAGGGCACTGGGCCTGGAATCAGAAAGACGCAACTTACTGAGTTCAAGTATGGCCTAAGATATTTATTAGTTATGTGGCCCTAGGCAAGTCTTTTAACTGTTTACCTCAGTTTCCTCATCTGTCAAATGAGCTGGAGAAGGAAACCATGCCAATATCTCTGCCAAGAAAATATCACAGAGTTGGACAAAACAAAACAAAAAATGGCTGAACAACAACAAATTAGCCTTTAACCCAGTGCTTAGTACATAATAGTCCCTTGTTAAATGTTTATTGTTTGAACAACAGCAAAGGAACTTAAAGGTCTTCTGACTCAAGACTCAGGGTCTTTCCATTCCTCATACTGCCGCTCATCACATGTGTTAGCCACAAAACAGTCTGCTATTTTAGGAACAGGCTACTATTTCACTAATCTTTCTTGTCTTCTGAGCTCCTTTATCATTTATTGTCACCTCTATTCCTCTGGCCAGTGAGTATGCCATTATCTGTTCATGTGTTCATCTTATCTTTCCAACTAGATGGAATAAAGAAGCTAACATTTACACATTAACAAAGCACTTTACTTATTGTTATCTTATAGAATTCTCACAACAAAACCTTTGAGGTGGTTGCTCCCTATGGGTATTATTACACCCAATTACCAGATGGAAAGAGGCATAAAGAATGAAGGAGTTTCCCGTGGTCACTGAGCGATGGTATTATTCAATCCTAGGTATCTACTGATTCTCTTGCCCTTGTGTTAAAGTAGGGAGCTGGGAGGAAGGGAGTTTGGTGGAAAGAATGCTAGATTTAGAGTAAGAGGTGCTCACTTACTTGGACAATTCAACACTATTCAATAATTCAACATGCATTTATGGAGTGCCTATGACATGCTGGGCACTAGAGATTCAAAGAAAAAAATTCAATTGACCCTGCCTTCAAGGATTTTACATTCTACTGGACAAAAATAACATACACAGATAAATGGTTATAATACATCTACAAAGTAACTTTGGAGAAAAGTATAAATGGTTTTATCTACAAAGTAACTCTGGAGAGGAAGTACACAAATAAACAGTTACATGCATATTTCAGAGAGTGAGAGAGAGACAGAGAGAGAGAGAGAGAGAGAGAGAGAG
>NW_027185797.1:22170730-22191626 GCF_028583685.1 Petaurus breviceps papuanus | reverse complement strand
GAGAGAGAGAGAGAGAGAGAGAGAGAGAGAAAGAGAGAAAGAGAGGTACAGAGACAGAGAGACAGAGACAGAGAGAGTAACTTTGAGAGGGAATACAAACAAGCATCTGGAGCTATCATTAGACCCCTCCTGTAGGAGATGAGACCCCAGCAGGAGACTCTGCAGGAGGCTGGTGATTCTGAGAGCACAGGTAATGAGGGAAAGTATTTCAGGTAGGGGAGGCAGCCAAAGCAAGGCATGCGGGCAAGCCTCCCTGTGCCTCAGTTTCTTCATCTGTCAAATGAAGCAGCTGGAAGAGATCTCTTAATGCCACTCCCTGCATCAAATCTATAACCTAATGACCTTAACTACATAGCTGATTCCACTTTGTCCTTCTTGAAGAATTTGTCACCAAAGCTGAGACTCGGCCTGTACAACTGAGGCCTCAGTAATCAGCAGCTTCTCCTTAAACATGGCCCATCATCCAGTCTGTCTATTGTGACTGGCACTCAACGCCAACACATTTCTGAATAGTTCTCCACCAACAGGTGCAAGGAGTTGCCACAGAGACAACAGAGAAGCAAAGACCAGGAGAGGAGAGACAGAAAGTCACCCAAAGGCATTAAATGTTCATTTTCATGCAGGTATTCTTTGTAATGAAAACAAAACAAAGAACGAGGAATTAATCATGTGTGACTCTTCAAAGGGCAAGGCAATCATTTTTTGACAGAACCTGAGAAGAGAAAATGTGTTTCCTTCCACTTAAGAACCACTGTGGGATCAACAGGAAAGGGCCTGTGAAGGGTGTCAAGGTCATGCCATTTGAGGATGGGCTGAAGTCACTGGGGACGCCTGATTTGGAGTGGGGATGGGGACACTGGCTTCAGGTACTGAGGGGCAGTTGAGTGGCTGAGGAAGTAGACTTTTTCCCTTGACCCCTGGGGGGTAGCGACAGGTACAAAGAAGCCCATTTAATCTAAGTGTCAGCAGAGACTTCGGTGCAATCAGAGCTACCAAAAACAAAGTAGTGACCTGCCCTAAAAGGTCATTAGATCTTCAAGGCAAAACAATGTCCATGGATGAAAGTGCTGTAGAGGGGAAACTTCTTAAGGTAATGGTTGGAATAGATGGCCCCCTAAGTCCCTTACAATTAAAGGCAGCCAGATGGTGTGTGGATAGAGCTTTAGGCCTGTAGTCAGTAAGATCTGAATTCAATTCCAGCCTCTGATACTAGCTGCATGACCCTGGTCAAGTCACTTATTAGCTGTCTGCCTCTGTTTCCTGAATTGGAAAATAAAGATCATAATAGCACCTACCTCACAGAATCGTTTTGAGGATCACATGACAGGATTTTAAAAATGTCTGGCACATAGTAGGCACTTAATGGCTGTTCCCTTCATTCCCCCCTTGTCCTATCCTTCCTGCTCTGGGATGATGTGCTATCTTACCCGGGTATTAAAGCCCATTTTAAATGGTGCCTCATCCAAGAAGCATTTCCAGATCTCTCCAGGTGGAATATAATCTTCTGCTTCTGGAAATTCACAGCACTTTGCTAGCACCTCTCCTGCAGTCCTTCTGACACTCCAACCTAGATTCAAGTTACTTTTCTACCCTACTACGAAAAAGCCAGGGGCCGTATCTGACTCATCTATGCATCTCCCACAGTGTCTAGGACAGCACCCTGAACATAAGGGGTGTTCAGTAAACATTTGTGGAAAAAAATAAATGGCTCACAACACCATGAAGCTTTTATACAGCACTTTGCAGATTTATACAGGACTATACAGAGATTACATCTGATCCTCACTAATAAACCTATGAGATAGACACCCATTTTACAGATGAGAAAATTGAAAGGTTAGACTAAACCCAGATTCAAATCTCTATCTTTCTGGTCCACTATACTAAGCCCCCTTTTACAAGCAACTATTTGGAATCAAATACCAGTAACAATGAATAACCATATACCAGAAACAGTGGGTAAGGCACTGACTTATAATATAGACAGTGTAACACATTGTCATGGAGGCAGGGAGACCTGTGTTCAGTTGCTGACTCTGACATATCTTATGTAGGAGACCCTGGTCAAGTAACAGCTGGGGGGGGGGGGGGAGGCAGCTCCATGGCACAGCAGATAGAGCACTAGCCCTAGAGTCAGGAGGACCTAAGTTCAAATCTATCCTCAAACACTTAACTAGCTGTGTGACCCTGGGCAAGTAGCTTAACCCTGACTGCCTCCCCCAAAAGAAAAAATAACAGCTTTGGATATCTTTCCAAGACTACAGGTTAACTGCAGAACTGCTGAGGGCTACAGAACCCATCTTCCCTTTTCTAGAAAAAAAAAAAAAAAGACCCACAATTTCCTTCCATTAAGATGTTTCCAGGCTGAGAGAAGAAAACATGAAAAAAAAAAATTTCCATGCCTATCTAAGCTGAGAGAAATTTACCCTCAGGGCAAGAGGAGGTCAGAGGAAAGAATAGAGAAATTTGTGTAGGCAGAAAAGACTTAATGAAGAGTTAGGATGTGTGCTTTCCTAGAAGGATGGATAAGATTTAAATAGACAGAGAAGGGGGAGGAGGGCAAACAACCCAGGCTAGAGGAAGAGGTTGGACAGAGGTGAGGGAGTGAGCATGGTATGTGCCCAACTGGTCAGTCCCCAGAAGACAGGAAAGCAATTGATGAATGCCCAAGTTTGACTTCCTCTGTTTTAAAGAAAGGAAGGCTAAGCCTCAGAGATGCTGCTGCTTTGAAATGGCTGTTGTTAAATAAGCCTGGCTTAGAAAGATCCAATTTTACAATGTGGACAGAGAGAAAGTGTAAAAGGCTTGGCTATCCTCCCGGATGAAAATGAACAGCCCAGAAACTAACCTAGGGCTAGAGGCACCTAAGGCCTATGATAGGGTTCTCAGAAAGAAATACAAATAACTCTGATGCCAGGCCTCCAGTATTAAAAGTGAAGTGAAAGGTGGGCAATTAGCCAGTGGATTAAAGCAACGTAGACAGCCAGTCTCAACTCTTCTAGCAAAACTCCCTCTTTCACCCCAATTATGCAAAGAATTAGGGCCAACAGAAGGTTCATTCAACAACTATTAAGTGCTTACTGTGTGCAAAGCATGTACTAGCGCCCAAAGACACAAAAAGCCAAGAGTCCATGCTTTTAAGGAGGTTACATTCCAATGCCAGAGGCAGCTGGTGGCACAGTGGATAGAGAGCTGGACCTGTAGTGGGGAACGTGTGAGTTCAAATTCTGAGTCAGGCTTTTTTAGCCATGTGACCTGCCTGCCTCAGTTTCCTCAATACTAAAAACCTGCTTCCCAAGGTTATAGTGGAGACAAGAATATTTATAAAGCACTTACTTAATTAATCAAATTAAATGAATCAAATGAATAAATGTTGGTGGCTAGGTGGTGCAGTGAATAGAGCATAGGCCCGGGAGTCTGGAGGACCTGAGTTCAAATCCGGCCTCAGACATTAACACTTGCTAGCTGTGTGACCTTAGGCAAGTCACTTAACCCCAATTGCCCTGCCTTCCCAGTCCTCCAAAAACCAAAACAAACAAAAAAACTCTCCAAAAAACCCCCAAACTTTCTTAGGGATGGCTAGGTGTCACAGTGAACAGAGTACTGGCCCTGGAGTTAGGAGGAACTGAATTCAAATGCGGCCTCAGACACAACACAAAAAACTAGCTGTGTGACCTTGGGCAAGTCACTTAACCCCAATTGCCCTACCTTCCCCCCTCCAAAAAGAAAAAAAAATGAAAAAATGCTTGCTCCCTTTCTTTCCCCAAAGAGGGATTAGTACAAAGATATAAATCATGTTTGTCTATTACCTATTTTAAAAATTATATGTCATATCTTTATTTTATAGTATGCATTTTATTTCTAATCTTAAATTTCTAACTATAAAACTATAAAAATATTTCTAATTATAAATTTGTTTATACACTGGCAGCTAAGTGGCACAGTAGATAAGAGTGCTGGTCCTGGAGTCAGGAGGGTGAGTTCAAATCTGACCTCAGACACTCACCAGCTGTGTGCCCCTGTTTGCCTCAGTTTCCTTATCTGTAAAATGCACCGGAGAAGAAAATGGAAAATCATTATCTTTGCCAAGAATACTCCAAAAATGGGGTCCTGGAGACTCAGACATGACTGAACCGTCTCAACAGCAAGATGTAAAAAGCAGTTTGAGGGGAGAGGTAGGAAGCAGAGCAGCAGTAAGTGGGAGGGTCAGGAAATGCTCTCTGGTTAGAAAGTGGCCCCTCCAGTTCGGAGCTGGGAACCAGGGAAGAACCTTGAGGGCATGGGGCTGAGCCAGCCAGAACAGAGGCTCAAAGGTTACATCCAGGAAGCCACAAACTGGTCAGTTTGAAGTGCCACGGGGACGCCCTGGGACAATAGACTGGAAGCAGCTTGTAAATGCCAAGAGGAGCTTATGGGTATTTGATCCTACAAGTAAAATGAGATCCTGCAGATGCCTGAGGAGGCATTACCTGGGCAGTGACGAGGAATTTTGGACCCTGGTCACAGAGTGAACTGACTGACTCTATTTTCTAGAATTTAACTTCAGTAACTCAGTCGTTCAAACACCAGCTCTGCCTGTGAATCCCTACTCAAACCACCTAACCTTAACCTTCTCTAGGCCTCATTTTCCTCATCTATAACAAACTGGAGAGTTGGATTGACTGACTGTTCTCTGAAATCTCATTCAACTCCACCTCTGTGAGCCTAAATTATACAGAGTTTTTGAAGAACATTTTTTTTTTTGCAAAAACAAACAAAACAAAGTGCACATCCACACACAGGAAAGGGATCGATGCTGTCTTTTAGAAGCTGCTCACTTCCTGTTCCTCTCCCGTTCCTCCATTCTCCTCCCTTTTTGACTTCCTGGATTATCTGAAGGATATGGGTTCAAATCCTGCCTCAGTTTCTCTCTGTCATACAATCATTCCATCACTTAACGCAGTGGTTTTCTCATCTGTAAAATAAATAAATTGAATTAGATGACCTCTAAGTTCCCCATCAGTACTAAGCCTGTGATCCTATGAAATATTTTTAAATTAATCTTGCAGATGGCAATTTATTTTTATTTCTGCCAAGGGCTGCTCTAGCTCCCCTGATAGATGTATATTTTTTTTAAAAAGTGAGGTGACGTTTGGGGTTCTGCAACTCTCATTTGCCTTTAATGAGGACCATGTGGATGGACTCCACTTCTTTATAAAGTTGGGGTGTGTGTGTGGGGGGGCAGTTTGCCGAAAACACAGCTGTCAACGCTTGGTGCTCTCAGCGACGGAATTCATTGCCAGAGCAGAGAATTCTGGGCTTCGACAGCTTATCGGTCTGGCAGGACTTTCGTCTAGGGATTTCAAGAAGTGCCAGAAAGCAAAAGCAAGCATGGGGTGGGACTAACGGGGATAGGAGAGGGCTGGAAAAAATATGGCCTGACAAAGAAAAGAGGCAGAAATGCAGAATTGTGCAAATGAACTTTTTCTTACCACACAGTAATTTGTAGCTACTCAAAGAAATGATTTAACCCTCTCCTTCTGTTAAGTGCAGCCAGCCAAGAGAACAACCCTCTCTCTGAGAATGTTGCTGGCATGGTCCTTGTTGTGGCAACAAAGAAAATAACACAGAGATGATTGGAAATAAAAGATGATTAACCAAGCTCTTTCCTTCACTGGCAAACCAAATTTGTTTTGCACTGGGTGATGCAAGGAAGAAATGGAGGCACGATTGAAAGTATCTTCATAACCCCAGTGGACTCTTGATTAAAGAAATTAGCTGAAAAGAACAGCACCAACCACATTGAGAACAATGTTGAATTCAACAATGACATTGTTGACTCATAGATTTAGAGCTGGGAGAGAATTTGGAGGTCATAGTCCAACCTCATTGGACAGTCGGGAGTGCAGATTCCGAGTTGGAATGTTCGTTACAGATTGTCTCCCCTCTAGTCTCCTTCATTCCTCCTTCACAGAAGAGAAACTGAGGCTTTGAGAGATCAGAAGATGACTTAGAAGATAGGTTCAGAACTGGGTGAAATCTGAGAGCCCATCCAGACCACCCTTTTCATTCTAGAAATGTAGAAAGTGAGTCCTAGAGAAGAGAAGGGCACACGAGGTAGGAAGTGAAAGAAATGGGATTGAACTTCACATCCTCTGACTGCAAATTGAGAACTTTCTGCTGCAACATGCTATCGTCCTCTTTTCTATTTATTTTAAGAGGAGGTTATATGCCTGGCCTCCTGCCAAAAGCATTTGCTTATAAGCTAGGCATAGCACAAAAACAGGGGAGCATCTAACTAGCAGATGTCCAAAAAGATGCCATGTTCTAGAGATAAGCTGCTTCTACCCTTTACCATGGACTCTGGCTCTCTCAAGTTTTTTGGCAGCTGAAGGAAGAAAGGGAAATGGGCTACAGAGACTTCATATTCTACCCAAAGAAAGCACATAATTTTTTTTTTCTGAAGAGACCAACTTTTTACTGGCACTCAATTTAAGCAGGAAATTGCCTTAGAGGTCCTGGTATGAGAGATAATGGGAAACATGGTGGACCAAGTCTTCTAATTGGATCTTAACAAGATTCAGATGTGTTGTTCAAGCAAAAGGTTCATACTTGACATTGGCTTCAGTTGGGAGCCATGAATAATGAATGACATTTAAGGAGGAGAAAAAAGGGAGTAATAGGAGATTCTGATGGCCAAGTACTATCCAAGCCTGTAGAATATTAATACTGGTTCAAGGGAAAGATGTCAGACTCCCATTCCAAAGGACTATAAAATCTATAAAAATGTAGCAATCTACCAAGACACACAAAAGATTTATGCAAATAGTATTTCTTAAAGACAAAAATACAACTTAAATAGCTGAAATTACTCAGTGCCCACAGCTAGGCTGTGCCAATATGATAAAAATGAGAGTTACCAAAGTTAATTCATACTTTTAACACTGTACCAATCAAATTACCAAGGGGATACTTTATAATACTGATAAAATGACAAAATTCATTTGGAAAAACAAAAGGTATAGAATATCCAAGGAAACGATGAAATGAAGTAGAGACAAAGGAAGACAGCACTTCCAGACCTCAAACTGTATTACATAGCAGCAGCCATAAAAACCACCTGGTATTGGTTAAAGAATAAAGATAGATCAATGGAATGGACTAGTATGGGAGATTCAGAAACAATAAAGGAGATTCAGAAACAATAAAACTCAGTAACAATGTATTTGACAAAGTAGAAAAGATTGCCCAGGAAATTCTGATTTAAAACTGCTGGGAAAACTGGAAAGTGATCTGACAGAAGTTAGGCATAGGCCAACATCTTGTCATATTCCACAATGCATTCTAAATGGATACATGAATTTGATATAAAGTATCATACTAAGAAAATTCTGCTTTTTTGAAGCTGAAAACCTTCTATACAGACAACATTAATGCATCTAGAATAAGAAGGAAAGGTTAGGAACAAAGAATTCTCAAAAGAAATGCAAAGTATTTATAATCATATGAAAGAATGATCCAAATCACTAATTACAAGAGAAACGCAAATTAAAACAATCCAGAGTTTCCACCACATATCTGGCAATTGGCAACGATTACAAAAAAAAAACAAAACAAAAAGATAAGTCAATTTTGAAGGGATGATGGGGAGATAGATACATCAATGCATTGTTGGTGGAGCTGTGAAATAGTATACAACCATTCTGGAAAGTAATTTGGAATTATGCAAATTCCCACCAATCTTTTAAAATCTTAGCCTCCCTCCTTTCCTGGTAAATTTCCAGAGGGAGGGACTTGTCCTGTTTCATTTGCATCATTGGGTCCCCAGTGCCTTATATAGTACTTGGTATATACAGATGTTTAATAAATACTAGATGAATATTGTTAGATCCCAAAGTCAGAAGGAAGGGAAATAATGCTGGGTGACAAAAGAACCATTTTCCACATAGCCTTTTGTAAGCGCTTCCTCTAAGCCAAAGTGAAAATGACAAATTCTGATCTAGGGCACCATTTACCGTAATTATTGAAAACAATAACCCCCCCCCCCCATCCTGATACACATACACACACACACACACACACACACACACACACTCCTTCTGTTTCGAAGGGTCTTTGGGCTCAAGATGAGCTGGTGGGAAGGGCCAAGTCAACCCAAAGTTTTTTTTTTAGTTTCTGATGTAAATAAAGAAAAAGGAAATTCTTGTTACACTTTAAGAAAATGTAAGTAGCAAACACTAAATCCAAATTTAGTGTTAAATTACAACCATTTACATAGTCCAATCTAAAAGCATTGAGGATTGTCAAACAAAACAAAACAAAAATCTTGGTCCTGTCCTCAAGGAACTTACACAAGTCCTGGAGAAACTCAACTGGTAATCACAGAGCCATCCGACTCAGATCTAGAACACACCACTTTGTCGTTGTTGTTCAATTGTGACCAGCTCTCCATGACCGACTTGGGTTTTTTTTTTTTAAGTAAAGATACTGGAGTAGTTTACCCTTTTCTTTTCTAGTTCATTTTTCACATAAGGAAACGGAGACAAACACGGTGAAGTGACTTGCCCAGGGTCACCGAGTTCCTAAATGTGTGGGGCCAAATTTGAATTCAGGTCTTCTCGGCTCTCTATCCACTGCACACCTCGCTCCCCAGAGAAGCCATCTAATCCAAGCCTCACATTTTACAAAGGAGAAAACCAAGGCCCAGAGATTGTGACTTGGCCAGGGTCAGATGGATGGGTTAGGATTTGAACCTAGGTCCTGTGACTGACTCCCAGTGTTTTTGCGCTACACTCCATTGCCTTCCCCAGACACAGAGCCTTCCTCCTTGGTTGGGGGAAGAGATGAAAAGACTCTCTCCATTTACTCTGGATTTTCAAAGAAAACCCAACAACATGTATACTCTGAAAGCCTCTGTACATGTTTTTCAAACAGAGGAAGTCAAATCTTAAAGTAACAAGTTTCACTTATTGTTAAGGCTTCGAGAAAGTATAACAAAGGACAGGAAATCTGAAACTAGATCTGAGAATCTGCCCTCACCAGGGCAATTCTCCTCGTTCTCACAACCCAGCGAGTGAATGAGAAGTCAGCATCCTGAGCTTGCCTTTCCGGCATCTTACTGATTTACAGGTGTTTGTGGTAAACGCAAGACTGGGGCATTAGGGGGTTACTCCCCTGTGAGCGGATTCCAGCCTCCTCTTCTCCCCAGCAACTCCCACTGTGGGCGAGAAGAGGCAGGGCTGGCATTCCTGGCCTATGTGTGTGGTACAGTCAAGGAGATACAGCAAGACTAGTGAAGCCCTTTTAAAAACCAAAAAGCACACAGACACAGACACAGATACACACACACACACTCAGCATAGTTCAGTCTGCAATAGAGATTCTTCTTCCTTTTTATTTTTGATCCAAAAATTCATTGATGGAGAGACAATGACAGGCAGTGAGTGAACTGGCCTAATTATACTGCAAGGAAGGGAAAGACGACGAAAACCTGCAAAGGATCATGAAAGGTAACAAGTGGGTGAGGATACCATAGGGTAGCCATCACTGCAGATGTCAGGTTAATGGACAGTCCCTTCCCCATTCTCGTGTAATTTGTGGGTGCCATTTTTAAAGCATTTGGCTATGGACAAATATATGTTTCCAACTGGGACTCTATGATAAGCCCGGCCATTATCCAGTGTACAAAATAACTAGACAGAGGACAAAAGACTTGAAATCAGATAAAAACCTGAGGTCGCCATTACAGCTCTGCTATATGCTGTCCCCTAGCAGTTTACTGCTAGACCTGAAGTCAGGAAGATCTGGGTTCAAGTCCTGGCTTGGACACTTAACAGCTCTGTAACACTAGGTAAATCATTCAGCCTCAGTTTCATCTGTAAAATGGGCACTTAGTTTTGAGGATCAAATCAATAATATACGAAAAGGGCTTTGTAAAATTTAAAGTGCTATGCAAATTAGTATTATTATAAATTATTATTTTAAATAATTTATATTATATATTATTTATATAATTTATACTATGTATAATGCATTATATTAATATAATATATTATTAAGTCACTTGCTGTCAAGTCTATAATATGAATGTCATGCTGTACTTGGTGCTTGTGTGTTAAAGTTGGTGAAGGCCAACTATAATAGGAAGTCAGTTTGGGCACTGAAAAATCAAAAGCTTAAGCAAAAAAAAAAAAAATCAAAAGCATCTATAAGTTGGGGAACTGCCCTGCCTAGAATGTGGTGTGGCCTGAACTCAAAGGTAAGGGATGGGCAAACCAGAGAGGTCCTTTTTTTCCTTAGATTCAAGGGAGAAAAAATCAGGACCCTCATATGCTCTCCCTGAATTTTGTTATCTTGAGAATTTGGAGCCTCGGCAGCCCCAACTTTACATGCAGAAATGGTCAAAGTTGTCCTGGCAAAAGTGTGGCATCATGAACAGAGCTGACCTTAAAGGTAGTGAGACCTAGGTTCAAGTTCCACCTCTGACCTACACTGGCTGGGTGAGCCTGGGCAAATCATTGCCTTTTAGGGCTCCTGGGTAACTCTCCAGGACCCCAGAGAAAGGGCTGAGTGGGCTGGTGGAGAAAGTTTCCTATAGCAGTGAAATCAAGGGTGCTTTTGACTAAAGGGTGGAGAGTCCCAGTTTTATCAAAGGGAAAGTGATCAGACACCATCACACCACAACAAAGAGAGGGTATTATTTCCTAAAGAGTTTAACAATGGGAGAGAAAATTCAGGAAGGGAAAATCCCTCCAGGCCTCAGGTGGGGGACTCCTGAAGAGCTTCTATTATAAGCAAAAGCCAAGTAACCACAAGCTGGTCCCCAAGGGACTTTTCTCCTAACTCAACCTGTTGACTTCCTTTCCTTGAACTTGTCCAACCATATGATGATAATAGCTAATATTTATGTAGTGCTTACTAAGCATTATATAATTATCTCATTTGACACTCACAACAACTCTTTGAGGTAGATACTATTATTTACAGATGAGGAAACTGAGGTAGACAAAGGTTAAGTGACTTGTCCAGGGGCACAAAATTAGTAAGTGTCTGAGGCTGGATTTGAACTCAAGTCTTCCAGGGTTCTCTATCCACTGTGCCAGAAATGTTATGGCAGGGCTACCTTCTGTGTATGGGTTGGACTGGATGGGAACTGAGGTCCTGGCCAACTAGCTTGATTCTGTGCCTTGAGGAACACTGAAGTCCATGGTTTGGGCTCTCACTCTTACCACTCCAGGAGAATGGGTCAGTCAACACGCTTATTTTCATGATACCAAACTGGATCGTGTAACAAGGCTGTCTTGGGAGGTTCAAGATTCCTGCTAACAGGAGCTCTTCAAGCATGTGAGATGGCCCCTTGGTGGGGATAGAGCTTTATAGCAAGGATTCCTTTCATATACAGGTTACATTAGACGGCTTCTGAGGCATATACGATTCTTTGTGATCCTTATGTCATCTCCTGTATAAATAGTATGTTGGTCTACTATTAGTGGGAAGTCAACATTTACAGGTTGGGACTAGGCTGGGAGCTTTTCTCCTTCTCCCCCATCCTCACCATCAATTTCACTGGTGTGCTGCCAAGCACAGAGACCCCTGTAGGTCCTCACAGTATGCTGGAACCAGATCCTATGGATACTGTTCCAAATAAGGGCTTGATTTGTGTTCTGTTGGTTATCTAGACTTAAGAATATGATGTTAATGATACAAATTAAACTTCAGTGAGTCTTCTGTAGTTTTTAAGTAAACCAATTGTTAAACATTTTCCAGCACACCCCTCTGTGTGAAACACACTTAAGAATGGAAAATTATAATAGCTGACACTTGCAAAATGCTTCACGTCTTCTTGAATTCCAAGTCCACTGCAAATGTGCAATTCCACTCCATTGCAAAATGCTTTAGGTCTTCTTGAATTCCAAGTCCACTGAGTCACCCACATGCCCAGGTAATATGTGGCAGAGATGGCATTTAAATGCAGCTCCTCTGATGCCAAACCCAGCCCTTTGAACAACTACGAGAAAATTAGTGTGGCTGAACCTTAGAGTTCACAGAAAGGAGTAATGAAACATGACACCAACTTTCCTAAGAGGAAGAATGTCAGATTCCTCAATATTCCCAGAACTCTGTAGGCTCTCATTCCAAAAACCCAAACAAAGACCATGGCGTCGGACACTACCAAACCTGAAATTAAGCACTACCCTGATCCTAATCAAAAAAGTACATCTTATTCCTGCTCTGAACCTGCCTTTGGCTCCGGTTATTCTAACTTATTAAGGATCTAAATAATGATAGGAGGGAAGCATTATTTCAATTGGCCTCAGAACAGCAAACAGGCTTTTGATTTGCCTAATTACGTTTCCTTCCAAATCATAATTGAAAGAAAGGAAAAGCAAACAGGTTTGACAAAAACCCAAGGGAAAAAAGGACATAGAAAGTATGCCCCGAAAACTGTGGCAAAAACTCCAGTTACATTTTTTTCTTGACACAATATTCATGAGCACTGATTTAGGGAGAAGATGGGATGCCCTTTAATGAAACCAGTAACATTCAGCAACTGGGGCTTTCCCAATTTCTGAAACACTGGCTGTTCTCCTCAGCAAATCCCTCTTTCCCCTCCTGAGGTCTATATAAAGACCTTATGCAAGAGTCACTCTCCTCCCTTTCTTGGGAATCTCATGTACCTTCAACTAATCAACGCTGCAAAGAGATGTTCAAATCCCTATCTTTATTTCTGATGTGCCTTTTTAGATATCTCTAACCCAGTCATTAGGGAACAAAGGGAGTCAGTCAGAAGATCTGGGTTTAAGTGTTGCTTCTGACGTATGCTGACTGTGTGACCATGAGCAAGTCACTCCTCAGGGCCCCGCAAAACCCTCAAAGAATATATGTACCAAATGAATCAATGCCCTACAAAGGGAGGGGGGAGGAGAAGGAACTTTCCATACTGGAAGTTCTGGTAACATCCGAAGTCTGGGACACCATGAAGACAAAAATAAAATCAGAAAATCTCCAACTGGATTTATTTGGGGGAGGGGGAGAGGGGGACTATATTTCATCAAGGTAGGGGGATCTTTTACAAAAGTACACTAACAATTCTTTAGTGACTTAACTTACAAAAGTGCCTCGGGCATTGAGCGATCAAGTTAAATCAACAAGTAAAGTAAACAAACAAAGTAAAGCTAGGAGCTAGAAATATAAATAGAAGCAGAAAGACAGATCCAGCCCTCAGAAAGCTTTCATTCTACCGAGGAATATAATACATAAAATGAAACTAAAATGGGCATGAAAATTGGGGGAGAGGGGGAGGGAAGATTCTTGCTTTGGGGCCTGGTGGAGAAAGTCCAGAGAATGGAAATGAAAGAAGATAGGGCTGGCCAGGGCACTTTCCTTTAAATGTCGGTTCTAGGAGGGAAAGGCCAAAAAGGTTGAGTCTTCTTTCAGAGGGAGAAGGCCAGGGCCAATTTCTAAGGCCAGGAGGTGAACTTCTAGGGTGAGAAAGCTGCTCTGACCCAGGAAAAAAAAATGAGTCAGAAATGGAGTCCAAAGAGGAATGAAGATGAAGCGATTTGCCCTGGGATATACTGTTAAAAAGCAAGTCTCAAGCCCAGGCATCCACACCTCCACCTGAATATTCCACTGAAAATCATTTCCTGCCCTCTTGACTTGCTGAATTTTGTTCTTGGTGGAACCATTTTTCCAATTTATTCATCCTGGAACGCTCTTAGGCTTTTGGCTTGGTTTTTAAGCAAGAGAGTGGTTGTGAACAGAGCTCTGTCCTGGATTTGCAGTTCTGGGTTTGAATCCTGACACTACTATTTACTTTGTGATCCTAAGCAAGTGACTTCACCTCTGGGGGGTGGGGGGTGGCTATATTCTCTATAAAGTAAGGGGGATTTATTACATTCTTCTCTATGTTCTAAATCGACATTTTCTAAATTCAATTCAATGACATTGTGATGATGGGGGAGAGATCAGAAAACAGGGTCAAGGGAAAAAAAAGGAACAAAAGTTATCTCACAGATTGCCCAGAAGTCTCCTAACTGCCCATGAAGAAAGTCTTCTTCATGAAGAAATCAGAAGCTCACCAGAGCCTTCTAATGCAGCATAATAGAAAATGAAACCGACTACTGTTAACAAATGCATCAGGCATTTCAGAGTTAGGTCTCTTTCCCCAGTCAGATCCCAGAAGGGTGATGGGAAATGTCAATCAATATTAAATTGGAAGAAATTACAAAAATCAGCAAGCAGAGGGCAAATAGATCAGGTGTCAGAAGCTTACTCTGAAACCACTCCTAGATTATCTCTTCAGTCATACAATGGTTAGAACAGACCAAGCTATGTCATGGAACCCTTAGACGGTCCAGTTACTGCCACAGGGGAAGTCTATGAACCCCTGTCTACTACAGTGTTTTTAATGCATAAAAATAGGGTGGATTATAAAGGAAATAACTTACATTTTTAAAATTATAAGAAAAAAATGAAGTACACCTTTGTGTTTCCATATTCTTTTCTTTCAATTGGTAGATTTTATATAATCCTTGTATGTTGTTGTTGAGTGATTTTCAGTCATGTCTGACTCTTTGTGACCCCATTTAGGGTTTTTTTTGACAAAGATGCTATAGGGGGTTGCCATCTTCTTCTCCAGATCATTTTATAGATGAGGAAACTAAGGCAGAGTTAAGTGACTTACCCAGGGTCACACAGCTAGTAAGTGTCTGGGGTCAGATTTGAACTCAGGAAAATGAATCTTCCTGATTCCAGGCCTGGCACTCTATGCACTCTGCCACCTAGTTGCCCATAATTGCTACATACTTTTAAAATATTATTTTGAAAGATTTTTGATTTCATCAGTGTGGGTATTTCCACCACCTATATTGATCATGGACCCTTCTTTCTTTGGTAAAAAAAAAAAAAAAAGTTTTGTGAGTTGCTGGGGCCCAAAGCATTCACTCACTACTTAGCCAGCTTTCTGCTGATGACCTTCTCCAGTGTTAGCAAGGTCATCTCCCTGATAGTACTTGAACTTTGACCAGACGCTGACACAGCCCTAGAAGCCAGGGACATGTCTATGCTGTGCTGAGACAATGGTGTAGGTCTTCAGTAGAGTAGGCATAGCATAACAAGGCCAACTATACAATTAAGAGAATATTAAACCTAAAAATAGCTCCCATTTATAGAAAAATTTTAAGATGTGCTAAGCACTCCATTACATTTTCATCTGAAACCATTATTATACCCATTTTTACAGATGTGGAAACTGAAGATGAGAGATGTTAAGCAGTCACACAGATTGTAAAAGTATCAGAAGTAGGATTTGAATCCTGTGCCCTGTGTAACACCAAAAAAAGGTGGAGCATCTTGGGATCCAGTTTCACATGGGGGGGGGGAAATCAGATTTTTAGAAAAATGTTCCTCAAGGCTATATTGTTACTATCATGTTACATTTAATAGACACTTCTATTTAACTGTACATTACAAGTCAATTTCATATCAATCTTTTCTTGTTCTTTGCATCCCGAAATCTGTTTTGGAAAAGAGAAGTGCTAGGGATGGGAGGGTTAGTTAATATGTTTTTGTCTGGAATATACCATCGTTGCCAATAATCCTCTCTCCCATAGCATCATCCAGTAAAGCTCATTCAAGGCCATAGGGTAAGCAAACACACAGTATTAAGATTCAGAATGTTGGTAAATGTCACTACTTAAAAAAAATTAAAAATCTTTTTAAAAGAAATACTGATAACTGACATGGCAGGAGGGGAACTTAAAAGATTTTTGTGTCAGAAGCGTGATCCAAATCCAGGGCTACTTGGTTCTAGGACCATTTAAATGGAGCTCTGGGAAAGAAGATATGTAAACAGCACATCTTCCAAATGCAACACAGAAGACATACCCTGGGCTTCTGGGATTTGAAAATGTTTGAGGTTGGGGAGGGGGCGTGGTTATCGGGGGCGTGGCTGTCCTAAGGGGCGTGGCCTCCCTTTCCCCTCTAGATCTCTCCATGCTCCGCACATTCAGCAAGCCCAAATAGTTAAAGATAACCTGTGAATAAAAGCCACAAATGAAGCGGAAAAATGGTTTTGAGTCATCCCTTATTACTCGATAAGACACCTACTGTCCCAGCACCTTCGAAACAAGACGAATATTAAAATAATGAATGAATGAAAAGCTTCTCAGAAGAGGTGTTCAAAACAAAACAAAACTCTGTCTGGGTCAATGTGGCTTCAGATAAAAAACAAATGGGGGTGGGGATGGTGTATCGAGGTGAAAAGCACCTTTTAATTTTCACAGGCATCCCATCCCGCAAGACCACACTCCTCCAAATCACCCCATAAGTTTCTGCAAAAGAAAAACACCCAATGGCTTGATCATGATACTCTGGGGGTTGGGGGAGGTAGGGAAAGCAGGAAATAAACCAGCTTCTCAAAGATAGTGACTGCAAGTCTCCTTAGAGAACTTATTCCATAAGAGGGTTTTTTTCCCTTCACCTTTGAGGACCAATTTTTCCATCTTCTAGAATGAAATTATTCCACTTTGTAAGTGAACTAAGTAAAAAAAAAAAAATTCCGGTGGCTCATTCTAAACCATAGGGTAATCCTGGAGCAGACTGAAATTACTAACAATAACAATAATAATTGATGATGATTTTTATAAAGCACACTAAGTTCTGAAAAGCACTTTAAACGTAGGTACACTCTAATATACTTCTCCATATCACCCCCATTTTATGGACAAGAAAAGTGAAGCAAAGAGAGGTTGACTTGGCCAACGACTTGGCCAGGGTCACACAGCTAATCGGACCTGATTAGAATTCGAATCTTCCTGACTCCAATTACATTCCTTTATTCAAAAGTTCCCATCCTTTTTGCTGCCTCTGCACAATGTTATTTTTTTTCCTTTGATTTCAGCTGGATGTGCCATTTCTCCATTTACATGCTGTCACTTTCCTTTTTTCCCCCTTAAGAGTATTTTATTTTTTCCAGTTACATGTAAAAATCGTTTAACATTCATTTTTTTAAATTTTGAGCTCCAAATTTTTCATCCTCCCTTTCCAAGACAGCTAGCAATTTGATATACGTTATACATGTACAACCATGTTAAACATACTTCCACATTAGCCATGTTGTACAAGAAGAATCAGAACAAAAGGGAAAAACCACGAGAAAGAAAAAACAAACAAACAAACAAAATGAAGAATCTGCCTCCATCTGCCTTCAGACTCAACAATTCTTTCTCTGGATGTGGACAGCAATTTTCATCAACAGCCTTCTAGAGTTGTCTTAGAAGAGAAGAGCTATGGTCATCCAACAATGTTGCTGTTGCTGTGTACAATGTTCTCCTAGTTCTGCTCACTTCACTCAGCATCAGTTCATGTAAGTCTTTCCAGATTTTCCTGAAGTCTGCCTGCTCATCATTTCTTATAGTACAATAGTATTCTATTTCATTCATATACCACGGCTTGTTCAGCCACTTCCCAGATGATCAGCTTCCCCTCAATTTACAATTTGTTTTTTGCCACCACAAAAAAAGCTGCTATAAACATTTTTGTATATGTGGATCCTTTTCTCATTTCGATGATATCTTTGGGATACAGACCTAGTAGTGGTACTGTTAGATGTTCTCTGTCTCTTGTTTGGTTATAAATTCTTCCATTTTCCATAGATCTGAAAGGTAAACTATTCCTTGTTCTTCTAAATTTCTTATGGTATCATCTCTTATGTCTAAATCATGTACCCACTTCAACCTTACAGGGTGTGAGGTGTTGGTGTATGCCTAGTTTCTGCTATACTATTTTCCAGTTTTGCCAGCAGTTTTTGACAAATAGCCAGTTTTTATCCCAGAAGCTGGAGTCACTGGATTTATCAAACAGTAGATTACTACTGTGTCTTTTGTACCTAATCTATTCCACTAATCTACCACTCCTTTTCTTAACTGGTACCAATAGTTTTGATGATTGCTGCTTTATAATAGTTTTAGATTTGGTACAGCTACAACACCTTTCTTTGCATTTTTTTCATTAAATCCCTTGATATTCTTGCTAAGTCATTTTTTGGGTTGAATTTCTTTATTCAGCACTTATTCAAGACAGACACTCAGTAAAATATTTGTCTAACATAATCTAAATCAACAAATATTGCCTACTATGTACAAAAAATAACAAGAACCCAGGACACTTTGAGACAAGTCATAGGAGGGCTGTCAACAAAGTTCCTAAGAAGGAATTCATGGAAGTAGCATTTGAACTTGACTTTAATGATTGGGATTTCTATGGTCAAGATGGAGGGAATTTGCAGAATCTGACACAATCCAACCAACGTACAATTGAAAGAATCCCCTTTATATGAGAGCCAACAAATGGCCATTGAGTCTTTGCCTGAAGATACCTACTGAATGGGTACCCATGACCTCCCAGTGCACACCTTTTCACTATAGAAAATCATAATTAGAATCTAAATCATCCTCTTGCAACTGCTACCCATTTTTCCTGGATCTGCCCTCTGGAGCTAAGCAAAACAATTCTAATCTCTCTTTCACAAGACAGTTTCAAAAATACCAGAAGAAAGAAACCTTGTCCTCTCTTTTCCAAAGTACATCCTTAGTCCTTTTAACCATTCCCTCCATGGGGAGATCCGAGGGCTCTTCACCTTGCCTATGATAGAAGCAGCTAGAGGACACAGGGAATAGAGACCGGAAGACCTGAATTCAAATCCAGTCTCAGACACTTACTGGCAAGTCACTCAAGCTCAGTTTGCCTCAGTCTTCTCTTCGGTCAAATGAAGATAATAGCACCTCCCTTGCCAGGGTTGCTGTAAGGATCCAGTGCGGGGCAGGGAGGGGGGGTGTTACTGAAATACCTTAGGTATGAGATAATAAAGGCGTGCTGGGGCGGTGGTGGACGCAGCATATTTGAAAAGCTGAAATCATCTCTTTGTGCTCATTTCCATTCCCGGTGATTAAGTTCCTTTTGCAAACATACTTGGGGCATTGGGACTTGGAGGAAACAAGAAAAACTGCAGTTCGGTGCAGGCAGGAGGAAAACAATGGAAAGGGGCAAAACCCAGTTGCAATGGATGGACTACCAGGGAGGAACACTTCTGAAAACAAAAGGGCCAAGGCAGGAAGCGGAGGGAGGGAGGAGAGAGCCCTGGAGTGGGGCCAGGAAAGAAATGTCCAGCATTCAAACCGTCTCCAAGATCTACAAGGTGTGAAGAAGGGGCAAGAGTCATGTACACTAAGGCCTCAGTTTTTACATCTGCAAAATGGGGATAAGTACACCTAACGTATTATATCATAAGGTTGTTCTAAGTATTCAGCATCATTGCTTTGGTCAAGCTCCCTGTAAATGCTCATTCTTATCACTACCTAGGATTACTGTGAGAATCAAATTGGAAGAATGTATATAACAATGTTTTGTTCCTAGGTCATTCTGGACAGGCAGGCTGTTACTATAACCGCCCATGAACAAGGAGGAGGGTGTGGGCAATGGTTATTTCAGCCATCACATCAACAAATGGCATTACCAGCAGGCTGGTTAGTCAGAACTGGCAAGGTAAGAGAAGAATGAAAAAAATACCCTATAATTTTAAAAATCACATTAGTCAATCTATGGAACAGAAAATAATTTTTAGAAGAGACTGAATAGTTGAAGCAAATTATTATTTAAAGATACTCAACTAAGGTGTGAGTGACAAAGGAAATGGGGAATAAGAAGTCAAAGATTGACTCCATCCCCCCTCCCCCAAAGGCTCAGAATGTATTCATTGAACTGATTCATTGAACAAATGTTTTTCAGTTCAAATCCAGCTTCAGATACTTAATTAACTGTGTGATCTTGAGGAATTCACATAACCTGTCTGTCTCAATTTCCTTACCTGTAAAATGGGGATAATACTAGCATCCACCTCCTAGGACTGTTTCCAGGATCAAATGAAGTAAGTGCTTTACTATCTTTAAAGTGCCATAATGGAAATGTTTTGTATGACTTCACATGCAAAATTAGCATCATATTTCTTACCGTCTCAAGGGAAGGGGTAAGGACAGGAGAGGAGAAATCGGAACTCAAAATTTTTTTAGATGAATGTTAAAAATTGTTTTAAAGGTAATTGGGAAATATCTAATGTAATAAATTAAACGTATATTTAAAAACTCACATGCTACATAAAGGCTATCTTTTATTATTAATAAATGCATGTTGTTTGGCTGTAATACATGTACAAGTACACACTTTATATACAATGTATTATATATACAATAATATATACACCATATACATATTTACACATATGTGGCACCTACATCTACACACAGTTGTTGGCCTGGAAAATATCAAAATGTCACCTGTCTATGTGCGTGTGAATGGGGGAGAAGGTGGAGGAGAATCCAGGGACATGACCTCAGAATGATGAGCTCTCAGTGTGGAAATTCTTTCCACTGATATAGATGTGCAGCTAATTTCAGTTTATAGAGTCTTAAGAAATGGGAAGGATTTGGATCAAAGAATCAGTTTATAAAGTGGACTCATTTACGAGCGTGTGTAACCCACCCACTTGCTTCATGGGACATCTTTCCCCTGATGACCCTGGTGGCAGCTATGAGACTCAACAAAGCTGTTGATTCACAACTCATGAGGAACTGGAAAACCTTGAATAAATAAACCTGAGAGGAAAAATTCCTGCATTCCATTTACAGAAACAAGCTTCTCCAGTGATCCATTTGAACATTCTGAATTTATATTCAGGTAGTAACCTCTCATTAAGCTGTGGGAGAGCTTTGACAGCTTATAAAAAGTGCCAGAAAATTAAGAAGTGGGGGAAAAAAATATGGTTATCAGGGGATGGTACTGGTAGTGGTAGTAGTAGTAGTAGTAGTAGTAGTAGTAGTAGTAGTAGTAGTAGTAGTAGTAGTAGTAGTAGTAGTAGTAG
>NW_027185797.1:22162103-22170720 GCF_028583685.1 Petaurus breviceps papuanus | reverse complement strand
AGTAGTAGTAGTAGTAGTAGTAGTAGTAGTAGTAGTAGTAGTAGTAGCAGCAGCAGCAGCAGCAGCAACAGTAGCACTCATAGAAATATAGTTGGTATTTATATAGTAGTTTACATCTTTTCTCATTGGGGTTTCAAAATAACCATCTAGGGTAGGTTTTGTTAGGTATTGTTATCCCCATTTTGCAAATGAGAAAACTGAGGTTAAGTAAGGTTAAGTGAATTCCCCAGAGTCACACCTTTAATAAGTGTCTGAATCAGGATTTGAACTCAGGTCTAAGTCCAAGCCCAGCACTTTATCCCTTACACCATCTAGGTGTCAGGAAAGACTTGTATGTGGTTGGGCAAATGTGACAATAACTTCTCTGAGCTTCAGTTCAGCATTTCAGGAACCTTAGGATAGTGATTTAAACATTTTAAAGATATCAAATAGAATCAAAATACCTGGCTTGGAGATCTGAGTAGCTTCTGAGTAATCCTACATCTCCAACACTCCAGCCAATCACAGCCTAACTTTCAGAAGGTAGACCCTTATGTGAGCATAGGAAGGTGAGGGAAAAGATAGACGCTAAAGAAGAAGACAGAAATATCAGAACTCTACTAGGAGCTAGGGAAAAGGGGCTAATGGAAGTCAGAGGACCCGCACAGCTTCAAACCCCAGAACAGCCACTGCGACTGTGGGTCTACCACGTAACCTCACTGGGCCTCAGTCTGTTTATCTGTCCCAAATGAGGGGTCCAGACTTATGGATGATGAAGTCCCTTTCTTCCATCCCTAAGGCTCCTGGTTGGCCAAAATAAGCTAGCATTACAAGCTCAATATGTACTATCTGGTACAATTTGGTAGCCAAGACCACAAGAACTGGGGCTCACATCCAGGCTTTGGTACCTAACATACAAGTCTAGGCAAGTATTTGGCCTCTCCGCATCTCAGTTTTCCCAACAATATATGAGGTGGGTTTGTCTAAATGGTCTCTAAATTCCCTTCCAGCTCTAGATTCATAATCCCAGGATCTCTCCAGCTATCAGTCCTAACAGGATTTTAAGAATCACTTTGTGATATTTAGCTTTAGGAATGTTCAAATGTAATCCTACTGGATAGACATAAAATCACAACTCAGGGTTTTCACTTCAGATACAACAAACTGACATAAGATAGAAGATGACAAATGATTAAAACAATCAATGATGGAGGGCATGTGGAGAGACAGGAACATTACTTCCTTATTGGTGGAAGAACGAATTGATCCAACAATTCTGGAATTGAATTTCGAATTGAGAAGTTATGAAAATGCCCATAACCTTTGACCTAGAGAGTTTCCACTACTGGGTATACACCACAAGGTCATAAAAATAATTTAAAATGAAAAGAAAGGTCCCATATTTTGCAAAAATATTCACTGCAGCACTTTTGAGGGCAGTAAAGAAATGGGAAGAAAAAAGATGCCCACTGTCTTGGAAATGGAGAAACACACTCTTTTCCATGAATGTGACAGAACATCATGTGAATCAATTAACATGATGATTACAAAGAAATAGGATTCAAAACCACCTACAATGTTAATGGCAGGAACAGTCAACTCACTGCTAATGAATGTTTAGAAGCGAGACTATCCAAGCCCGGCACCAAAAATGAACTATGAGGTACCTTAATCACACCTCTTCTTTGTAGAAGTGTAGGGCTCAGTCTGTGAATTACTACACAGGAAAGACTTCTTTTCTTGATATGGGGAGAGGGAGGTCATGTAGTATGTTATACCAAATGTAGGGATATAAATAAGAGATACCTCCAAAATTTACTTTGAAAATATAAAACCTTGTACAAATTCCACAATGATTGCCAGCCATTCATAGCACAGCCCTAAAGTATGGGAGGTGCTCTCCAATCAGCATTTATGGGATGTCTACTCCACGCCACCCAGCATCGGTGTGGGGGATGAGCAGCAAAGGCAGGGATGGTACAGTGCCACCCTTCCTCCTTGAGACAGTAGCTTGTCTTTTTGTTGAGTATTTTAAGAAGGCTGGTTAAGAAATCTCTGAAAGGGAATAAACACTAGTTATGACCATGCTGGTTTCCCTCTTTGTCTTCCCCAAGGTATTCTCAGGGGGCGACTTCCTGTTTTCCTTTAAGATGTTTTTGGAAATTCCAAGAACACTCCGAAGGACAAAGCCACATTCCTCTCTTTCCCCTGAGTATAACAAATGCAAACATGCCCTTAAATGCATCGATGCTTCAAGGATAAAGGCTTCAGTCTTGAGGGATCTTCCATGGAGTTTCCTCCTCCTCCTCTACATCTCTGGGGCTTGAGTGATTACAGAGCTGCTTTAATCCAAAAATTCATTCCTAGCTAGACAACCGGGTATTGGATGGATCTGAGGTTCATCTGTTAATTAACTATGCCGTCCTCGGAGAAGAAATCTATAATCATCACTGGGCCTACATGTAAGGCCTCTCTATCTTGGAAGGAACTTGTGCCCCTAATGGATATTCCTAGTGACCATTCACTTCTTGTGTCCTCAGCATTTAACAAGGCACTTGGCATACAATAGTTGCTAAATAAATACTTGTTTACTGACTGATCGGCACAGCCTCAAAGAACCCCGAATCCCATTCTTAACGGGAGGAATCATTAGAGAAGGATGTCGGTGGAGGAAATAACATCTCCTCCATTTCTGACTCATGGACCTTAACCTCACTGGAATAACGGAGCTATAGAACTATGCAGCAACAGCTACCACTAAAAACCAAGTTAAACAGAAATAAATACGACAGATTTCGGTGTTCTAATGCCATCACAATCTGAGACATTTGATCTCGGGGGTCGTACGTACTACACTGACATTCTACAAACCAAGCCCACTGGCCTGCCTCCTGTTCCTTGGATACCACCCTCCCATCTCTCATCTCGGTGCCTTTGCATAGGCTGCCCCGCTCTCCCTGTGATTGAAATGCTTTCCTCCTCACCTCTGCTTCTTAAAGTCTCTGGTTCCCTTCAATAATAACACTAAGCTATTTCTATGATGCTTAAAGGTTTGCAAAACACATTATAGAGTTTATCTCATTTGACCCTCTCAACCACCTTATAAGAAGGTGCTATTTCGATCATCATTTTAAAGATGAAGAAGTTAAAGCTGAGTGAGATTAAGTATCACTCACCCAGGGTAACATAGTTAGAGTCAGAAAGACCTGAGTTTGAATCCTTCTTCAATATCCAATGCTCTATCCACAGCATACTTAGCTCAAATACCATTTTCCCATGAGGTCACTCTCAGGCTCCCATTCTAAAGCATTATTCTGATGGTTGTTATTGTGTTGTTTTTGAGGCCCCTTTGGGGGTTTTCTTGGTACTGATACTGGAATTGTTTGCCATTTCCTTCTCCAACTCATTTTACGGATGAGGAAACTGAGGCAAACAGGGTGAAGTGACTTGCTCAGGGTCATGAAGCTAGGAAGTGTCTGAATCTGGGTTTGAAATCAGGATCCAGGTCTGTCACTATCCACTGAATATGTGAGTATATTCAATACAGATATAAGGTAATGAGAAGGAGGGGGAGGCACCAGCAGCTGGAGATCAAAAAAGGCTTTATGCAGAGACTGGTGTTTGAGAAAGATGTATCAAGGGCTGGATCTGAGCCCTGGTCTCTCCTGACTCTTCCAGATCACGTCTTAGTCAATTCTTCTTGAGTCTGTTTGTCCTTCAGACTTTCCCCACCATTTCCTAGGTTAATGTATGCATGGCCAGCACCATGGTTAGTCACCGTGCCCCCAGCTGAGAGCCTCCTCCTCTCTGGGGCCCCTCATCTTAATGGTATCTTGTAATCATTCACTAAACCTGACTTTAGAGTCAACCACAAAATAGAGGGAGTGTATTTCCAGCTGAATCATCAAGTCTTTGTTCTGGCTCTTGAACTGGGACTCCCAAATTGGGCTTCTCTCCCACGTATCATAAATATGGCTGGAGTTTTTCCTCCCAATGGAACCTTTCACTGAATCCAAAGGGATCCACACACTTGATCAGATCTGTGAATTTCACCACTTAGAAAGTACTGGAGAGGTTACAAGGAACAGAGTCAGCCCAGGAGACCAAACTAGGGTTCAAGATCTATTCTCCTTACACATCATGGGTGGGTGGCCAAGTCATTTAACTTAAATGACACAAATATCTCAGAGACTATGAATTATACAGACTTCTTGGTGTTATGATTTGCTCAGGGTCACACAGTGTCTGAAGTCGAATTTGAACTCAGGTACTCCTGACCTCAGAGCCTGCATGGTATCCCTTGTGCCACCTAGCTGCCCTATTATACAGACAACTGCTGATAAATCCAGATAACAAAACAACAAACCATGAAGACCCTTAGCTTAAGGGGTTTATGAGGCAACATTACACCAAATAACTGTCCATCACCAGGACTCTGGAGAAGCCCTCCAGCTGATCCCAGTGCCTGGTATACAGTAGACACTCAATAAGTTTTGAACTGGATCTTTAATCTGCCCCTTCAGCGTGGGGATATCAGAAAGTGAATCAAGCATTTATTAAGTGCTAACTGTGTATGTATCAGGTATTGTTCTAAGCCTGAGGAGATAAATAAAAAATGGAAGACAGTTTCTGTCCTCAGAATTTACAATGGAATAAGGGAAGACAGTAGATATAGGGGGGAACACATGCTTAGGGTGTCCCAAATGTCTTTGTGAAATCTTAAGGTTTAATAGGTTAATAACTTTTAACATTTTAATAGATTGTAGACACTGTAGATACTGAAGTCCTGGTGCCTGATGGGCTTGGGGCTCTTCACTTGGGCTCTGGGCCAAACCCCAAATCAGCTGACCCTGAACACCTCCCCTCAGGTGCCAACTCTGGTGTTTGGTATTCTTATATTGATTTATCTGAGTAAATGTTATATCCAGCTAGTAGAATGTAAGCTCCTCGACGGCAGGGACTGGTATTAGTTTGGTTTCCAAATACCCAGTGCTGAGTCAATGGACACTCTCAGTGTGGAAACTCCCTCCACCAGCCTGGTTAAATCCTGAGTAAGTGCCCTAAGGAGGCTAGGTGGAGCACTGGGTCCAGAGGAAGGAAAACCTGAATTCAAATCCTGCCTCAGACACAAGGTCACAGTGACCTTGGGGACATTACTTAATCTTTGTCTCAATTTCCTCAACTGTAAAATGAAAATAATAGTAGCAGCATCATTATTGTTATTGTTATTGTTATTGTTATCATTAAAGCTTAAGTGATTCTCCAGGGTCACACAGCTAAAATTGTTAAGGGACTAGAACTTCGGTCTTTCAAGACTCCACTCCAAGAACAGCTGTCTCTCCACTCCCCCAAACACTATCTTACATTCATTACATGCAAATACATATACTTGTTATCTCCAGCTCTGAGTACACTGCTTTACACCCAGTAAGACCTTTCTAAATGCTTTTTCTTTCATTCATTCATTTGGCATTTTGACTGGTACAGTGGATAGATCCCTGGACCTGGAGTCAGGAAAACCCAAGTTCAAAGATGGCCTCAGACACTTACTAGCTGTGTGAACCTGGGCAAGTCACTTAACCCTGTTTGCCTCAGTTTCTTCATCTGTAAAATGAGCTAGAGAAGGAAATGGCAAATCACTCCAGTATCCTGGCAAGAAAATGCTATAGACAGCACTGGCATGCTGTGGTTCACAAGGTCACAAAGAATCAGATATGACTGAAAGACTGAACAATGACAAATGTCTGTTGAGCTGAACTGAATTAAAACAACTGTCTTACTTAGGTGTGCCCCGCTTTGAGAAAGCATGGTATGGGCATATGTGAAGTCACAAAAAATGATCAGTTCGGACCCAATAATTTTTTTATATCGCAAAAAAAATTTTCACTTCACAAAGGAAATGCTGCAGCTTATCTTTTACGGGGCTGCATTACATCAGTTAAGGAATAGTTCCACTGACAAATGCATTTCTATCTAATATCTTTGTAAAGACTGCCTGGGTCAAAAAGCCCACAAAGATGGGAGATATTTTTAAAAAAATTTTAATAAGGTGGGAGGAAGAGTCTTATAAAAAAAATCATACTTAAAGAGCCAAGTAACTGCAGAAAGCTATGCCCATTGATATTCAGAAAATACCAACTCAGCTTCCTTCCAACACACCCACCCTGATCATCAATATTTCCTGCTAAGTAAACCTAACAGTTTCTAAGCATTACTCACAGGAATATTTGTAAACATAATTTGTCTAGAAAGGCTCTAGGTAGGCCAAAGGATTTGGTGCCCAAAGATTCAGTCTACATGTTCCAGGCACTAGAATCATGGGATCACTAGAAGGGGCCTTAAGAAGTCCTAGAATGCTCTCTCGGTATCTGTGGTCAAGTCACTTAAGCCTCAGTCTTCTTATCATTATAAAATGAGGGGGCTTGGTCCCTTCTGAGTGCAAATCCATGACACCAATATGGGATCTCAGACAAGTCACTTTCCCACTAGGCCTCAGTTTCCTTCTCTGTAAAATCTGGAAGGTCCCTTTAAATATGAATTCCAGGATTCTACGGACAGAAAACTCTGGTTTCCTTCTCCTGCATGCAGTTTAAACCCATTCAGGCATTTACACATGGTTTTGGTCGGGGCCAAATAATATACTTGCAATTTCTCAGTCTCACGAAGTGGCTGTTATGGGGATATGCATTAGTTAAATCAATTCAACTTTCCTGCCTGCCTATGTACCAGAGTCTACAACTTCCTGGAGAATAAATCTCACATGATTCGGCTTTCAGCTCTTAATTTTGAAAATGCATTCTTGATCAAGTTCACCTTGTAGGACTGATGGGCTCCAACATCTACTGGATAATTTCTCAAATATGTTAGTGAAACTTTTAAATGGATATCACAGAATTTATGGTTCAAAGGGTCTGAGATCACCTAGTCCAACACCCTCACCTTACAGAGGGGGAAATTCAGACATAGAACAATCCATCCAAGTAGATGAAGCACCCATGATGTCGGATCAAATCTAGACCTGGAAGGCACATTGGAACCTATGGATCTGGTCCAAGAAACCGAGGCCAATTGTCTATCCCAAGGTCACACAGGCAGTAAATAGAAGAGATGGGCAGGACTGAAATCCAGGCTCCGTATTCCAACTCCATATCCAATGCTGCAGATATGTTACTAGGGCTGGATGACTGGAGCTTTGCCCTAAGGTGCTGATGGTATGAAAACTCACGGTCGGGAAGTGAAATTAGCTACTAATTTTCAAGAACCCCTGTTTATCATATGAGATTTTGTAAAGTTTTTATTAGAACGTCTGGTGTGTAGTAGCCCCTTTCTCTACTGACAATGCTAGCATTTATATTGCCTTTGAAGGTTTGCAAAGGGCATCGCACTCTGCTGGAAGTCCAGGTGAGATCACAGCTTATTATCATCCTCATTTTACAGATAAGGAAGCTTAAAAGTGATCAAGAGATTTGCCTAGGGTCAGAAGATCGGGGTTGGAAGTCCGAAGGTTTTACCAATTCAATTGGACAAAAAGTTAATTGAGTAGCAACAAAAGGTAAGGAAGAGTGGGCAGGTGTCCAGTGAATCAGATTAGAGTTCAGAGAAATTTAAAATTCCAAAGAGGAAAGCAATAACCCCTACATTTCAAGGGACCTTTAAATTAATGAATTTGATTGAATTTGGTGTTTTACGTTAGTCTAAGTACCCTATGAGGCCCATTGTATATCCAGATGTATCTTTGTGGATAGAGAGCCAGCCCTGAAGTCTGGAGGACCTGAATTCAAATCAGCCCACAGAGGCTTCCTAGCTGTGTGACCCTGGGCAAGAGACACTTAGTCCTGTTTGCCTCAGTTTTCTCATTTGTAAAATGAGTTGGAGAAGGAAAGGTCAAACTACTCCAATACCAAGAAAACCCTAAATGTGATCATGAAGGGTTGAACATGACTGAAACAACTCAGCAACAAACATATTCAAATATAGAGGGTCAGGAAACTGAGTGTCAGAATAGTAAAATGATCTGCCTAAAGTCATACAGTTAGTTCCCCAGGGCCTTGAAATGTCCAGTTCACATCCTCTCCCCACTCCCTTATAGTCAGCAAGTGTTCTTACACAGAAGGAGCTCAAACTTGGATGAATTCACTGCATGGCATTGAGAGCTGGATCTGGGATCTGACAGGGCCAAGTGTTGGAGAGAAGCCTCTGGGTTTCATCTCTAATGGTAGCATTTGTGCTAATTCATGGTAAGGATCAATGTCTGTAGAAGGGGGATAAAAGTGGGTGCTCTTTCTCCTGTGCCCTTAGTCTGTTTCCTAGCTTTGTTTCTAAACAGCTTTTGATTTATAGGCTGCAAAGAGGATTCTCAGAATTTAGAGAACACGCTTTCTCTCTCAAAAGCCACCCATAATCCAAGTATCTACTTTATCACCTCCCATAGACTTCTTAATTTACCTGGCATTCTGGCTCCTAACCCATCTCTGGAAATGAAACTGGGCAAATGTAATTCCAAAGAGGATCTTGATTGCTGAAAGATCGAGCCCCAATCTCTCTCTCTCTCTCTGTCTCTTTCTCTCTCTCTCTGTCTGTCTGTCTGTCTGTCTCTCTCTCTCTCTCTCTCTCTCTCTCTCTCTCTCTCTCTCTCTCT
>NW_027185797.1:22154754-22162093 GCF_028583685.1 Petaurus breviceps papuanus | reverse complement strand
TCTCTCTCTCTCTCTCTCTCTCTCTCTCTCTCTCTCTCTCTCTCTCTTTCTCTCTCTCTTCCCTCCCTTCCTTTCTCTATCACTCCACCCACCCCATCCCTTCATATTCTCAATCTAACTGCTCCTCAATTTCCTAGTCTAGAGTCCATCTTCTCCACTCCCTGGTCTCTCCTTTCTCTAGTCCATCAATGAGCATTAATTAAGTGGCTACCTTGTGGCACACACTGTGGTAGCATGGAGGATATGAAGAAAGTCAAAAGCCAGTCCTTGCTCTCAAGGAGCTCATGTTGTACCAACTAAATAGCAACAAGCTGCAAACTGGAGAAAGAGGAGGTGACCAGCAGGGGGAGGCGGGGCTTTCGGTACACTCTCCTTTTAAATGACTTGCCCAGGGTACACAGGGCTCCATGGGTCCTTGGAAGGACTGGAACTCAAATTTTCCTGGTGTCAAGGCCAGCTCTCAGTCCACATGACCACAAGACCAAAGGAACTTCCACGACTCTCTTTCCCCCTAACTCCCCTCTCCTTTATACTTTCTTATTTTTGTTGGTGGCTCCATTCCACCCCTCTAAGGAAGCTAGGTGGCACAGTGGAGATTGTTTACACTCTGGCAAGGCTAGGCACGGTTAGGCAGGGGAGACATACCCTGCAAGTATGAGTAATAATAAAATTATAATAAAATAATATATTATGTTATATAATATACTATTAAATATAAGATATTTTATATATAACATTTTATAATAAATAATTTTTAAATTAATAATAATACAATTTATAGTTACTATTAATATAGCACCTACTATGTGCTAGGCGCCATGCCAAGTGTTTTATAAATATTATCTCATTTGATCCTCACAACAATCCTGGGAGGGAAATGTTCTCCCCATTTTACATTTGTGAAAATGAGGCACAGAGGTAACTTGCCCATAAGTGCCTGAGGAGGGATTTGAACTCAGGTCTTTCAGATTCTAGGTTCATAGCCACAGTGCCACGGGCTTCCTCTTCAGTCAAGTTTTCCTTATAGAACATTCATGAATGGTGTTCAAGAACGCCAACATGGAACACTAGTGCTAAGATTTTGCTCTGAGTTCTAAGTTTTCTTCCTGTTGTAAATGAATTAGCAAGTCAAAAGGAAGGGGATATTAAAAAACTCTCCCCATCCCAGCTCCCTGTTAAAGAACATAAAGGAAACTGATAGAAAGATGTGTCTGGGCCCTAGTTCTTCCTAAGATGTAATACTTACCAAATAAACATACATTTAG
Organism: Petaurus breviceps papuanus; assembly: GCF_028583685.1. Lineage (NCBI taxonomy): Eukaryota > Metazoa > Chordata > Mammalia > Diprotodontia > Petauridae > Petaurus > Petaurus breviceps. Next base: position 22,160,828 of record NW_027185797.1, on the reverse strand, counting down.
AATAGTTTTAGAATATGGACAGGACTAGACACCCACCATTCCTTTACCAAAAATAAGAAATGACTGGGGACAATAAGCATTTTGTTCTAAATTCTCCAAATATACAAGTCATGTTGTAGAGATAAAGGTATTTGAAAAACATTTCAAGTTCTCCTGTGTCTAACTGTTCAGGAAAGAGATATTTACTAAAGAAAGCAAAAGTCAGAAAGACATCCCTTTATGAAACTTGTTCATAATGTCTAAATCCCCTAATTTCCAGATCTCCTAATCCCACAATTTCAGTATCCTGTTTCCTTTGCCCAGGGCAGCTAGGTGGTGTAGTGGATAGTCATGAAAATTTGTTTCCCTGAGTTCAAATCTGGCCTCCAACACTTACTAGTTGTGTAATCCTGGGCAAGTCACTTATTCCTGTTTGCCTCAGTTTCCTCATCCATAAAATAAGCTGGAGAAGGAAATGCCAAACCACTCCAGTATCTTCGCCAAGAAAACCTCAAGTGGGGTCATGAAAAGTGGGACACGACTAAACGACAACTTCCCGTAGCTGCCTGCATGAAACACAATTCTACAATCCCTGGCTAAATCACCCTAAATTTAGCATTAAAGTTACCTCTAATGTTTCAGTCAGTCAATAAACATTTTAAAAGTTCCTAGGAGCACCAAGTACTGTGCTAAGAATACAAAGACAGGCAAAAGATAGTCCCTGCCCTCAAGGAGCTTTCAATCTGATGGGGAGGGAATACCTGCAAACAATTATGTATGGACAAGCTATGTACAGTATGATTGGAAATAATCAACTTGTGAGCCCCTACAGTAGGTTGCCTCGAGTGGGAAAAGGAGCTCAACTAATAACAAAAGTTGTTTAGTGTTAGTTGGCTGGTTATTTTTTAAAAGTCACTGTTCAATCAAAGCCTAAGTGGTCATGTTGCAAACCACAACAAAAATGCAATTAAAATTAAATAGCTTCACAAACCTATTGCTGTACTTCTCAATCCTCTTTTTAAAATCAGTATGAGTTAAAAGTATATAGATCAAAACCAGTATCTCCCTCCTTCTTTCCCCAGCAATTCAACCATCTGGGCTCCTTAATCCCTCACAGATATTAAAACTGTGGCTTTCTGAAAACTGATTGAGGGAAAAACAAATAAGAAAGCACTAAGATTTCACTAAGAGGAGATGCTGAAGGCCAAGTTTTTAAATTCACTTATTTACATTTTTGTGTAGGGCTAAAATGGACACAGCAATGATTTATCTGAGTCTACATAGGCTAGTCCTACATCTTAACCTTGTAAACAAAATAAGTCTTAAATATTTAAAGTCAGTATTTCAGGCTCTAACTAACCATTCTTCATCATCTGCTATCCTTCCCTCAATTATATAATGAGGAGCCACAATGACTTTCCCCATCAAGAGCAATAACTAAGAACTAAGTAACTTACTAATAATAATACATAATAATTAATAACTAAAGTAACTCTTTTACTACCCTGGAAGTCAGGTAGGGGCAGTTAGGTGTTGCCATGCTGAGGCCTGGAGGCAGGAAAATCTGAGTTCAAATGCACACCTGCGTGACTCTCGGCAAATCACTTTGCCTCAGTTTCCTCATCTGTAAAATGAGCTGGAGAAGGAAACAGCAAACCACTCCAGTATCTTTGCCAATAAAACTCCAAATGGGGTTGGGAAGAGTTTGATTCTGGCTCAACAATAATATATGTGAAAGGAAGGGGGGAGGGAACCACCTACACCCCCAAGTCCTATATGACAGAAAAACAACAGGTACAGCCGGGGGGGGGGGGGGGGGAAGAATACATTTGAACAAACCAGCAAAGTTCCAAGAATGGCAGCTCAGCATTTTCTAAGCCCCAAACTTCAGATGAGTGAGAGGACCTAGGGATTTAATTAATCAAGTGCTTATATTTCTTTAAATAAAAAAACATAGTTCCCTTGAAACTTCACGTTCAATAGTAGGGGACCCCCCCATCTTGGACGTTCTGTTTAATAACTGTCAGTCGTTGGGCCCCATTCTCTAGTACTCAGTGGCAATTAGGCCTCAGGTGGGTCTGCACTCTATAACACAGAGCAGATATCAAAGGTGGGCTGCAGTAAAAAGTCCCTCAACATGTTGTACCTTGGCAAAGTGCCTTGCATAAAGGTCATGCTTAGTAAATGAATATTCATTAGATTCGTAAACATCTGGGAACTTGGAGATCATGGAATCACAGTTTGAACTGGAAAGGGCCCTTAGGCCCCATCTAGTCCAACTGCCTCCTTGTTCTACCCAGCAAACGGAGGACTTAGAAAAGGATTGGTGTGGATTAGTGACTTGCTGGGGATACTACAAGTTGAAGTGGGATTTGAACCCAGGTCCTGTGATTCCTGGGGTAGCTAGGTGGTGCCCTAAGTGGGTGAAGTGCCCAGCATGGAGTCTTAAAAGCCTGATCTCCCTGAGTTCAAAATCTGGCTTCTGACAGTTACCAGCTGTGACACCCTGGGCAAGTCACTTCATCCTGCTTGCCTTAGTTTACTCATCTGTGAAAATGAGCTGGAGAAGGAAATGGCACCGCTCCAGTATTTTAGTCAAGTAAACCCCCAATGGGGCCATGATGAGTTAGAAATCCCACTAAACAATAAAATGCAAGGAAGGGAGAGGGTACTACCTAGCCCTAGACATCCACCCAGGCGAGGGTGGAGCCAGGAGACAGTTCTTTCCTCCCGGGTTCGGAGCCTCAGGGGCCCCCACAACAAGCCAGTAAAGGAAGAATTAATTCACTTTCAGAAATGAAAGGCCAAGTAGTAGCCTCGGGACAAGAGAAAGTGTGAGAGGTCCCATCCAGGTTCTCCTGCCTTAGGGCCCTCCCCAACCAGGCCCAACTAATCCGTTTACTTCTAGGGTCCGGCATTAGAAAGTAAGCTCTGGGAGGGCAGGGGCAGTGCTGGGTAAACTCTGCCGTTACAAACCAGGAGCAAACCAGGAGCTCAGCCCTCCAGGAGCTCACAAACTCATGCGGGGCAGGGTGGGGAGACGAAAGAGACCACATGCAAACAATTGTACATACCAGATTTATACTGGGTAACAGAAGCCGTCATGGGCGCGGGGCGCAGGGGGATACAACATATCTCTTACACGGTCTGGGCCTGTTGCGTTCCCTGTTCTACAAACTGTCTCCCTCATTAGTGAGCTCCTTGAGGGCAGGGATCGTGTCCAGAGGGCAGCTCGGTGCCTGGCACACAGTATGCGCTTAATACATATTTGTGGCTTTGATTGCCCTGGTAAGAACTTAATACATTTTGGTGATGTGATTGCAAGTGGGGCCCGGACCATCTGAACCCCGTTGCTTTCGAGATCTGCGTGCTTTACACATTCCGGAGTCAGAAGCTGCTGGTCCCAGATCCCAGGGCGCGGGGAATCGACGGGGACACGGCCAGGTGTGTCCCGCGCGGGCTGGGCAGGGGGCCTAGGACGGGACTGTTGCGCTCACGGCGCGGTGCCCGCCTAGAGAGAAGATCAGGCCCGGCAGCGGGCACAGAACAAACTTCCTCGCAAAGTTCCGTCAGCGGAGCTGGGCTCCGCGCAGCCCCAGGGCTCCTCCGGCTGGCCGGCCAGCCCAACCCGTCCCCGGGACAAACTTCCCCAATTTCCGCCCCGAGGCAGCTCGGATTGTCAAGCACTTCCCCCCACCCAGTCGGGCACCGTCCCGGGGCCCCGCCGAACTCACCCATCTTCTGGACGTAGGGAGGGATGGTGCTGGCGATGCGCGTCCAGAGGAGGAGGAGCAGTAGCCCCGGGCTCCGTAGGAGAGCCCGACTCATGGCCGAGCCCGCTCCGCCTCCGCATAGAGCGGGAGCCGGGCAGCAGCCGGAGCGGGCGAGGAGGAAGAGGAGAATAGGAAGGGGTGGAGGAGGGGGAGCCACTGGACTGGCCCGGCCGCCGCTGCCCAGCTCGCCCCGCTTGGCCCCTGGCGCGCCCTAGCTCCGGCTCTCCTTCCCTGGGCAGAGTTGCAGGCCAGATGTGGCGTTCGGGCCACGGGCCGGGCTGGGGGCCCAAGAGGCTGGCCGCGGGGCTCGGCTCTTCTGCAGCAGTTCGGCTCTCCCTGTGTGTATGTGTGTGTGAGAGTGTGTGTAGCTGTGTGTGGGGGTATGCGTGCGTGTGACTCACTCAACTTCTCGAGCCTGGGCTGGAGGGGAAACAGGAAATCTTCGCAAACAGCTGGGCAGGACCTCTCTCGGCTGCAGAAGCTGCAGCGCTCTTAGCAGTTCCTTCTGGTTCCCCTCGGCTCTAAGTCCTCACTTGCCAGGGCGTCAATCACTCCCCAGGCCAGCCCTTCAGCTTCCCCACCCCCTCCTACCCACCCACCACACCCACTCTGTTCACCCGCCTGCACGCTCTCAAACTTTCAGGCCTTTGACGATTTTAGCGAAAGGCGGTGACCTTGGAAAGGATCTAAATTCCAAGAAGAGAACTTTAGCAGGGCCCCTGGCACGGAACTCCAATGGGAATCTAGGATCCTAGGGATTTTAGAGCTGGAAGGGGGCCTTGCAGCCCCTACCCCAGGCCTTCTTATCTTGGGGTCCACGAACTTGCCTTTGTTGCTTTTTTTTCTTTAGTATATTCTGATCAAGTGTATTTTGGTAAAATTGGTTTCTATTATGATCCATTAGTATTTTATACATTTAAAAACAATTCAGAGAAGGGATCCGTAACCACAAAAGGGTTAAAACACACACACACACACACACACACACACACACACACACACACACTTGAACTGGTCCAAATCCCCCAGTTTTCTTCATTTTGCAACGGATAGTGCAGGAGAACTGAGGTGTTCAAAGTCTCCCAGGCATTAATTGGGAAAGTCAAAGCTCTTCCTCCAATTCCAGGCTTCTTTCTCACCATGCCAGCCCTTCCCTAAATGCTAGCGGCTTCCCTGAAGTGTCTTTGACAACTGATGCCTGGAGAAGAGGCCTTCCCCTGCTGAAACCACAAACATTTATGAAGAGCCCAGTTGTGTACTGGACATCAGAGATACAAAGGCTGAGTTCAACAGTCCCTGCCTTCTTGTGGGCATTTCAGATCATACAGGGTGTCCTAAAGGCCTTCCTGCAGTTTGGAGCTAAAGCTTTATTGAGGAAGGGTGCAACAACACGGTAGAATTGGAGCTGATCTCTCTGTCTCTAGTGTCTCCCCTCTCCCAGCCATCCTCCATACAGCTGCCAGAGTGGTTGTCTAGAAGCCCAGCTCTCACCCTGTCACTCTCTCGCTCAACGAATTTCAGTGTCTCTCTCTTACTTTTAGAGTCAAATATAAACTTCAGCTTGGCATTTAAAGCCTCTCTCCACAAGGCTCAAAATTACCTTTTAAGCTTGATTATATATAGTACTCCCCTCAATACATCCTACAGCATACTTCTGTTCTTCATCTCCCATCTGCATGCCTTTTCACAGGCTGTCTCCCAAGCCTGGAAGGCACTCTCCTTACCTCTGCCTCTTAGACTACCTTGTTTCCATGCACATTCAGCTCATATGCTACCTTCTAAGCAAGCCTTTCCTGATCCCCCAAGCACCTAGTGCCTCTCCTAGTAACCTTCTATTTATTGCATATGTGTGCATATATTTGTATATGTATACACACATATGTATATGTATACATGTTCATGTATACATATAAAAATATGTGTGTATATATATTATACATGTAGATATGTATATGTATACACACATCCCTGTTGTATCCAAAGTCCCTCAAGGACAAGGATGCTTTCATTTTTGTCTTTGCAAATCCAGTGCCCAGAACATAACAGATGCTTAATTATTCCTTGTCCATTAGTTGGTCCATACTCCACCATCTGTTTCTTAAGGAACCCTATTATCTTCAAGAAAGATCCACATCATCTCTGATGCTGTTGGACTTGAGGTCAGGAAGACATGAGTTCAAATCTACACTCTGGCATTTACTATGTGACCATGAGTATTTTACTTAACTTCTCCAGGACTGATTTTCCTCATCTGTGAAATAGCTGGAGTATGCCTATGTAATGCGAATGTAAATTTTAAAGATCTTCCCTGCCCCTAGGCTA
>NW_027185797.1:22128450-22154744 GCF_028583685.1 Petaurus breviceps papuanus | reverse complement strand
AAGGTAAACGATATATGTCTGACTGATTAAAGTAAGCTTGTTAACCCATTTTGAGTTGCTTTCCTTTAACAAAGCAGATCCAAGAACCTGTGTGAGCAGGCACCCTGGGGACACTGGGGTGCTTGCCGCTACAAAAATCTACACTCTGGCATTTACTATGTGACCATGAGTATTTTACTTAACTTCTCCAGGACTGATTTTCCTCATCTGTGAAATAGCTGGAGTATGCCTAGCAGGGTTGTTGGAGGGCTCAGATTAGCTTAGAAACTTAAAACACTCTTGGAAGATCCTTTGTTTGGTCATCATGAAATGAGTTGTAGCCCCTGGCCACGGGTCAAGAGAAAATGGCGTTCCAGGTTTGGGGGCCAACCTTTGCACAGAGATAGGAGATGGAGTGGCATGTGTGGAGGACATCTAATTTCAGACTCCAATCTGAACATTTCATCCACTTTGATCTTTAGCGTTGATCTGGTCCTCGCTGACCTCTTCTGCCATATCCTGTGCCAAAGACGAGGTCCTCTTCAGTTCAAATCATAGCGGCCATTACGTGTTTTCATTTTAATTTCCACCAAGAGCCCCAGGAGTTTGTATCTTTAGGTCTCCCTTGCAAACCTATTCCCTGGAAGGCATTAGTACTATTTTTCTTATTCTCCTGATGCAGAAAGATGATCTGAAAATTAAATACGTGGAACGTAGATTTCCTGGTTATTTCATGTTCTGTCTGATAACAAACATGCTGTAGGGAAAAAAGCCCTAAATTTAGGATCTATGGGCCATTTTGTTACCTGTGTGACTTCCAGTAAGTTACTCCACATACCTCTCTGGACCACATACCTCTCTGTGTTCTCAGCCATTAAATAAGGACACTGGATTAAATTATCTTCAAAGTCCTTCCCAGGTCTAATGAGAAAGTCTACCATAATGTTTTCAGATAACAAACTCTCGTCTTTCTAGCCAGAGGGTGATGTTACCACAATTTCCTTTTCTCTAGAATGGCTAAGAGTTTAAAAACCCACCCTAGTTTCTCTAGAAAACAGCTACCGTCTCTATGCAAGGACCATGTTCTCCACAAGGAGACTCAAAGTTGGATAAAAAGGTAAAATGAAGAGTTCTGGATTTGGAGACAGAGGATATAGATTCAAACAGTACCTTTGACATATGCTACCCATGTGACCTTGTGACAGTCATTGAACTACGGACTGTGTTCATTAATATATAATAGGTTGGGGAAGAGTGCCAGACCTGAAGTCAGGAAGAGTAAACTTCATCAGTTCTAATCTGGCCTCATACAGTGCCTAGCAATGTGACCTAATGTCACACAAATCACTTCACCCTGTTTGCATCAGTTTCCTCATATGTAAAATGAGCTGGAGAAGGAAATGACAAACCACTCCAGTGTCTTTGCAAAACAAAACACAACCCACATGGGTCACGAAGAGTGGGACATGACTGAACAATAGGTTGGGGCTCAAAAACTTGTGGAACTTAATGTTGAAAATGAAATATAAATTAATTAATTAAAAAAAAGAATTTCCTATGCGACAGGAACTGCAATAGCTAATGTTGCTTAATTATCCTCTTATTATTAATGTCAAGGAAGGCATGAAATAAGGAAATGTACAATAACCCAAAATGCTCACTATTCTCGCAGGAGATGATTTAATTGCAATGTAAATGGAAGTATTTCCTAAAGATGAATGAATACTCACTTGCTATAGTGTATAGAATCCTGTACCTGGAGTCAGGAATTTCACCTCAGACATTAACTAGATGTGTGACCCTAGTCCATTAACTGTTCTCATCAATTTCCTCCTCTGAGAAATGACAATAGTCATAGTAGCTGCCTCCTAGGGTGGTAGTTGTTCATCCTTCACTTTTGAAGAGGACTAACGGCATCATGAGGGTGACGTCTTGGCAGAGCTACAAAGAGTCATTAACCCGCTATCTCCTCCAGAGTCACCAAGCCCGATGGCCAGACAAGTCAGCATGGCTGGGAATGGCCGAGCATGCTCTGGGTGACCTCTGGTTTTTTTTCTTTATTAATTTGTTTGTTTACTTTTAGTTTACAAGATTCAGTTCCACCATCCCTCGAATTTCAAATTTTCTCCCTCTCTCTCTCCTCCCCCTGTCCCTCCATGGCGGCATGCAATCAAGTATAGGACCTGCAAATGCTTTCACATTAAACATTAGTCAGGTTATAAAGAAGGATCATAACTGATGGAGTGAACAATGGGAAAGAGGAAACAAAACCAAACAGGAAAAAGAAAGAGAGCAGGTAGTTTGCTTTAATCTGCATTCAAACTCTGTAGCTCTTTCTCTGAATGTAGGTGACCTCTGCTTTTCTAAACTAAGGTCTCCCCCAGTACTCAGTTTGTCTGAAGCCTCGCAGGATTATTGTGGGGATCAAAGGATATAATATATGCCAAAGCTTCTATGTCAGTGTTAGCTATTATAATTATTAAGTACTTACTCTGTGCAAAGCACTGGTCTAAGCATCACTGATACAAATGGAAAAGCAAGGCAATCCCAATTTTCAAGAGACTCACAACTGAAAAGAGGACTACAACAAATATAGAAAGGTTCAAGACAAATGGAAAAGCCTGGGGGTCTTAAGGCTTTGGCTATCAAACCAGAACTGAGAATGGGTTCTAAAGGCACTACTTGGTCAAAACAAGCCTGACTTTTTCTCTTTCTGGGCTGCCTTTGAATGAGTCATATGGGACTGCTGTAAGCCTCTGAGAGAGGAAGAGAGAGACAGAGAGACAGACAGAGAGAGAGAGAGACAGAGAGAGAGAGAGACAGACAGAGAGAGAGAGAGAGAGAGAGAGAGAGAGAGAGAGAGAGAGAGAGAGAGACAGAGAGACAGAGACAGAGACAGAGAGAGACAGAGAGAGACAGAGAGAGAGACAGAGAGAGACAGAGACAGAGAGACAGAGAGACAGAGAGAGCGACAGAGAGAGACAGAGAGAGAGAGAGACAGAAAGACAGAGACAGAGACAAAGAGGAGAGAGAGACAGAGAGATAGACAGAGAGACAGAGAGAGGAGACAAACACTTTGGAGCAGCTACTTTAAGGTTGAAACCATTTTCAACCAGAGCTGAAGAGGAAAGTATGTCCTCAGTTTGGGGAAATGGTTTGTATTACTCTTGAGAAGAGAAATACAAATGTACTGTGAGTAAAAATTTACGGAGAGTAAATATCCTTTTGTAAAAATTCATTTTTATTAACTGGGTAAATGATACTAGAATTCTAAACACTGAAGAATATCAATAACATAAAGAAAATATTAATTGTAACTGGTGATTGATATTGGAGAGAACATATCATAATGAGGGCTTGAGCCAATAATATTAGAGAAAACACCCCTAGAACTCCAAAGAGATTATGTTGTTTGAAGATTGTTCTGGGGGACCCAACTCATCAATGGGAGTGGGAGTAAGGTTAAGGATCCTCAGAGTTTTAATAGGCTACACAAGCAAAGCTAAATGAATGAAAAATTACTATTTTTCTGATTGTGGCATATAGTTCATTGTTGTTGTCCAATCATTCAGTCATATCTGACTCTAGATAACCCCATTTGCTTGGCAAAGATACTGGAGTAGTCTGCCATTTCCTTCTCCAATGTGTCTCCATCTTGCAGATAAGGTACTGAGGCAAGTAGGGATTAAGTGACTTGCCCAGGATCTCACAGCTCGTATCTAAGGTCAAATTTGAATTCAGATCTTTTTTTTATTCCAACCCTGGTGTGCTATTCACTGCATCACCTTTCTATAGTTGAATACATGGTCCATTAAGACGAACTAGGACATGTATTTGGAAAACTACAGTTGAACAATAACTTGGACCTACAACAGGAATAAATAGGAAAAAGAAAGTCGGGTAAATTGCATTTCGGAAGTCGTGCAGGGCTTTTAATGATCCCCAGCTGTTCCTTGGTACCATGACTCATTTCTCTAACACAAATGTTCTCTTGCCCATGCTGTTTGCTTGAAAATCTTGTAATAACCATAATTTTCAAGAAAACAAAGTTTGTGGATGACCCATGGGGCAATGAAAAGATTTAATTTATTTACAGAGGTCACTTAGGACTTTTTAAATAGCCTTTACTCATTGCTCATAAAAATAGCAGAGCCCCTATCCTCAAAGAGTATATCTTCTACTCAAGGGACTGTGACATATGTCCATGTAAATATAATTCAAAGTAAGGAATGGTGAGAACAAAAGACAGATTGCTTTAGGAAGATTTGAGGAAAGATACCTGTCAGTGGAAGGCATTAGAGAGGGCTTCCTAGAAGAAACAGAATCAAGCTAGTGCTTTAAGGAAGATAAAACTTATTAAGGCAGAGATGAGCAAGGAAGGTATTCCTAGTATAGACATAATCCTTTTGAAATGCATGGAAGGTAGAGATGGTCTGTCAAGTTTGGGTCATTTTGGCCACACTGATTCTAGAGTGTGTGAAAAGGGAATTGTTTGAAATAACGTTAGAAAGGTAGAAACCAAAATGAAGTCCAGGGCTGCAATTTACCATTGACTTGGCTGTGGTTTCCATCACAATTTTCTTCTTGACTAGGTGTTGGGTGTTTCTAATAAAACTTTCAGGCGCATAAGGGCCATCTTAAATTCTTAAGGCCATGTCAGGGCAGCACACGCTCTGGGAAGTCATGCCAAGGTGGACAAGTTTCTACTTTGGGCACATTTGAGTAATTGCCCAGCTAAGTTAGAAGGAGCTGAATACCAGAAGAGGATGAAAAATTGGAGTGGGGTGAGGGTGGGGTGGGGAGAGCATAGCAGTCCGTGAAGGCTATCTTTGAGTCCATAGAAGGGCTGCAATCTTCTTTGGTGGAGGAAGTACCCATATGTATAAAATCCTGGGTCTTCAAAATTCACAATTCTTTGTCATAGTCAGTGGTCTATTGGACTTGGAATCAGGAAGATTCATGTTCAAATGCAGCCTTATATATTTACTTTATCTGCCTTAGTTTTCTGATCTGTGAAATGGCAAAAATAAAATCCCTAGGGTTGTTAAGCTAAAATGAGATGATTCAGAGTACTATGTAATCCTTAAAGAGTTGCATAAATGTTATCCATTATACTATTTTTATTATTGTTTGCTTTTGGAGGGGTGAAGGCAGACCAATTGCGGTTAAGTGACTTGTTCAAGGTCACATGGCTAGTAAGTGTTAAGCGTCTGAGGGTGGATTTGAACTCTGATTCTTCTGACTCCAGGGCCTGTGCTCTATTCACTGCTCCACCTAGACACTCCTATTATAGTATTATTAATAATGTTGATGTTGTTTGGAGATCATAGATATACGTGTGTGTGTGTGTGGGGGGGATGGTAGTTGGTCTCTGACCAGTGGATTCTCATTTGTCTCCCTGATGTGCTATTAGAAAGCAAAGGGCAAAAAGCCCTATAATAGCCTTCCCCAGACCAAGATATCCAAGTAGCTTGGGCAATGACATTGCTCTTGCAGAACACGAAGCTGAGGCCTGATATGTGCTTGCCCACTAGGCCCTCTAGGCAGTCATGGACAATTGCATGTATCCTAGCTCCTGGGTAGAGGAGGGCACAATGTTTTAATTTCCCAAGCAGCATGATATCTGAATCTGGCCTTCTCGATGGATTCTCTGACTGGGGCCAGCTTAGGGAGCTATCAGGAAATCATAGGTTCAAGAGTCCTCAAGTTGGAGAGTTTGGGTGCCACCCTTGTAGAGGGAGAGGAATTCCCCTGTAATGTGTTCTTGGAAAAGGAAAATGATTGAACTCAAAGGGCGTCATGGGTCAGAGAAGCAAGAGATTTGGACCTTGCCATTCCCACTACTGTCATGAGTTACCTGGACTGCATAGTGTCTTTTTTTTTGGTAATGATTTATTAACTTCTAGTTTACAACATTAATTTCCGCAAGATTTTGAGTTACAAATTTTCTCCCCGTTTTTCCCCCTACCCACCACCCCAAAATAGTGATCCCACAGGATATCTCCTCCTCCAATTGGCTCTCTCCCATATCTTCTCCCATAGCCCCTCCAACTTTCCAGTAGGGCACGGTGGATCTCTATGTCCCAGTGCTTGTATATCTTATTTCCCAGTTACATGTAAAATAATAATAACAATAGTATATATGTATATATATTTAAATATTTTATTTAAAGCTTTGAATTCCATATTCATTCCCTTCCTCCCTTGTCACTCACCCTTACCGGGAAGATAAGCAATTAAATATAGGTTGTACATGTGTAGCTATGCAAAATTTTTCCATAGTGGATATATTGTATAAGACTTACTATATTTCCCTTCTTCCTATCCCACCTCCCACTTGTTCTATTCTCTACTTTGATCCTGTCCCTTTTCAAAAGTGGGTGCTTCCAACTTCCCTCTCCCCCAGTCTGCCTTCCCTTCCATCATCCCCCCTCTCATCCCCTTCCTCCCTACTCTCCTGTAGGGTGAGATACCCTATTTAGTGTGTGTCATTTCCTCCCTAAGCCAAATTCAATGAAAATAAGGTTGACTCATTCCCTTTTGCCTTTCAGTTCTCCCCCTCCATTGTAACAGCTTTTTTTAAAAAGAAAGAAAAAAGAGGGCAGCTAGGTGGCACAGTGAATAGAGCACTGTGATAGTAATGGCAATTAAAGATTCCCCTGTATTGGCTTGGTTTTCAAATTGATTGTGTTAAAACCCAGAGCTTGTTAATCCCACCTGTGGGATGGACTTGTTGATGTGAAAAGAAAGTCCTGAACTGGGAAGAGCTGGTGACGTAGATTTGGAGAGACAAGAGAGAGGTAGAAGAACCTTTTTGGAAGCAGCACCTCGTGGAGGCAGAGAGAGAGACTAAGAGAATTGCTGGTGGCCACTTTGAATTGCCCTGGATTTTTGAGACCTGCCCCCTGAGCTGCCAAGGACTGAGGAGACATGGCTGTTTTGCTGGTACTTTGTCTGTCTGTTTTGATGTTCTTTTGCCAGATTTGTCCACTGGTGAAAGACAGTCCTGTTGAAGAAGTCCTGGAACCTGGCTGTTGGCTAAGAAGTCCTGAGACTGTCCTGCAGACAGAGAGTGAATACTGTCCACTGGTGAAGGATAGTGCTGTTGTTGCAGGGGTCTGGGAACCTTTCTGTTGGTTCATAGAGACTGTCCTGCAGACAGAGAGTGAATGCTGTCCACTGGTGAAGGGCAGTGCTGTTGTTGCAGGGGTCTGGAGAATGTCCTGCAGACAGAGTGAATACTGTCCACTGGTGAAGGACAGTGCTGTTGTTGCAGGGGTCTGGGAACCTTTCTGTTGGTTCAGAAGCCCTGAAGAAGGATTTTCTTGTTGTATGTTTACAGAAATCCTGGGAGAGGGTTTTGCTAATGTTTTCAGGGGTTCTAGGACTGTTCTACAGACAGAGGATGAATTAATGAAGGGGCTGGCAATGTATCTTGTGGCCTTGCTAAGCCTTGTCTCCCCAGGAACTAAGATTGCTGAGAACTTGCCTCGTGTCAAGATGAAGAAAAGACCTCCATTTGGGTATTAAGACCTCCTGTGTTTAAACTTGATGTAACTCTGGGGTAGATTCAATTGAGATCCAGGGGTGGGGAACTTTTGACCTTTTTGTGCTCTGTGATTGACAAATGAAGGTATAGCCTAGGGGTGGAGAAGTATTTAGACCAGGGACTTTGTAATTGATTGAATGATTGGAAGGTCCTGAGGTGGGGTAGTCCTTGGAGATTATTTAATCACATTTAGTAAATGCTGTATTTGGAATGATGTCATGTTTTGATCTTCTCTGTTCTTGGTTGGTCACTGAATAAAATGGAGAGCACCTATGCTGGTATTTTGAACCTTGGGAAGTTGCCTTTCCTTTACATTACATTACATGACCTTATATTACACCTGTCTATGATATTCCTGGGAGTTTTCTTTTTGGGATATTTTTTTTAAGTAATTGGGGTTTAGTAACTTGCTCAAGGTTACATGGCCAGTTATTTCTGTGTGTGGAGCTAAAAATATCAGAGCCCGGATTCGATCCCAGGTCATCCCGACTCTGGGGCTGGTGCTCTTACTCACTGTGCCACCTGGCCACCCTTTTTGGGATCTTTTTTCAGAAGGTGATCAGTAGATTCTTTCAACCTCGATTTTGCCCTCTGGTTCTAAAATATTAGGGAAATTTTCCCTGAGAATTTCTTGAAGAATGATTTCTAGGTTCTTTTTTTTTTGATCATGGCTTTCAGGTAGTCCAATAATTTTTAAATTATCTCACCTGGACATATTTTCCAGGTCAGTGTTTTTTCCAATGAGATATTTCACATTGCCTTCTATTTTTTCATTTGTTTGGATCTCTTTGATATCTTGATATCTCATAAAGTCACTAGCTTCCATTTGCTCCAATCTAATTCTGAGGCAATGATTCTCTTTAGTGAACTTTTGAGATTCTTTTTCCATCTGGCAAATTTGACTTTTTATGGCATTTTTCTCCTCATTGCCTTTTTGAACCTCTTTTAGCATTTGAGTTAGTCTATTTTTTAAGGTGTTATTTTCTTCAGTCAGGTTGTTGACTCTCATCTCATAATTTTCTTGCATTGTTCTCATTTCTCTTCCCAGTTTTTCCCCCACTTCTCTTATTTGGCTTTCAAAATCCTTCTTAAGGTCCTCTATGGCCTGTAACTAGCTCTCCTATTTTTCTTGGAAGCTGTGGGTGCAGGAATTCTGGCTGCGTTGTCTTCCTCCTGTTCCATGCTTTGATCCTTTTTGTCATCAAAATAGGAGTGTAAAGTTGAGTTGCTCTGTTTGCTTTGCTTCCTTTGCTTGCTCATGTTGCCCCTCAATTTCTTGAGTTTTGGGCCTTTTGCCACAGTAGGACCCTGTCAACAGACAGGGGAGCTTCTTCCCAAACACTTGGGTTTTCTCAGCTGCTGAAGGTATTAGTTGGGTGCCCTCTATGAAGGCTCCACACACTTTGGAATCTGGTCACACACCCCAGGACCTCCACCCTAGACCACAATCCAGATCCAAGCAGGTTAAAGCAAGAGTGATTACCCCTCAGACTGGTCGCTTGGTCCCCCTATAATCTTCAGGCCAGGAGCTGAAGCAGCCATGTGGCTGTGGGTGCATGGTCACTGCGCCTCAGCCCCTTCTTGCCCTGGGGGCAAAGGCCAACCACATTCCCAAACTACTAGATCCCAAAGTCCACACTACAATGACCTCTCACTTTGTCCTTAGCATCTATGGGTTGATAATTCTAGACACTGCCACAGCTGCTGGTGATTTGAAGTCCCTCCAGCTGGCAGCTGGTCTGGCCCACCCTGAGGCTAAAACCCTGGGCTCATGTGGGGCTGGGGTCAGCTCCTGCTTGCAGCCACTTGCTGCCGGCCTGCTGGGCTGTCCTCAGCAGGAGGTTAGCTTCTCTGTGTCATTTTGTGCGTTCTGTAGCTCCAAAGTTTGTTCAGCCACCTTTTAAATGAATTGGAGGAGGTGGGAGCCGGAGCCCCAAGGAAGTCCTGTTTCTACTCCACCATCTTGACCAACTGCTTAGTTTCTTAAGTAAGGGGATTACAGTTATCCCTACCTCAATGAAGGGGGTTAGGGATGTGGCACCCTCTTTCCCTTCTAGGATCTGGAAAATCTTCATAACATTTTTTGGCCTTCCCTTCATACCTGAGGAGAAGTCTGAATTATTAGAGTATTAAAGAATAATATATGGTAATTTTATACAATGATATATATATTGCATTTCTGAGTTCCTAAACTTTTTATGTGTCATCTGCTGGACTTCATATGTCATTTGTGGCTTCCACAAAATGCCTCCAAAAATTCCCATTTAATTTCTTATGCTGACCTGCATTATATTGAAACCACAGTGGGGAAAGTCTCGATGTAGAAGGGAATACTGGACTTGTTCCACATCTCCCAAAGTATCTTCTGAGGCACGTCAAAAACACAGCATACTACTACAAGACTGATTAAATCCAATTCCCTTGTAAGTTGACATTATCCTTGTGATATCATCGGTCCTCTTCCAGAATGAAAGACAAAGAATAACACCAAAGATGGGGAAAGAGAATCATGTAGGGGTCTGGGGGAAAGAGGAATGCACCGGAAGGTTAAAGGTAACCCTGACAGCCATTCCAAATTAGTTTCCTCCTGTAGAGGGGGGAACTGATGGGCTATTCGAGTTTTTCATGCGTTTAGGTATCTATCGATGGAACCCAGTGAGTCTTTTGTATCTTCTGCATTTTCTGTGGAGCAAAAAAAGGTTGTCCTATAACGAGACTATGTGTGCTACCTTGAGTACTTGTACAGGAGCTAAGGACTCCTTTTTATCATCATTTTTATTCAGTAGGGAAGCAGCCAGTGAAAAGGGAGAAAGATATATTTGAAGAAAGATAGAAATGAGTTATACAGGATTAATTGGGGAAATTTCCCTAGAGTAGCTCCAGATAGGGACAACTAGCCAAAGTGAGATGAATACCCTCCTGGGATAAGTTCCTAGAACTGAACACTGCTTGTATGAGTCCAGAGTCTTGAGGAGCTCTAAGTCACAGGTAAAATTTT
This sequence comes from Petaurus breviceps papuanus, assembly GCF_028583685.1. Lineage (NCBI taxonomy): Eukaryota > Metazoa > Chordata > Mammalia > Diprotodontia > Petauridae > Petaurus > Petaurus breviceps. Next base: position 22,144,218 of record NW_027185797.1, on the reverse strand, counting down.
TCCTTGTGGTAAATTGTTCTACTACTACAAAAGGAAAACAAATAGGAAGAAAAAGGGATGGGGGGAGTCAGAACTCAATGTCTAGCCTTTAGACAAATTCAGTGCCAAACTCCTAGGAAATTCTGGCTTACTTCACTCACACCTTTTATATGCAAACTGTTTTTTAAGTTCTCAGTCAATGAGTTTGAGAAAGAAGCCTGTTGCTATTGGGGGAAATTCCCAAAGGTTATTAATGATTAATAGGCTAGATCATCAAAAAGGCATGGGATCAAAGGCATTTCAAAGGATCTACCCCCATCCTCAAGTTGACAAAGTTGACAATGGCTTCGTTAGCTCTGTTTAAAATTGACTTAAGCCACTTTTATCTACCGGAAATAATTTTTTTAAAAAGGGAGAATTATTGCCCTTTGCAGTAATTCTCCGGCTTTCAGGGCAGGGAAAGTTCTATAGAATTCTAAGGGAAGGGCCAAGGTCCACAGATTCAGCTAGAAAATTGATCTCCTATAGTCTGGCAATTCTCCTCAAAGATAATTTGGGGATGGGGTGGGTAGGAATAGGGATAGGATCTATGATTTAATTGGTACAAGGAACAACTTGATGAGAAAATTCCTTCTACCAATGAAGGTTGGCCCCTTTTCTGTAAGTTTTAGTCTTAATTCCCAGTGCTAAAACACTGAGAAATTAAGTGTGGCATCCTGGGGTCACACAAACAATGCGTGTTAAAGGTTAATCTTGAATGTTGGCCTTCCTGAGGCCAAGGCCACTGCTCTGGCCACTACAGATATTATTTTTAAAAATGTTTTCCTTTCTACTATTTGCCATTTGCTTTATAGACACCTTTCATTTCCCATTCACTTCCTCTGGGTTTACCCCCCACCCATCTTTCTATCTATCTCTGTCTTTCACTTCTCTCTCTCTCTCTCTCTCCCCCCCCACCCCGGTCTTCCTCTGCCCCCCCCCATAGTAATCTAGGCCTATGCATGGATCTGATTTTTAAAAATCCCTTCTACAACTCTACCAGACAAGTGACCACTCAGCCTCTGCTCTGCAATCTCCAGTTAGGGGGAAGTGGCTGCCTCCTGGGTCAGCCAACCCCACTTTGGAGGCTTTCTGGAAAGAACCTTTATATGATTTCACTTTCATGCTGTACCAACCCCGTACAAATAAATATTGAACAGAACAATCCACATGCTGTGGGCCTGTGCTCCATCCTCACTGGAAATGAGATCCCCCATGTTTTATTGTTTCTATAGTAGTGACTGCCCTAGAAGATTTAGGCTGGATGTCAGGAAAAGCCTCCCCATAGGAAAAGTGGAATGACTCTAGGTTTAGAGGGTCCTCCCTCCCTAGAGAAAATTAAAAGCCACCTGTTGGAACTCTTTTAGGAGGAATTCATGGCAAGGTCTGGGCTAGGCAAGTTAACCTGTGAGATGCCTTAAACTCTAACATGACTGAAATTCTGTTATTCCTCTGGACAACAGAAAATAAATTCACAAGGAGAGAAATAACTTGATCTGATCAGATAGAAAATTGGTAGCATGGTGGAAAAGACTGGACTGGTAGTCAGGACAGTTGGGTTCTAGTCTTAGTTTGACCACTATTTGGAAGAGTGGCCTTGTGTTAGTGATAAGCTTTGGGCCTCAGTTTACTGTAGAGCCCTTACAGTTCTCATTCTATGGTTCAAACTCATTTCTCCTGATTTTCTGTCATTAAATACCATTACTTCCTCTCCCCTAGTATGATTATGGTTACTATTATTTGTATGAAGTTGCCTTACAATTTTGGTGGTATGTAGTTACAGCAAGATTTGAGGAAGGTGGGAAAAGGAACAGACCAAAGCAAAGAAAGCATGGCATGAGGGCATTTTAACAGAATTCCTTTGGACATAGTTTCTGTGATCTGACCTGCAAAGAAAAGACTGACTCCAAGCCTGGTCAATCATTCTAGGGCTCAGGGCAAGTCTCATTAGATGCTTCACTTCCTGGGCTGATGGTCAGACAAAGTGTGACTCAGGGCTGACAGGACCATTTTCCTTCATCATTCAGAAGCTTTCTGGAGTAGATAAATGAGCAAGGGGATTTGCCAAGGTTATCTCCTCTTCCTTCCATATGTTTAAAATTCGATTCAGGTGAAACTCATTCAAAATTGGAAGCAATTGAAAACTCATTGTCTAAGCCTACTGATGCAAGGGCTTTGCCTGGAGAGTGGAAGGCTCTGGGACTCCCTCCTCTCCCTCAATGAGCCACCTTACTGAATGTGTTCTGTGGTCTCCGATCTCACTGTCTACCTTCAACAATTCAGTTCAGTAAGCATCTATTAAGTCCCAGTCAAACCCTGGGCACTGTGTTTGGTGCCAGGAGCACAGATACAAAAAGGGAAAAGACCCTGCTCTGATGAGGAACCAGCACACACATAATAAAAGATAAATATAACAAATACTAAGATTTTTTTGGGGGGGGGAGGAGGAATAATAACTAGAGGAAGAAAAGGTCTATTATAAGTTGAACTGAGTCATGAAGGGATTGAGGCATACAAGCAAGTAGAGAGTGGAAGATCTTTCCAAGCATGGTGGGCAGTCTGCAAAGTCAGGGAGGTGGGAGATGAACTGTCCTCTATGGAGAACAGCAAACAGACCAGTTTGACTGGAATGTATCGAGGGTGAGTAGAAAGATGTATATTCAGTCTGGAGAGAGAATTGGAGACAGATTAACAAGGGCTGGAATGTCTGACTAAAGATTTTATACTTTTGCCTATGGGCAATGCTGAAGGTCCTTGAGCAAAGCACTGACATCATCAAAGCTAGGCTTTAGGAATACCAATTTGGCCGCTGTCTAGAGAAGGGAGAAGTGAAGATGTCTTAGGTAAAGACATCCAATTAATGTTTCCATTTAGACAATCCTATTTCTCCTATACCCTCTATCCTTTCCACCATTCCCATTCTCCTAACCACTCATCTTCACTGTGGCAATAGCTTCCTTAGAGTTTCTAAGCCCTTTGTATTCTCTCTCCTCCCCAAACCACATATTGTAGAAATTCTGTAGTAACAAGGAGATCAAAGACCCGAAGAAGAGGAACACAAGAGGAGGGCATGTGTGGTACATTCAGAAACTTAAGTGCTGAGTGGGCAGTGAAAGCCAGAAGGCTGGAAAGGTAGGCTTTGACGGACTGTAGAAGCCCATGAATATAAAGCAGAGAAATCGAAATTTTACCTCAAAGACCACAGAGATACAATGAATATTTTTGAGAAGAGCAGTGATATATTAGAAAGATCATTCTGGTGTCTTTGGTTGGAATGCAGGATGAATTTTCCCATAGAAATCTCAGACACACAAAGAATTTAGAATTAAAAATTTTGAAAAAAAAAAAGGATGTTAAAATTGTTTCTAGCTGTAATTGGGGGAAAAGAAAATATTAACTTTTTTAAATAAAAAAGAGGCATCACACATGCTAATTTATTTCCATGGGACTATTACTGCAATATTCAGGAATATTGCAAGTTAAATGGACTTCTGTAAGCAGTCCAGGAACCCAGGCAGATGGATTATGTTGTTTCTAGAGGCAACATGATTTCATGGAAAGAACACTGGACTTGAGGGTCAGGAGTCCAATTTCAATGGTGATTCTGATACTTATTCACTGTGCCTGTAGAGTCCAGAGCGAACAAGCATTAAGCACTTGCTGTATGCCAGATACTGTGCCTAGTGCTGAGGATGAAAAGAAGGGCAAAGGACAGTCCCTCTTCCAAAGATTGCACCATCTAATGGGAGAGTCAAAGTGCTCATATGTGCTCAAGATATTATGTGGAGGAGAATTTGGTACGATCTCAGGGGAAGGCAGAAAAGGAGCAGGGAAAGGCCCCTTATAAAAGGCGAAATTTGACCTGAGACTTACGGAGTCAGGAGGCAGAAATGATTGAAAGAGAGAATTCTAGCTGGGGAAAGGACATGGAGCCAGGGGCTGCAGAGGCCTGGGCCAGGAAGGCCAGCGTGGCTAGGTGGGTCATTGAGTACTTGAAGGGGAGGAATATGTAAGAAGACTAAAAAGGTAGGAAGGAGCCCGGCTGTGAAGGGCCTTAAAAGATAGAGGATTTTATATTTGATCCTCGAGGTGACAGGTGACTTGTTTAAAAGTCTCAGTCTCAGTTTTCTAACTTGTAAAATGAGCTGGACCTCTACAGTTCCTTTGAGATCCACCTTCCAGAGCCAAGTAAGACATTCTTTGCATTGATAACTGACTTCTTACTTAATGGTGAACCCAAGTGTTCTTGGAAATTTAGAATAAAAACCATAAGGAAGCAATAGTTCTTCCTTAATTCCAGGAAAGAGATAAACCAAGCTACAGAGTGGGCAGTGTGATTTAGTGGTTCTTCAGAGGTATGTGTGGCCCTCTGATGCTCACTGTGTTCCTTAAAAAAAATTGTGTGGATTTTTTTTCTGAATCTCCATGAGAAAGATTTTAATTTTAAAAGGTTGGGTTTTTTTTCTTTTCAACTTTAATAGTTCCTATTAGAAGATAAAAAGCTAGGTGGTGCAGTGAATAGAGCACCAGTCCTGGAGTCAGAAGGATCCGAGTTCAAATCTGCTCAGACACTTAACACAGAAACTACCCATGTGACTTTGAGCAAGTCACTTAACCCCAATTGCCCTCCAAAAAAGAAAAAAAAAGAAGATAAAAAGAAAAATTCGATGCTATGTTGGAGAAGAATGTGTTTTGGAGCATGGGAAATGTCGAGGGGGAGCCTTGGAGGGGAAGAGAAAAGAGAGTAAGGTTCTATGTATCAGGCAGTGTTAAGGTCTTTACAAATATTGTCTCATTTGATCGTAACAATACCCCTGGCCATCTAGTTCCAATTTCTCATTTTACAGATGAGGAAATTAAGGCTGAGAAATTAAACGATTATTCCAATGTCACAGAGCTACAATTTGTAATCAAATCTAATTTGTTCATCTATCATCTAGTTGGTGGGTATCTACTGTTTCCATTTTGTTTTTTTTCCTTGGCTACCACAAAAAAACCATGAATGTTTTGGTAATAGAAGAACTTTCTGTTGCTGACTTCCTAGTGACATATATTAACTCCTTTAAGTACAAGCTTTTGGTAAGTTGGAGGTAGGGACACTGACTAGTTGGATGCAGGCTCTTTTTATTCATCCAGACCCCCTTAAGCCTTATCTTGGAGGAACAAAAGCACCCTTCCATCTATGGGGCCTTTGAGCTTGGGAGAGGCATTTGGTAACTGCATTGTGGAGTTTCTGATGGAAACTCTCAAGGACGGGGAAAAGAGGGGGCAGCTAAGGGGCAATTCTATGGTCTTCGAACGCTGAAAAGTATTATCTTGGTTTTGTTGAGAGTTTAAAACTAGGTGTCTTTCACAAACTGCAGACGCTAAATCTAGTCCTGTGATTATCCTTTACTTTTTTCCTAAGGGACAGTTAATAATTTATTTGCTTTTAACCACTACCTGTGAAGGATACCTTGTTTCCTATAAAGAAGCAACCTCTCTTATCTAGAAAACACGATTTAAGTAGAAAGAAATAGACTTGAAGTCTGAGGAATTGGATTTGAATCATAGCACTGCGATTCACTTAGGAGGGAATATAAGAACAGGGAGCAGATCTACGATATGATTTCATTAGACTCGAGCTCAGTGAGAACAGGGATGCCTTTCTTCATAGCTCTAGAGCTTATTACAGTCCTGGCATATAGGTAGGGCTTAATACATGCTAATTGATTAACAGTTATGGGTAACTTTTTTCTGCTGAAGCAGACCAGTGTATTCTTGAAATTTAGTTTTAGAGGAAAGATTTCTAAAGTTTTAGGCATGTGTGATGGACCAATAGGGCAATCTAGTGAAACCAATGGACCCTTTCTAAAAATAATGTTTTAAAATAAATTAAAGATATCAGATTACAGAGGAAACCACTTATATTGAAATAAAGATTTAGTTTTCCCCATCCAAGTTCACAGATCCCCTGAAATCTACTTATGGACTCTCAGGCTAAGACCTGCTGTTTTAGAGTTACCTAGAGTAATAAGACGTCACACGAGTAACATGGCCATTCTGTGTGAGAGGCAGCACCTGAACCCAGGCTTTCCTAGTAGTGAGCACATCTTCCTATTCACTATACCCTGTTGTTTCTCCTATTAGCATCACCTGAGCTAAATCACTTTTTCTCTCTGGGTCTCAGTTTCCTAATTTGTAAAAAGAAGAGTTTGGACCTCTCCAAACCCTTTCCACCTCTAAATTCTATGATCTTTGGGTTTTTCCAAGAGACAAAATACTCTTTAAAAGGAAGTATACTGAGGAGGAAATAGATGAATGAGGAAAGAAAAAACATCGGTGGTTGAGGGGTGGGAAGTGGGGGCGGGGAAGGGTAGCAAAGGAAGGGAAGAGGCCCAAGAGAGAGGCAACGTCCAACTCTTCATTGGTCTCATTAATTAGAGCCATTGTTTGTCACCATCCTGTCCATTCCCAGTGGTCCCTACCATTAAAACCCTCACTCTCCTTCTGTTGTTCTAGGTTAGAATTGTTAAGAAGGAAAGTCTGAAACTTGCCTCTTACCAGAATTCTTAATCTAGGGTCCATGAACTAGATTTTTAAAAATAATAATTATTTCAATATAATTAGGTTTTTGGTAATTCTGTGTATTTTATCCTATATGCATTTAGAAGAATTATTCTGAGAAGGGGCCCAGAGGCTTCACCAGACTCCCACAGGGAGGCACACAAAGAGATGAAGAACTTCTCTAATGCCATTTGTACATTATTGTACATTACTTGAACATTATTGTATATTACTGTCATCAGTTATAATAACCAGAGTCAGCTTGAGCGTTTTTTCCCCTTTCCTTCAATTCACCATGAACCTGAACACATTCTTCTCAAGCATGGCATGGCATTTTTACTTTCATCTTCTAAAGGGAATGATCAAAGCAGGAAAAACATCTTTTAATTGAAAATTTTCAAATGGAGAATCAGAAAAAAAAATCATTCTTTTGAACAGACATCATTTGTGTGAGCAGGGCAGTCATACTTTTTTCTCCTAAATCATATAGTCAACTCTGAAGGGTGAGGATTTGATGAATCACCAATATCTTGCCTGGAATTAGGACCAGTAAGATAAAAATTAAGAAATCATTACTTCCTTGGAGTTTTCTGTTAAATGTTTCCAAGAACATTAAGCAAAAAGAAAGTTACCAGTGCAAAGGGATGTCTCAGTTGGCTCTGTGACTGGAGAAATGATGTTAAGGTTTCATTCCTAGAATATCACTTTCTGTGATCAGATAAAGGACATCCCTGGCTATAAAGCTTTGATGGTCTCCTGCACTAGTTGGTGTTTATCACTCCTGAAAGGGAATAGCATCCAATCTCTAAAACAATCATAATAAAGCATTATAGGGCATTTAAAAGGGAAAAATGTGTATGCTTGTGTGTATGTGTGTGGATTACAATTGGTTTGAATCACCTTTTCAAGCTAAACCCAGAGCGTTCAATATAATATAAAACCATGAAATGGACACTTGCAAAGTTTAGATGAATCTGAGAATACAGGAATACAGGAGAAGCATATACTGCTCCAGAAGACAAACAAAGCTCTATGGGAGGCTTGAAGAAAGAAAGATCACTTACTTCCATTTGCCTCTAAAAATTAAATATATCTATATCTATATCACAGAAAATAGATGGGATTGCAAACAAAATCAATTATATTGAAATAGTTATCAAAAATTAAAGGAAAAAAACTAGTTCACCGACTCTGGGTACTCCACCAAAGAAGGCAGAAAAGTGGAAGAGGAATCATCAGACGTACAGAGATTGAGCAAACAGATAATTAGGAGAAATAGAGAAATACATCATCTCTGAAGTAAAGCCATTAGAGTCAGAATATGGGAGAGAGGGGTCTACAGTGCCCAGTGAGGTGAGTTAGGAGATCAAGGAGAATGATTAGATAAAAAGGCCACTGGTCATTAGGAATCACCATTCACCATGAAGAAAGAGGTTTCAAGGGCAGCTTGGTGGCGCAGTGAATAGAGCACTGGCCATGGAGTCAGGAGGACCCGAGTTCAAATCTAGCCTCACACACTTGACACTTACTAGCCATTTGACCTTGGGCAAGTCACTTAACCCCGATTGCCCTGCCTTCCCCTCTCAAACAAAAATTTAGGAAAAAAAGAGGCTTTAGTAGAGTGGTTGGGTTATAATGAATAAATGAAAAATCATGACAGACACTGTACTGAACAAATACAGTTAAATGAGATAGTCCTTGACTTCAAGTAGCTTTCATTCTAACAAGGGAAGACAATGCAGGGAAGGAAGTAAGAGTTGGAAAGTTGGAGTAGGGGTCTGGCAGGTTCCTGCAAGGTGGCTTACCCAGGGGCCAAGACTAGTGAGGAGGTCAAAGTTCATTAAACCTTTGTATACCTAGCACTATTCCCAGAATGGATTAAAAATCTAGTAAATCCTTGTTAATTGATTCAGGGCCATCAACTTGTGGTGGAAAAAGGAAAGGAGAGAGATGAAATGGAAGTTTTGACATGGTAAGAAGATGAAGGAAAGTCTTTTTTTTTAAATCAGGGAAGCCTGAGTTTGCTTTTAGGTAGATGGGGATGAACCAATGTGGGGGGGGGGAGAGAGAGAGAGAGAGAGAGAGAGAGAGAGAGAGAGAGAGAAATACTGAAGCTGCATTAGAGAGAAGGGATGGCTACTGGTGGAAACAGTGCCAAAGCCATGGCTAACATATAGAAAATGAAAAATGAAAACAGAGAAAAACATGCTGCAAGCCTCCAGCTCCTTAGGGCAGAAAACATTTACTGGCAACATTCATGTGATTGAGTCACAAGTCTTGTTCTGAGTTCTGTTACTCAGATGACTGCTTTGATTTCTCATTTCATTTCACATGTATAGACACAGCCCAACAGGAACTCAGAATGACATTTTTCAATATTCGCAAACTTCCAGTTCAAATCTCAAAGTTAGGGAATTAGAGAAGCAGAAAGAAGGGTGCTGGCTGGGAATCCAAAATGCTCTGAGTACCAGCTTCTGGCAAAATCTAGGGTGTTAACAGAACAATGGAGAGTCTCCCCTGACTAAATTCTACAAACCAAGGGAAAATCAGGCACCATTCATCATTCATGAGATGGAAAGAGACATGATTAACTTTGGGAACCATGACTGTCTCCTGGGCAGATGACTTGCATGCTGTTGGGGGTGGGAAGGTTATAGGGCAACACCCATTCATTTTCCACCATGAGATAGGAAAGTTTCAATTGATCATGCAGAGTAGGTAACCTGAGATTCCAGTGAAGTACTAAGTTCCATGAGATAGACAGGATTCATCACGAATGCGTTTTGGACCCTGTCCAAGGGGGCTTTGTCCCACAGTTCTTCTAGGCCCTTGTTGAAAGGCTTTCTTGGCTTTTCCTGCTATAAGGCAGTATATACCAAGCAAGTGGGTGGTGCATGTGGGAGAATGTTACAGGAAGACACCATGGGAGGAAAATACTAATAAGCTAAACTTCATAATCAAAAATCATTTTCCTAGAGATAAGTCATCAAATGGTATGAGAAAAAAAAGGTCTCAGAAAAATGGTAAATTCAGACAAATTGTTTCAAATAACTAATAATAATAAAAATGCTGATCAAAACAACTGTGAAGTTTAACCTCATCCTAGTAAATTGGCAAAGATGACAATAGATGGAAAGAGGGGTCAGAGTTACAGGCACACTAATATACTGTTGATGGAGATGGTCCAACTATTCTGGAATGCAATTTGGAATTATGCTAAAAAGCGTGACTAGAGCATATCCACACCCTTTGACCCAGGTACCCCACGACTGGGGGATGTGCCCCAGGAGTCCAAAAACAGCTTCCTTCATAAGGTCTCATGTAAGAAAACATTCATAACAGTCCTTTTTTATGTCAGCAAGAACTGGAAACATAGCCGATGCTTACTGATTAGAAAATGACTAAAGTGGTACCTGATATGTGATGGGATATCACAAAATAATAGTGACCACAAACAGTGCAGAGAAACCTGGGAAGATTTCATGAATTGATGCAAAGTAAAACAAGTGAACTAGGACTGTAATATACACGATGACTTCAACAATGAAACCAAAGAGAGCAAATAAAATACCAAATTGAATGGTGTGCACTAAGAAACCTCAAACGTTGGGACAGCTAAATGGTGCAGTGAATAGAGCATCAGTTCTGAAGTTAGGAGGACTTGAGCTCAAGTCCAGCTTCAGACACTTGACACTTAGCTAACTGTGTGATCTTGGGCAAGTTACTTCACCCCAATTGCCTTGTCTGCCCCCCCTTAAAAAAACAACTCAAACACATACCTCAAACTTGACCATGAGAAGAAATGAGAAAATGCTCCTTTACAGAGGTAGTTGACTCTGAGTGTGTACCTGCATTGATCTGGTTTGTTGAGCTGTCTTTTTCCCCCCTCTTCTTTATTCTCTAAGGGGTGGCTCGTTGGAAGGAGAGGGGGAGGTCTAGAGTCAGAAATTTAAATGACGTAAAAATAAGATGTTAACAAAAACATCGTTGTAAGATAAATTATATATGAGGGGTAACCCTGAGGGCTTGGAGGCTTCCCTAGTACTTTTGCTTATAAACACCCCTCCTATTACTTAACCAGCCAGAATTAACTAGCATTCAGAAAGCGTTACTTACTGAGATCATAAAGTATATAGTACAAGAATACTTCCCTAAAAGTCCAGGATAAAAGTCTCCCACAATTACATACAGAGTCCAGGGGAGAGTGGGTTCAAACTTAGGGTGCGTGTTTTTCAGATGGAGGGCTCATAGCTCTGGTTTGGGTTGAGGCCTTTTCTCCCTTCATGGAGTCTCCTCATGAGGTATATGTGGCTCTTTTGTGGGGCCCACTTGTTGAGATCCTTGTAGAATAATGAAGCTAAACTTATTTCTGCCCCAAACAGGTCAATATTCCTGAAGCTGCCTTTCCTCAATGTATCTGTTTGTCCTCTATCAGGTCCCAGCTGAATGCATTGTTGTTACTGGTCCAGTCTTTCCGATGACATGGTCAGTGGTGGGTGGGGAGAAGGGGAGGTGTGGCACTCCCCCTAGGGTCAGAAGCCCTCACACAAGGGCCTGGTTCCTGAAAGTGCTCACAAAACTTAAGGACTTTTTTTTTTTTCTCCAATCCCTTCTCTGATCTACCTATGTCCAGAAGGGCATCTTATTCTTTTCACCAATCTTGGTGCATTTCATCTAATTTTATCTAATGGCTGGAATCATCTCCTGTCCTCTGCTTGTTTGCTTGATAGAGTAGAGGTGTCTATGGGTACCAGTTTACATGTTTGATTGATTCTGTAACCCAATGAAATCGATGGATATTCATTCATTCAAACCTGACAAAAGTGTCAGGGCATAGAGTATCTCACTAGTAGACACTGGAGAGCCGTGAAACACCCTTCTTATACTAGTATCACTATCAATGATATTTCCCCACCCCTCCCTTACCTCCACTACCCCAAAATAAAAACCCTTCCTTGTCACAAAGAAATATAATCACCCAAAGCAAGCCCCCCCCCCACTGACCTTGTCTAAGGAGGGGATCATTTCTGAGGTAGTTACCCTCCTCAAACATCTGTTCTTTCCCAAAGATGGGGCTCCTTCCACCTCACTCCCTACATTTCGTGACTAAATCAATTTCTCTTGCTTACTGACTCTTTAAGAAATTACTTGTTGGGACAGCTAGGTGGTGCAGTGAGTAGAGTACTGGCCCTAGAGTCAGGAGGACCTGAGTTCAAATTCGACCTCATACATTTAATACTTACTAGCCTTGTGACCTTGGGCAAATCACTTAACCCCAATTGCCCTGCCCTCCCCCCACCAAAAAAAAAGCAAAAAGAAAGAGAGAGAGAGAGAAAGGAAGGAAGGAAGGAAGGAAGGAAGGAAGGAAGGAAGGAAGGAAGGAAGGAAGGAAGGAAGGAAGGAAAGAAGGAAAGAAGGAAGGAAGGAAGAAAGGAAGGGAGGAAGAAAAGAAGGAAGGAAGGAAGAAAGGAAGGGAGGAAGAAAGAAAGGAAGAAAGGAAGGAAGTTAGGAAGAAAGGAAGGAAGGAAGAAAGAAAGAAAAAAGTTACTTGTTACTAGCCATAAGGAAGACCTTCCTGCAAGGGGAAGTCTTGGTCTTTGAAGATAGTCAATAGGGAGTGAAAGTAGTTGAGACAGTGGATGAGCTCCCTAGGGGAGCTGCCTTTATACTTCCTTCTCTGCCATACTGCTCTGCATGTAACAGCCTGGGGACCCCATTTGGTCTGATCTTGATCCCTGAAATTTTCCCCTTTTTCAGCTCTTGAGTCAAATAACTCTTCCCTGAAATCAGAGATGATGAACACTTTCTCCTTGTTTGGTCACTCCTTGGATAGCTTGAGTGATATTAACCTCAACATCATCTCAGAGTCAGAAATTCTAGATCTCACTGGATGTGGAGCTGTAGTGTGAGACATATTGATCAGGGCCCAGCCAAGAGCAGGAGACATTTCTAAAGAAGCACTTTGGCTGTCTTGCTCTGTGCCTCCTGGACAATGAGAGGCAGCGTGGTATTGTGGACAGATGGCTGGCCCTCTGCTCCAAACCTGCTTCTGCCACCTGCACAACAATGGTGAGCAAGGCATCTTAACCTCTCTGGGCCTCAGTTCTGTCATCTGTAGAACAACCATAAGAATAGCCGTAAGCCTACCTAAAGCCTGGCCGACAGACTTCCTGCAAATGTCAGTTATTAATAGTAATGGTATTATTATTTCCTTAAGATGATTCTTTGCCTTCCAAAGCTGAGGGATTTAAACATAAACGTGACCCAAACCCATATATATATATGTATATATATATGCATATGTATACACACACATATATACATATACAAGCACACACACATATATATAAATAACTGAAAGGCACCTCTTGTTCCCAAACATGGTATCAAAGAAAGAGTCCTGGCTTGGGAGTCAGGAAACCTGGGTTTTGGGTCCAGCCCTATCATTGATTATCTGTTTGACCTTCAACAAGTTATTTAACCATCCCAGGCCCTACACTTGTGAAATGAACAGGATGGATAATAATAATGATTATTGGTGTGTGTGTGTGTTTAACTAATGTGTTTAAACATTTTTTCAAAGCATTTGACACATATGATCTTGCTTGTTTCTCATCATAACCCTGGAAATCATGTTCTAGAGATGCTATTATACCCATTTTGCATAAGGAAACTGAGGCTGAGAGAGGTAAGATACTTGACTAGAGTGATGCAGTAAGTGTCATAGGTGGGATTCAAACCCAGGTCTTACTGACTTCAGGCCCAGCGCTCTATCCAGGATGCCAGACCATTTCACGTATAAAGAAAATTACCTATAAAAATTTTTTGAAAAGACAATTGCTCTGGTGATGAGAATGATGATCAAACCATCACTGGCCTAGAGACAAGAGGGTGCTGGAGAGGGCTTGATGATCCTCTGAACACACTTCTGGGGGGCTTGGCCTGCTGCAATAAAGAGTCCTGCATCTTCAATTGGGTCCTGGGTCCTGGTTCTGGTTCTGCTCCTTGCTACCTGGATGACTCTGGACATGTCACTTCTCTCTGGGCCTCAGTCTTCTCTTTTGTAAAAGGAGTCAGTTGGACTCTACAACCTCTATGGCCCTTGCAGCTCTAAATTTATAATCTTGTGGGATTTCTATTATATTCACATGGTTTGGTCCCATATGAAAGTGGGCTTTACCAGAGTCAGAGGCTTACCTGGGAAAGTGAAAAGCACATTCGATTTAGGGTCAAGAGAACCTGGGTTCAAATCCCAGCTCCACCACTTACTATTGGTGTGAACTTGGTCAAATAATTTGCTTGTTTTGGGCCTGTTTTAGAATCTGTAAAAAATGTGGGTGGATCGGGGAAGGGTTGGGCTAGCCAGCCTCTGAGGGGTCCAGGTTGTTCTCTATTCTTACATCCAAATTACCCTTGTTTTTGTATTACAAATCAGCTTGCTAGGCTTAGTCACTTGAGAGAGTGATGAGGATGTATCTAAAGGATGTATGAGGCCAGAGCATTTTATCTGATCCTGTGAAATGTGTTGGGGCCCAAATAGTTTTTGAAAACCCTTTGCAAGGTTAGATTAGTTGTTATCTTAATAGGACATTTAGGTTGGATGAAACTATTCAGAAGGTTTGTTCAAAAGAGGTGAGCAATCAATTAATCAATAAATATTCATTAAGAATCTACTCTGTGCCCAAAACTGTGCTAAGCGCTGGGGATACAAACCCACAACAAAAGACTCTGCCCTCAAGGAGTTTACATTCTAATGAGAGAGACTTAAGCCAACAAACTATACACAGGATAAATAGGGAATGATTAGCAGAGATTAGCAGAGAGAAGGCCTTGGAGTTAAGAGGTGTTGGGGAAAGTTTCCTGTAGAAGGTGGGATTTTAATAGAGACTTAACGAAGTTGGGATCAACATCAAGAAGGCAGCCAGTCACCTGGGTGGTTGGTGGAGAAGCTCATTAAAATGCAAAGCATGGGCCATAATCCCTGCTTTCCTAAACCCGGGCCAAGGACTTGCCACTTGGTTCCTCTGATATCCTTAGAGTGCAGGGCCATGTTACCTACAGCTATCAACAGCATCATGAATACTCGGAGATTTTGTTAGGATGAAAAGGAGAGGGAAACAACCTAGAACAGCCCGCAGAAGTGGCTGAGACGTTCTTGGCCCTAGTGAGCGGCATTAGGGGCAGGGGGTCGAAAATGCAGAGAAGCAAGTTCCAACTTGAGGGAAAGAGATGCTTCCTGGCAATGGACCTAGCCCAGAGTGGAATGGGCTGAATTAAGGGGGCAGCGAGCTCTCCCTCACCAGAAGCTGTCGGGTCGTAGATTTAGAGTCAGAAGGGGCCTCTGAGTTCATCTAGCCCAACTCTCTTATTTTACAGGTGAGGAAACTTCGGCTCAAAAAGCTTAACTGATTTGCCCATGCTCACCTCACACAGGTAGTAAATGGCAGAGCTGTTTGAAGCTCAGATCTGGAGATGCCAAATTCAGTACTTCACGTTGACTATTCTTTCCACCACAACGCATTCTCTCTCCTTTCCCCTTTGACCACTTGTTGGGTATGCTGATTAATTCAACAAGGTTAACTAACCAATTAATACAGTTCTTGGCATGAAGTAAGCTCCTAATCCATTCGCATTAATTCATTCTCCAGTCTGTGATCCTCCAGTAGTCCCAAAAGATATCTCAGTCATCTAGAAGATTAGGATAGTGACTATCCCATGAAGGAGAAAGTCCCCATCAATTGCTCTCCAACAACCTGATTTTATTCTGATAGATAACAGAATCTAAAAAGTCAGTTCAATTAAATAAGCATTTTCTCAATCAATCAACAAGCATTTATTAAAGGCCTACTCTATGATGGACATTGTACTAGGCATTGGGGATGCCAAAAGAAAATGGAAACAGCCTGTGTCCTCAAAGAACTTATGTTCTACCAGACAAAGAAAAGTTGAATAGTTTATCAAATGCTTACCATTTGAAAGCCAATGCTAGCCACTAGACAAAAACCATGTGGTCCCTGTGTTCAGGGCATTTGGGCACAGGTTGGTCTAGATGACTTCTGAAGTCCCTTCCCCTCCCTCCCCTCCCCCACATCCTGTAATTCTGCCTTCACCATTCCCAACACATTCCCTATATTTCAAGTCTTTCTCTTTCTTTCTTTTTCTTTCTTTCTTTCTTTCTTTCTTTCTTTCTTTCTTTCTTTCTTT
>NW_027185797.1:22123973-22128440 GCF_028583685.1 Petaurus breviceps papuanus | reverse complement strand
TTTCTTTCTTTCTTTCTTTCTTTCTTTCTTTCTTTCTTTCTTTCTCTCTCTTTCTTTCTTTTTTTCTTTCTGTTTTTGCATAGAGTGCTCAAGATCTAACCTAGTGCGGAAGGCCATGTTCAAAGGCTCTAAAGACTGATTATTGTTCATGCTCCCAATGAACTTCAGGAAGAGAAAAGGGCTCTCCCTCCACTCACCCTGACTCCCCCACTCCAATTTGATGGAGTCTTCCACAATGACTGGCTTATGTACTGTTTAGCCCTTCCCCATTGGTCACTGTCAGAGACAGGATGTGAAACTGAAGGGCCTATTGTTCTCTTCCAATACTTCAAGTCTTAAGTTCCTGGTGCTTTGCAAAGATACAAGTGCCAGAAAATGGGGTCGATTGTTTCACAAAACCTTTGTTTCAGGATTCAGTGTTCAGCAGTCAGGGCTTCTTGGAGATCATTCCAAGCTCATGCCATACTAGGTACCCAAAAGGCAATGATCTTAGTTAATAATATCCTGGAGTAATGAGGTGGAATGTATGTGAGAGGGCAGAGTTGGGGCAGGAGATGACTGTAAGTTGTTGATTAATCTCTTTTTTGGTTTCTTCTTTCTCTGTTTGATAGACTTTCTCTCCCTTAGCCATATTTCCTTGTTTCTTCTGGTAGCTCATCATCACCATGACCATGACCATGACCATCACCACCACCACCACCAACAACACCACCACCAGCAGCACCCTGCTTCTTTTCTTCAAACTCTCTCTTCTCCCATATATAGAATATGCCTTGCCTAGAATTTCTTTCTAAGCTAGATACTTGTAGTTCCCCACCTAATGGATGCTTCCTTGTACAGGACATTGTAAGTGGAAAACCACTGGACACATTTGATCAAGACTCTGCCTTTCCCCATACCAGGGCTTCTTGAACTTTTTCCATTCGAGACCCCTTTTTCAAGTTTCAGCAGCATCTGTTGGCATTGAATGGCCTGAGGGCATGTGCAGTGCAAAATGCTCATGCTTTGTGTTCAGAACCAAGATGGCAGTGAAGTTGTGAGTGCAGCATGGGTAAGCCCTGCCAGAAACACCTCTGACTCATTAGGTATTTGATTTTGAATTAATTTTTGGTCACTGCGAATTCAGAAACCTTTTCCTGAAACCTTCTACTGTTGCCAAATTTTTCACGATCCCATATGGGGTTGTGACCCACATTTAAAGAAGCACTGCCCTATACAACACCTAGCCCTCTATAGAAGTGTTTATCATCCCTTGAGTTTCCCACATGCATGATGTGTACTCTGGAGTCCCATCTATTAAACTAGGGAAAACTTGGTATAATGGTGCACCAAATCCTGGGAGCAACCTAGTGAAAGACCATTATGGACTCCCTCCTACTTCTGTGCCCTGAATTATGCCCTAGGCTCTCTGGCAACATCACTGATTCGACCCTTTCCTTACCTTTCCCCAACTCGGCCCCAGCATGGGCAGTTGTCAAAAGATTCAAGTTTGGGAGGCATCGACTGCTTTACAAATAGCGGGTGGGATGGATGCTGCCTAGTTTCCTTGCCTCTGCCACTTACTCTGTGCTTTCTTGTCTCCCGTTAAGCCCCATGGCCTTCTTCCCAAATACAACAGCTCATCTATTTCAGCAGGGACTATATCAAGTAACTTCTGTGAAACTGCTTTGAGTAGCAACAGCGGGTCCTCACAGCACAAATGCTGGCATTTGTAAACAGAGAAACACTTGTGATGAGCACAAAACACATTATATATAGATGGTCTGAATCCAAGTTGACCAGTTCTCCTTTCCTTGGCGTTCATCACATCTGTCTTAACCATTCTTGAAATTCCACTGGATCCTGAAATTGATAATGATTGAAAAATGGATACCCTCTTAGACTGGCTTGAGAAGAAGAAATATTTAGGAGCTGATTTTTTCCTTGGTGTAATGCCATGCACAGAAGCTTTCCAGAAGAATTGGTACTGTGAACAGCTTTTAAAAGATGCTGATTACTCAGTATAGTGATCACTCTATTCCATAACAAAAGCAAAACATCCATGGAAAATCAAGGTACAGCATAATGCAAAATACAGCATTCACCAAATTTCAACTTATCACACAAAATCACAATATTCACAACATAGTCTCAAAGTAAAATAGTCACTCATATATTAAGTTAACTTATATTAAGTTATCTCAATCAGTCACTTATCAGTAGTATCAAAGCACACAGTCAAAGTCTCCCACTCTTGGGGCAAATTCTTGATTTACTCAATTAGTCACTAATCAGTAGTCTCAAAGTGCAATAGTCAAAGTACTCAAAGTACAATCAGTCACATTCAGCAAAAGTCTTACTAAGTATTATACACAAAACCCTTTACCCTTAGGTCACTAGTAAACTATAATTCCATAATTACTCAGTACCCAAGGAGAGTTCTTTTCATCTTGACTTGGGGCCTGTTCTCAAATTCCCTGAATCCCCTTCCATGGCCCCAGATTCTACCTGGATTCAATGGCAGACAGCTCCCAGTTCCTTGACCATCTCTCTGAGGAGGTCCTGCTCCACACTGGCATTCACAGGGTCTGGTCCATGTCATCTCCTTCACTATTTCTGCTCCAAGGAATTCAAGGCTCAACCCAGCGACAAACAAACAAAGTCTCAGCATTCTGGTCATGCTTCAGTCACCTGGGCTCCTGGGCTCCTGGCTCTGGGTTCCTGGGCTCCTGGCTCCAGGCTCTGGGTGCCTGTTCAGAAGCTCCACCACCACAAATTTTCAGGTCTCAGTTCTCCATTCTTCTGTAGCTGTTCTGCTACCAGATCTCGGTCTCAAGGAAATTCTGACTGTGCCTCTCTGGGGCTTTTCTTATATACACAGTATTACCTACTTTCTTTGACCAACCCCCTCCTGTTATGTCAGTTAACAGGAGACAGGAGTTCATACCTTCTGTTCCCCCAATCAGAGGCTTGATCAGTTACTAAGTGTTAAGTACCTGCTACTTTTGCCATCACAAAAGGGATCTTCAAATTCAGAATTACATTACCATTACATTTGGTCATACAATACAGAGAGTATTGTAGTCAGATACAGGTAGCAGGTAAGTGGTGGTATCGTGTATAGAGTGCCAGATCTGGAGTCAAGAAGACTCATCTTCCTGAGCTGAAGTCCAACTTCAGACACTTAGTAGTTGTGTGACCCTGGACAAGTCACCTAACCTTGTTTGCCTCAGTTTCCTTTTTTGCACAATGAGCTGGAGAAGGAAATGGCAAACCACTCCAGTATCTTTGCCAAGAAAACCCCAAATGGGGTTATGAAGAGTTAGACACAGTGTAATAGGGATCCTGCCTCTTTTTAATTTTGCCACCCACAGGTTCAGTGTGTGTGTAAGGGTTGGGTGGATGATCTTAACTATGAAAATACAACTCAAGATTCCTTCCAGTGTATCCTTTACTAACCAATCAGGCAGGTTCCTAGTTTGGTTTTACACATCAAATAGTAAAGCATTCATTTGGGACAGAATAATAGAATAGAGAGCCAAAAAGAATTCAAGTAATGAATTGTCTCCCCCCCCCGCCCCAAATACACGGGCAAAGCATGTTCTTCCATTGGGAGAGGGAAGGGAAGGTAGCAGTCCTTCCTCTTGCTACAAGGTGAAGGAGGGACGGGTCTGCTGGGAACACCTCACCAGCTCTGTCTCCTGGTGCTTGACTATGTTTTTCTCTTTCTTGGCTCCCCCTTGTTGGAGCTTTCTTGACCCAGTCTCAGGGACCCCTTTGTCTCTCAAGCTGCTTCCCTCTAATCCCGCAGAACTCATGCACTCTTGGGGCTTTTTCTCCACCAAAGTTGATGACCATCATCTCCTGGCTCTGTCATACTGTTCCTACGTCTTCTCTTTGGAGGGCAACGTGTTACTACAACATTGTCAACCTGCCCCGGGTCAACATTCCTCAGTGTATAATTGGCACATTTGGAGCCCTTTTATGAATCAGATTTCACCACCACCTGGCTGAAATTCAAGTCAGTTAGTCCATCAGCAAGGCTTTATTAATCACTTACTATGTGCCAGGCATTGTTCTAAGTGTTGGAGATACAAAGGAAACCAAGAAATAGTCCCCACTCTTAAGGATCTTACTTTTAATGGAGGAGTTCCATCAGGTAGCTGTCAAGTTGTTTCCCTTCCTTCCATCCTTCCTTCCTTCCTTCCTTCCTTCCTTCCTTCCTTCCTTCCTTCCTTCCTTCCTTCCTTCCTTCCTTCCTTCCTTCCTTCCTTCCTTCCTTCTTTCCTTCCTCCCTCCCTTCTTTCTTTCCTTCCCTTCTTTTTCCTTCTTCATTTACTTAGTTATGCATTCATTCATTTGTTTGTTTGTTTAGGCTAAGCCTCCTGATTTCACCCCAATTGGGAGTGCTACCACCATTCACAGGCCCAACCCCATTGTTGATTGTCACAGAAGTTTTGACCTTCTCCATTTCTGGCCAGGGCCAGT
>NW_027185797.1:22092548-22123963 GCF_028583685.1 Petaurus breviceps papuanus | reverse complement strand
ATCAAAAAGGCACCGAATAACAGTGGATGGGGGTGGGGCTGGAGCTGGCCACTTTGACAGTGTATTGGTGCTGAAATGGTCCCTGAACCTCTTCAGATAGGAAGGCTATTGAGAAAGAGCAGTGACACTGAAGAGTTTCTAGAGGATGGTGAAGGACTTGTGAGTTGTGCCACGAGAGGCTGAAGGAAAGGGGAGGCTGCCAGACTACACTGGAGAAGAGGCTCGGGCAGGGGTCCGAGTGTTGGAAGGCTTGGCATGCAGAAGAGCTATATACTCCAAGGAGTAGGAGCAAGGGGTGGAGTTTCAGGGAGGCAGATTTAGTTTCCTGGGAGGGAAAACCTAAGGAACAATGAAAGCCACCTAAAAGTGGAATTGGTGGTTTTTGGAAGGCAGCTGGTTCCCATTCCCTGGAGGAGTTTGAGCACAGGCTGCTCGACCACTTGCTGAGAATCTTGTAAACATAATCCTCTTCTGGGCACATGGAGAATGAGATGGCCTTTGAGGTCCCTTCCAACTCTAAGCTTGGCAACGGGAGAGTCTTACAAAATGACCTCCAATAGACACTGGAAGTGAGGAAGATCACCTCCTAGAGACCTTGCTTTAGGCAATCTGGCCTTGGATTTTTGAGACCATTCTTGAAAACGTACACATTTAGAAATAAGGTTTTATTGGATAAATATTAGCCTTCCTAAACCACACTCATATCTTTTGACGGCTCACTTTACTCAACAAGTTAGTACCATTACAGGGAAATGAATTTACAGCGGAGGCCAGAGGCAATGTTCCAGCTATGACTCAGGGCCCACACCTGAGCTCTTCCTGGAGTTGGAGGAACAGGATGAATCAGGCTTGTCAGTTACAAATCAGAAAATATGTTTGAGGCCTTTGGGTGTGTGTATGTGGGTGGGCCTACTTGGATCTCTGTCTCTGTCTCTCTCTCTCTCTGTCTCTCTCTCTCTCTCTGTCTCTGTCTCTCCCTTTCTCTCTCCCCCCCCCCCCATGTAGAATGTAAGCTCATGGAGAGCAGGTATAGTCATTATTTTTTGCTTTGGGTCATCAGTCCCTAGCACTTTATATATAATACAAGTGCCAGATGGATAGGGATGGGAAAGGAAAAAGGAAGGGAAGGGACAAAAAGGAGGGCAGGGAAGGAAAGAAAAGGTGGAGGACACAGGGAGGGGAGGAGGAGAGAAGATAAGGGAAGGGAAGAAGCATCCTTCTAGGCTGTTGTAAGCACTTTGCAAATATTATCTCATTTTATTTGAGAACACATTACCGGCTAGTCAGTCTGCTAACGGGGTATCACTTACTGAAAATGAGGCCTCTTCAGCATAATGAGCACATTGTGTGGAAGTGGGCTTATCTATTTAATTCTCCTATAAATTCCCTCACAAGTCTTAAACTTCAGAGACACTAGTCTACAAAAAGATGAGCTGGAAGGACCAAGGATTTATTAAGTGACTATTCTATGCTAGGCACTGTGCTAAGGGCTAACTAAGGTCA
Organism: Petaurus breviceps papuanus; assembly: GCF_028583685.1. Lineage (NCBI taxonomy): Eukaryota > Metazoa > Chordata > Mammalia > Diprotodontia > Petauridae > Petaurus > Petaurus breviceps. Next base: position 22,122,460 of record NW_027185797.1, on the reverse strand, counting down.
AGAGAAAGATCACTGGGTTTGTAGTCTGGGGACTTGGGTTTGAGCACTAGCTCAACTAGGTAAGTCACTGGACCTCTGTCTGTCTCAGTGTCCTTTACTGTAAAATGGGGATAATAATAGTTCCATTTCATTTTTAATTTAATTAGAGTTTTATTAAAGAATCAACAAAAAGGGTTGGATGCTTTGGAGGTTTTTGTTTGTTTTTGCTAAATTGGGGAAGGGAGGATGAGAGAAGGGATGGAATCAAGGCAGGTGGCATGATGATAATGGATGATAGATGGAAAGTTGTAGCGGCAAGCACCCCAAGTGTCCTCAAGGTTTGCAGCTACCACAGGTTCTTGGATCTGCTTTGTTAAAGGAAAGCAACTCAAAATGGGTTAACAAGCTTACTTTAATCAGTCAGACATATATTGTTTACCTTGTTCAGGAGAAAAGGTCAGCACCCTGAACCTCAAAGTATACAGGCATAATTATCAAGACAGAAACATCAAGTAGACAGATTTCCAAACTGTCCAACCACCACATCCATACCCAGTCAACATCTGGGTTTCCACATTCTGGGTTTTTCAAAGCCGGGGGACTCTCAACAACGGCTTCCCAGAATTCAGATCAAATCACAGAACACTTCTCAAAGTGAGTCCCAAAACAAAGCTACACATCAGGGCTTATATAGCCTCCTCCTAGCTCAGAGAATGTAACAACCTTATTGACTCACTGGCCAATCAAGAAGTATCTACTGAAAAACAAGCCTCCCTCCCCAGGCTTCAGGTGCACATTAGCCTAGGGGCAGGGAAGATCTTTAAAATTTACATTCTTATTACAAAAGTAGACTTTCTTACCCTTTATTTAGTTTGTTTTTTCTTACAAGGAAAGGATGTTTGGCCTAGAACAAATATGACAAGGAGACAGCTGATGTTCAATGTAAGTTAGGGGCTAGTGAGAAAGTTGGGGTTGTAACTGAAATATATATATATATATATATATATATATATATATATATATATATTTCCTGTCATTGGAAAAGGGAAGGAAAAGGGAACAGCCCTTACTCACACTACAATGTGATGGAGGGAGGTGTCTTGGTGGGACAAAGTCTCACCCATGACTGTTTGAGCTGCAAAAGAGGACAAGAAAGACCCAGGAGGGGAACTCTTTCAGGGACAGTATCCCAGGTGTGGCAGTCAAGAGTTGGATGAGGGAATCTTGTTGTGTCATGAAGTGTTAACTAGAAGATGACTTTGGGACATGAGGGGCAGGGTTGGTGGTGTTTGCACAATCACATGGAGGAAATGTGTCCTCCAGATTACAATATCTTGGGAAATTGCTCTTTGAAGAGAGTCCTGAGCCACCTGGATGAACTACAGCAATTCAAGGTATGGAAAGAACTGACTAGTGAGATTGTCCAGTCATGAGAGGATCAATGGAAAAAGTCTTACATATGGGTCCAGAAAAATCAATGCTACAAGTTTATTTGTGAGGCAGGGGTAGAAAAAGAAATGGAGGTTGAGAAGTAATAAAAGCTCAGTTTGAATCATATGTGACCGCCCAACCACAAAAATACAATGTGAACTTAGGCTGCATTAAGACAAGCAAAATCCAGGAACACTGAAGTGATGTTTATAGATCTAGAGTCAGAAGGGACATTGAAAGACTCATCTAGTATGATCCCTGAGGCTGGCCCGTAGGAGACATGTGATGGATATTGGTGGACTTGCTTGTTGCATCTGAGATATTCAGAAGCATTCTGGGCTTTCTCAGGATACAGTGACTTCCTTCTCCCGAGATCTTCAATCATTTGCTTCTTGGTCATTTGTGAGCCATATTATAAGGGGATTCTTGTTCAAGTACTGGTTGGACTAGATGGCTTCTGGGGTCCCTTCTAACTTTGGGATTCTGTGACTACTTCAGGTAGGTGAAATCACAACCTGGTGTTTAAAACATCACACAACTGAACAAAGAATCAAGCTATCTGAGATCACTCTACAAACTACAACTGGGAACTTAGCCAAGTCTGCTAGAATCATTAGACCAAGGAGGCCGTGGGCTTATTGTTCCATAAAGATGACAGGGCTTTGTCATGTTACCAGGGAAATCATTTTCTTGTCATTGTATGAAGGAACGAATCATTGCAGAACCAACCTGGAGCAAAGCCACAGTCTGTGAGGAAAGAAGAGGTAGGAAAAGGAAGCATCTATGGAATGGATTGTTGAATTTGGATGAAGCCTTTGAAACAACGTGCTAACAAGTTTCATCAATCTAACACATGAAGACATGTTGGTGTAGAAATAGTGCTGGGCTTACAATCACGAGAAGACTAAATTTAGATCCTACATCAAATACTTCCTATTGAAGGGAATATGGCTTAGTTTTCTCATCTGAATGTGCCTCAGTTTCCTCATCTGAAAAATGAGAGTGATGATACTCATATCTTCTACCTCATTATTCAGTCAACAAGTATTGTTTAAATACTATAATGCTCTAGGCACTGCTGGTGTTGATAGAAAATAAACAGAAAAATAAATAGAAAATAAAATAGGCTCTGCCCTGAAGGGCTAACATTCTTTTTTTCATTTAAATGTAATTAATTTGTTTACTTACTTTTAGTTTACAACATTCAGTTCCACAATCCCTTGAGTTTCAAATTTTCTCCCCTTCCCTCCCCCACCATGGTGGCATACAGTCAAATATAGGATCTACAAGTACCTTCACGTTAGACATTAGTCAGGTTGTAAAGAAGGATTATAACCAATGGAATGAACAATGGGAAAGAGGAAACATAATAAATCAAGAAAAAGAAAGAGACCAAGTAGTTTGCTTCAATCTGCATCCAGACTCTGCAGCTTTTTCTCTGGATGTGGGTATCTCTTTCCATCGTGAGTCTTTTGGAGTTGTCTTATAACCTTAAATTTCTGATAGGAGTCCAGTCTATCAAAGGTGGTCGTCACACATACGTTGTCTGTAATTGTGTACAAATTTCTCCTGGTTCTCCTCTTCTCACTCAACATCAGTTTATATAAGTCTCTCCAGGTCATTATAAAATCTGTCTGTTCCTCATTTCTTATAGCACAATAGTAGTCCATTACACTCATATATCACAACTTGTTCAGCCATTCCCCAATTGATGGGCATCCCCTTGATTTCCAATTATTTGCCACCACAAAAAGAGCTGATAGAATATTTTTGTACATATGGGTCTTCCTCCCCTTCTGTGATCTCTTTGGGATACAAATCTAGAAGTGGTATTGCTAGGTCAAAGGATATGCACTTATTTATAGCCCTTTGGGCATAGTTCCAGATTGCTCTCCAGAATGGCTGGATCAGTTCACAACTCCACCAACAATGCATTAGTGTTCCAATTTTTCCACATCCTTTCCAGCAATTATCATTTTCCTGTTTTGTCATCTTAACCAGTCTGGTGAGATAACATTCTTTTTTCTTGAGAAAAAAAAACATACACATAGATAGACAGATAGACAGATAGATAGATAGATAGATAGATAGATAGATAGATAGATAGATAGATAGATAGATATAGATATGTGGGTGAGTGCACATGTGTGATATGAAGGGTAGTGTCTTAACTGAACAGAGGACACAATGGAAGGGTGCCACAAAGAAATCTATATCAAATTGTTTGTCTTCTCAAGGAACATTGAGGAGAGAGAGGGAGGGAGAGAATTTGAACTCAAAATAAAAAAAATTGAATGTTAAAATTGTTTTTATATGGAATTGAAAAAAAAAACATAAATAAAAAGAGAAAGTGATAAGAAAAAAGAGTCAGACAATGAATGAAGAGTAGAGCCTGACCTTTAGAACCAGCTCTTAGGCTAGTTAGTACATTGAGATAAAGGAGGTGGCTGGTAGATTCCCACCAAGCATTCTAAGTGGGTGGAGGGTTTTACTTGATCAGGAGAAAACCACAATCAACAATTAATCAACACATGTTCACAAAACACCTACTGTGTGTCCACTGCTTTGTTACACATCAAAGAAAATACAAGAGAAGTATAGAGTATCCCTAAATTCTTAATGCCTTTTGAAAGTGTAATGACTTTAACAGGGCACCCTGTATAAGAATAGTCTCTTCTTTCGAGAAGCTCATAGAGCAGCTGTGGGGAAGGGTTACAGGCAGAAGGAGTAGGAAAAGAAGCACTGAAAGAAAAATAAAGGTAGATGATGCGTGAGATCCATTCTTTAGACCAAGCCAGGATTGTATGAAAGAACCGGAGATGTCTTCAGTCTGGAGATCACATGACTTGGGGGATGAGGGTGGGGATACAATAGCTGGCTTTAATTTGTGCGGCTGCCATTGAAAGGATTCTACTTTTTCTGTTTGTCTGTCCCCAGAGAGCTGAACAATGGATTGAAATTGCAGAGAAAAGGATATAGGATCTGTCAGGGGAAACTCCCTATGGAGAAGAGCTGTCCAAAAATGGAGTTGGCTGAATTGGGAGGTAGTAGTTTCCTGTCATTGGGATGGTGGTGGGAATGTCCACAAGGAAAGACTGGATAGCCAGTGGTCTAGAATAAAGTAGCGAGGACTTTCCCAAGTTCAAATCCAGCCTCATACACTTGGCAGCTGTGTGACCCTGAGCAAGTCACTGAAACTGTTCCTGCCTCAGTTTCCACATCTGTATAATAGGGATAATAAAATGGATGTTTTGAGGATGAAAAGTGCTATTTATAAGAAGAACTTAGCACAGTGCCTGGCATACAGTAGATGCTATTTAACTGCTTATTCCCTTTCCTTCCTTGTTCAGGTACTGGGAGCATCTGAGGTCCCTTCCATAACTTGGAATCTTCTGTGATACTTCTCTAGAGGCAATATGGAAGAAGGAGCACCAGCCTAGGAATCAGAAGACTTGATTGGGAACAAGTCAGTCAGAGTTGTGCCTTTTGAAAATGAGAAATTCTTTGATAAACTTTCTGAGCCTCCATTTTCTCATCTGAAAAATGGGCTTAATAACATTGACTTAATTCCACCACAGCATTTTTGTGAAAATTAATTGAAAACCACAAAGGCTCTGTGACTAGTTGGAGATTTGAGGACTTCCTAGTTTTGCCTGAGGCTGGCCCCAGAGAATGCAAAAAAAAGGGGGGATGCAGGGGATCAAACAGCTGTAGCAGGTCAGGTTTCCCAGAGAGTCACAGCAATTTTCTTCCCTGCCTCAACTCACATACATAAAGCACTTGATGGGACAGACCAACTCATGGCTGAAAATATGGATACTGAAGCATTCACCCTGCCTCACCTGATACCATATGATCTTCATCAATGCCCTGCTGCAATTGCATGAAATAAAAGCAACTGGAATATTTTCTTAAATTCTCCAGGAAAACTTTGTTTTCAGTGAGGTCTGAGCACTGTGGGTGTTCACATTGGGGGTTCGCAGAGGGGGGTGTTTCCATCCCACAATATTTTGGTCTTAATGTGGAAATAATTTTAATTGTGTACACAAGGAAAATGGAAAATAGGTCACAGGATTCATGAGTCTTCTATTGAATTTGGCTGCAATGAGCACATCCGTCATTTTCACATGTGATGGCAATAAATGGCCAAGTCCCAAATGAAAAACACTTTTCCTTCCCTTTCCAAGCCCTGTATTTTCATAATTGGAACATTTGCATATAGAAATGATTAACACAGTGTTTCCTATGAATTTACTGTCATTTCCCAAATCTCATAATCTCTATACATTTAAGAATTCAAATCCTGTGCTTAAATTATTTTAAATTCATGATAATGTCCATATGGGTAAATTAGTCATTATTAAATCTTCCTTTGGATAGAATTAGTAGATATTTCATTTTTAAAATAGAAAAAATATATGTATATACACACATTTGTATTTGTAACTATGTGTGTATATATATATAAATATATGTATATATGCATATATATTTTTAAAAATATCTATTACATATTGATCTTTCTCTACATATGTGTATATAAGAATACACACATACACACATATAATGTTCCTGTATGTATACATACATAGTATGTGGGAAGTCACAATCTCTCAGTCTCCTAAACAATTCTCTAAAACTGTCAGTTGGGGAAAAGGTACTGGAAGGTGCTGACTTGCATTGGTGGAGAGAATTTCCTCATCTAAGAATTTCCTGTACTAATTATTTTTTATTTTTTGACACAATCTAGGTTAAGTAACTTGCCCAGGGTCACACAGCTAGTACATGTCTGAAGCTGGATTTGAACTCAGGTTCTCCTGACTCCAGGGCTGGTACTCTATCTACATCACTACCCATCTCCTTCCCAATTAAATCACAGTTCCAGCTCCTGTCACCTATGTAAGTGCAAGAGCAAATTATTCCTTTATTAGATATTCTCAAGTCAAATAGTTAATAACAGAAACCACTGTTAAAATCCAGTTTTATTTTCTGGGTCAAAATGCTGAACCTGGTTTTCTTCCCCTCCCCCCCCCCCCCCCACATAAGTCATTGTGAGGACATTAAGGGATTTCGCAACGAGATAGCACATTTAAGAATTCAATTCTATTGCCATCTTGAGAAGATGTTTTGCCTTGAGCATGCTAAGACCACACAACCTAGAAAGCTGGTATGGCTCTTGGTGGAGGGTGAAAGGTATTGGGGTAATGCTTTACCCTCAGTTAAGTTCTAAGCAGAAAACATATCCAATGAGAACTGGTTAAAGAGGAGAAGAATCAATGGCTATGTGAGAACTGGTTTCAAAGACTTGAAATGATGCTTTTGGGAAGTCATAAGACTTAATCTATTTGACTCCAGAGGGTGGAACTGGAAGCAACTGTGAGCACTGCAAAAACCCAGATTTAGGCTTGATGTCTTGAACAATCTACTAGCAATAAGGGTGATCCCAAGGTGGAATGGGCTGCCTGGGCAGGAAGAACTTCCCCTCCTGTTGGAGGTCTAGAAAGAAAGGTTGGATGGCCACATGTCAGGGATATTTGATGACGGTATTCTTGTGGTGGTATTGGTGGCTCTCTGGACTCTGTGATTCTGTAATGACAATGGCCTCTGAGGCCTCCTTCATTGAGACTGAAGGAATCTCAGAAGCTATCAAATGCAACCTCCCCTTACCCCTCATTTTACAGATGAGAAAACCAAACTCGGGGCAAGAGAGTTAAATGATCTACCCAAGATCACACAGATATTAAGAGTCAGAGGTGAGATTTGGATCTGGATCTTTGAATTCTAAAGCCACCATTCTTTCTCATTGTACTGTCAAAGACATGGCATCCATGTTATTTGCAGTGTCTGAGATATAGTATTAATAAAGTCTTTCTATTTGTGTCCGTCTACCATAAACACTAATAGCATGGATAGAAGTCTAATGAGCAAGTGGCCATATGAGGCACCATCAATCTTATCCTCTGACTAGTCAGTAAACACTTCTGGGACCCCAGGCTATGGGGACGTTTTATAATGGGCTCTGTGAGGCATTGCAAAGGACAGAGAAAAGTTCAGTCCTGCTCTCGAACGAACTAACATGCTATAAGAAAGGATGGGGTCTGGTCCATCATTCCAAAGCTGAGAAATAGATGGCTTTAACTCTAAAATGTCTGTTTCCTCTTTGTAAAATGAATGGATTGGACTAGATTGCCTCTGGAGTCTCTTCTAAGGGATTTTTAACCTGAGGTCTATGAACTTAAAAAAGACTTTTTAAAATAGCTATGCTACAATATATTTGGTTTTGATATATTTTATGCCTTTAAAAACATCAGCCTGAGCTAGAGTCCAGTGGCATTACCAGACTGTCAGAAGGGCACACACACACACACACACACACAGACACACACACAAATGGTGAAGAATTCCTGCTCTAGAGATCTGAATCTTGAACTTTTCAAAGTTGTTAGTTCCTTTGTGCATCTAAAGAGTTTTGTTTGTTTGTTGTTAAGGGCCTAGAGGAAAGTGTAACATCAAGCACTCCAGCATCCCCAGGGTGGCTGCCAACACAGGTTCTTAGATCTGCTTTTCTAAAGGAAAGCAACTCAAAATGGGTTAACAATCGACTATAAGCTGCCATGGCGGGGGGAGGGGAAGGAGGGGGACAAAATGTGAAATGCAAGGAATTGTGGAATTGAATCCTGTATTCTAAAAGGAAACAAACAAATTAATAAAAATTAAAAAAAAATGGGTTAACAATCTTGCTTTAATCAATCAAACATATATTGTTTACCTAGTTCAGGGGAAAAAGGTCAGCAACCCGAACTTCAGAGTATACAGCGGTTACAAGCAGAAGTTACAAGACAGAGAAACATTTCAGCAGACAGGCTTCCAAGCTGTCCAACCATTACATACATCCATACCTAATCACAGTTACCAGAGAGGGAAGCATCAACATCTGGGTTTTCAAAGTTGGGAGGTTCAACGGCTGCCCAGAGTCTCATCTGGTCAAATCACACAACACTTCTCAAAGTGAGCCCCAAAGCAAAGCTTCACATCAGGGATTATATAGCCTTCTCCTGAGTCAGAGAATGTAACAACCCTCTTGACCCACTGACCAATCACAAAGCACCAAGGTGTGGGTGTTGCTGAAAAACAAGCCTCTCACCACAGGCTCCAGGTGAACTTAACCTAGGGGCAGGGAAGATCTTAAAAATTTACTTTCCTCTAACAGATAGGAGTAGTAATGTGATTTCATGGGTACCTGGGAAACTTCAGGCATGCTAACTCCTCCTGTATTAGTCATTTAACTGTGATTTGTAGTCTTCAAGAAAGTTGACTGAGGCAAATCAAGTGACTCACCCAGGGTCACACAGCTAGTATGTGTCAGAAACAGGACTTAAAACCATGTCTTTCTGACTCCCAGGTCAGTATGCTATGTTACTTCTCTAAAATGAAATTGTATTATGAGAAAAAAAGCACACCCCTCCAAAAATCTTGACATATGCTAATATCCACTTGGTGCCATTTGTATGTCTCTCTGGACTTGGGACGTCAGAGACTCACCCCATCTATTCCCTTCCCTTTTCTAAGTACAGCGCAGGAAGTCTGAGCACACCCGGCTTTGGCAGAGCCAGGAATGTGGCAGGTCACTTAGGGCCTCTGCTCTGGGGCTTCCTCACTGGCATGAGAAGGGGGTAGTTTCTTCCAGGTTTCACCTTCTGTGATGTTTGCAGCTGGTAGTAACTTGTGCAATGGAATCACACCATGGTCTCTATATAGGGTTATGAACATGTGCATCTATTGAGTGTGGAGATCCTTCCTTCCTTCCTTCCTTCCTTCCTTCCTTCCTTCCTTCCTTCCTTCCTTCCTTCCTTCCTTCCTTCCTTCCTTCCTTCCTTCCTTCCTTCCTTCCTCTCTCTGTCTCTCTCTGCCTCTGTCTGTCTGTCTCTTTCTTTTTTTTAGGTAGCACCATCCTGGCTCTTCTAGTAAGGCATGCCTTTGGCCATGACTGTAGCAAGCTGCACTTCTATGTCCTTTGCTCAGTAGGAGTGATTCTTATCCTTCCTCCCACCCCACATAAGGGTATAAATAGCATGTACTTTAAAAAGCCTGCCCTGGAGACATCAAAGAGGCAAAATTGCAGTTACAACAGCATCCTAACTGCTTGCTACCAAATATCTTAATTCTTCTTTTTATGGGTGTCACCTAAAAGTTTCTAATTCCATTTTTGTTTCCCAAAAGGAATGGCAAAGAAAAAGAAACACATAATCTCCAAATTGGTTTTTAATATGCCAAAGGACCTGTGATTTTAGTGTGAGTTGTCATAATCCTGATCTAGAGAGTTTGCTAAGGCTTGGGGAAGTGAAACCTGTCCATGGTAGGTAGAAAGTATGAGCCAGGATTTGAACCCAGGTTTTTACTGACTCTGGATCTAGACTTTTTTTTCCACTTTATCACATTGCCTAGAGAAAATATACCATCTGAAAACATCAGTTAAGGGAGATAACAGACCTTACAAATTTCAAGAACTCAAAGGAAATTGCCATGCATCAATTTCAAAAGGGCTAGAAAGTTTTCAAATGGATAGTAACCATAAACTGCCTTGTTAATGATTTTATGCTTGAATATACTTAGGCAAAAAGGAGAAGGCTTGAAATGCCTTGTGAGGCACATTTCCTCCATTCCCTCCTCAACAGTTCTTTGAAAATATTCTTTCTGTTGCACCAACATCTGTGCTGAAGTGTGGAATGTTGCAGGACCAGTTTGTGGTGTTAGAAGGTGAGGCCTCATTCAGCTAGCTGACTGCAACAGCTTTGTGATGATGTGATTCTCTGTTGGTGTTGGACCTCTCACTGGATGATTCAGCATCAAGTATGGATTCACAGGGTCATAGAGCCAGAAAGGACTTTAGGGATCATGAATCCCTTCATTTTACAGATGACAAAATTGAGAACCCCCAAACTGAAGTGACTTTCCCAGGGTCACACAGGTATTAAGTGTCTGAGCCTAGATTCAAACTCGTGTCCCTGCCTTGTGTCCCTCAAGCCCCTAATACAGAGCCTTCCATGGAGCAGACACTTCAATGGTATGGACTATTCGAACATGTTAATAGATTTGGATAATATTTTCCACTTCATAATAAATGGAAGTTGGAAGTGTAACTGGAACAATTTGTAGATGGCACTTGCATGTGTGCTCCTGGAAGGCTGGCAAACACTAGGAGACAGTAATTGTCTCCTGGACTAGGTTTAATTACCAGCTGCCAGCTTCTGTAACAGAGAGATGTGTAGAATGCATGGGCTTCTCCTTTTGGGGAAGTGCTTTTGGGTTCTCCCTACATAAGATGGAACCTCCTTGAGGACAGGGGCTATTTCATTTTGGTATCATCTTTACATCACCAGGGCCTGGGTCAGTGCTTGGCATACGGCGGTGCCCAATAAATGCTTGTGGACTGATTGAGCCCCCATTTCTCCTAGTTGTTGGATGACCAATAAATCCTTTCCTTATTTGACTTTCTTCTTTTCCCCTGATCTTGCATCACCTTCACCCCAATTACTTTGTTAGACTGATTTTCCACAAAATAACAAAAATCCACATTGGTACATGGTGGGATGGCGGTGACACATGGTGTGTGTGAGAAGTGAATGAGAATTATGATTATGCTGCAGGACATTACCAAGGAGGAACTGTGCAAGACAAGAAGCATGGAGGATGTTGGGAGAGAGATTTGTGAGAGGAAAGTAGGATGGGCAGGTCACATGGTCAGAGCAATGGGCAACTGATGGGCTCCATAGGGATGCATACAATGTCAAGTGACATATTGGACCCCATGTTGGGTGATGCCTCTGTGGAGGATGGACAGCACAACATGGATACATGGATACATTCAACATGGTGAGAATTGTAAAGAAGGAAAGAACAGGGGGTACCTATGTGCATTGCTGGAGGGTATATCTACCTCAATGAGATTACCAGCTGAACCACATATCCATCCAACATATTCATATCCATTCAACAATTCATACTACAAAACAAGTTAAAGTTTACAAAGCACTTTCCCCATGATTGACATAGTAGAAGCATTATTATTCTCATTCTACAGATGAGTATGGTCTCCCCATTCTCCATTTCATACAAGCTCTAGGTTGGGAAATAATTTGCCTATGATCACATAGCTAGTGTTAAAGCCAGGATTTGAACCCAGGTATCTTGACTTTTGATTCCAATACACTTTCCATGGCACCAGGCTGTCTTCCCAAATTAAATTGTGGGAACCCAGGAGTAGGTACCTATGTTGTCAACCCCTGGAATGACCATATGAGTATTTTTATTTTTTAAGCAATCAGGGTTAAGTAACTTGCTCAAGGTTACATGGCCAGTTATTTCTGGGTGTGGTGCTGAGTGTCTGAGCCTGGGATTTGATCTCCAGGTCATCCCAACACTGGAGCCGGTGCTCTTACTTGCTGAGCCACCTGGCCGCCCCTGAGCAATTGAGGTTAAGTAACTTGCTCAAGGTTACACGGCCAGGTGTTTCTGGGTGGGTGCTAAGTGTCTGAGCCCGGGATTCAATCTCCAGGTCGTCCTGACACTGGAGCCGGTGCTCTTACTCACTGTGCTAGCTGGCCGCCCCTATATGAGTATTTTTAAGACTGGCTAGGTGGTATAGTGGAGAATCTAAAATTGATTACCTATCTCGCCTTGAGCAAGTCACAACCTTCCTTAGCATTAATTTGCTCATCTGTAAATGAGAATAATTGTTGCAAAGATAAAATGAGATAAGTTATTAAATAAACCTTAAAACACTATATAAATATCAGCTCTTCCTCATCTCATCATCATTATTGTTGCATAGTGTGCTTTCCAGTTTTCAGCTGGGACTAACCTCCCATCTTGCTATTCCTTCATGTTTGGTCAGAATGCCAGTTTCCAGTTGTGACAATCCAACCACCGATCTTCTTTGTGTTTCTATTTTAAAGGAAATAGTGGAAAAATGTGGCTCCTCACTCTACATGGGCCTTCCAGGAGAACAGGATGGCAGCATACCTAGAGACTCCTGGTTTGTCGTAAGCCTGTTATTCAACCCAAAGCTCCAGTGGATTATCCAAATGTTGCCATTCAACCGAGGTAAGGGAGAAAGTAGCCAGGTAGGAGGAAGCTGGGAGAAAAACCAATTCCCATCCAAGGGTGGGGCCTGGTATTTCATTATTTTGTCCTAGAATAGTCAAACTATTGGAGTGAGCCTAGTTGAGTTCAGTAAAGCTACTTCCTTTAAGTGACCTCATTCCGTCAAATTATTGCTAGTTTAAAGGGCCCTCATGTTTGCTGACACATTTTCACTGCTTGCTTGTGCAAATAGCATCATTATTTTCCTCTTCTGGTCTTGTCTCCTTATATTTCAACTTGAACTCACTTGGCCTCCTCCCTCGCCCTGGACTTTGCTGGGTTTTTTGAAGCGATTTTCAAAGGAACGAAAGAAGGCCCGAGTCTCTAACACCATGTTTTGCTTTCTTGCTGGTAGCTAAGGAATTTTTTGAAGACAGAAAAAGGAAAGGTCCTTTCGTTCTTTCCTTCCACTTATTTATTTACTTACTTAGCCGAAAACTTGCTGACCCACTTGCTGAATTCCAATCCCACACAGCTTGGCCCCAGTCCAGCCAGCACCTCTGATTGGCTGCTTAATTCCTGCTTCCGGTTAGGGTTATGACCACCTGTTCTTGTCTGTAGTCCCACAGATGCAGAGAATCATGGGGTGTGACATTAAGCGGGGCCTGAGAACTCAACTCTTTTTTTACATATAAATATGGAAACCAAGGCACACAGTGAAGAAGATTGATCAACTCCTGATCCTTTGTTGTTGTTATTTTTAGTTGCGTCCAATGCTTTGTTTCTATCTGTATCCAACTTGGGGTTTTGTTTGCAGAGATACTTTGCCATTTCCTTCTCCAGCTCATTTTCTAGATGAGGACACTGAGGCAAATAGAGGTTAAGTGACTTGCCCAGGGTTACACAGCTACTAAGTGTCCAAGGCTGGATTTGAACTCATGAAGATGAGTTTTACTGATTCCAAGCCCAGTGCTTTATTCATTGTCCCTCCTAGCTGCCCTCCTGACTCCTTACTCCATCCCCATTCTAGAAGGAATAATTACAAGAGCACTCTTACCTCGGTGAATTTTTTTGTTAGGATTTAGAAACTAGCATAAGAGGATACCTCTATCAGCCCTGAAAGCTTATTTATTTTTTTTTAGCTGAAGATGAGGCCATGAACAATAATCAAAATAATCAACTGTAATCTCATTCTATCGCTGCTATTTTTAAAACTGTTTATTAAAGCTAAAAAAATTCTTCCTTCTGACAAATCGGAATGGATTTTGGATTATTGAGTGGTGGTTTAGAATATAGCACTGTCTGAACAGATAAAAGATTCTAATTTAAATGCTTTCAGGAGTCCATTTAATTGCATTTCAAATTTAATATAATTTGCCGTGTAAAATAAAACAAAACGAAAAGATCAGAGAAATGTGATAAGGAGACAAGGACTTCTTAGTGTAGGAGGTGCAGTCCAGATTCTAGGGCTCCGCATTCATTCTTTCCAAAAGCTAATGGGATGGAGTGACATTTTATTTGCATAGTGCCTACTCCTTGTCCCCTAACCTCCCATACTTCTGGGCTGTTTTGATGAGAAAAGTAAGCTATGGTAAAAGACTACATCTCTAGGGTGGAGCAGACCAACTGGGAGTATTGTGAGTTCATGTTTCTATAGGACTGTAAGGTCTCCAGGACCTAGGCATTTAATTCTCTCATCTTAAGTTTCTCTGATATAAAACAACAGGCATCCTCTCCGATCACTTCCAGCTCAAATCCTTCATTCCTCTCATTCATGATCAAATTGCTAGAACTGAGTGTTGTTTCCACTTTGCCTTCTTTTCACTACTTACCCCCATGAGACCTCATCTAGAACCCAACACTTGATTGAAACTACTCTCTCCAAGGTTGCCACCAGTCTTTTAAGGGCTAAAACTGGAGGTCTTTTCTGATCCTGGTCCTTGGCCTCTCTTTGTGGCTCTCAGTTCTGTTGGTCACTTCTTCTCCTGGGTATTCTCTTCCTGCTGTTTTAGTGACCACCTGTCTTTTACCTCCTTTTGCTTGTTGTGGTTCAATCATTTCAGTTGTGTCTGACTCTTTGTGATCCCATGGACCATAACACACAAAAATCACAGCACTTATGTAGCCCCTACTATGTGTAGACACTATGCTAAGTGCTTTACAAATATTATCTCTTTGACACAAAGATAATTTTATAGATTTGTTTACAAATTTTAACTCAGAACAACCCTATGAAACAGATGTTATTGTCCCCATTTTACAGCTGAGTGTTGTGGTTTAGTCATTTCAGTTGTGTCTGACTCTTTGTGATCTCATTTGGGGTTTTCTTGGCAAAGATACTTGTAATGGTTTTGCCATTTCCTTCTTCAGCTCATTTTACAAATGAGGAAATAGAGGGACACAGAGTTAAATGACTTGCCCAAAGTCACACTGCTAGTAGGTGTCGTAGACTGGATCTGAACTCAGGTCTTCCTAAGTCAAAGTCCAGCACTCTATCCTTTGTACTACCTAGTTCTCCAACCCCCAAATGTCCTTGAATTTATTTTATATATACATATGTATGCATATGCAGAGTCCTCAATAGAATGTAATTTCTCTGATGGCAGGGAATGTTTCATTGTTGTTTCTTTCCAGCACTTGGCACAGCACTTGGCACAAAGTAGCTATTTAATCAATATTTGTTGATTAATTGATTATGATCCATATCTAGAGAGGGAAGGAAGGTCAGAGGCCATCTAGTATCTATTCCAGGGAAGGCACCTGGAATTATCATCAAAATACCACAGCTGTATTCAGAAGTGGACAGGGCATTTAGGTGGCACAATGGAGAAAGTGCTCGATGTGGAGTCAAGAGGACCTGAGTTCAAATCCAGCCCTAAGACCCTTTCTAGTTGTATAACCCTGAGCAAATCACTTCACCCTATTTACCTCTATTTCCTCATTTGTAAAATGAGCTGGAGAAGGAAATGGTAAACTATTGTGGTATCTTTGCCAAGAAAATCCCAAATGGGGTCCCAAAGAGTTGGACACAACAAATCCACTAAAGAAAAATTCAGAATGGGAAGGGGAACATGGATGGTGTAAGTAAATTCCTAATAGCATTGCTATTATTGCTAGCAAAAGTCCTTCCAATTTTCATACAGTTGTCAGAGAAACTGAGCTGGTAGTGGGTAGGATTGAGGGACCTTTCCATGCAATTCTTGCTTTATAATTCAGATTTTATTTTCTACCCAATTAGAACATTCAGTGGAGTAAGATGCAACCTCCTTTCCTAGGGTAAAGAAACACTGGCTTCCTCTGGCTTACATGTGATTTTGTTTGATTATCTCAGATCTGCAGTTTTCCATTTGCTTGGAAGCCTTATGAACTGGAAGGTAAGCGACCAGTGTTCCTCCTGCCATGTGACCTGGAGACAATGATGGGTCTTCTGCCATGACTTCCATTGCTCATAAAATGGGGAAGCTAAGAGTATATTTGCCACTTCCTTCTCTACCTCAGATCCTGTGATGCTGAATGAGTCAGTGAGGTGCCTCAAGTCATTTCCAAGAATTGATCTTTGGAGTTCTGTTGTCTTGCCTACATTAGCCTTAATAATTTGGGGACTGTGAGGCAGGACCCAAAGAATGTATTGGGTTCCCAGGACTGGGTGAAAAGGCACCATGTTAAAACTGTGAGAGATGGGGAACTTCTGTGCCAAAGTCAGAAGCATTCTCAAAAGGACAGGGAACCAAGCCACCAAATGCAATGAATGAGCTTGGGTTTCCAATCGAAGGACATGGTTTGAATTTTGGTTTCTTTTGCCTTCTGTGTATGTGACCTTGGACTTCACTTTATCAAGGAGCTGGGTGCTGGGGGTGGAGAGTGGGGAAGGGGTTATGACAAAGATGTAGGTAGAGAGTAGAGAGTCAGCCTGGTGTAATGGAATGAGCAAATGGACTTGGAGTGCAGAGAGACAAGTTTTTCTCCCACCTCTCACACGAGTTGTGTGACCTCCTTACACCCCAACTTCCTCATTTGGAAAATAGGGAGAATAAATACCTGCAGACCCTAACTTTACAAATTTGTGTGTGTATGTGTGTGTGTGATTAAATGATACAACATGCAAAGCAGTTTATGTATTTATTGAAAGTGTCATGGGGGCAAAGTGAAGATCCAAAGTTTGGGAGGAAAATGAGATAGGGGAAAAGACTTTTATTTGAAGGATTGGAGAAGATCTGATCAATGGCAGGATGGGAAGAGAGGGTATTCCTAATGGGTCCAGACCTCATTGTGTCAATCAAATATAAGGGTGAGAGAGAGAGAGAGTGACAGCAAAGCCTTAACATGTATTGTACCATATGTGCACAACATACCTGTATACCTAAACCCATGTCACATACATATCATACATACATATATATGCATATCTATATGTACATATATATGAAAATGTTTAACTCAAAGGGAAGTGGTTTCTTCTCAAAGGCAGGATTATTCCTGTGAATATTCTTGTAAACTAGCCAATGGTCCCCAAATTTCATAGGAGGATAGATTTTGAGCTGGAAGGGCAGATAGTCCAACCCTTTCATTTTACAGAAGAGGGACCTGAGACCCCAGAGATGAAGTGTTAAGATCAAGGTTAAAGGAGCAACAATGCTTCTGAATGCAGATCAAAGCAGACTATTTTCACTTTTTTTTTCTTTCTCATGGTTTTTCCCTTTTGTTCTAATTCTTCTCTCACAACGTGACTCATGTGAAAACATGTTTCATAGATTATACATGTGTAGCCTATATCAGATTGCTTTCTGCCTTGGGGAGGGAGAGAGGATGGAAGGAAGAAAACAAATTGGAACTCAAAATCTTATGAAAGTGAATGCTGAATGCTAACAAAAATCTTTTTTTTAAAAAAAAAGGTTAAACAAGCAGTAGATGATAGAAATGGGATTTGAACCCATGACCTTTAATTCCAAATCCAGCCTTCTATCAACACTTTGAAGTAACTGCTGCTCAAACGAATAGTATTTTCTTCCTAGTGTTTCCTTCCTTTCCCCCTCCCCTCCACCCCCACTCCCATAGCCGAGCTTCCCAGTGAGAAGGTCACAGTCCATAGGCACTTGTGATCTCCAGGGTTATTTATTTATTCAGGCATAGGAAGTTGCACCAGTTGACTTGGACTTAGCTGCTGATAGACAGTTTCCTTGCTCCATCCCCTCATTGTGCACAGGGTGATTTCTGCGGCCACTGCTGGGTGACAAAGGTGTTGAAATCCTCCTAAGGGAAAGAACATTACAGCTGACCACTGCACAAACAGCCTGGTTGCTAAGCTACAGTCACCCTGAAAAACATTTTCTCCTTTTCCTTTTCTTCCTCTTTTCTTCTTTCCTTCTCTCTTCCTCCTCTTCTCCCCAAGGAAAGCTTTAAAACCTTTAAAGCCAGAGACTTTACTATTTTTCTAATTCAATCCAACATGCTTTTATTAAGTGCCTCTGGGCACTGTGTTATATCTCCCCATTTGGCAGCCAAAGTAGGGGAGCGCTGGGATGGCCTATGGGGAGAAGGGGAAGCTTTTTCTAGGGCTAAGTAATGCTCACTCATTTCTAAAGGGTAAGGAGAAGAAACTGGCGGAGATGAGGTGAGATGAAGGTATGAGAAAGACTGTGGATGATTAATTCACTAAGAAACCCTGAGTATTTAGATTATTTTCTTGCAGTCTCTCCCAATAGACTATAAGCTCCCAGAGGGCAGGAACTGTCTTTTGCCTCTTTTTTGTATTCTCATTGCTTGGCACAGAGGCGTTTAATAAATGTTTATTGATTGAGATAGGTACAAGGGCAGAGGTGGAGGGGTCAGGCTTGATAAGGAAGGAGGCCACCTCTTGTTCAACATAACTCAAGAAACATTTATTCAATTTAATTTAATAATTTAATTTATTAATTTATAAATGAGAATCAGTGTTTGCCTAGTGTGCAGACATTTGGTCTCACAATGAAGAAGACATAAGTTAAAGTCCTACTCTGGCTGTGTGACCCTGGGCAAACCACTGAACTCCTCAGTGCTCTAGGTAACTTTAAGACTATAAACTGCAACAGTAACATTACTAATAATAGTTAGCATTTATATAGGAATTTTTAAGGTTTGCAAAGCACAAAGCAATATGTTAACTCTCTTCGTTCTCACAAAAACCCTGAGAAGTAGGAGCTATTATCATTATCCCCATTTACAGATGAGGAAACTGAGGCACAGAGTGGCTAAGTGACAAGTGACTAAGGCAGGATTAGAACTCAGTTTTTCCTTACTCCAAATTCTGCATTCTGTCTTTGTGTTACATAGTGGCATCAAGCTTATCCTTGGTAGGAATTTTCTCTACCAGGAGATCCCTATGAATGACAGGGATACTTAGCCATGATTTAATACAAAACAAATTATTTTATATCTATTTATATTTATGTAAGTATATATTTATTTAATTTATATTCTATATCTAGCAAAAGTTGGGTGCAAATACAAGAGATGTGAAGCCAGCATCGAATAGTGGATGGAGGGCTGGCCTCAGAGTCAGGAAAACCTGGGTCCAAATGCCCCCTTAGATACTGAGGAGCTGAGTGACTCTGGGTAACTCACTTAATCTCTCTGTGATGTAGTTTTTTATTTGTAAAATTAGGGGGTTGGAATTGATAACCTTTAAGACCCTTTTAAACCATAAACTTACGATCACAAGAAGAGGAAATATTGGGTCCTGTCCTCAAGAAGCTCACATTCTGTTATGGGGAATGCCATCTTTAAAGAGCTCATAACCAGAGCTAACATTCATGTGAGACTTTAAGGTTTGCAGAGTGTTTTGCATGGCTTATTTGATATGTCAATAGAAGATAATTTAAGGCTGGAGAAAGGACTAACAATTGAGGGGATCAGGAAAGGCTTTTGACAGGAGGGGGTTATGTTATTCTTTGGCATTTGTCTCATTTAGAATCACATAATTAAACAAAAACTGAATCTTTTTTAAACTTTTCATTAAATTCCAATCACCCGTCCCTATGCCCTTAAGCTCCTCAATTCAAGTCCGCCAATAATCCTTTGATGCCTACTGTGTATTTATAGGCTCTGCCATTGACAAAACTTGTAATGAACTTTCCTAAACAAAAGCCTGTTACCTCTGAAATGAGCAACTCTTATCCCTATGGGCGTTTAAGGTCTGCAAAGCACTTACTTTTTTTTTTTTTGTAATAACCTCTGAAGATAGGTATGGTTAAATATTACTTAGCTGGATTTGAACCCAGGTCTCTTGGTTGCAAGATCAACATGAGATCCACTATGTGAATTATGCCTATTCACTAATACTTGGTATTTAAAGGGCTAACAAACTCATCAAAAAATTTCTGTTTTCATGGAATTGCAAAATATCAGAGTGAAGAGAAACTCAGGGGCCACCTAGGACCCATGCCTAAAAAAAGGTCAGATGAGATAATCTCCATAAAGCACTTTGCAAACCTTAGAGTGCTATAGAAATACTATCATTATTAATTATATTACTAATTAATTAGTAACATTGTTAATTCTATTAATCATACATAATTACATAATATGTAAGTATTATATAATACATAAGCATTATTATAAAACATAATTATTATTATACATAATTATTATACTAATTACTGTTTAATGAAAATAAATACCTGACAATTGGTTATCCAGTCTTGGCTTCCCAGAAAACTTTGACTCTGAAGATTCTACTTTCTCACAAGCATAATGGATTACCTTGAATTCTAATACTATTTCAGAATAGTCAATGGACCACAGATTCTTGCCTTGGGAAATAGTTGGCTTACTGAAAGCTCAAGGAAACTTTGGGACTCAAAGGTTTCTTAGTTTGCAGCTCCATGGCTTAATGCAATGTCTTAAAGAATTAAGGCATCTTAGCTAAGGACTGTGAACATTGAGAAGGATGGACTATGGGTTATCCATTGGTCTATAGCCTTCTTTCCAGTCCCAGTAGATCACGAACTAAAAAAGTCAAATCCTAAGATCCTTGCTGGTTTGCTTCCCCACCACCCCCTCCACCCCCAGTTCTTACATTACCTTGCTGATTTTTTCTGCCTTGAGAATTAGTAAAGCTCAAAACTTTTCCTTATTTGTAAGAGGTGGAGAGAAGCAATTTTCAAACTATATATTAAAAGCAGGCAGGATCCAATTTATTTTCTCATCTCTTCTTCACTAGTACAGGTCTCTTTAAAGTTAGTGTAAGCAATTAAAAAAAAAAAAAGAAAAGCCCAGACAGATGATTTCATTAGCATAAAGAACTCCCAGTATACCACCCTCCTTTAATATAACTCATCTTTAACTTATACTTTTGGTGAGTTGCCTGGGACGTCAAGAAGCTAAATTACTTTACTAGTTTACACAATTAGCATATGCCAGAGGCAGGATTTAAATCTAGGGTTTTTAAAATTTTTTTTGCTCTGAAGATAGCTCTCTAACCACCTACCACATTATCTCTAAGCAATTCTTAATCTCTCTCCTGGGTACTGGTAAATGCTTAACAACTGGCTTTCCAAAAAGAAAAAAACAGTTAAGACATAATTTTAAGTTCAAATTGCATCATTATTATTTCTTTCCATCACTTTCTTAAGTCTAGATAAGAAACAAATCAGTAAATCAAGCACTGATTTGAAGCATTTTTCTATTTAAGGTATGTATTTTTTTTTTTTTTAATTTTGAGGTATGTCTTTCAATGTCTTAATTGAAAATTTAACAATCACCTCTCAGGAGCTGGTCAGAGCTGACTCCAGCACACTCCTGCTCTCCTTCCATTCACTTCTTTCTCCTCTCCCTAGGACTCAAGAAGGTCCTGGATATGAACACTCAAACATATGTATGCTTCCTCCCATCCAGACATGTTCCATTGGATTAGATTGTAAGTTCTTTGAAGGCAGGGAAAAATCTGGAAAACTTTAGTACAGAACCCAAGGCCTCCTGCCCACCAGGTGATCAGCAGATGTTTGTTGCTTTAGATATTTAGAAATATGAGGTATATAAGGACAAGAAGTTTAAAGAAAGCCAGATGGGTTTTAAACTATGGCGTCACCTAATTAATGGGAGTCATTTCCATAAACACTTCATCACAAGATGCTGGCCAGTTTAATGAAGATTCCCGAAGTCCATTCACGACCTTTTCAGACTTGGATACATGATATCCAGGGGACTGTGATAAATGTCAAATGTGAAAGAGGCAGCCCAGGCTGGAGCTCCTCACATCTTCCTCCTCTGGGGTTGACATTAAAATCCAAACAAAACTCCAAGTTCACACGGCAGAGTTTCAAAGAAACCAAGGGCAGAAAATCCAGGGATGAATGATTGTTCCCTTCGATTCATGAGACCAGGGCACCTTTTCCTGAAAAACAATAAGACCTATTTATGAAGTTCCTGCACTTGACACACAGCCTCTCAAACTTCTTTGACTGAAAGGAACACAGAACAAAAAAACAGTATATTCTGGTGCTTTTTCCTTGAACTATTGAGTAAGCCCTGCAAAGTCAACATTCCCTGAAGAACAGTCTCTTCACTTCCAAGCTTTGTTATGATTGTTTCAGTTATTTCAGTTGTGTTTGACTCTTCATGACTCCATCTGGGGTTTTCTTGGAGAAGTTAATGGAGTGGCTTGCCATTTCATTTTCTGGCTCATTTTACAGATGAGGAAACTCGACTTGCCCAGGGACACACAGATAGTAAGTGTGTCACAGTCTTGATTTAAACTTAGGGCTTCCTGACTTCAGACCTGCATTCTCTTCACTGTTCTAAGTACTTTGCATGTATTTGTACTGATTCCTTTTATATTTAAGCTTTATATTTTTACATGTACTTATCTTTCCTATGAGAAAGTAAGCTCTCTGAACATAGGCATTATTTCATTCTTTGTACTTGTAGCACATAGTAGGTTCTTAATAAAAGTTTGTACAGTGATTGATAGGAGCTTTAAGATGTCTTAGATGAAAAGTTTGAGGTGGGCAGGTAACTACATAAGTTTTACTTACAATCTGGATTAGAATACAACTCTGCTACTTACTGTGTAGCTTGGGTGAATTCACATTCATATACCCACAACCCTCCCTCTCATCCTGTAGCAGCAAGCACCCCAAGCCTCCTCAGGGTTTGCTACCAACACAGGTTCTTAGATCTGCTTTGTTAAAGGAAAGCAACTCAAAATGGGTTAACAAGCTTACTTTAATCAGTCAAACATATATCGTTTACCTCGTTCAGGGGAAAAAGGTGAGCACCCCGAACTTCAGAATATACAGACAGAATTATCAAGACAGAAACAGATCAAGTAGACAGATTTCAAACTTTCCAACCATTACATCCATACCAAATCAACATCTGGGTTTCAAAGCCGGGGGGCTCTGGACAACGGCTTCCCAGAATCCAGATCAAATCACAGAACACTTCTCAAAGTGAGCCCCCAAAACAAAGCTACACATCAGGGCTTATATAGCCTTCTCCTGGCTCAGAGAATGTAACAACCTTATTGACTCACTGGCCAATCAAGAAGTATCTACTGAAAAACAAGCCTCCCACCCCAGGCTCCAGGTGCACTTTAGCCTAGGGGCAGGGAAGATCATCAAATTTACATTCCCATTACACATCCCCATACACATCCCACATCTAGAAGAGATGTTTCCATCTGGTCCAGCTGTCACATTTTATAGTTGAGAAACCTGAGGTCAAGAGATGGGAAAGGCTGTGCCTAAAGTCCAACAGGGAAGAAGAATCAGGCTGAGATTTGATCCCAGGTAGGTACTCATACTCCAAGTCTAGAATTCTTTCAAATCAAATGAGACAATATTTGTAAAAATTTGTAAAAAGACACTTGGCATAGTGTCCGACACACAGGAGGTGCTAATATTAATCTTTTTCCTTCTTTTCCCTCTCCTTTCCCCTCCCCTTTCCTTTTCCTTCCCCTCCCCTTCCCTCCCCTCTTCTTAACTTCCTTCCCCTCCACTTGATTTCCTTCCCCTCTGCTCCCCACTACACCTCATTATCACTTTGTCTCTAGGGTTTCAGTTTCCTGAATCTAGACAATGTATATGAATATCTTTACATGGTGTATTTATAGTCCATGTTTCCATTCAATGAGTATTTATTAAACCCCTGTTGTGTGCAGGGCACTATGCTACAATCTAGGAATTTAAAGATGAAAAATAACAATCCCTAGCAAATAACATTAGTATTTATTTTAGCTGAGCAAATAGGAGAGGCTTAGTAGAGAGGGAGAAAGTATTGGGGGGGGGCAGGCACTTTTAGCTGGGCTGCCCTGGAAAGCTTCACAGAAAAAAGCATTTCCAAAAAAGCATTACTTCAGGAGAAATGGTGTTCCTGGGGCAAAGGAATCATGCATGCCCATGCTCATGTGGAGAGCAGGATAGAAAAGGCAAGCTTTCTTGTTTAGAGAGGAGGAGAAGATGGATTGGAAATGGTCATCTCTAATGTCCCATTTAACTTGTGTACATGTAGAATTTGATTTTAGACAAGATCTGTTTAAATTATATTTTTACACTCAGATACTTTTGTGAGTATTTCTGTTTTTATTATAAACTTTTGTTAACTTAGGTATTACATATAGAGAGTCAAAGTGAATAGAGTAGCAGGTTTTGGAAGGATTTGAACTCAGGTCTTCCTGACTGACACTTATAGCTAGGTTACTGGGCAAGATACTAAACCTCACTGTGCCTCAGTTTCCTCATCTGGAAAATAGGTGTAATGATAGCACCTATCTCAAAGGGTGGTTGGTTGTGAGGATCAAATGACTTAATATGTAGAATGCTTTGCAAACCTTAAGAAGGGCAACACATTTAATGATGATGGTGATGATGATTTAATGGGCAGAGAGATGACAGAACCACAGATTGAGAGATGGGAGGAACCTTTGGCATCATCAAATATAATCACCTCATTTTACAGATGAGGAAAGTACAGTGGGCAAATGGTTATCCTCCCACCCCAATTACATGTAAACACAATTTTAAACATTCAGTTTGAAGTTTTGAGTTCCAAATTCCATTCCTCTCTCCTATACCTATCCCCTCTTTGAGGTGGTAAGCAATATGATAAAGGTTATACATGTGCAATCATCTAAAACATATTTCCATATTAGTCATCTTGTGGAAGAAAACAAACTGAAAAAGAAAGAAAGTGAAAAATAGTATGCTTCGGTCCATATTGAGACACCATCAGTTTTTGTGTTTTCTTTTCTTGGAGGTGGATAGCCTTTGGCATTGTCTTAGATCATTGTATGGCTGAGAAAAGTTAAGTCATTTGCAGCTCTTCATCTAAAATATCCTGCTCACTTCACTCTGCATCAGTTCATGCAAGCTTTTCCCAGTTTTTCTGAAATTGTCCTGCTCGCCATTTCTTATAGCACAATAATTTTCCATAACAATCATATACTATGACTTGGTCAGTCATTCCTCAACTGATGGGTGTCCCTTCAATTTCCAATTCTTAGCCATCACAAAAAGAATTACTATAAACACTCTTGTACAAATTGACCCCTCCTCTTTTTTGTTCTCTTAAATAGCTTAATCTCTGAAAAATTCCCCCAGGCTGCAGTCTGTGAAACAATAATTTGCTGATCTGGATATGTGAAGGGAGTTTGCACATCAGGGACTTCCCCAAACTCAATCAATCAGCATTTATTAATCAGTTAACATTTACTACAGTAACATTATCTCAATCAACATATATTTGTTAAGCACCTACTATATGCCAGATGCTGTGTCAAACTGGTAAAAAGATAGTTTCAGGCACCCCTACCAAAAAAAAAATAGCCCTTGTAATTTGTATGTAATATACTAAGCCCTGAGGATAAATCCCTTGTTTCAGTGAATTCCAGGAGGTTGCTTTCCGGTTTCTCAGTTTTTTTGGAAATTTCAGACCCTCACAATTTTCCTATGTCAACCAGGGACCAAAGGTGGGGATTTGGACACAAGGAGCCATGGTTGAATCCATTCCTTCCCAATTTAATTACTGGGAATCCTGGGGGAGGCATTCTTGTTTTAGGCCATTCACAGAATTTCTCCCATAGGAAGAAGAAAGGTATAATAGCAAGAATACTGGATTTGGGGCCAGAAGTCCTCGGTATGAATTTCAGACAATGAGATGGGGGTGAGGAACACCAGCCAGTAAAAATGACCGAGATAGGAGAAGGGACCAGGTTGTAAAGAGCTTTGAATTTGCCCACTGAGTAGTAGCTCAAAGGAAGGATGTAAACTCAGTCCTTCTGAATGACAAACAAGGTCAGCCTTGGACAGTTCACCTCTCAGAGCTCCACTTTCCTCATGTAAAGCGTAAATGTAAAATGCAAAATGCAGAGGTTGTATTTGATGGCGTCAAAGGTTCCTTTCATCAAAGAGCATTTAGGGACTAATGTAAGTTGTAAGAAGACTAGAAAGCCAGGAGGGAAACGAATTTATGAAAAGCTTTGAATGCCACAGGATATTTGATCCTAGAAGTGATAGGGAGTCGCTAGAGTTTATTCAATTGGGAGGGAGGGTCGGGGGGAATGCCATAGTCAGACCTTCACTTTTAAGAGTATGAATTGGATGGAGTATGGACTGGAGAGGAGATATTGTATCATATTTTCCCTGTCTTATCTGGGACCTTTTTCCTTTGAACATTCTCTTGTTTTCTCTAGTCTTCAATTATTCTCTTTACTGACAAGTCTCCTCTATGCTAAAACATATACATAGATTGGAAAACCTTTCCTTGAACTCCTCAAGTTCACCAGGTCAGCTGAGTGCCATAGTAGATAGAGTCCAGAACCTGAAGAAAATTCTTCTTCCTGGGTTCAAATCTGACCTCAGATACTCACTAACTGTATGACCCCGGGCAAGTCACTTAACCCTGTTTGCCTCAGTTTCCTAATCTGTAAAATTATTTGGAGAAGAAAATAACAAAGCACTCCAGTATCGTTGCCAAGAAAATTACAAGTGGGGTCACAGAGAATCATATACAAAACAACAAAAGACTGAGAGACAACAGCAGAGTATCATTCTGTTTCTCTCTTAACTGTCACTGTTAAACTGATAGAAAGAGTAACCCTACAGTTTTTTCACCGACTCACTCATTCCAAGCAATTTGATCAATAGCCCCACCACCGAAAGTCTTCTCTTTAATGTCACCAATGGCCTCCAATGCTACATCTCATAGACCGTTTCTTAGGTCTCATCTTTTCCCTTCACTTTGTGGCATTTCGCACTACCCCCTCTTTCCTTGGTTTGTGTGACTCTGTTCTGTCTTGGTTCTCCTTCAGTGCTTCTGCATCTTCTTCCTGTCCTCTAGATCTCAGGTTCCTTATCTGTGAAAATGGGAGAATATCTAGATAGAGCCCTTTCCAGCTCTAACTCCAGAATCCTAGAGGTATCTCTAAGGCTAACTTCTATACCTTCTTCTCTTTTTCTCGGGGATCTCATTGACCTCCATGGATACAGTGTTCTCTGTACACATCATTCCCAATGCCACTTTCAAATATCCAGGCCTCATCTCTTAGATGAACTCCCTTTCTCTGTTTCCAGTTAGTTGCTACACACTTCTTCTTGAATATCCCACCAACCCAAACTCAAGATGTTCAAAGCAGAGTTCGTCATCTTTCCTGTAATACCTTCCCTCCCTCCAAATTTCCCTACTTCTATTAAGGAACCATCATCCTCCAATCTCAGGCTCAAACCTTAGGGGTCATCTTTGATGCTTCCCTCTCTGTTATCCCCCAGCATTGAATCAGTTCCTAAACCCTGTTAGTGGTTCCTACACAGTATCTCTTGCATTATCATCTTTTCTCCATGCACACAATGACTGCCATAATTCAAACTTCACTCTGTTCTTGACTTGACTATTGCAACAGCCTCTTAATTGGATTCTGACTTTCAGTTTCTTCCCTTTTCCTTTTCAATCCATCCTATACAAAGCTACAAGAAATGATCTTCCTAATACATAGTAAGTCTGATCTTATCACTCTCCTGTTGGGTGACAAGGTGGACAGAGTGCTGGACCTGGAGTAAGGAAGACCTATGTTCAAATCTGGCCTCAGACACAGATAACTGTGTGCTTCAGGGCAAATCACTTAAATGCGAACTCAGTTTCTTAATATGTAAAATGGGGAAGATAATAGCACCTACCTCCCACTATTATGAGAATAAAATGAGAACATATTAGTAAATATGATCTTTGCAAACCCAACAGCTCTCGGGAACAGCTAGCATTTATGTAGATCGTTTAAATTTATAAAATGCTTTACATATATGATCCCATTAAACACACACACACACATTTGGTGGGCGAGACTATCAGGGTTAAATGACTTGCCCAGGACCACACAACTGAAGTCAAATAGGAACTCAGGTCCTCCTGACTCCAGGGCCAAAGTGCTATCTACCTGTCCCTGATCTAATTTTATATAAATGTATGTTATTTTATACCAGCCTGAGCTATTGTTCCTTATATTACCCAACCCTATAAAATATAAACTCCTCAGAGTGGCTTTTAATGCCCTCTAAAATCTGGCTCCAACCTATCCTTCTACATTGCTTACTCTGGGCTTTGCTATCTGTTCAGGTTAAGTGGATTACTAGTGATTCCGTTATCTCTGCCCATTGAAATTCACTTTTTTTTTCTTCTTCTGGGAGTACAGGTCAAGAGTAATGCCATTATTATAGTGCTAGATATTGCTTTTAAAAATACAAAAATTGACAGGAAATAAGGTGGGAATAGTATGAAAAGTTACTTCCAACCTAATCACCATTCTAATGGTCTGACTGAAATTATTACTAATACTAAACAGCCAACATTTACATAGTGATTTAAAATTTACAGAGCGCTTCACAAATATCACCTTATTTTTATAGCTATAGTACCCTATAAGATAGATACTATTATTTGTAATCCCATTTTACAGATGAGAAAAGTTGAGGCACAGTGGGGTTAAATGACTTGCCCATGGGTTGTTGTTGTTTAGGGGTTTCAGCCATGTTTGTTTTCTTGGCAAAAATGGTGGAGCAGTTTGCCATTTCCTTCTCCAGCTCATTTCATAGATGAGGAAACTGAGACAGTCAAGTGACTTGCCCAGGGTCACACAGCCCATTTCATAACTAGTAAGTGTCTGAGGACTGATTTGAATTCAGAAAGATGAGTTTTCCCGACTCCAGGCCCAGGCCTCTATCCCCTGTGCTCCCTGGCTGCCCACGGGTACCAAGGTGGTAAGTGTCTGAGTCTGAGCTTGGGTCTTCTTGGCTCCAAAGTTCCATGGTCAGTCAGTCAATGTGCGTTTATTAAAGGCCTACTATGTGCCAGGCCTTTTGCTAAGACCAAAAGACGTCTCTGTTTTTCAGTCATCTCAGACTTTGAGCTCCTCACTCCTGCTGGGATCTCGAAATGTTTCCACTAAAAGCGTCAGTCGTGATCCCCTGTTCCTTAGCAGCTGATAATGTCTTTCTTTAACTCTGCTAGTTGAGCTTGGGGTTGGGAGTGGGAGGAAGGGCAAGATAAAGGGAGCAACTAGGGGCTATTTCTCTCTTGGGTCACATCATACTCACTCAGGGGTCAATGGGATGAGCAGAAGCCCCCATCCTGAAGCATCCATTGAGCATTGGCCCAAGTGCCAAGGAAAGGCTCAGAAACTCATCATGCACTGTGACATCTGCCCCAGGTTTGCATTCTGGAAAGTGACATTTGAGAGTGAGCAAAATCGATGCCAAGCTCTAATGGGCAAAGCAGGGGGAAATTAATCGATGAGTGAATTCTGCTTTTCCTTCTCAGTCCTCCTGCCTCATTTCATACAAGAGTTACGTGGAATGCTTGGACAAGGAGGCTTCAGGTAACGGAGGCCGCCCCACATGAAGTCTTGAGTTGCACTGGACGTAAGGGGTCGGGCTGGGCGGCCCCGAGGTCCCTTCCGTCCTTGAGATTCCAGGCTTCAGGGACTCTTGCTGTCAACAAGTTGCCTTATGCCTGCTGTGAAGCTCTCCCGAGCCCAGTGCAGGAAGATGCTAGTTTGAGCTGGAGCCAAAATGGGCCCCGGGGCTGAACCAGCGACTTCGATTTCACATCTAAAGCTCTGCGCTGTCTCCACTGCCGGGAAGGAAAACGCTTTTTTCCCCTTCTCCTTCCCCTTGTTGCTATGTACGTTGGCATGCGTCCTATCCAAAGAATTATACTCCCAGAACTCTGGAAACACCTGCCAGCAGGCTGCTCGGGAATTTTGTTTAAACAAGCCTGCGCGCCAACTTTCCACTCCTGTTGATCGCGCAGTGCCCCAAACGTGGCCTATTTTAAAACAGACTGGAAGGCTAAGCGGAACCGGGCCACAGCGAGGAGGCACGGAATGTGCTTGGGAGCACACGCAAACAGCAGTCCAGGAGCTCCAGCAGAGGCCTGACTTCTGCGCTCTGTGAGGG
>NW_027185797.1:22021520-22077548 GCF_028583685.1 Petaurus breviceps papuanus | reverse complement strand
TGAGACACTTACCAGATATGTGATTCTAGGCAAGTCACTTAACCCCTACTTGTCTCAATTTCCTCAACTGTAAAATGGAGATAATAATAACACCTACCTCCCATGGTGGTTATAAGGATAAAATCAGGTAATATTTGTAAAGCACTTATAAATGTTAGCTGCTATTATTGTTATTATTATTAATATTAATATTTCAGTGCTGAGGCAAGGTACAACCTACTCCTTTTCAAGTCTTTCCTAATGCCCCTCTCTTCACTCCCCCTTCCCAACCTCCAGTGTGGTCCACTAAGGAAAAAGAAAGTGGGATTTGATGTCAGAGGACCTGGGTTCAAATTTCGTTTTTTGTCACTTAGTGTGATTTTGGGCAAGTCACCATATCTGGACCTCTGTCTTTCACATTTTAAATGGTCTCTGAGGTCCCTTCTTAGTCCAGATCTAGGTTCCTAAGTGATCCTTCCTCTTAAATCTCTCAGGAAGGTCTCTTTGGAACCTCCTATGAAGCCTCAAGGAATGGCGTCTTATTGGCCATGTGACCCTGGGCAGCTCTAAGTTACAACGCAGTGATTGCTGCCTGCAGGTCCAACATTCAGTAGACAAGGGCTCTTCACCAGAGATCCTAAGAGGAATTTCAAGGGGTCCATGAACTTTCATGGGAAAAGAAATTATATATTTTTTTCAATATAATTGGTTTCTTTTGGAATTCTATGTCTTTTAATTTCACAAATTTAGAAACATTCTGAGAAGGGGCCCATGGGCTTCCTTGGACTGCTAAAAGGTCTCATGGTGCCAACAAAAAAGTTAGGAAACCCTGCCTGAGAAGGGAAAAAGAAACGTACTTAATGACTTCCTGTTTGATTGTGGTTATTCCATTTGTCGCCGTTCCTCTACTTCCCCTCCTACCCCACATGTAAGGGTAAGGATTTTGCATTTTTTTTCTCTCCCCTCTCTATTCTTGGCACCTACCATGGTGCCCTCAATGTTTGTTAAATTTAATTGAAGAACATTCCCTTTCCCCTATGTGCCCTGTGCCCCCAGACCACCAGCTCACATCCTCCCTCTATCTACCAAACTGTGATTTGATGCCTCCCCTAAATGAGGGCCTGGAGCATCTATTTGTAAGTCTTGGATCCTAGTCGTATAATGTGAATGATGAACTCAGGGAAGAACAAAAGCACCCAAGTTAATTGGTTTCTCCTGATAGTAATTGAAATGGGAATAAAAAATAACACGGGAAATAGCTTTTCAAATAATTTTCTTCTGACGAATCTTCTGGCTCTTTCTGAGTGTTGAAGGGAAGGAAAAACTTAACCAGGGTTGAGGCTGACTTAGCTCTTGGATGGGCTTTGGGGAGGGAACATTCAGACAACAAAGTCATTTCTGGCCACTTTCCTCCCTGCCTCCCCTTTTCTTCTATCTCCAGCCAACATACACCTTTGTGTGTTTCTTGGCTTCTTCCTAGGGGGAAGCAGCAAGAATCCAGGAGAATTTAGGGCATATTTCAGAAAAGCTGTTCAGTAAGGAATAGAGATGGGGAAGTGAAGGCCGGATCGAGGCCAAACCCTCAAGTCCCACTTCTGTAGCCCTAAACCAAGCCCTTTGCTCTCTAGGACAAGCAACACTTTGTGGAAGAAAACCAATGGATGGTCCGAGCCTTGAAGAGGACTCGATGTGCCCGAGAGGAGCCAATCCCCCAAACTCATTTTTCCATAAACAAACCTCCGCTACAGAGACACAACTCTCTATAGTGCTGTCTGGGTGATTTCATTTGCTAAGCATTCCACAGCTAGCCTTAAACCACGTGGTCTACTCTGCTCACTCACTCAGGAGATGGATCCCTTTCTTTGGAAGTGGGACTAGGAGGAAGATCATTTAAACTTTGCAAGGAATCTGTCCTTAAAAGTTTGGACATGACCTTTCACTTCCCCTCACCCTCAACCCCACATTTCCCCTGAGAATTCAGAGCCCAGCCTCATTCTTTTCAGTTGGATCTTTTCCCCAATGTAACTTATACTCTAGATAGTTTTGTGCATAAAAGGCCTGACATGTTTATGATCTGTTATGAAAAAAGAAAAAAGGCACCCACGTCTCCCCGATAATCTCCTTACTCTGGGAAAATTTCAAGGATGAACAGAAAGAAGTTGTGTCCCATTGGTGTATTGGCCTTCTGTGGATGACTCCAGCCCAACATGCTTGTTCTGACTTCTGGAGGGGTGGATTGTATAGCACATGGGTTCTAGAGACAAAGGACATTAGCCTGAATGCTGGGTCTGACACTTTTGCAAACTGCATGACTTTAAGCAAGGTCTTAACCTCTCAGAGCCTCAGTTTCCTCATCTGTAACATGAGAAGGTTGGGCAAGATGACCTCTAAGGCCTCTTTTGGCTCTAAGTCTATAAGACTATAATAAGTCTATAAGACTATAATATACTGTTGGGGTCAGATTATGAAATCTGGGTAAAGATACTTAGCCTAGACTTTTTTTTTTCAGTAGTCAGTGTGGAGATGATAGGATGATAGGGATCCAGTAGGGTTTATTTAACAAAAGGGAGGTGACATGGGCATACCTGTACTTGGATGACCCCTGGATTGTGGACCTGGGTGAACAAGATACTATTTTTAAGAAGGGTCTGGTATCGAGTGTGCACTGTATAAATTCTGATCCCTTTTTCCTTCTGGGAGGATGGTGGTACCCTCAACAGCAACAGGGAAGACTGGAAGGGGGGAGGGTTTGGGGAGAAAGATAATGAGTTCAGTTTTGGCATTCAGTTTGAGATCTTTGAAGAGGCAGCTGGTGATATGAAACTGGAGGTAAGCAGAGAGGTTAGGGATGGGGAAGCTGAGCAGAGAATCATCACCATAGAGATGTTCATTGGATCTGTGGGAACTGAAAAGAAATCCAAGTGAAGAGAACAGAAGGGAAATTGAAGAAAGCCCAGGGCAGAGGCTTGGGGTGCACCTACTATTCTTGGGTGTGACCTGGGTAAGAATCCAGCAAAGGAGAATGAGGAGCAGTCAGAGGAGTGGGAGGAGAACCAAAAGTGAGCGATATTCTAAAAACTTAGAGAGAAAAGAGTACGGAGGAGACAAGGGCTATCAGCAGTGTCAAAGGCTGTAGAGATGTCAAGAAGGATGAAGATCTTGAAAAGTCTACACTATTCAGTGATTAAGAAATCAGCAGTAACTTGGGAGAGAGGAGTTTTGGTTGAATGGGGAGGTCAGAAGCCAGACTAGAAGACAGTTAGGATAAGAGGGAGAGGAGAAGTGAAGGCACCTACTGCCTTCTCTAGGAGGTTCGTCACAAAAGGCAGGAAAGATGGCACAATCGTTATCGGGGATTAATCGAGGGGTTTTTAAGGATTGGGCAGACTTGGACATGTTCATAGGAAGTGGAAAAACATTAAAGGGAGCATTCTGTTGTAGGAGATGGGTGGAATGGGATCATTGGTGCAGGTAGAGGGGACTGCCTTGGCAAGAAGGGCCAGCTCTTCATGGGAGATAGGGGTGGAGAAGAAAATAGTGGAAGGAAGAATACTTCTATGGAAACAGAAAGAAAGGAGATAATGGCTGAAGAGAGGGACATATTAAGGTACAGGAGGGGGATAGAGGGAATTCTTAGGTATGACCTCAGTCTTTGTGAAGTAGAAGGCATGGCCATTATTAATTACTCAAGGGAGTTGGGAGAAAAACAAATAAGCATTTATTAAGTCCCTACTGTATGGCAGATCCTATGCTAGCTACCAGGAATTCAAAGACACAACAAAACAAAGACATTCCTGTCTTCTAGGAACTTCTATTATAGGCCTTACATGTTCACACAGATAAGTAAATACAAGACAGAGACAAAATAAATACCCAATGCATCAAGTTCTCAATTTGGTTACCAGATAGAGAGCTAAAGGCAGTTACTACCAATCAGTTTAGAAAGAAAGGCTGAAGCAGGGTTTTAAATGACAAAGAGAAGGGTATCTTAGAGGGAGTGGGAACCATTGAGGTGTCCTGCATGAGGGGGTAACATTGTCAGACCTATATTTCAGCAATGATCATTTTGGCAGCTGTGTGGAAGATGAATGGAAGCCATGGGGAGGCGGATGGGAAGGACTGGGGTCAGAGAGACTTAGTGTTGGCAAATGAGATGACACATGGACAGGTTTAATCAAGGAAAGTTCTATGGCCTGGAATCAGAGAGTGTGGGCTCAGAGCCCACCTTTGATTCTTATAATTTTCTTTGTGACTGTGAGCAAATCATTTAAATCTCAGTTGTCTTATTTGGTAAAATGGGAGCAGGGTTGACTAGATGTCTTCTGAAGTCTCCTATGATCCCACGAGTAATTATTGGCATTTCCCTTGAGAAAGCAGTCACCATCCATTATCTTATTTGATCCTGGGAGTAGTAAGGCCACCAGGGCGAAGAGTAGTTTATGAGAGGTAGGTGAAATGATCACCGCCATTTTGACTAGCACTTCCCCTCAAACCCAGTGGATAGAGATGAGCTTGTGGGGGGTAGCAGAGACCCTAAGCCCAAGAGCCTGGGAGACAGCAGTGCCCCAAAGCGCTCCTGACTCAGTTCCTCAAAGCCTCATCCAGAGAAGCGGTCATTGCGAGCTGGGGACTACTATTGAGAGCACGAAGCAATGACTCCCAAAGACCCAGGAAACTAAGTCTGCAAGCCCTGGCTTGGCACCTTCAGATGCCCTGGCTTGGCATCTTCAGATGTTTCAACGTTACAACCAGATGTGATTTTACCAATGGGAATGACAGAAAGAAGGTTCACCACCATCTGATTTGATCTGGTCCCCTAAGAGCCACAGGGCAGCTTACTATTCTACTAAGAGTTACCTCTACCAAAAGCGTGGGAGCTTCTCCAGGCCATCTTGCTTTGTATTTAGTATTTGTTGAACAAATACTTTCACTATTCATTAAGTCAAGAAGTGTTAGGCAAATCACTTACCCTCTCCGACCTCCAGCTCCTCAAAGATGATTTGGATACTTGTATGTCCCACAGTTAATCAGTGGGGAAGCTAGTCTCAAGCCTGGGTTATTCAGATCCTCCAGTCCAGGTCCCTCTCCCAAGCTTATTGTGGGTCAGAAATTTTCATTTTTATGAAGAAGTATTTCCTGCCTTAAGGAATTAATCTTGAGCTCCCTTTCATGGTCTCCCGACTTTAAAAAGGCTATGGAAGGTTAAGTGATTTGCCTCCAAAGGTCATGGGGTAACAGAGGTGAGATATCAACCCAAGGGAGAGTCTTATTATCTCAGTGCTTCATGTATAACCTATATCAGATTGCTTGTCTCAGAGAGAGGGGAGGGGAAGGGAGAAAGGATAGAATTTGGCACTAAAATCTTAAAAAAAAAAAAAACCCAAAATGTTAAAAATTGTTTTTACGTGTAATTGGGGAAAAATAAGATATTATTAAAAATATCTCAGTGCCTCAGTTTACCCATGGAGAGTGTAACTATTTAAGGAAACACTTCAACTTTCTTTCTGGTGATGAGCATAGTGCTGCTTATGAAGTCTAAAATACTGTTTTAAAATTCTTAAAAGTTTTAAAGTCTTTTCTCATCTTATTCCCTGTATTAAAAGTCAACTAGGTCTCTAGAAGCAGGGAAAAAAAAAGACAGCTCTCGGGAGTTACCCCCAACATCTGTCTTCCAGATCTCCAGGCTGGATGAGTTTCTACATTAATCACTCAAGAAACTTTGTGTTCAACCGTCAAATAGAGTCCAGGCCCGGAAATTGCTTACACACGCCCTTTTTTCCTTGCTACAGAATTTAACTTTCCTTTTCCTGATTTCCCCTGCATCAGATTTCTTAACCTGCCATACTGTTTTCCAGTTTTCACTGCAGCTTTTGTTCCAAAAGTTTGGATCTTGGGTTTATTACATAATAGATTACTATGGTCATTTAGCATAACATAATATGTACCTAATCTATCGCACTGATCCACTACTCTATTTTTTTTTAGCCAGTACAAGGTTGTTTTGATAATTATCGCTTTATAATACAGTTGAAGATCTGATACAACTAAATCTCTTTCTTTCACATTTTTTTTTTTTATTGATTCCCTTGATATCCTTGAGCTTTTGTTCTTTTGGATGAATTTATTTTTTTATTTTTTTTTCTAGCTCTTTAAAATAATTTTTTGGTGGTTTGGTATGGAAATGGATAAATAGATTGATATAAGTAGAATTGTCATTTTTATTATATTGCCGTGGCCTGCCCATGAGCAATTAACATTTTTCAAATTGTTTAGATCTCATTTTTTAGTGAAAAATGTTTTGTAATTGTGTTCATATTAGTTCCTGGGTTTGTATTGTCAGATAGAATTCCCAGTATTTTATATCATCTACAATTATTTTAAGAAGAATTTCTTTTTCTATCTCTTGCTGCTGGACTTTGTTGGTAATGTATGGAAATGTTGATGATTTATGTAGGTTTATTTTATATACTGCAACTTTGCTAAAGTCATTATTTCCTTTGTTTTTTTTTTTAGTTGATTCTCTAGGATTCTTTAAGTATAACATCTTATTATTTGCAAAGAGTGATAGTTTTGCTTGTTCATTACCTATTCTAAATCCTTCAGTTTCTTTTTCTTCTCTTATCACTATCGCTAACATTTTTAGCACAATATCAAATAATAAAGTTAGTAATAGGCATGTTTGCATTGGGAAAGCTTATAGCTTATCCCCATTACAGATAATGTTTGCTGATGGTTTTAGATAAATGTTACTTATCCTTTTAAGATAATCTTCATTTATTCCTGTGCTCTCTATTGTTTTTAATGTGAATAGGCATTGTACTTTGCCAAAGGCTTTTTCTGCATCTATTGAGATATTCATATGATTTCTGTTGCTTTTGCTATTGATACCGTCAGTTATGCTGATAGTTTTCCTAATATTAAACCAGCCTTGCATTCCTAGTGTAAATCTAACTTTGTCATAGTATATGATCCTTGTGATACATTGCTATAATCTCCTTGCTGGTATTATGTTTAAAATTTTGCATCACTATTCATTAGGAAAATGTAGAAGCAAGCACTCTAGCATACCCAGGATGGCTGCTAGCACAGGTTCTTAGATCTGCTTTTCTAAAGGAAAGCAACTCAAAATGGGTTAACAATCTTACTTTAATCAAACATATATCATTTACCTAGTTCAGGGGAAAAAGTCAACACCCTGAACTTCAGAGAATACAAACAGAAGTTACAAGCAGACAGAGAAACAGACCAGCAGATAGGACTTCCAGCTGTCTGACCATTACATCCATACCTAGTTAGTTACCAGACAGGGAAGCACCAAGATCTGGGTTTTCAAAGCCAGGGAGCTCAACGACTGCCCAGAGTCTCATCTGGCCAAACCACACAACTCTTCCCAAAGTGAGCCCCAAAGCAAAACCTCACATCAAGTTATATATAGCCTTCTCCTGGCTCAGAGAAGGTCACAACTCTCTTGATCCACTGTCCAATCACAAAGTATCAAGGTGTGGGCATTCCCAAAAAACAAGCCTCCCTCCACAGGCTCCATGTGACCACATTCAGCCTATTAGGGGGCAGAATATATTTTCAAATAAAGGAAGGTTCTCAGAGTCACTTAAGCCTATCAAAAGGCCAAGGGGCAGGGAAGATCTTCGATTCCCATTTCCATAACAGAAAATTACTCTATAACTTTCTCTGTTTTGGCTCTTCCTGGTTTAGGTATCAGCACCATGTTTGTGTCACAAAAGGAATTTGGTAGGACTCCTTTTTTGTCTGTTTTTCCAAATAGTTTATACAGTATTGGGATCAATTGTTCTTTAAATGTTTGGTAAAATTTGCTTGTGAATCCATCTTGCCTTGGGAATTCTTTTCCCTTAGGAAGTACATTGATGGCTTGTTCAATTACTTTTTATCTAAGATTGGGTTATTTAAGTATTCTATTTCTTTAAATTTTTTTTTTAAGCAATCAGGGTTAAGTAACTTGCTCAAGGTTACATGGCCAGTTATTTCTGGGCTGAGCCCGGGATTCGATCTCCCCGGTGCTCTTACTCGCTGAGCCACCTGGCCGCCCCTAAGCAATTGGGGTTAAGTAACTTGCTCAAGGTTACACGGCCAGGTGTTTCTGGGTGGGTGCTAAGTGTTTGAGCCCGGGATTCGATCTCCAGGTCTTCTCAACACTGGAGCCGGTGCTCTTACTCGCTGTGCTACCTGGCCGCCCCCAGTATTCTATTTCTTATCCTGTGAATCTGGGTAAAGTATTTTTTTGTAGATATCCATCCATTTCATTTAGATTGTCAGATTTATTGGCATATATATTGACCCAAAATGTTAAGGCAAAATAGCTCCTAATAATTGCTTTAATTTCCTCTTCATTGGTGGTGAATTCACCCCTTTCATTTTTGATACTAGTAATTTGGCTTTCTTCTTTCCTTTTTAAATTAATTAACCAATAGTACATCTATTTTATTTTGTTTTTTATAAAACCAGATTCTCGTTTAATGGATTAGGTCAATGGTTTTTTACTTTCAATTTTACTTATATTGAGTAAGATAGGTTTCTGTTTCCAACCAAGTGTTTATGTTATTTCCTCTGAGCCAGTTTTGATGAGGGTAAGGTTTCAGCTTTGCACACCCCTCCCCCCATCTTTCTTTCCATTATAATAGCTCTTTCATGCCTCTTTTATGTGAAATAATTTGCCCCATTTTATCACCCCTCCCCCTCGGTGCAATCTTCTTTCTTTCTCCTTTGTTTTATTTTTCAGGGGGGTGGGATATCATTCCACAAGAGTTATTTTATATCCATACCCTCTGTCATGTTTATTTTTTATCCTTCACTCTTATGATCTGATGGTCTGTCTCCCTTTCCTTCCATCCATTTCCTTAATGATATATCTTTAAGGATAGAATGTAAGGAAAGAAGGAAAGGCAGGTAGAGAGAGAAGACAGTCAAGGAAAGATCCTGGCAAAATGACTGTATTTAGGAGAAAGAAAAGAAGGTAGTTATGGAAACAAATACAGAGCCACTAGAGATGGAAGAGGACTGAAAGGGAATGTAAGGCTAGGGTCCAACCTCTCTTATTTTAAAAATAAGGAAACACTCC
Source organism: Petaurus breviceps papuanus (assembly GCF_028583685.1). NCBI lineage: Eukaryota > Metazoa > Chordata > Mammalia > Diprotodontia > Petauridae > Petaurus > Petaurus breviceps. Next base: position 22,068,475 of record NW_027185797.1, on the reverse strand, counting down.
CAGGGAGACTAAGTATCCTCATTATAAGATCTGGAATTGGAAAGGTCCTCCTAGGTCATCTAGAACAACTGAGACCCAAGAAGGGAAGTGATTTGCCCAAGGTCACACAGGTAATGGTGTTGAACTCTAGTGTCTGATTCCAGAATCAATGCTTTTTGCTTTGTGAGAACCAGGACAGTTTATCTTCAGCATTTGGAGGGAAGAGAAAAGATTCCAAAAGTAGGGTGTGGTCAGGGCTGTTTTAGGTTGTAGAGAAGTCAAGGAAAGGGATGATTGAGACATTGGACTGGGCAGAGCCCTTGGCAAAGCGAGGCCCTATTGGCACAAAATGTTAAGAGAAAAAAAAAACACCTAAGTGGCAAGCAACCAAATGGATAGAGAGGAATTCCGAAAAGTATGCTGGAAGGCCAATCACAGTCATTAAATAAAAGAAAAAAAAACCCTGCTACAAAGTGAGAGCAAAACTAACTGGGAGGAGGGTGAGGGGGACTGTTCTTTCCTCCTGGGGACTGTGATCGGTTTATATGCCAGGTGTCCTGTACATGGACAAGTTAGAGTTCCCTCTGACTGTTCTGACCATGATCCATCTCTAGACTGGGAGGTGTGGGAGTGGGAGTGGGCAGTCTTTCTGGTCAGTTTCATAACTATACATTTTGAAACACCTTCATCCCATGGAATTATTGGGTTGAAACCAAATCCAATTTCTGATGAGACAGCCCCACCAGGCATTCCCTTGACCTTCCTCAATCTTTGTTGGCAGAAGCCAACCTGCTCTCGGCATCTTTTAAAATGGAATTTATTTTTGTACTCTCATTTTCTCTTCAAATGAGGAAATGAGAAACAAAACAGAGAAATTCTTGCTTTTGTCTCACTGTGTATATAAGAAGGTAGGGAAGGAGGTGGGGAGAGGAGAACAAAGAATCAGAGAATGTAAGGGCTTTGAGGACAGGGTCCATTTTATGTTTTTGACTTTGTACCCCCAGTTCTTAGAACAGTGCCTGGAACATAGTAGACAAATAATAAATGCTCATTGATTGATTTAATGGGTGGGGGGTAGGAGAGAGAGAGAGAGAGAGAGAGAGAGAGAGAGAGAGAGAGAGAGAGGATACTTCTCCTCTAATTTTTAATATATTTATTTTTATTCCCCATGGAGAAAGTATTTGATATGTCTGCCTTTGGAATTCTCTCTGCCATGGTATTATTTTGGCTTTTGGGGATGCAGTGACTATGTGCTGCTGACTTGTATAAGAACACCATGGGTCTGACCCCTCCTCTGTGAGAAGGAAATTGGAAGCCATTTTTCCCTTAGTGTTTCGTCTGTGGCCCAGAACCAAAACTGGGTTTACAAGGACTAGTTTATTTGGGGGGGGGGGCTGTGGTTAACAGGCATTGAGGGGAGGCATCTTGAAGCTTCTTTCTTTTGATTTTGCCATACACACAGCCCTCATGAAAGCACTCAGTCTAACAAGGCACTGAAAAGAGACATTCTTTAAACCTGCAAAACCCCTAAAGTTCCATCCCTGAAAGATTTCCTTCCCTCCCCAAGAAGTTCTTTCTGCCTCTTCTCTCTCTCTCTCCTCCCTCCACCTTCAGTGACCTCAATGATGTTCCTCATTTATAGTGCTACCCTTGGGTCAGGTTCCCTTGCTCGAGGTCAAGCCTTTTCCTCTGACTCCCAAAGGACACATAACACATAATCCTCTTCATTAAGGACAGGCTTGTACTTTCATATTATGACTCCAACCCTTGCTGGTCCTCAGCTCTGGTTCAGGCTTGGTCCAGGAACTCCTTTTCTGGTTACTCTGTCTGATGGTTATCTAGGACCTCCCCCTGCGTCACTGCTGTTCCTTTGCTGCCAGGTTACATTCCCATAGCTCCTGGGTGGGCCAAGGACTCCTCAGAACTCTTCCACTGCCTCCAACCACCAGCATCTCTTGGGCCAAATGGTTGGGGGTGGGGAGGTGTGTGTCACACATGCACAGGCTTCTCCCTCAGAGAAATGAGGTCAAGTTTCTATGAGTATCTCCATCCAAATCTCTGTTTCTCTAAACTTTGCTTCTCACCATCTGTCTTTTCTGCCTCTGATGTCACTTTGAAAGGAGAGACACAGACACAGACAGAGAGACAGAGACAAAGACAGAGAGAGAGAGAGAGAGAGAGAGAGAGAGAGAGAGAGAGAGAGAGAGAGAGAGAGAGGATGAGAGATAGAGAATTTTGGTAGCATGTGTAATCTTGAAACAGGGCAGAGCTCTTACTGGTACTGATCATTCCCTTCTAAGCATTTCGTTCCCTCAGTGGTTAGGTCTTTATTTAGCCTCTCCTCTCCTCGTTTGCTAGTTTAGTTCAGGTTGTCCTCATGAAAGCCTCCTGTTCAGCAGCCATAGATGCCCCTGCCAACACTAAGAGATTTTTCTCCTCATTGGTCTCAGTTCTGTTGTTGTATGATGTCTTCTTGAATACCTGCTGAGGGCACAGTGACAAACACAGGTGTTCATTATGTCCATATCTCAGCTAATGTTTCAGCTTGGAATCTCCAAAGCTTTCACCAGCAGTGATGAAATTCCACTGTATATATCTCAGAAACTCAAAGTAAATTTGGGTTTTTTAAAGTTTCTTTTCCTTTCCTTAAAAAAAATAAGTTTGTTACTGATTTTTTGTTTTTACAGCAGTCATTTAGAGATAAAATAGCTATTCCTAATTCCTCATTAAAGTAAATAAAAGCAGCTACACAAAACCAATCACGTGGGGCACCCAATTTAACAGTGTATACAATATTCTGCACCCATAGTCCCCACCTTTCTAACAAAACAATGGCCCAAGATCCATCTTTATAATTATATTTCTTTCAGCTTGTGTGTATATGTGTATGTGTGTCATATTGTGTTGTATACACTGTTGTAGTTCTTTAACTCTAACCTAGAGGTAATAATGATAGCTACCCCCCAGAGTTTTCATGAGGATTAAAGGAGATCATATTTTATAAAGCAATTGGCACCCTGGCACTGTAGGCACTACAGAAATGCTATGGATTAGTAACAGCAACAAGAAGGGCAGGAACTTTAGTGCTGTGAAGTTGGCGAGAACCTGATTTCATGGAAAGTGTACTGGGATGAGGACAGTCCTGTAGCAGGCCTACTCTATCTGGCTCTGTAACCTTGGGCAAGGCCCTGTGCCTCATTTTCTGCATCTGTAAAATGCGCTGGATTCAATTGAGCTAAGGTTCTGGGAACATCTAGAAAAAGAAATGGGGATCCCCCATAACAGATGGTGGCAGCTTCACCTCATCCTCAGTTTTTGGACAGGTGGCTAGGCTGGTAGATATGGGTGGAGGACACAGTAGATTGGGTTTACTTTGGTACTAGCAACATGCTAAAGTTGCTTTCTTCCTATAGATAAGCTTGAGAGATCCGCACAATGAGAGGGATCCAGGATTAGTTGAGTGAAGGGATCCAAAGTGGGTGTCTCTGTCAGTCTGCTTATTTGTGCAATGTTCCAAGAAGCAACACTTGACCATTTTTTTTTAAATCATGGGTTAAGACATCAGTGACAAACTGATCAAACTTGGAGATGACACAAAGCTAGCTAGTATTACAGACTCAGGTTCCTAAATTGAGAACAGAAAGTTTTTAATAGGTTAGAATGCTGGGCCAAGTCTAATAAATGAATTTATTAGAGATAAATGTAATTTCTTACACTAAGGTTAAAAAAAAAAACAACTTTCCCACCACAATATGGTTCACATGGCTAGATAAACTTTCTGTGCCTGTTTCTTCATCTGGAAAATGAGAAGGGAAGACTACCTGTTTTCTGAGGTTCCTCCCAGCTTTATAGTTATGGATGTATGAATTTCATTTTGAGGCTGAATTGGTTAAGGAACTGTCCAACAATGCCACTCCCCTTTCCATGATGCTCCTCCCTTAGGTAATCACTAAAATATTATTGTGGTCTAAATCAAAGGTCTTTTGTGTCAGCTAAAATGTATAAACTCCTCAGAATAATGTTTTTAAATATATAAAATAAAATACATTGAATTACAAAGGGAAACAAAGGCGAGTGAAAATAAAGATGTAATTTTTTTCCCCATCTTTGGAAACCCTTGGGTGGTCCAAGGACCTCTGGTTAAGAAGCCTTCCTCTAAATCCTGTTATACCTCTGCCTGGATCCTGCTAAGGTAAAGGGGCTACATCTGTGGCAACTCTGCCCTCGGAACCATGCCTGGTACCACCTTTGCTTACCTTGCAGGGTGGGCTTGAGGAGTGGGAAGATGCCCCATGCCTGCCAGGATATACCAGAGCATGGGGATGTTTAAAAAAAAATGCCAGTGTTTTTAGCATCTTCCCCTGGTCTGGATTCTCCTTGCCAGTGTTGTCCCTTTCCGGGGCTGTTTCACTTCATTAACATAAACATGCACTGTATTTACACCATTTATAAACTACTCCAGTATCAGATTGTTTGGCCTCCTCTGGAGTGGTTACTGTCTATTATGTAAACAGATCATTGCTACAATTTATATAACTTGCATTATTTACCCAATAGACTGTGTAACTGCTCCAGATGAGCCGTTCCTGGCTGTCATGTGGTGAAAATCCATCTTCAGGCACTTTTGAAAACATGAGTCACTGTAGTCTTTTGTGTAAATCTCTCGCTAAGGAAATTTACAAAATGCATATTATCCTTTCAATGGCTTCTAATGCCTGCCTAGCAGGGCTGAAAGATTATTGCTTTGGGTTAATGCACTGGAAGAAAATGGAGCCTTTAGAAATGTTCCATGAATGCCAAAAACAGGAGAAACAATGCTCAACCCAGCGTGGTTGGGTGCATTTGACTCAAGCCCAATCTTAGGGGCCTCAGCTTCTACTCATAATAAGTACCCAAGGACTCACCACAGGATGACAGATCAGCGACCTGAGTGTTTTAGCATGTCGGATCCTATGTTCAAACCCTAAGCATTGATTTTTTTTTTAGCATCTATTACATGCGAGAGAAGACACTAGATACTAAAGGAGACACAGATTCGAGAAGACTGGCCTCTGCCCTGCCCTCAGGGAGATTCTCAGCCAATAGGAAAGACGGTGTGCTTGAAGGGGATGCCCAACTATATCAAATTCAGGGAATTAGCTGAAGAGAAGAGAGCTTCGTGGTTACTCGCTGTATGTATGTGAGATGAATCACTGCGTCTCCCTGGGTCTCAGTTTCCTTGTGGAAAGTGAGGGGCTTGGATTAGGAGACCTCTGAGGCTCCTCTCATGATTTACTGCTCATTCTTTTGTCACCAGGCAAGAAAAGGCCATCTCCAGGGTCCTGATCAATATAGTGAGGCTGCTGGCTTTGCACAGTCCTGCCTCACTGAAATCCAATTCACTTCAATGTCATAGCATCATCTATGCCATGGTCCTCTTTGAGAACAGGACAAACACAGCAACAACAACAGCAATGTGGCAAGTCCAACCAAAATCACAATAAAGGCTGGTTTGTGTGACATGGCATTCAGTAGAATCCTTAGCTGACTCTTCCAGGGCACATAGCTTGAATGTGTGTGTTGCCTTACTCTTCCTACAGTTCTGTTGGAGTGCTAGGAAGCCAAAAGGAATTACTCGTGACATCCAGCTAGAAGTCACTGTAATTGCGGCGGTGTAGACTTGGAGCCCTCAATGATCTCACTAGGTCTTAGACACAAAAGCTTTGAGATTATGGATCACGTCATCACATTTTCTTGCCTCCATTGCCCAGCACAGAGGCAGGCACATGGTAGGTGCTTCAATATTTATGAAAATGGAGCTATTTGTCATGGGCAGGTTAGGACAGAAGCAACTAGATGGCTCAGTGGATAAAGTGCTGGACCAGGAATCAGACTTAAGTTCAAATCTGACCTCAGACATTTACTAGCTGTGTGACTCTGGGCAAGTCACTTAACTTCTGCATTAATCCACTGGAGAAGGTTATGGCAAAACCACTTCAGTAACTTTGCCAAAAAAAAACTCCAAATGGGATCACAGAGAGTCAGACGTGACTGAGAAATGACTGAACAACAAAAGATCAGGACAGTGGGAAGAACACTTTGCAGTCAGAGATCCTGGTTCAAGTCCCAGATCTACTTACTATTCAAGTCCCTTTAATTTCCTGGGTCTCAGTTTCTTCATCCGTAAAATGTTTGCCTCAAACATCTTCTTTCTCATGTTTACATTCTGGCCCTCAGTGAGACCCAGTTCCCTCTTTATGACATGGTTTCCCTTGATATCCTTTCCAGAACTAAATATCTTTTCTGTCATAGCCCTAATTTTCAGTGGAAAGGTGGGATACTCCTTGTTCCCACCACTCCTTCCAGATTCTCCCTCTAGCAACAACACTCAGCAAGCTCTCTTCCTCTGGGGTTCATATTAGCTAAATTTAACTCTGTGACCTCCAGAGTCAAATATAAAGTCCTTTGCTAACCTTTCTACATTTAAAGTCTCTCTCTGTCTCTCCTCATCTCTCTCTGTCTCTGTGTCTGTCTCAATCTTTCTGTCTCTGTCTCTCTCTCTGTCTCTGTATCTCTCTCCATCTCTGTCTCTCTCTCCATCTCTGTCTCTCTCTCCATCTCTGTCTCTGTCTGTCTGCCTCTGCCATCCCTTGCCCCCAGGGAAAAACAAAACCCTAAGATTCAAATACACTGACCTACTTGCTCTTCTCCACACACAACCCTCCACCTTTCCTCTTTGTGCCTTTATACTAGTTGACCAACATGCCTAGTATGCCCATACCTCTACTTGGTTTCTCCAGCTTCCTTCAACCCCCAAAGTCCATTTTAGGCAGGGCATATTTACATACTCCTGCATACATACACTTCCACCTAAGCCTGAGGTGTTTCTCTGGAGGACAGTCACATGACATTTTGTGTGTTGATGACTTCTGATTGGCTGAGAAACCTTTGAGTCCATGTGTGGCATATGCAAGAGAGACATGACTTCATATTTTTAATGGTATTTTATTTTTCCAATTACATATAAGTACAATTTTCAACATTCTTTTTATTTTTGCTTTTTGGAGGGGGAAGGCAGGGCAATTGGGGTTAAGTGACTTGCCCAAGGTCACATAGCTAGTAAGTGTGATCAAGTGTCTGAGGCTGGATTTGAACTCAGGTCCTCCTGACTCCAGGCTGGTGATCTATTCACTGTGCCCCCTAGCCAGCCCTCAACATTCATTTTTAAAATAAGATTTTGTGTCCCAAATGTTTCTCCCTTCCTTCCTTACTCCCTTTCCACTTCCCCCTTCCTAGAGTGCTGAACAATCTGAGATAGGTCATACATGTGCGATAACATAAAGCATGTTCCACATTATGACTTCATATTGTTGAAATATTGAGAGAAGTGATAAAGAGGCAAGCTCCTAATTTTGAATGCTAGACTAGAGATTTCCCTGGGGGCACATCCACCTGAAGAAGTCAGCCTTTACCATATCCCTGACTTCCAAAGCTGACAATCACAGAGAGTGCTAAGAAGCCTTCCCCAAGATCATTTTCTCTTCGGGAACCAGGATCTTATCTTACTTCCAGCTGGAGAGCACATTTACTCTTGTGTATTCTTTGGTCTCTTCTGATCTTCATAACCTTCAACTTCTATTTCTTGCTTGCTTTGATAAAGAGGCTTACTAGATATTCTTGATGGGGTTTTGTGTAACTAGAGTTTGGTGAGAGAGAACTAAGCTGTCAAGGGTCAGCTAAGCATTAGCCTCCTCTTGGGACCAATCAGTTAAAGTGTCTTTTACTCTGAACCTGTCGTACCCCAGATATGAGATCTCAGATGTGTAGCAGACAAAAACAATCGCATCCCCATCACTCTCTTGGAGACAGGAGTGTGAAAGAGATTGCTTAGCTAGGGTTCTGACTTGTTCCTCATGCACTACTATACCAGTTATGCTATAGGCACGCCTTTCCTCTTGTTCCCTAAAGCAAAGGTGGAAATCCTACTTTTCCCTGGTCATGGGTGGACCAGATTTCAGATCAGGCACTTCTCCATGCTGCACATGGACCAAAAGAATTTATTGTTACAAGATTCCAATCATATATTTTCTTTATATAGTTATGTATTTTATCACTTGCAATACCCCCAGTAACATCTGCAACACTCTAACTCAGTCACTCTTATCAATGCACTTTTGAATCAAGCTCACATACACTGGGTTCTTTTGGCTCTACTTAGCACAGGTTGCACAGTGAATAAATCTCTGGACCTGGAGTCAGGAAGACCTGAGTTCAAATTTGGCCTCAGGCACTTACTAGTGTATGACCTTGGGCAAGTCTCTTAACCCCATTTGTCTCAGTTTCCTCATCTGTAAAATGAGCCCAAGAAGGAAATGGCAAACCACCCTAGCATCTTTGCCAAGAAAACCCCCAATGGGGTCATGAAGAGTCAGACAGGACTGAAACGACTGAACAACAGCCTAATTAGCACAGCTTAATCCTTTTTCTGAAATAACATTAATACTTGGGGTAAGAGAGGAGACTAGACAGGGAAAGACCGAAAGGTCCCTAAAGCATTGCTTTGAAAAATCAGGAAGTCAAAAATCATTTATGAAGGACCTACTATGTGCCAGGCACTGTGCTAAGCACTGGGGCTACAAAAAGAGGCAAAAGGCAGTGTCTGCTCTCCAAGAGCTTACAATCTAATGGGGAAGCCAACAAACAAACAACTAGGCACAAAAAAGTTCTATATAAGAGAAATAGGAAATAACTGAGAAAAGGAAGGCATTGGATTGAGAGGGGATGGCAACGGTCTCCCGTGAAGGGTGAGATTTTAGTGGGGACTCTAAGGAAGTCAGGGAAGCCAGCAGGAGGAGGAGGAACATTCCAGGCATAGGGGACAGCTGGGAAAATGCCTGGAGCTGAGATGGAGAGTAGTGTGTTGTGATGGAAAGAGCCCTAGTCTTGGGGTCAGATGAACGAGATTCAAGGTCAGGCTTGTGTACTTACTAGCTGTGAAACCTTGGACAGATCACTTCCCCACTCATCTGTAAGATGGGCATAACCCTGTTTACAATTCTAATAAGGATAGTTGACACTTTTATAGTGCCATAAGGTTGGAATGAACTTTTTGGACCCTCACAGCAGCTTTTCAAGGGGGGCATTACAAGTACTATTAGTCTCATTTCACTGATGAGGTCAAGGGGCTTGCCAGTGGCCACAGACTATGGAGGGCTCTTTCCTGTGATGGACATCAGCTGCCTTACAATACCTGCTTCACAAGGGTGTAGAGAGAAGAATGCTTTGTGAAGCTTGAGTCACTAAAGGCATGGGAGCTGTTGTTTCGAATGGCTATCATTTGTTGTAAAAGAACAACTGAGCTGATGGTACCTTCTGGGCTAATGGGAAATATTCAAGAAAGGCTGAGAAATCCCCTTCCCCAGGTCAGGGTGGATCATAGCAAGTTGAAGATTTAAAACTAGAAGCCACCCAACCACCTCATGTTACAGGTGCCGGGTCACCATGATCGTAAGTGGCAGAGCCCAGATTCAAGCCCAGGTGACTCCAAATCCTTAGTTAGTTAGTTTGTTTACTGTGCCAGATTGAAGTCTGAAAGAAGGCAGGGACAAGTATAAGCCCAGACCCAAAGCCTCCCAGGATGGGACTCTCTCTTCATTGGTGGAGATCAGTGCCCTGTTCTTTTTCTTTTTTCCTTTTGGAGGGCAATTGGGGTTAAGTAACTTGCCCAAGGTTACACGGCTAGTTTTTTTGTGTTAAGTGTCTGATCAGGGCAGTGCCCTGTTCTTGTATGAGGTTGGGTTAGAACTGGCAAGAGAAGAAAAAAGAAGAGAGTTTTGCAACCTCTTCATCCTTGGGGATCTTTGGGTTTTGGTCATTTCTGGGTTCTACATTCAAGAGAGAAGATGAAGGAGCCAATTCCACTTTGGGTTACTGAAGACTTGGGAAGAAGCTGACATGAGAGGATCTGGTAGCCTCATGGTGTTTCTATATCCAACTTGCCACTCTAGAGATGTTGGGGAGTTTCCCCTTGGGTGAGATCTAGGATTTTCTCTTGGTTGAGCTAAGTTACCTCACTCCCAGCAGGAGAGCTCCTTCACTCTGCATCATCTGGTATATATTAGCTTATGTCTGCTTTCTCTGATTTCAGTTTTTTGCTATCGATCTGGGTAAATGGGTTTCTTGGCTAGCTGCTATGTGTCTTCATTGTAAAATGGATACTTTGTGAGAAAGGAGTCAAGTCTTGGATATAAAGCTGGGGGACCTGCTTCGCTCACCAATGAATCAGTGATCAGAAGCTAGATTGAACCTGAAAAAACATATCCCTTAGAGTAATATTTAAGAGAACAGAAGATATAATTCTAGCATGGTACCCCTTTCTGTGAGGAAAGCAGAGTGGCCAAACTGTTGGCCTCAACCTCCTGTTTTACCTCCTGGCAGGAGAAAAACCTTCCTTGGAGATGGGGGCAGGGGGAGAAGAGGTTAGAGATGTCTCTAATGCCTCCTTTCAAGCCACACAATGACACCTCTGTGCTACATGTGAGGGGACAACCTTTGAAATACAAGCATTTATTAAATGCCTACTATGTGCAAGCACTGTATGAAGAACTTTGCAAAGATTATCGAATTTGATCCTCACAACAACCCTGGGAGGTGTTATTATCATCTCTATTTTACAGCTGAGGAAACTGAGGCTCACAAGTAAATGACTTGTTAGAGTCACAGTCTCTAAGTGACTGAGAAAGGATTTGAACTCAGGTCTTCCCAATTCCAGGTTCAATATAAGTTCTAGTCCAATCTTGCTGCAAATCCTTTTTCTGCAAATCATGTGTCATTTTTCTTATATAGTCATTTGGAAAATTTGAAGACTGAAATCAAGGCCATTTTTCTTCATTATATTTGCTGAGCGAATTGTACCTCTATTTATTCCTGTATAAAACTTTGTTGAAGCTCTCTTTGCCAAAGAGAATCTGACCAAGATTGAGGGGAGGAGGTAAAAACTTTTCTTAATGGTGTCTGAGTGACTGGTGACAGACAGAATCAACACACGCACGCTCCTCATAAGACGTTGAAATAGCACCAAATGATGAATAAGACACATACAATATTGAAAACCAAACCTCTTCCACATTTCCATGCTTCTCCAGAGTTTAATTTAAACCAGCCCCTCATCTTTATGAGAAAGTGCCCTTACAGGGCTCCAGCACCTGAAAACAATGCCTCAGTCTTGAATTGGATGCTCAGCTCACTGGCATTTAGAAATGGGAAACGAGAAAAAAATATTCATATCTTCCTACTCCCTGGCACCCAATTATGTCCCACAGGGAAAGCTGAAATTGCTTTTCTTTGGCTGCTGATGGGGTCTGCATTGGTAAGTCACTGAGAAAAGAAATAGGAGTTTCTAGATCCCTATAATTATGGAACTAAACAACAATTGGGAGATTTCATGGGCTTTCCTATTTACTTTTCCCTCCCAATGACAAATAGGATGAAAGTGGGAAGAGTCCAGGAGGGACTGTTTATTCAAAGTTCCATTAACACCATTCTCTTTTCTACCATTCCTCAGCTTTTTTTTTTTTTAGCAATCCGGTTAAGTAACTTGCTCAAGGTTACGCGGCCAGTTATGTCTGGGTGTGGTGCTGAGTATCTGAGGCCGGATTTGATCCAGGTCATCCCGACACTGGAGCCGGTGCTCTTACTCGCTGAGCCACCTGGCCGCCCCATTCCTCAGCTTTCTATGGAAGACACTATCCCAGAAACATCCCCCTGTTATCTTAATTATGTTAATTAGCTTATTAAACATCCAGGCATTATTTGGTGGAAAACCAGTTTTTGGTGATTCCTCTGCTGGTAGTTTATGGAGGAAGACCAGCCACTTCCCGTCTTCCCCAGCTCATTGTAGCTGGGCCTTGGTCACAGTTAGAGGGAAGAAGTGCTGAGTAAAGCATAGGGTAGCAGGAGTTTTTGATTAAGTGTTGAAAGTTCTGTCTCCCAAGTAAGCCCCAGCTAGAAATTCTTTAATCTAGGGATAAAAACAGTGAGGAAGGGAGATCACTTGTTGTTCAGTCAGGTCTCACTCTTGTTGACCCCTTTGGGGGTTTTCTTGGCAAAGACACTAAAGTGGTTTGCCATTTCCTTCTCTGGCTTATTTTACAGATGAAGAAACTGAGAAACAGGGTGAAAGTGATTTGCTCAGGGTCACATGGCTAGTATGTATCTGAGGGAAAATTTGAATTCAGGTTTTCCTAACTCCAGGTCCAGTGCTTTATTGACTTACACCACCTAGCTGCCTTCTCCTACCTTAACTTTCTTCAAATTTATGGATGGAGTGGCCCCCGAGTAGCCTGCAAAACTCCTGCTTGTGGAAGATTAAACTATAATTGAGAACTGATTAACAAAATAAATACAAACACAATACAATGTAGAAAATTAGGGATTTGAACCCAGGTCCCTTGACTCCAGGAAGGGTGCCCTGACCACTAATAGTATGGTAGTATACCGATATATTCACTGTCAGACCCACTGCGAATCCCCAAGAAGGGAATGATCTTTTACATGTAGTACTTTTTGGCTTAGAATTCAATCTGTTCTTCTTGGATGCATTTGAAAATGAATGATAGGTTTGCACCATTTTCTGTGGATGGCCAACCTTTTTTGAAACCACAGACTTCTGTTGGGGGTGAGTTTTGACCTGTTTGGGAGAGCACAGTTAGCAAGGGCCCCAGGACAGAGGGGAGATCATGAGTGAGCTCACTCTTTGAGGAATTTAATACCGGGGAGTGGCTTCTTCTGCTACTCCCTGAGGTGTGGTCTGAAAAGATTTTCTCTGGCTTCCCAGCCCAGGCTTCGGAGAGATCAAATAACCATGATTCATGTTGTTGTCATAGAAAAGAGTGTGGAGTTATCTGATCGAGTAGGACTAATGTAACCAATGGCTTAACCACATGTAGCCTGGACCAAATGCTGCTGGTGAGAGGAACCAGACAGAGCTCTGCAAAAGTATTGAATCAATCCAAGAGCCTCCCCCTGTTTCCTGGGAATTGGAAGGTCCCATAGCTAGAGAGAAATGAATAATCCAACTTCTCTCCAAGGGGCTGACCTTTGAAAACAATGAAAAACAAGCATGGTGAGATGGATATTGCATGAATGGATGGATGCATGAAGGGCCAGCTCTGTCATAGCTCCCAGACCTTCTTGCCCATATCCCCTCTTCTCCTCCTTTGAGTCCAGCCTGTATCTTTGTTATTGTTCACTCACCACCTTTTTTTTTCATTTTTATCCCTCTTTTGCTTCCAAAATCCACCCCCATTCTGTCTGTTTCCCTTTCTCTGCACAGTCTAAGCCCTTTGTAGAAAGCACAAACCCAGAGGAATGAAGATACCAAGGAGGGGAGAGGTTAATAGTGGGTATAGGTATGCAGATAATGATCTGTTCCAAGCCTGCTAGGTGCCATGCACCATGTGAACCCAAGAGTATTACGTACTTAGCGTCATCATGGGATTAGAAGATTTAGAACTAAAAGGAACCTTAGCGACTATTGTCCCACCCCGTCCCAACAAGGAAAGGGGGCCTGGGAAGGGGGCAAGGAATACCTTGTCTGGTGCCACACAGATAGGACCCAGATTTGAAGCAGTCTTCTAACTTCAAATCCATCCATGAATAATAACAGCTGGCTTTTATAGTGTACTCAGTTAATTGAAATGTGCAGTCTAAAGATTTGGATGACCTGGTCCTGATGGCTTGTTATTAAGCAGGTGAGAGAGCCTTGGGCTCAGAAAACCTGGGTCTTTCTAGTCCTGCTCTGGCCCTACCCAGCTTTGTGGATTTGGACAAGGCTCTTGACCTCTCTGGGTCTGGTTCATTGGTGTGCTGTGAGGCTCTGATGAGATCATGTACTTGAGAGCCCTTTGTAAGCCACAAAACCCCATCCATCTCCTGTTGGGGTCAAGGAGAAACAGAGAGGCTGCAATGGATCAGACATTCTGTTTGTCCTCCCTCGAGGCTGAGGTTTTCAAAAAGAATGGACTCATTGTAATTTCTCTCCATCAGTTTTAGTCTAGCAATTTATCAGATACAAAAAGAGCTTGGATAGCAGCTGGGAGGATAGATTTCTGATTCTGAATGGAGGAGGGGAAATATCTTGATAGTGTAGTTTGCCTTCTTCATCTACTTTCCTCCATCTTACTCATACTGGGATGGCAGGAGGGGGTTACTGCTCCTCCTTCCTCAGTGTGCTAGGGGTGACCCTGAAGGCTTTTTCTTTCTTTCTTTCCTTCTACTACTGTTGCTAGAAAGTCCTCACCCATTGTACTCCCCAGTCAGGCAGACAGAGCTTGAACAGTTGGTGCAAAAAAAGTATTCTGCCTTCCCTCTCCCCCCCCAAAATCTGGGACATACTCTCATACAAGTCCTTTCACATACTGAATCCAGGGAAAGTAGAAGCTTCCACAGCCCAGGTAGCCTCCTGGTGATTAGAAGTCTCTTTTTTCTCCCCTTTGTGGAGTCCTGGAGAAGCTCCTCTCATTTTACTATTCAAATCTAATTTACACCTCTCCACAGAGGGACCTAGGATTTGTCCATACTGTATATTTTATTGGATTTATAATTCAATGAAAGACATCAGAGTAAAAGACATCTTGTTAGTTCCATTTGCTTCATTATGTTATACCCCCTTTCCACTGGGATCATTGGGATAGAACTGGAAGGAGCCTTGGGTATCAATTAGTCCAACTTTCTCATCACAGCAATGAGCAGCAGACTCTATACATGGCCAGGCACTTTGGCATATGCATCTCATTTGTCCTTCACAACCACTGTGATGAGATCAGTGCTATTATTATCCCTATTTTACAGATTAACAAAAAGGAGACTGAGGGATGTTGGATGACTTGCCCAGGAACCCAAAGTAAGTGAATATCTGAAACAGGACTCCAAGTCTCATTCTGCATTCACTAAGCCAAGATGCCTCCTTTAACAAATGAAGAAATAGAGAGAAATTGCCTTGTCCAAGGGCTCATAGATAGTCTCAGAGCTAAGACCTGAAAAAAATATTGAGCTGAGAATCTGAAGACTTGGGTTCATCCTCCCTTGCTGTCCCATAATGTGGTTGTTGCTGAAGAGGATTCGACATTAGAGAAGAGAATGGTAGATGAATGGGGTCAGTACACCTGCAGGCTCAGAGAGGTTTGTTGTTTAGTCGTGTCTGACTCTCTATGACCCCATTTGGGGTTTTCTTGGCAAAGATACTAGCATGGTTTGACATTTCCTTCTCTAGCTCATTTTACAGATGAGGAAACCGAGGGACGCAAAGTTAAGTGAGTTGACCAGGGTCACACAGGTCGTAAGTGTCTGAGACTGGATTTGAACTCATGAAGACGAGTCTTCTGACTCCGGGTCCATTGCTCTGTGCACTATGGCGCCCCTAGCTGCCCTAGAGAGTATTGCAGAGAGGATTACTCTGATCTCAATGAACCAGCATTGCCCTTATGAGCATCCTTCCTCCTTGCACATGGTAGGCACTGACTGCATCTTTGTTGACTGAATGAATGCATGTGTGTGTCAGTAGTGGGCAGGGGGGGAGGCAGGCCTTCCCAGATGTATTCAGTGCTGGGAAATAGGAAAGAACTCAGCTGTGAGCAAGTTACTAATGAACTTCTTAGGGCCACATGGGGGCAGGGCCAGAGATGTCACCCCTTGTGGTGCAGGAAAGTTGACACTCTTTATAAAGCACTTGTTCTGTCAAAAAGAAAACGATTTCATTTGAGCTGGAGTGGAAAGCAGTTTCCCAAAGTCCCTCCCTTTCCAAAGCCCTTTTACTCAATAATTGAACAGCTGCTGTTCTGCGTGCCTATTAAAAAGCAACACTAGGAATTCCTCGTGTGAGAACTGAGCAGCGCTGGGGAGGCCTGGGTTGAGCCAGCGTCGAAATCCAAAACTCACACCTCCAATTGACAGGCAAAGCAGCAAGCACTTCCCTTCAAGGGGGGCGGTCTTGCACCAGATCATAGATTCAGAATTGAAAGAGACCCCAGAGGCCATGGCAGTCCAACCCCATTATTCTTCAGAAGAGGAAACTGAGGCCCGCAGAATCCAGGGACTTGCTCAGTCACACAGAGAGCGTTCCACAGGATTCTAGCCCACATCCTTAGGCACCGAGCCCAGCACACTGTGTACTGAATGATGCCTCTGCCTTGCACCTTCCTCCTCCGCACCCCTTCTCTCTCTCTCCCTCCTGGTTTTCTCCCCTCCCTCTCCTACTGAAATAGGGTGATGGCTGCTGATCGAAAAGTCTGCTCTAAGTTCCCGTTGCTTTAGTTTAGACACGTTCCTTTCTTCTACTTGTCTCTTCAAAGTGTAAATAGCTCCCAAGGGGGTGATGGATGAAATCTGTAATTCCTCGGGATTATTGTTAACTAGTTTGTCTGATACTTTCCTTTCGACAAGAGAACATTAGGGCATCCCAGGATCTCGGGGTTGGATGGACCCTCAGAGCTCATAACCCAGCTCCCTCCTACCTTTCCAGGCTTTTTATACCTCGCACGCTGACCCTTTCTCTTCCATGCAGTGACACTGGCCTTCTGGCAGTTTCTCAGCTCTGGTCATTTTCTCTGGCTGTCCCCTCTGCTTGGAACACTCTCCCTCCTCCACTCCTACTACTGACCTCGCTGGCTTCAGGTCCCAACTAAAACCCTGCCTTCTGCAGGAAGCCTTTCCCAACCCTTCTGAATTCTTGTGCCCTCCCTCTGTTCACCATTCTCTATTTATCTTGTGTATCGCTTACTTGTGTGTGTGTGTGTGTGTGTGTGTGTGTATTTGGATGTTCCCCTCCCTCATTAGATATACATTTCTTGAGGGCAGGGGCTGTCTTTTGCCTTTCTTTGTAGCCCCTAGTGCTGAGCATGGTGCCCGGTACATAGTAGGAGCTTAATCAATGTTTATTAATGGATCGATCAAATCCAATTATTCATCCAACAAGCATTTTTGAAGCACAAACTGACTAGTCACTAGGGATGCATTTAAAAAATCTTTTGCTCTCTGTATTTCATTGTTCTTGTTTTCCTTTGTAATCAATCCTCTGTATTTATTTTATGCATTTAAAAACAAGATTCTGAGAAGGGCTCCACATAGGTTAGCCAGATTGTCAAAGGGGCCTAGGAAATAAAAAAAAAATAAGGTTAAGAATCCCCGAAGAACAAAATACATACAATTCAATTCATTCAATTAATTCAAGGGTAATTTGGAGGGTGGGGTGATAAGGGAAGGCTTCCCATGGGATGAGGCATCTGAGCTGAGCTTTGTGGACCTGAGTTCAGACCTCGATCCTGTCTCCGGGTCAAGAATCCTCTCTATAAAGTGGATATACATTTGCTTGGGAGCGGGCCCCTGACATTGGAGGTGGGTTGTTTCACACTGGGACAGTTTAAATTGTTAGGAAGTCTTTCCTGATGTTAAGCCCAAGTTTGCCTTCTGGGGCCAAGAAGGACAAAGTAATCAATAAAGTAGACCAGAAGTCCCTCTAACTCTAACTCCCTCTAATAGGAATCCTCCCTATTGATAAGAGAAAAAAGCACGAGGCATGTGTAATTTGTACAATGGGTGATACCTTAAATTATGGAAACTATTTCTATACATTGTGACTATAGGGACATGTCAACCTTTTCTTAAATTGAAAGGCTATGCCCTACATGCTTCTTGTTGTTCAGACATGTCTGACTCTGTGAGCCCATTTGGGGTTTTCTTGGCAGAGATACTGGAATGGTTTACCATTTCCTTCTCCAGCTCATTTTACAGAAAACTGAGGCAAACAGGGTAAAGTGACTTGCCCAGGGTTACACAGCTAGTAAGTGAGGCTAGATTTGAACTCAGGAAGATGAGCCTTCTTGACTCCAGGCCTGTTTTTCTGTGCTCTGTGGCACCACCTAGCGCTCCTTGGGACATTTACTAGCTGCATAAAGACCTTACCAAGGTCTCCCACTGCACCCAAGACTACCACCACCAACAGCAACAGCAACACATAATCCTGTGCAAGTCCCCCAGGCCTGGAGTGAGCTCCTATCTCATCTCTCTCTCCCGGCTTCTTTCACATCCAAGCTAAAACCCCACTTTTAAGTAAGACGCCTTTCTCCATCTCCCCCCACCCCCTTAAATCTAGTGCTTTCT
Source organism: Petaurus breviceps papuanus (assembly GCF_028583685.1). Taxonomy (NCBI): domain Eukaryota; kingdom Metazoa; phylum Chordata; class Mammalia; order Diprotodontia; family Petauridae; genus Petaurus; species Petaurus breviceps. Next base: position 22,050,361 of record NW_027185797.1, on the reverse strand, counting down.
CTTGGATGATTATCTCCAGTTTACTCGCAGAAAGCTTGTTTGTTCATAGCTGTTTGCATATTGTCTCTTCCATTAGACTGGGAGCTCCTCGAGGGCAGGGGCTGACTTCTCTTCCCTACTTCTTCTTTTATCACCAGCATACTAGCACCACGTCCAGCCCACAGTAGGTGGTGTATGTTTATTAACTGACTGTCTCACTGAACTTTAGGCAACTCTCCCAGACTTATTGACTAAGTTATTCATGGAATTCCCACACAGAGGAAATCACAGCTTATTGAAAAGTCTGGAGAACCCCTTCACTTCATAGCCAAAAATACCAAAGACCACCCTGACCCCAAACAGTTTCCAAGACCACCCAGAACCTCTCTGGAGTTTGCTGTAGGACCAGTACACCTTTCAGAAAACTACATCCATTGTAGTTATTTTGAATGTGTCTATTCACCTGTAAGTTGTCTTTCCCTTTAGAATGTAAGCATCTTGAGAGCAGGGACTATTTTGTGTGTTTTCTTTGTATTCTGTTGTTCAGTCATTTCAGTCATGTCTGACTCTTCATGACTTGGGTTTTCTTGGCGAAGGTAGTGGAATGGTGGTTTGCCATTTCCTTTTCCATCTCATTTTCCAGATGAGGAAATTGAGACAGTGCTAAATGCTTGCCCAGGGTCACACATCTAATAAGTATCTGAGGCTGGATTTGGACTCATGTCTTCCTGACTCCAGACTTGGGGCTCTATTTACTTTTCCATTTAGCTTCCCTTTTCTTTGTAACCTCAGGGCTTAACTGAGTGCTGGACAAATAGAAAGTGCTCTAGGAAAATGCATGTTAATTGATGGATAGAAGGAAGGGCCAGAGAAAGCAGGTATTTCCTATTCCCAGAGTCAGATACACTCTAATTTTTTCTCTCCTTTCCTTTCTTCCCTTCTTCCTTCCCTCCCTCCCTCCCTCCCTCCTTCCTTCCTTCCTTCCTTCCTTCCTTCCTTCCTTCCTTCCTTCCTTCCTTCCTTCCTTCCTTCCTTCCTTCCTCCCTCCCTTCCTTCCTCCTCTCTCCCTCCCTCCCTTGCTCTTTTCTCTCTCCTTCTGTCTGTCTCTCTCACCAACAGTTGCATTTGTAACGTCTCAACATACATATATTCATAATTTTCTGGAACAGTCACAATTTCAAGAAGAAAAATGTATTATTACTAAAGGGAAAATCTTTTGTTATCTTTCTTTGCATCTCCAGCATTTAGCAAAGTGCCTGGAATGTAGCAGGTGCTTGATAAATGCCAGTTGTGTGACATTTTGGTTGGGAAAACAAAGTCACCATCCTGGCACATGTTGGTGTATCCCTTGACTCCTTACTGTAACGAAGCAAACATAGCCAGTACTTAATAAGCACCTTCAGAGATGAGAATACCAGGCTCCCCTCAGGGCCTTCATCGATGGGCACCAGCTGACTGCTGCTCCTTTTCACATTTCACACTCCAGAGAAGCTGCTATATTTGCTGTCACTTCAGCCCAACTTCCCATCTCTCACCTCGATGCTTTCGAGCTGTCTTTCCCGGGAGCCTGGAGTGAGTTCTGTTCTTGTCTTTACTTCTTAGGATCCTTGTTGTTGTTGTTGGGTCCACCCTTCAGTTGTACTCAGCTCTTGGTGACTCTGTGAACCATAGCACCCCTGGGTCTCCTGTTCTCTACCCTCTCCTGAAGTCTTTCCAAGCTCATGTTTCTTAATACCATCCATAGGGTTTTCTTGACAAAGATGTTGGAAAAGTTTGCCATTTCCTTCTCCAGCAGATTACCTTTTGTCTGAACTCCACTGTGACCTGTCCATCTTGGGCGACCCTGCACGGCACAGCTCATAGTTTCATTGTGCTACTTAAACCCCGAACCATTACAAGGCAGAGATCCAGGATGGAATCTTAGGATTTTTGGTTTTCTTCAAAGCCCACTTCAGATGCCACCTATTTGGGAAGTTTTTCTGGATCCCTTTACTCTTCCTGGACTTGCTCTCCCAATTATCTGGCACTTTCTTATCTGTGTACAGGTTTTATTTCTTCTTTAGATGGGAAACTCCTTGAAGGCAGGGCCTTTTATTTGCTTCATGTGCCCAGAGTGTAGGGTGGTAGGGGCTTAATAACTGCTTTTTGTGTGAATAAGTAAGCAATGAAATGAAGAAAGGGGATAGGTAGAGCAGATAGATCATAGGATCAGAAATCCAGAGCTTAAAGGTCTTTAAAGCCCATTTATCCAACCCATCTTTTCCTCATACATGGGGAGGGTGGGAGGAATGAAGCAAATGAGCCTGAGAGAGATTAAGTGACTTGCCTACAGGCATACAGGAACTAAGAAGCAGAGCTAGGATTTTAAATTAAGCCATTGAACAATAAAAAAGTCAATAAGTATTTATTAATGTTTACTATGTGAAAAAACAGTTCTAAGTCATGGGAATCCTAAAAGAAATAGAAAGCAGGACAGTCCCGACCCTCAAGGAGATCACGTTCCCATGGGAGAGCTGAACTCAGAGGAGCCTGTCTGGGGAAAGCTGAAGTCCTGAGTCAGCATCAGAGTCCAGAGAAGTATGAGTAGAATGACATGGCTGTTTTTTTTTAAAAAAAGGGATTCTAGGAGAAATTGACCAATTCAGGGTGTGTGTGTGTGGCGGGGGGGGGATCTTCCAGGGAAAGAAGGATCCTGGAGCATGATGGAGAAAGAAGTCTGAAGTCAAGGGGGTTGTGAAAGGGGCAGTGCCCACCGAGGAATGAAGGAAAGAGTAGTAAGTGGACAGCACTCTAGACAAAACTGTCCCACTTCCCAGTTGTGCTTTTCTGAATGCTCACAACTCTCATTCTTTCATCTTGTTCAAAATGTCAGCAATCGTGAGTTTTCTGTTATTGCAACAAAGTGGTAAAAGAGGCCAGCTCATCACCAGACCCTTTGCCTCTATGGCCCGTCCATGCCTTGCCTGCTCCTGTCCATTCTCAGCTTTGGAAGGGTGAGCTCAAACTCAGTTTTTCAAATGAAGATGAGCCTCCCCCTCGCCCCGCCCCCAGTATGGGATGCATCTGTGCTCAGGGTGTGCCCTGGCCCATTCAGAGCTCATGTGCTCCCCAGAATAGACCATACAGGGAAGCATGGTGGGCCACTTGCAGAACAAACCACTGGGAAACATGCCAGCTCCATGAAGAAAAACCATCCTTGACTGTTTGGTGGGAGGGCCAGTGGCTGCCCACTCTCATTGCTCACATATGCTGCATGAGTTGTGAGAGCCCGGGCCAGAAATGTGTATGCTTAGCAGATGGCACCAGGAAAGGTCATGGAATTAGGAATGGAAAGAAAGGATCTTAGTGGTCATAGAATCACCCTCTCATCTGGCTTTACTGTAACAATTGCTTCAGGTTTATAGGTCTTCAAACACTTGCATTCACTATGAAAGGTCATAGAGTTAAAGAATTTTAGAGTCAAGAAAGGCACACAACTAGTCAACTCAGCCCTGGAAAAGGAGGGCTTTTTCTCCTCTCCAACATTTCAGACAAATATCCCTTCAGCCTTTACTTGAAGAGCTCTGTGGATAAAGAGTTTGCTGCCCTTCCCAATGTTAGACCCCCATTTGTTATTTACTTATTTCAAGCTCGAATTTTCCTCCTTCTAACTTCCATCTGATGCTCTGTGTTCTGCCTTCTGGGGCCAAGCACAATGAAGCTGACCTCTGCTCCAAGGGATAGCCCTTGAAGACACACTTGAAGACAAATCAATCATGTCCCCAGATCAGCTGTCTCTTCTGGCTAAACATATCCAGCTGAAAGTTCTTAAATGACATGAATTCAAAACCGTTTCCTCCTCACCCCACCCAATACTTTCTGGCTTATCAACCACCTTCCTAAAATGTTGAACCCAGAGCTAATCATAGTCTATTCTCCATCATTTACAGAGAGGGCAATGAAAACCCCACAAGGAATGTGACTTGTCCAAGGTCACAGAGAGATAGTAAATAGCAGAGCCAGTACCCAAATCTCAGTGATAGCATCAGAGACATAGAGCTGGGAAGGACCCCAGATCTTCCTTCTCATTTTGTAAATTCACTAACTGTGGAAACTTTGGCTTGTCCAGGGTCACAAAAGCAGAACCGAGCTCTTCTGACACCTATCAATGCTTTCTTTAAACTGTGCCATGCTGCCCAATCAAACCCCATCACCTTTCAGATGAGGAAACAGGCTCATTTAGGTGAAGTGATTTGCCCAAGATCACACAGGTAGGAAGTATCATAGGTTGGATCCAAACCCAAGTCTTATGACTCCAAATTAAATGCTTTTTGAAATCACTCGCCAGTACTCTTTCTTTAGTGAAGGAAAAAACGAACGCATAAATATTTATAGTGAACTTGGATGTATTCCTGGATCCCTAACTACCTTGGGAAAGTGATTCAATCCCCAGATGCCTTAGCTTATAAGAATATAAAAATGAGGATAGACACATCTTCCAGGCTCTTCCTCACCAAAAGAGCTGAGATCACTAATCTAACATACCCTGAATTCAGCAGCCTCTCCTTAATTTTGACTTTGGAACAAGCATTCGACTGCAAAACTCTCAATTGGTTCGTAATATTTGCTTTTGTCCTGCTTGTGGCTAGTTAGGACCACCCTTCCTGCAGAACAGCTCCTTCTCTGTCTACTTCTTCCCTAAAAGGCAAACCCCTCACTCCCTCATGGATTTTTCCAGAAGGCTGAAAGAGAAGGCAACATAAATTACCTCTTTCTGGGTGACTGTCCTCAGTTTGGACTTGTAGTTACGCCAATTCTTGCTCTACACTCCCATTCCTATCCTCTCTGAATCTCTTTCCATAACCAACTGGCAATCATATGATCCTACACTGTTGTTGTGTGTCCATCATTTTGAAGAGGACCAATCAGTTCATGGGGTGAAGTCTTGACTTGTGCATGAATTAAATTTAAGTGAGGCAGAGTTATACAAAGCTGTAAGCCTCACCCTCTCTTCCTGTGTCATTGGAGTTCAGTGTCAAGACATAACTCAAGCAGAGTGGAGATGTCCCAGGATGCAGGGGGTGACCTTGGTGTCTTTGATGTTTGACCAGAGCCTGCTTCAGTCAACTTCATGACCAGTGGGACTAATTGTTCCCATCCACCCATTCTGCTGGGGCAAGTCTTCACATGTTTGGGGTAAACATCCAATGGGTTTGAGACCTGTTGGTTATTCTCAACTTGGTTTAGTCTGTCTGCTAAGATGATTTACTTGAGTGAGGCCACTGCACATGCTACACCTTTTTGGAGCCACAGGTGAGAGATCCACCAAAGGGGGATAAGCATCCCTGAAAAGGGCTCAGCAAGCCCTCCCACCAGAGGCGTTAGTCATCCTGAGCACCCATATACTCTTGAACACCCCATACAGCCTGATACTATATCACAGCAGTGCAGAAAGGACAGTTTACTCGTTTCTTTTTTTTCTTTTTGGAGGGCAATTGGGGTTGTGACCTGCCCAAAGTCACATGGCTAGTAAGTGTGTCAAGTGTCTGATGCTGGATTTGAACTTAGGTCCTCCTGACTCCAGGGCCAGTGCTCTATTCACTGTACCACCTAGCTGCCCCAAGAAAGGACAGTTTAAAGAAAACTTCAAAGCAGGTAAATATCATGAAAACAGTGGAAAACACTCTCAACAATCATTTACCAAAGCAAACCAACTCTCAAGCTGTTGGTTATGAGTCAAGTTCCTCTAAATTGCACTCTTTGTCTATATATAAAAATACATGGCACCAGCCATTTTGGCATTGGAACAGAGGAGCTAGGGGGCTGATAAGAAGATTCTCTACATGGAAACTGCAGGTGAGTAGGGGAAGGCCTTGATGTTTGGAAACTGTCAGGAGGAGATGGTAGAAGGGGTGGCGGAATCCCCCTGGCTACCAGTTCGTTTGTCTCTTCTACTTACTTCACTTTCGGCCCCCCTACAGGCTTTGTCCTTCTCACCTTGCCTTTTCTCATGCAAGTTCATATTAGAAGTGGGTATATCCAATGGGATCATCTCTAAAGCCATACAAAGGGGTGACTACTTTTCACATTGGGGAGGTTAGGTGGTGTGGTGTTTAGAGCACTGGGCTTGGAGTCAGGAAAATTCATCTTCTTGAGTTCCAATTTGTCCTTAGGCACTTACTAGCTGTGTAACCCTAGGTAAGTCACTTTATCCTGTTTGTCTCATCTATACAATGAATTAGAGAAGGAACGACCAGCCACACCAGTATCTCTGCCAAAAATTGTTAAATGCTGTCACAAAGAATGAGACACAACTGAAAAATAACTTAAATGGTCCTTATACATTTTTATTTGTTTACTATTGGTCCAATTAATCAATTCTTTTGAGGTCCTGAGAATATGAACTTCTTTCCGTGGGACCTCCCAGTCATTTGGAATGGTTGCTACATGAAAAAAAACAAAACACCAGAATGGGAAGAGAAAAGTAATGAACAAACCTGATCATTTTAAGTTTTCATTCATTCAATCATCAGATCACATTTCCCAAGTGCCCACTGGGTACACAATCAAAGGGACCAAGACCCAAGTATCAGCAATAACAAGGTGTTGGTACATACCTATAATTCCTACTGCCTGGGAATCTGAGGCTGGCAGATCTCTTGAGCTCAAGAGTTTTGAGCTTTCAAGTGAACGAAGTTGATCATGTGTCTACATCAAGTGTGGGAGGTGGGGGTTGTCATGATGCCTAAATTAGCATGTAAACTTTGTCCTGCCTTTCCATTTTTCACCTGAGCTAATCAGTAATGGATTAGGGCATGAGTAACCCTTGCCCTTCCAGTCTGAGAGAGCTTGGGACACCCAGTCTTAAAAAGAAAAACTTTGGAGGAGTAATGGAAAAAGGCTCATGAGTGGCATGGTAGGTCCATGATGGTACACTGAATTACAAATAAAGAAAACCTTGGATCTGGGTCTGAGGAATTAGCAGAGCTGTGTTGAAAGAGGACAGTGAACAAGCATTGGTGGCAGCCTCTGGGAGACATGATAAAGATAACAGAATTATGAGTGAAGGAAGCTCACATTCCAGGAAGAAAGGAGAGGACAGCTGGCATTGGACCAAGCCTGGGACCCACAAAAGCAAAGTACAGAGGAAAATCTTGACTAGTTAGTGCCATAAGTATTATGGTGACCAGATTTTCCCAGAATGCAACAAAGGAAAAGGGTTCCTTGGATGATGAAGCCTACCTATCCTCTTGGTAAACAGATTAGGATGTGGGTCTCTTTCTCTCTTCATGCCTTTTAATTAAATCTTCACCATTTTAATAGTTTTGTAGCAAAATTTTTTTTAAGGTTCTGACGGAACAAGAGTCAGATTCTGAGGTTTCAATATAGAATCTTGGGTGGGGAAAAAATGGAGCCACAGAATTATCATGTGAAAGTTTTCAAGGCTGAAACCAGTGAATAAAAACTCAGAGCTCTGGTAATGAATGGGTCAGGGATAAATTGTATCACAGGACTTACGAAAAAAAAAATGGAAAGATGGGATTTCCTGGGGAAAATGTTGCTCTTTTCAGTACTTCATTTTTGAAGAGGACCAATGACATCGTGGGGTGATGTCTTGACTTGAAGTGAGGTAGAGTTGTACAAAGTCACCATCAACTTCATTATCTCTTCCAGAGTCATTGAAATCCAGTGGCAGGACAAAAGTCAGGATTACTGATGATGGCCGGGGATGCAGATGTCCCAAAGAAGAGCATAGCAACATTGACTAACTTTATACCAAAAGACAGACTGGTTGTGTAACTCAGCTTCTTAAGATTGTAAAGGCATTTGATGTCAGGGGCCAAGAAGGAACTGCTTGGCACAAGGAAAAATATTTTGTATTGTGTATTTAGCTTCAGATTATTGTAGTAAGTTGTGTGTCTTTGTTTAATATTTGCATTGAATTGCAAAAGTGGTATGTTTGGAAAGAATAAAGAGCTGAAGAAACCCCGCAGGAATTAAAACTAAAATATGTCTGGGAAGAAATTCCTGATTATAGTAATGTTTCATTGTACACCCAAAGCCTTCATGGGATAGAATACAGTGCATAATCAAGCTAGGGAAGTGGTGGTCAGGCAGTGTCACTGGACAAGTTAGAGATGGGGGGAGATGACTGGGTCAAAGAGTACAAACAATTTAGGGACTTCTCACATAATTTGAAATTCTTTCCCAGAATGAACTTTAGACTGATTTACAGCTTTGCCAGCAGGGCATGTTTGCCTGTTTTCTCCCAGTCGCTCCGACATTGACAATTTTTCTCTTTCATCTTTGCCAATTTGATGAGTGTAGTAAAATCATTGTTTTGATTTGTGCTAGCCTTGGGAACATTTTCCCCTTAAATCTTTGTTGATAACTCATTTAAAAAAAAACTCTTTGTATCTTTTGACCATTTACTCATTAGGGAATGGCTTAGTTATATTTTGACCCTTTCCAAATCCTGGCCACCAAACTCTGGCCTTTTCTCACTGAAACTTGGACTCCTGTTGTGGAGACCCTGGGCTCTGATAGGAGACCTGTCATCTTCTCTTGCCCAGTTACTGGGCAATGATATAATTTTCCAACATCTCCATGTTAGCTTCCTCTGGTATCCCCTCCCCTTTTCCCTATTGATCTCCCCTAAATGTGTTATCCTCCCCTATTTGACGTTAATCTCCTTGAGAGCCTGAATTGTCTCATCTTTGCATTCATATCCCTAGCACTCAGTAGAGTATTTGGCAACAATAATCACTTAATAAATGCTTCTTCATTTATTTATTTTCATTCATTCATATTTGTATTAATTCTCTAGATATTTTTGATATCATATTCTTATCCAGAAATATTTGATGTAAACATTTCTGTACAAGATAAAAAAAAGATTTCTCATTTGATAGACTCTCTACTACTTACATTGATTATTTTTAAAATGCAAATGATACTAAGCATTTCTGAATCTATATTCTCCCCAGGAGGCCCCCATCTTAAAGGATGAGTGATAAGGTAATTTAGTTTACAAAGAGATAAATGACTCCCCCCCCACCCCGATCTAAATCTCTCTTTTTCTTTTTGGTATTTGGATAGAAAAAGCAAAGAAGTAACCTGAAGTCCATCTAGTCCACAAAGAGATGAATTACCCTGGTTTGGGAAATTCTAGTCTTGTTTTGCTACATTACCTAGTGAAAAACAATGCTCTCCGTAATTTTTTTTAGGTAACTTTTTTTTTCTTTTTGGAAGGGGAAGGGCAGAGCAGTTGAGGTTAAGTGACTTGCCCAAGGTCACACGGATGTGTGTGTGTGTGTGTGTGTGTGTTAAATGTCTGAGGTTGGATCTGTACTCAGGTCCTCCTGACTCCAGGGCTGGTGCTCTATTCATTGTGCCACTTAGCTGCCACAGTAAGGTTTGATGAGGAGACAGAGGTTTGACCTTTTCCAAGGAGCTCAGGCTTTGCAGGAAGTCAGAGAGCATCAGAGACTAAATTATATCATGGACATTGTTAGGTGATGATATTAGAAATTTGAAAACCTGATAGTTTTATGTATTGTTCCTTTATGCTCCCCAGAAGAATTTTAGGCTTGGAGTCACAAGAGCTGGGTTCAAGCACTGTCTCTGGTGCTTCCTCGCTGTGTGACTATGGTGAATAATTCTCAGAACCTCACCTTCCATGTCTGTAAAATGGAGATAATTGAACACTCCTGTGGCTATTTCTCTGTGTTTCTGTGAATTTGTAAACTTTCAGCCCCAACAGAAATGTGAGTCTTTAGTCTTAAAAGGAGAAAGTGTGGAACAGTGTAAAGTATTCTGGATTCATCAGAGGCTCTGGATTTGAATCCTGATTGCCACTTTCTACCTGTATTGGATATATCATGTCATGCCTCTGGTCTTGTTTCCTCAACTATCAGTTGAGTCGGATGACATGACTTTGAAGATCCCTTCCAGCTCCAAAGCTATGAATCCAAGAAGCTCCAGGTGGTTCAACTCCTCCTTTTTTTATCATCACTTGTAAAATGTTTCAGGGAAAGATGGCTGAAGTTGCCACATCCAAGGGGTCTTTTTGATCATTCGATTTTATCTCCTGCTCCATTAATACAAATGATCTCGACGTTATAGCTGAGAACAGCAGGAAGGGGCAAAAGGGCATTGAGGAAGGAGTTCAGAGACCTGGCTTCTGCCTCTTTGAGACTGGATAAATTGCATCTCCTTCCTGACATTCATCTGTCATATAAAAGTGTTGAACATGATAATGTCCAAGGCAAGAGTGCTTAGCTTGGGCGTCTGAACTGTGGTTACATTTTTAGCATTTTGATCACTGTTTCAATTTTATCACTGCAATTTAATCATTGGAATCCCATTTTATCTAATGAATTTAAAAATATTTATCTGAGGAGTCTAAAAGGCTTTGCAAAAACACCAAAGTTTTCCAGAATACAGAAAAGTGTAAGAACTGCTGTTGTAAGGTTTCTTCTTTCTCGAATACTCTATGATCTGATACTTCTTCATTCCCCCTCCTCCCTCTCTGGGTCTCAATTTTCTTGTTTATAAAAGGGGGAAAATTCAATTCAATAATATTTTTGTTGAGTACCTACTATGTGTAAGGCACTATGTAGGTTCTGGTATTCAAATACCAGTGCCTGTGTAAGGATAGCATATACAGATAGACATATAACTGCAAAATATAAACAAAGATAATAGAAAGTAATTCAGGAGGAAAAAAGCAGCAACTATTCAGGGCTAGTGAGGGTGGGGATCAGGGAAGACCTCCTGTAGGAGGTGCCACGGAGAATTGCTTTGAGGGAAGGCAAGGATTCTAAGGAGTAGAGGTGAGGAGAGAGTTCATACCAGACCTGGGGGCACAGAGGTGGTAGACAGACTGGTTTGTATTGTGCACTATCTACCTCACAGGAAGGTTATAAGGAAAGCCTTTTGCATACCTTAAACGGCTGCTTTAAAATGGCACTTTATGACTATCATGACTATCAAGTGCTATTACTAGCTTTTCCTTAAAGGAAGATGCTCATGTTCCTGGGCATACGTATGACTATGCTTTACACTTGCAACAGATTTGGTAATGTTCATCAAGTTAAATGACCAGTTTTGGAAAAAAGGTGGCCAAGATGCTCCATTCTAATGGCTGGTGGCCAGCACCACAACAGATGTTTTCTGTCCTTTTCCTAAGACTGCCTGTCTGCTGCCGCAGAAGCCAGCAGACCATGAAATCATTTTAGACCCAGTAACCAAATAACTGTATTGCCTCTGAACACATTCCTAGTTGAAATTCACTCAGAATCCTTCTTTGGCTTTCACAAAGTGGTCCCAGGAGCCCCAGGGACTGCAGGAATCCTGACAGTGAGGGAATGATGATCATATCAATGAATCAATCAACAAGCATTTAGCAACATGTACCTACTATGTGTCAGGCACTAGGGTACTGCTGGGCTTTGTGCTTTATCCCCAAGCCATGAATGTATTCCAAGTAGGGCTGCTGAGGACCAGTAATGGACAGAATTGAGAGTTATATGTTGAATTAAGGTTTGCAAAGAGACATTCAGGATTTCACTAGAGCCTTGTCATGTAGGTCTCATAGGAAGTATTGTCATTTTATAATTAAGGGCGAGAAAGAGGGATGTACCAGAAGAAGGGGAAAGGGGGAGATGAAATGGTTGTAAATTATCTCACATAGAAGAGGCACTAAAGATCTTTTAAAGTGTAAGGAAAGATGGAGGTGGGAGGCAAGGCTTGAACATCAGAACTGGCTCAAAAAGGGAATAACATACACACTCAGTTGGGTGTAGAAATCTATCTTACCCTTTGACCCAGCAATACCACTTCTAAGGCTGTATCCCAAAGAGATCATACAAATGGGAAAAGAACTCGTATATACAAAAATATTCATAGCAGCTTTTTTTTTGTGGTGGCAAAGAATTGGAAATCAAGGCAATGCCCATCAATTGGGGAATGGCTAAACAAGTTGGGGTATATAAATGTAATGGAATACTACTGTGCTATAAGAAATGAGGAACAGACAGACTTTATAATAATCTGGAGAGTCTTATATAAACTGGTGCTGAGTGAGGAGAGCAGAACCAGGAGAACATTGCATACAATTACAGACACATCGTATCTGTGATGACTAACTTTGATAGACTGGGCTCCTCTCAGCAATGCAAGGTTCTAAGACAACTCCAAAAGACTGATGATGGAAAAGGCTATCCACACCCAGAGAAAGATTTATGGAATCTGAATGTAGATTGAAGCAAGCTACTTGCTTTCTCTTTTTTGTTTGTTTTGTCCCGTCTTTCCCGATGTTCATTCCATTGGTTATAATTCTTCTTTACAACTTGACTAATGTTTAAGGCGAAGGTATTAGTAGAACCTATATCGGATTGCATGCTGCCATGGGAGGGGGAGGGGGGAGGAGAGGGAGAGGAAAAAAATTTGGTACTCAAAAGCTTATGGAATTGAATGCTGTAAACTAAAAGTAAATAAATAAATTAGTTAATTAATAATAATAATAATAAAAGAAATCTATCTTACCCTACAGGGAAGCAGAAGGGGAGTGGGAATAAAAGGATAGGGAGGATGATAGAAGGGGTAACAGATTGGGGAAGGTAGAAGTCGGGAGCAAAACCCTTTTGAGGAGGGACAGGATGAAAGAAGAGAGATAAAAGGATAAATGGAGGGGGGGAAAGTAGGATGGAGGGAAATGCATAGTTAATAATCATAAGTGTGAACATGAATGGTATGAACTCAGTCATAAAATGAAGGCTTTAACAAAGTAGGTTACATGATTTAGACATGAAGGGTGATACCATAAACAAATTAGGGGAGTATGGAATAGTTTACCCGTCAGATCTATGGATAAGGGAAGAATTTAGGACCAAATATATGCTATATGGACTTCATCTACAATCATGGAGCATAACAGGATATAAAACGAGTAATCTTGATTACATTAAATTAAAAAGGTTTACACAAACAAAACCAATGCAACCAAGATTAGAAGGAAAGCAGAAAACTGGGAGATTTTTTTACAAGTATCTCTGATAAGACCTCATTTCCCAAATGTATAGAGAACTGAGCCAAATTTATAAAAATAAAATGGATAAATGGTCAAAGGATATGAATGGGCAGTTTTCAGATGAAGATATCAAAGCTAATTATATTCATATGAAAAAAATGCTCTAAATCCCTATTGATCAGAAAAATGCAAATTGAAACAACTCTGAGGTACCACCTCACAAATCTATCATATTGGCTAATATGACAGAAAGCAAATGACAAATGTTGGAAGGGATGTGGGAAATTGGGACACTAATGCATTGTTGATGGAGTTGTGAACTGATCCAACCATTCTGGAGAATAATTTGGAACTATGACCAAAGGGCTTACAAACTGTGCATACCCTTTGAATACCCTCTGATCCAACAATACACTACTAGGTCTATGTCCCAAAGAGATTTTTTTAAGGAAAAAATATATAAATATATATTATGATGGAATACTATTTTACCATAAGGAATGATAAGCAGGATGAACTCAGAAAAAACATGGAAATATTTATATGAACTGATGCAAAGTGAAGTAAGCATAACCAGGGGAACATTGTACATAGTAACAACAATGTTGTCATGATGATTAACTGTGAGTGACTTAGCTACTCTCAACAATATAAAGATCCAGGATAATTTTGAAGGACTTAGGGTGAAAAATGCTATCCTCCTCAGAGAAAGAACTGATGGCATCTGAATGCAGATCAAAACATACTTAAAAAAAACTTTTAAAATTTCTCTTTTTTTTCGTGTGTTTTTACTTTCATAACATGACTGATAGGAAAACATATTTTACATGACTGAACATGTCTAACCTATATAAAATTACTTTCTATATCAATGATGGGAGAGAGGAAGAAAAGAGAGGATTTGGAATTCAACATTTTTTTAAATGTAAAAAATTGTTTTTCCATGTAATTGAACAAAAAAGAGTACTAAGGATTTGGGTTTGAACCCTGACTTCTACTTATTTATGTGTGTGACATAGTGGGGCAAGTCACTGCAGTTTCCTAATCTACAAAAGAAGTGTTTGAATCAAGTCACAATTCTAAATGATCCCATGATCCTATATAGAGAAACATGGTGGCTGGGGAACCAGCATCAGAATTGGAAGATCTTGACTAGGTCTGTTTCTCCTATATGCCAGCAGGCTGTTGGACCCTGGGCCAGTCACTTGACTCCTCAGGTCCCAGGGGACTCTCCTAAGCAGGTTGCAAAGTTGCAAAGCAGGTGGTGAACTGCATTGGGAGAGAGTTCCTTCACTCTAAGAATCCTCGAACACTGAAATGACTGGTTTAGGAAAAGAAAAAGAAAATGCTTATGGTCAGGAGATTGTAGATGAAGTCCATATAGATAAATATTTTACAAACCTCAAAGTGTAATTGAAATGTACTTCTCATTAAAAGCACCTTTAAAGGTATTTATTTTGAGGCATTGTTGAGTGAAGGAGAAGCATCTGTAGGAGAACTGAATATCTGTATTAAACTATTAGCATGGTAATAAGTCGATTTAAGCTGTGGATGAGGCCAGAATTCAAAGCCTGAGGTTTCAGAGACCTCATCTGACATAAGTGGAGCAGATGGCTGACTGAAAAAACCTGCCCACCAGCCTGGGCTTCTGACACCCTGTTCTCGCTTTGCCCACTGGCAGGAAGTCAGGGGCAAAGATGCCTTGAGTTGAAGAGGGGGGGGCCACCTGAGCCACAGACATGCTTAGACATGTGAACTCTGAAGCCTGGGGGATGGACCTGTTCAGGCAGTCACATAGCTCGGGAGAGAGAACTCTGCATTCCTAGGCTGGAATCCATCAGATGTGGCCCTCGGCCTCTCCTTGGCTGCCCTGTTGTAAACTGTAGCAAATGTTGTCCGAACTATAGGACTGTCAGAGGACAAAAGACTCTGTGGGCTCCCTAGCCAGTCAGAAGTGGGCGAGGAAGAGTCATAGACCAGCACAGTGGCAGCAACACATCTGTCTGTTGTGGGGAGGAAGCAGTGGTTCAGATTTCTAATTTGTGGGAAACTCAGAATACAGCTAGACTTTAAAATTTTATTTTGTCTTTTGGTCTAAACCTGTGACTTCGTCTTCCTGGAGAAGAGTCTCAAATAGCTTTCAACTTGTAGTCTTCGAGAGTAGCTTGGGGGTGGGGTGGGAATGGGGGCCACTGAAATGTTGTGACGGTCACTGTGTCTGAGGCAAGACATGAATGAAAACAGGTTTTCCTCTTTCCAAGGCTGGTCCTCTACCCACTGGGCCATGTTGACTCTTGCTGGTATTTTCACTATTAGAAAATATGAGGTTCTCATTTCCTACACCCCCCAAATAATGATACCAACGAATATTTCCATTAGTTTAAAATATTTTTAGATACATTTTGTTCTTTGCATCACTTACATTCCCCAAGGTATTCCCTCCCCTCCCCTGCTCCATCCTTATAAGAAAGAATTAAAAAAAAGAGAGAGAGAGAAAAAGACTCTGGTAAAGTCACCAAACCTTAACATCAGAAAAAATGTGATGGTATGCAGCACCTCTATCCATAGCTGCACAACTCTGAAAGAAGAGAGGGAAGTGCCTTCTCAGGTCTCAACTTAGAATGACCCAGTTTAGAACCAAATTGCATGGTGTTGTTGCAATTATTTTACAGCTATTGTTCTTTCCATTTACATCATTGTAGTCATTGTGTAGGTTGTTTTCCTGGTTCTGCTTTCCTCACTTTGCATCAGTTAATCGCAGCTTCTATATTTCTCTGTATTCATTATATTCATCATTTCTCAGAGCACCATATTGTTTATGTACAAGTTATTTAGGGATTTCCTAATTTGAGGGACGTCTGTTTTGATTCCTGTGCTTTGCTACCACAAAATATGCTGCTATAAATATCTCTTTTTATCATTAGCATCCTTGGAGTATGTGCCTAGCAATGAGATTTCTCGGTTAAAGGATATTGACATTTTAATACAATTTTTAGCATAATTTGAAATTTCTTTACAGATTAATTGGACCAATGTGTAACTCAACCAATGGTGTTTGAGTGGGCCTGTTTTTGGACAACCCTCCAATATTGACTTCCCATCTCATGTCAACTTTGCCAGTTTCTAGATATAAAAAGAAACCTCCAAAAATTGTACTGATTTGTAGTAAATATCTCTGAAAAGATGAATAGGATATATAGGCAACTAACAAAATGAGACAAAAGGCCATTCACTCCACAATAGATAAGTGGCATAGATTCATTTGTAATAAATCTTTATTCAAACATTGGAAACAAAGTCCAATTTGCAGCTATGAATGATGGTTCATAAGTATGCATAGACCTGCCCCCATGTTTGCTTTCAGTCTCTACTGTCTCATTCCTGGTTCTCCACTTCTATCCAGTTTGAATAAGCAGAGAGGAGTGGGAAAAGGTCACAGAAAGAGTAGTGGGATTAAAGTTGGAAAACCATTTTTAACCATATCAGCTCATGTCAAATCAATTAAATTGGGGTATACCACCAATCCCTCAGAATTGTTATGAGTTTTGGGGAGAGTTCAGGCAAATAGTGGTGAAGTAGGTGAGTAGAGAGTTGGATTTGGGAGTGTCAGATGCTTTCTTGGCTGTGTAGCCTTTGGCGAGTTAACTTCTCTCAGCCTTAGTTTCCCCATTTGTAAAATGGGGATAATAATAGCATCTGCTTTATAGATTTGTGTAAGAATCAAATGAGATTTTATATATATACATATGTATATAAATATAACGTGCTAACTGTTATTACTATATCATGGACTCCTTTGGCAATATGGCGAAGCTTACGGACCCCCTTCTCAGAACCAGGCTTGTTGCATGGCTGCAGGAAAAGCTAAATTTCCATTAGAGGTAGTGAAAATAAAACTGTAATTTTTTTTTGTTGTACAGGTCCACAGACCCCCTGAAATTTCTCCATAGGCCCCTTTGGGGGCCCCAAGTTAGGAACCTTTGCTCTGGCTCCTTGAGGGTGGCCAGGAATTGGATGCCACATAGACCAGCGCGGTTCTCATGCTATGATGCTTCACCTAAATATCTATATTTCCAAATAGAGGCCTACTCTGTGATGATAGAGCTGCCCAAGTCTGGCTCTTTCTGTCATGATCTTGTCAAGCCATGAAAGCATGGTCTCCTTCAAAGAGCTGTGGGAAGCTGGTCAGGGGTGCCTGTTGTCCCCTTCACTCCCTGGAATGGGCAGACCCATGTAAGATGTTCTAGGTCCATGTATAGAGATCCTGGAGCCAGGGAAAGCAATGCTTCCCCACTGTGATCAGCTGGGCATATTGGGAATATGTGAAGCCCAAGGTGTGAAGGTTGGCCTTGTGTGGCAAAATCAGAAGCTGGGAGACCCTAATGGTAAGCTTTGGTAAGAGCAGACTAGATGCCTTCTTGAGAAAGTGATCATATCTGTACTCTCTCTAGTACTGAAGACACAATACCCAGATCAATCGTGTCTGTGGCTTTGGAACAAGAGTGGCCAAACGTGTGCATATGGGCCATTCTGCTGTGCTGAGAAATGTTTCCCCTCCAGAGCTGGTCTTATGGCTAGTTTCCTCTCCTTAATCTGTTCATCTGGACTCAGCAGACACAGTTAATGCTTGGTTTCTATCAACCACAGCCACAAGGGAGGCCATATCTGGTCCAGAAAGCTTGCCTATGTCTATACATACACATATATGCATATATACACACGAGTTTATATGTAATATTTTTTAATTATGAATTTAATAACTACCAAACAGAACATTGCACATGTTTATACACATGCACACACACAATGCTTTCCAACTTTCCTTCTGCACCCCCTCAGCCCATCCCAAAGCTCTGCCAAGGTGATCTTCCTCATTTTCCCAGATCGCAGACAATCTTCTAGACGAAAGGTTTCAATTAGGCAGTTCTGAATAGGGGCCAAACTAAATTAAACTGTGATCAGGAAATGTTTAAAAAATAAATAAAAATAGAATACAACATAGATAATGTGAATTTATGGTTTTCACATGTGGCCTGTTTTCACCACCGTTCTAGACCATCATGATGGAGAGGGGAAAGGCAAAGCACCTACTGTATTCCAGGCACCGTGCTAAGTGCTTAACAAATATCATCTCATTTGGTCCTCGACACATTGGGAGGTAATTATCCCCATTTTACAGTATAGGATGCTGAGGTAAATCAAGGTTAAATGACTTAGGGTCATAAATTAGTAATTGTATGAGACAGGTTCGAACTCAGGCCTTCCTGACTCCAGGTCCAGTGCTTCATCCACTGGGTCACCAGTTATCTCTTATAGAGATCCCAGGCTTTTCTAGAAAAGATTATAGACTTAGAGGAAAATCAAGTAGTGAGTGAGCAGCAACACTTTGGGTGGGAAGACTTGGCATCTGGGAAGAAAAAGATTTGGAAACAGAGATGAAGAGGGAGAGCATCCAAAGTAGGGAGAGGGTTTGTGCAAATTCCAGGGTGCAGAAGACGGAGCTTCTCAGAACCTCTAGTTGTCCAGTCAATTGAAATCAGGAATTCAAGAAGGGAAGCAGAACATATGTGTTTATATGGACTGTATTATTTATTACGTAAGTGTAAGTGGCATAAGATAAGGTTGCAGAGGTGGAGGCCATGCAGGTTGGGGAAGGCTGAGACTTTCCCTGCTGCCTTTTCTGCAGACTAGACTTGGGTGTGTGTGTGTAGGGGGAGAGGGGAGCAGGAGTGGGGAGGGGATTGGAGGGATTTTCTCCACCTGCATCTGCCCCTTTGGGCTCTGAAGGTGAAAAATCACTGGGAATGTGGAAAGTACACTTTGCTACATCAGCTTCTTCCTTTCTCTGTTGGTCTGGGTTCTCAGATACGCTGAAAACCGGGAAAGACCTAGCTTAAAAAGACCAAGGTCTGCCACTGCATCTGGGGCCATCACCAGTCATGCTCCCCTGTGTCTTGTCACTGGACCCAGACAGCTCCGGAGGAGAAAGTGAGGCTAGTGACTTTGCACAGTCACAGATTTAAATGAGCTTCAATTCAATGTACTGACAAGTCATGAAATCACCTCCTGACGTCACTGGTTCTCTTCAAGAATGAAGGACAAACAGCATCATGTAATAGCACTAATAACATCTTGTGTTTATTGTTCTTGTCATTGTTCTTTTATCAGCACCCATCCCAGGCTGCTCTCTCTGTGCCCTTCCCCTTCACAATGATCCCTCAGCTTTTCCTCTCCCTTCTTCATATGGGGCACATCCCAGCATGGCGTTAGGAAGAAAGCAGTCAATTTAATGTTAACCATAGTGCAGCGTGCCTGAATGATGGACTCTCTGTTCTCTCGGGGGTTATTGGAATTTTGAAAAAACAGTTCTGTAGCCCAAATCAATCTGACTTGTAGAATATGTGTGTATGTGTATGTATGTTTGCATCTGTATGTATGTGTGCATGTGTATGTATGTGCATACATGTGTATGTGTATGTATGTGTGCATGTGTGTATGTGTATGTACGTGTGTGCATGCTTGTGTGTGTGTGTAGGGCTGTTGTTGTTGGTTAGTCATTTTCCAATTGTGTCCAACTCTTTGTGACCCTCTTTGGGGTTTTCTTGGAAAAGATACTGGAGTAGTTGGCCTGTTCCCTCCAATCATTGTACAGGATGAGGAACTGAGGGAAACATGGTGAGGTGACTTGTCCAAGGTCACACAGCAGTAAGTGTCTGAGGACACATTTGAACTCAGGCAGATGAGTCTTCCTGATGCCAGGCCAGGCTCAGCTTTCTATGCCCTAGAGCACCTCCTAGCTGCCTATAAAGTGGATTGATACTGAGGAGCAAAGATTGAAGGGGGAGGTTTCTCTGTTTAGCACCACCCCCTTCCCTCCTCTCCCCCTTGTGGCATTTTAACGTATGCACTGTTCCTGAAAGATGAATGGCTTGCTTAATCTTGGGTTATTGCTGCAAATGAGAAGAGCAGAGCAGGGTAGGGATGAGAAGGCTCTTGGGGTCTCTGATGTCCCCCAACTATTGCTTCCAAAGTGTGTGTGTGTGTGGGGGGGGCCCATGCTTCCAAAAAGACTTTTGAAAAGATACTTTATTAAGAATGGGAGGGGCCAACAATAAGATTAATATCTTGAACTATTGGCATCACACTGAGGCTGGGTCTACTGGATCCAGCTTGAATCAGCTCTCTAGACCAGGCTCAGCAAACTATGACACAAAGGTCATAGGCTGAGAGTAGCCGTTTCTTAAGTGCCCTTAAGCTAAGAATGATTTTTACATTTTAAAATAAAGTTTGACACCACTGCATACCTTGATTATTCAACTATTACTCTGGAGAAAAGGTGAGCCATGGGGTCGGATAATGGGGGAAGGGTTTTTTTTTTTTTTTAGTGAAGGGTGGGGTCTGGGGAAGGAGTCATTTTAGGCTAGGAGACAATAGTTAGGTCAGTGTGGTGTAGTTATGAGAATGAGGAATTTGTGGTTCTTGTCCCTGGTTTGAATCCCTACCTTTTCTTGCTACTACCTGGCTGACCTTGGATATGCAAATTCTTTCCTGCCTTCACCTTTCTAATCTAGAAAATTAGGAGTTTAGACCAGATACCCTATCAGGTACCTTCCAACTCTTTAAATCCTACATTTTGAATCTTTGAACAAGGTCAAATGTTCTTAATAGATTCTATTTTCATTACAATAGCATCCTATCACTAAGGGAATGTCTACTTCAGCCCATCTAAAAATTAGAGTATACTGAGATACACAATTCTTTTATAAAGCCATAATCTCTGAGTTATTTTGAGGCCATCTATCAAGTTACAAATACCTCTAATGAGCACACTCAGTAGCTGGAGGGCTTCCTTCCTAGCCTTCGGGCAGCAGCAGGCAAAGGGGTGATTATACCTTACCCTCTTTGAGAATGTCAAGGTTAGTCCAAAGCAGTAACAACTCATCTTTATTTAGCACTTTGAGCTTTAAAAAGCACTGTTCTTCTAACAGCACAGGGAGGTAGTATCAAGTGACAGGCTGAGAATTTGTTTTGTTTTGTTTTATTGAAGGCTATTATTTTCATTGTATAAACACTTTTTTGGGTATACTTTCAAGTTTTTTCTTAGAGTTATTTGAGGAATGCATAGCACCCTTGGTAATATGTTAGCATGACTGTCTTCCTTACCTCTTCCAATGCTAACTATTTACATGTTGACTAATTTGCAGAGTGTGGGATCAAACCTTAGAGTTATTTAATTTGCATAATTTGTGATTTGGAAAAAAAATTTCAGATGGTTGTTAATAATTTGTAGTTCTTTTAATAAACATATATTTTATCCTTTGATCATTTGTCCATTGAGGGATAACTATTGGCATTATGTATTTGTGTTAGTTCCCCATGCATACCAGATATTTATGAGAGATATTTACTATAAAGACTCTCTTCCCCACATTTTCTACTTTTCTTTTAAGTTGAGCTGCATTGATTTTATTTGTACAAAAGCTTTTCAATTTCATATAATTGGAATTATGGTTCACAGTGTGTTAAGTGAAGTTAGAGAAAATACTGGTGCTGCAACTGCATGTGATGGATG
Source organism: Petaurus breviceps papuanus (assembly GCF_028583685.1). Taxonomy (NCBI): domain Eukaryota; kingdom Metazoa; phylum Chordata; class Mammalia; order Diprotodontia; family Petauridae; genus Petaurus; species Petaurus breviceps. The sequence goes on along the minus strand of NW_027185797.1, from coordinate 22,028,798 downwards.
CTGAGAATCTACAAGGAATGTTTCTGAGAGGTATTTACTATATGAATTCTTCCTTCCCCTAATTTATTGCTTTTTTAAAAGTCAAGTTTGCTTGATTTTATTTGTTCAAAAGCATTCCAAAGCATTTGTACAATCCAAAAGCATTTGTTAAGCACCTACTATGTTGTTGTAGATTGCAACCCAGTAATTTTTTCCTGTCCTGTATGATTTTTGCCCCTGTATTTCCAGAAAGTTGCTGTAGAAGGAAGACCTATCCAACAAAACAGAGGTCTTCCTTTAAGAGAATTTTTGAAAGGTGAATGAATTATAATTCTGGTAGCATCTTATAGGAAAGCCTAGTAGAAGTTCTGGTAATGGAATGCCTTTGCTTTCTGTGAAGAGCAGTCCAGTTAAAGATGTAGAAATTCATCTCCAAAATTTGGATCACTAGGTAATGAATTCTTTGGGCATCGTGACCTATGAAACAGATAAAAATATCAGGACAATCCATAAACCGACCACTCTGCCTATGTGATTGTTCATTCCTTTCTCCATTTATTTGTTTTTGATCGACCTGTGATTTCATTGACATAGGGAATAGCTGAGGAGAAAATTTCCTCTACTCATATGGATCAGGATCTGTTCTACAGCTAAAAATCTCAAAAAAAGTTGTTGAGAGATGAAGTGATTTTTCCAGTATTATACAGCTAGTATGTGCCAATGGCAGGACCCAAACCAGATTTTCCTTCCTAGAGTCAGGTTTTCTCTCCTCTTCTCTATGTCTACTTGATCATACATGTCTTTTCTGCTGCTTTTTGAACAAGCAGTGACAGCAAGATGCAGCAACCTGCTTCCAATCATATCGTGTGCATTCCATTGGCCCTTGGTTCACGTGCAGTTGGGATTCTCCTGAGATCTCCATGTACCATGATCTGCAGCTACAGAACATCCCTGAGAGAGTTAGTCTTTGAAAACAGGGGCTTTGGTGGCAGAAAGCAGTTTTCACATGACTTCAGTAACAAACCAACATTCCTTGTAGATTCTCAGCATCCATCATCTAGAGTTGCCATGCCAGTATTTTCTCGAACCTTACCCTTAACCCTCTGTGACCCATAATTTTCATCAACTCCTGAATTCAGGGAGGGGTAGTGGGGGGAGACTTTCCTTTCCCTATCTTCTTCAAATGGTAGTGGGATGATGGATGATCTTATAAGATTTAAGCCTCGATGAATGGTTGTTTCAGTGCAGTTTATGGGACTTTTCTCTTTGACATTTAAGCTCTAGCAAGTGACTTTCTCATGAAGAGATCCTTTGATTATTTAAAACAACAATGTTATTGTTGCCCTCCAAAAGCCTCTCTCCAAGAATCGGAGTTATATATAAACCATCAAGAATGCATTCATCAGACTTGGAAACATGGCTTTGTAAAGACTGACAAGAAGACAGTTTAGTAGCTGAAAAAGTATCTTTTCTACAGAACATTCCCTTGAGGTTAGGGAAATGGCATTAATGCCCATTGGATATTTGCATCAGCATTTTTTTTTCAGCATTAAAGAAGGGAGGAAAATCTATCTTTGTTTTATAGAGATTTTCTTTGGCCCTTCAGACTTCTGAGCAATCCCTTGGTTGTCCTTGCCAACAAAGACTTAACATTTACCAGAGGATCAGGGTGAATTCCACAGGCATTCAAACCATGGTTGATTAGAAAAGCCAGCATTTAGCAATGAAATGCAACTAATCTGCAGCTTGGAATATTTTGGAAGGCTATCACAGAGTGTGCCCTATAGCTGTCAAGCCAAGAAGGCCTTGTCTCATAAAGAACCCCTTCAAGACTCTAAGTATCTCGCAGACCCCTCCAGCTATAACATACTTTTGCCTGGTTGGAGGCTTCTAATACTTCCTAATAGCCAATATAAAATCACAAAATTTCATAATGGTAATGAGACATTCCAGGGTTGGTTTAATATGTATCATTTAGAGATTTGCAGTACAACCTACTGAGCATCGTGGCATAAGTTATTTCAATAAGTTTGTAGGGCAGAATGGTAATGGTCCTTGTCAAGAGTGGGGCCTCTTTCAGTGTGATGGATTTCATGTTCAGAGTTTCAAGGGGGCAAAGGAACTCACAGATTCAGTAAACCAAGTTGTTTTTGCTGTCTACTCCCACACTAAATCATGCAAGGCAACCCAGGCAAAACCTTCTCATTTGCATACAATGAGAAGTTGGGCTTCAGAGTTTTCCAACTTCCATGATGACAGGATAACCCATTCTGAAGACTTGGCTGTCTTGATGATTCCCTCACACATTCTGCTATTCACTTCCCTAATTATATTTCCTATCAAGGGTACCTTCACTGAACGATAAATATTATTCTGTTTGTATGGAGTAATTTTTCTCATGGTTAGATTAATAATTATATCTTGTCTAAGTTGGTACATTCTTCTGCTTAGTAAGGACATGGGGTCCACCTTTAAGACAGAAGAGAAAGGCCTTGTGGAGTAGTGTGTGTGTGTGGGAAGGCTATGCTTCCTGGGTCCAGGTACTGCTATCTCATATTGGCAATGTGACTCTGGGTTAGTCACCCCTCCCCTCCCCCCCCCCAACTCCTAAGAAGTATAAAAATTCCAGATGAGTTCCTATGAATTGGTAGGGGGAGTTTCCTTGTTGGGAGTTCCAATGAGTTAAAACATAGGTGAAGTACCAAAAAAACAAAATGAAACAAAAATCTCAGAATACAAAAAAAAGAAAGCCTCAGAAATAGAACCCAACATGTTTTCCCCACTATTTAGTCAATATTATTTACAAATGAAATAGTATTGCAAATATGCCATGGTCCCTCCAAATAGATTATACCATTGCTCAATCAACACATACTTAGTCTTCATTTACTAGAATGTTTACTTGTTATTCATTTACTAGGTATGTGACCTAGTCTAATGGGCTAAAGTAAATAGAAAGAAGTCTAAGACACATTAAGGACACTTGATTTTTCAGAAGCAGTGATCTTTAAATAATTTATTTGGGGGGGAGAAAGTGGGGGAAGGAAGGTGTTTGTTGTATGGTAGGGAGAGTATAAAACATCATACTCAAATCTTTTCCTAAAAACCTTTTACTATTATTTTTTTTTGAATTTCAGCATGCTGAGTTAGAGGTCTCACCTCTACATGGGGTAAAGGAAGATCACCTAGATGGGATTCAGGACCAATTGGGATAATGATGAGGATGATACATCATACTGGTAGAGGGCTTTAGAGTTTCTGAAGTTCCTTCCATGTAACAGACCTATGGAAAGAATAGTTGGTGCAATTATTCCCACTTTACAAATGAGGAAGGAAACTGAGTGTGAGGGAGGCTCCTTGGATCCCTGATTTAGAGCTGGAGACATTAAAACTCATCTTGTCCAATTCCCTTATTTAACAGGTGAAGAAACTGAAGCCCACAGTAGTTGCATGACTGGCCCAAGACCATGGAGATTATACTTGGCAAGACTTGGACCTAGGTCCTCTGACTGAAAATCCATGAGCCCGAGGATGCATTCTGAGAAAATGTAATTCAAGTAATAATAATTCAACCATTGAATAAGAGATGCTGCTGCAGTTTGCTCTTTGTTTTATAAGAAGACCAAGACACCCAGCTGCCCCTGTGCCCACTTATCCGATAGTAATACTGAGCTCCAACCCTTAGGTTTACCAGGCAGGCAATAACGACAACCACAAAACCCAAACACACAAAACCAAAAACCTTGCCTCCAGGACTCAAGAACATCACAATGGAGCTGGGCACGGTCTGGAAGGCTGAAGGTCTCGAACATTTTACCGAGATACAAAGTGCTTTTCAACCTTCCTCCACATTCTGGTTTTGCCAGGCAGCGTGTGATGGGTGTGGTCAGCAAGGAGAAGGGCTATATTGAGTCCTTATTCACAATTAGGCTGGACTTAAGCAAATCCTGGGAAATAGTCTTAGCTGCATCCCGAGCACTGAGCTTGGCCTCCATTAACGACAGGCAGCACCATGATAACCATAAGGGAAGAGGGTGAGGCAGCTCTGGTTAGTCATGGTCATTTCACACGGGTGGGGAAACAATGGCCCTGGGAGTCCTAGCAGCAGGCAAAGGCACGATGCTGCAGAAAGAAAGACTCTTTACTGCCACCTACCGTCAGAAAGGCAAAGAAACAGCCAAACAGAAACAACGCTGCCCACACCAGCAGAATTCCACTGGATTTGCCTATCTCCTTTTGAGGAGCTTCAGAGGGGAGAGAGCCTAAGAGAGCAGCTGCTTTGGGCTGTCTGTTTCTTTTCCTGATTGTTTTGTTTGTCATTTGTGACAAGGGAGTGGTTTCCCATCGGGTCTTCCGTTGGCATAGGCTCTTGGCGATGGGATGGCCAAAGGTGGGGTAGTGGCCGTGACCTCTGAGGAGAGAGGACCCTGGATGACAAGAGTCTCAGCACAGCTGGCCTTAGAGGCCTCATTTGTACAAAGAAGAGGTGTGTGCACATGTCTGTCCTGGCAGAACGTAAGCTCCTTGAGGGCAAGGCCTGTCCCCAGCACTTAGCAAAGTGCCTGATACGTAGGAGGTGCTTAATACCTATTTGTCAGATTGATAGACCGTGAACTCCTGGATGGCAGGACCTGTTTCACTGCAGTCTCTGTGGCCCCATCAGCTAGCACAGTGCCTGACAAACAGTAGGACTTTAATAAATGCTTAGAGGATCCATTGGACTGGGTAATCTCTTCCAGACCTCAGAGGTCTGTCTATGAGTCCATGGGCTTGTTCTGGAGAAGTATTGTGATGTGCCCCCAAACCACTGCTTTCTGGGGTGTATTAAGAGGAGAATCATACCTGGAATGGAGGCATCATCTTGCTGTATCCTCCATCCTGATTGGATTGTATCCACAGAATTGGGTTGAGCTCTGGGCGATCCTGTTTAGAAAAGACATCGGCAAGCTGGAGCCAGACAAGGGGCGGGTGCCAAGGAAGACGAAGGGGCTGGAAGCCGTGCCAAATGAGGACTGACTGAAGGGACCAGGGACATTTAACCTGCAGGAGAGAAGACTGGAAGTGGGAAGGGAAGTGCTGATAATGCCCTCCATGTCTTACAAATCTGTCGTGTGGATGAGGACTTCGATTTGCTTTGTCCCTCTCAGGAAGAACTAGACTGCAATGGGTTTAAGAAGCGGAGAGGCAGATTAGGTAGAGTCATGGTAAGGGAGGAACTTCTGAACCATGCAGAAAACAGAATGGGCAGCCTCAGGAGGTCAGAACTCCCCTGCTGGGATGATGTAGAGGTTAAGAGTTTCAGAGCTGAAAGGGGCTTAGAGGTCAGCAGGTCCAAGTGCCCCTTACCTTCATTTTACATTTGAGGAAACTGAGGCCTAGAGAGGTTGTGGCTTGTCTGAGGTCACTCAGTAGGTCCAAGTGCCTCTTACACCCATACCAGGCTTCAGATGGAAGGACAGGCTGCATGATGCTAAGTGCCTTCAGACAGCATCTGTGGTCTTTTGTTTACTTCCAAACTAAAAATAAGCCTCTCAGATTTGTCAGTGTTTATCTTCATTACCCTTTGTGCTTTGTTTAACTTCTATACAATAGCTATGAAAGGCCAAGGTCTCCTCTGTTCCCTGCTTCCCCACCTCCCAGCATCCCTCAGGTCACCAAGAAATGTGATGCTCACTATTTTTGTACGAGTTGAGTAGGGAGGGGGAAGGAGAAGGATCATTCCTGGGCGGCTGGGTCTTGCTAGGTTCAGTTCTTGTCTATAAATGGGTATTATTTTGGGAACTGAAAAACCTTAGGGTATGAATTTTCAGATTATAGGAATTAATTAGCAGAGAGTTCCTACTTTGTCCAGTAGAGTGAATTGGGGAAATGGTTGGGGGAGGGGTTGTTGTCCCAGTTCCTGGCTGGGCTGCCTTTCTCTAGAAATCAGTCTAGGTTTGGAGGCATCACCTCAGCCTGGAGATGTCTCTAGGCTAGATCTGCACAGCCTCCTTACCTCTCCTTCCCAGAATCCTTAGCATGGGTAGGTCAAGGGTCCCCTCTTACATAAGCCATGCTTGATCCTTGAAATCCTTAATGATCCCAATTATTCTGTGATTAGAACCATGGATCTGGGGGTGGAAGGGACCTTTGAGGTCATCACGTTAGAGGCCTGCAGATCTCTAGATAGTAGGGAGCTCAGAGGCCATTTGGTCTGAACCTCTCATTTTACAGATGAGGAAAAAGACTTGAGCCCAGCACTCTTTCCATTGCAAAATACTGTGTGTCCCTCCTTTGCATGTCTTCCTCTGTGTCCATGTTGCCTCATCCCCAGCAGAATTACGACTCTCCCTCTGGGCTTTCTCTCCCAAACCCCACAAACACTGGCGTGCTGGGTCTGCGGAGGGATCAGGACTATATAACCAATCAATAAATATTATTAAGCACCTACTGTGTTCTAGGCACTGGGCTAAGTGCTGGAATCCTAAGGGTAACCCTGACAGGTTGGGGCTCCTAAGACCCTTGCTCAGGATTTTGTTTTTGCTTGTTTTTCTTTTTCCCAAGGGGAGGTTCACTGCGTAGGGAGTTCAGGTGTATCCAGAGATGACTGTGATAGAAAAAGAAAAAGCACCAATAAAAATTTAACTAAAAAATTTGTGGCTATAAATTAGCTGCCACTCCATTTAGTTGTTCTCTGTAGACCCAGAGATAGTAATAGTTGACATTTATATAAAGCCCTCTACAAAGCGCTTTCCATTCATTGTCTCATGGGAGCCTCACGACAACTCAGAAAGGTAAGCACTAAAAGATTTTTTATCTTCATTTTACAGATAAGGAAATTGAGGCTTGGAGATAACAGGTGACTGGCCATTGTCATTCAGATTATAAATATGAGATACAGGGTTTGAACCTAAGCCTTTCCTCACCCCAAATCTAGTATTTCTTCAACTACTTCTGTCATGACTAAAGATTTTCTCCCTAACTCTTTGGGACTAGCTCCTCTCCCATTATTGCATATTATATATGAAGATTGTCTTATAGGGGTGGGGAACCTGCAACCTCAAGGCCCCATGTGGCCTTTTAGATACTCAAGTGTGGCCCTTTGACTGAATCAAAACTTCACAGAATAAATCACCCTAACAAAAAGATTTGTTCTGTAAAACTTGGACTCAGTCAAAAGACCTAGAAGGCTACATATGGCTTCAAGGTTACTGTTTCTCTACCTTTGTAGGGAGTAGAAATGGGGAGGTGGAATAGGGGAAAAAAATTCTGGCAGAAATCTTGAAATCTTCCGTCTGTAGCAGAGGACCTTTCTCCTCT
>NW_027185797.1:22011503-22021510 GCF_028583685.1 Petaurus breviceps papuanus | reverse complement strand
TCTCTCTCTCTCTCTCTCTCTCTCTCTCTCTCTCTCTCTCTCTCTCTTTCTTTCCTTCTTGTTTTTGGAATGCCTTCCCTTCCCTTCCCAGCCCCATTACCTGGGCAAACTTTTCTTCATTTTATGAACAACTGTGTGAGTGATACCTGTACCTAATCCCACCAAGATTCTGGGATTCTGTGAAGAATAAAATGGGAGGTGAAAGGTTGCCTCTCATCAGAAGTCTTCACACAAAATCTAGATGACCACTTTGGGGGAATTGGAGAGGGAATTCTTTGTCAGGTGCGTATTGAACTAGATGATCTCTGAGATTCTTTCATCTCAGAAATGTTGTGATTCTATAAACCACAGGCTGCACCTGAATTCTAGAATAAATATCTTTGGTATTCTTCCCCAGAACGAATCTTCCTTAGCAAATGGAAATAACAGGACTGAGATTTATAAGTTGTTGGGGCTTTTCCTTCTTACTGATCCTCTTCTAGAAGCAATCCTTAGCCCTCCTAGAGGGTGGAGGTGGGACCAGGGCTTCTCCTTTCTAAACACATCTAGAAAGAAAATGGTAGACAATTTTAATTCAGTAAGCATTTCTAAGACACCTACCAATGTGTGTTACTGTTCTAGGTGATGGGGATAAAAAGACAAAAGCAACACACAGTCCTTGCCCCAACCCGATTAAACTGCGTTTCCAACTTTCTTTTATGTGTCTTCCCCTATGACCTTGTAAGCTCCTTGTGTCCCCAGTGACTAGCACAATATTTGTAACATGGTAGGCAATACATGCTTATTGAATTGATGGATACCTAGATAAATAAATGTACTAACTTTATATATTTAGCTCTATAAGTTCTTCTAAGTGTTTTACAAATTCTCATTTGATCCCCACGACCCCCCTGCTATTATTATCCTCATTTTATAGATGAGGAAACTGAGGCCAAAGACTTTAGTGTCACATAGCTAGTAAGTGTCTGAGGTAGATTTTGAAGTTATATCTCCCTGAGTCTAAGTCCAGTACTCCACACACTTCGTCACCTCGGTGATGAAATTTAAGGTAATTGAGGGGTGAAGAAAGGCCCTATTGGCTGAAGGAATCACTAATATCCCATGAAAATAAGAGAAACAGTCTCATGGTAGTTGATTTGAAGACGACCCCAAAGAAGACCCTTGGGGAGAGTTTTCTGATCATTGAAGACAGCAAATGCTTTCTTTCTCTATTATCCTTTCCATTTTAAAAGGACCCTAACTAGCAGAGCCGCCCTATACTGGAAACAGAGACCATATTAATCCATTATTTCCCTCTGACCCCTGGGCACCTTCTGGTAACAAAAGCAGGTTCTGTCACATTTGTTAATTACCTTCAAGCTATTTTTTTGGTGTTCCAGTTCCTATTATTACCCTTTTAGTCACTCTAGGGAATCACAGAGAAATTACCTTCCTTCAGGGTGGACTGGGCAAATGTGATTTTTAATATCTTCCAAGCCTGAGAGAGGAGATGAATGAGAGCATTTAAGGATTATGTACAGATTGCTCTTGCATTTTTTTAAACTGACTTTTCGCTTAGTGGCAACTACTGAAAAATATTCTCCATAAAAGCTGGCAGAGAGATCCTTGAGGCATGTGGGAGGCGAGCTGGCCTCCTCTCTTCCCTTCCTGGATGGGCAGCCTTAATTGTTCTCTGGCCCCGGTGTCATCACTCTTTGCTGGAGCCCTGCAGAGAATAACCGCAGAAAACTGTAAGGTAGGGAAGACCTGTAGCCCTTGCCCTTAAGAGATTCAGCACTGAAGGCAGAGTCTTAGCTAGAGATGTTTATACCTGGGGCAGCCATTCCCAACTGTGCCCAGGTTAAGTGGCACAGATCCTGCACTTGATTGAAGGGATGGTGCAGACACTGTCAAATGATGGGGGAGACAAGACCCTGAGATGATGAACTGGCTTCATGGAGGGGAAACAAGGAGGAAAATCGGAGCTCGCTGCAGGCCCCCTTTCAGTTCCCTAGTTTAACTATTTATTTTTGTTAAATGGAGAAACAGTATAATTGAGAGAGAGAGAGACAGAGACAGAGAGATAGAGAGAAAAGGAGGGGGGGAAAGACAGGGAGGGACTGAGGGAGGGGGAGAGACAGACAGACAGAGAGAGAGACAGAGAGAGAGAGGAAAGGGGAGAAAGGCAGATAGGGAGGGAAGGAAGGAGGGGGAGAGACAGACAGACAGACTCTTTCACCATTCCTGAAGCCATCTGACAGTTAAAGTCCTCCACAACCTGACCCCCATCTACCTTTTCAGTCTTACTATACATTAGTCCCTTGAGCTCTAGCATCCAGTTGAAATGATTTTGCTTTTTCTCCTATGGAACTCCATGTCCCACCTCGGAGCTTTTGCACTGATTGTCCCCCAAGCCTGGAGCACACTCTCCTTTCATCTTCACCTCTTAGAATCCTTAACTATTTCTTTCAAAGCTCAGTTCACACATTGCTTCCTGCATTATACCTTCTCTTATGCCCCCATTTGCTTGTGCCTTCATCATTACCTTGTGCAAAAATACCTTGTGTTTATTTTGTGTAAGTGTTGTCTCCTCTGCTAGGATGTAATCTTCTAGAGAGCAGGAAGTGTTTTTTTGTTTTTGTATTTCCAAAGGTTAACTTGGAATCTGGCATAGAATGATGCTTGTTGATTGACCATCTCAACAAAGGTCTTTTAAACTGTGTTTTGGGGCACCTAGGAGACTTAAGATGGTGATTATGAATATAGTGATTGAAACTGGAGAGATGGCATTCATAAAAGGGATAGATATGTTTATCAAATGCACAGTTGACTATAAGCTGGCATAGATAGCTAGCATGATAACACAGTAAGATCCAAAAAGCATCTTACTGGCAAGAATGTTGGGCCAAATCTAGGATAGAATGAAATTAATAGGAATAAGCAAAGTCTTAATTTAATTTCAAAAAATGAACCTTGATAAGTCTGCAATTCAGGAGGTATGACCAGATGGCAGTTCATCTAAAAAAAGATATCTGGTAGTCTCATTGGGCTCCAAGCTCAGCACAAGTCAAGAGACTGATATAAGAATCAATCAAAGACAAAGTAATCTTGGGGTTGTATCGAGAGAGACAGAATCCCAGACCAAGGCGGTGATGTCCCGGCTGTATTTTGATATGGTCATATCACACCTGTTTGGACTTAGATCTGGCAACCAGGGCATTGAAAAGTTGATGAACATCCAGATGAGGACAGGCAACATGGTGGCCCTTGCCTTGGTGTAGCAGCAAGCACCCTGGAGTCTCTAGGGTGGCTGCTCACACAGGTTCTTGGATCTGCTTTGATAAAGGAAAGCAACTCAAAATGGGTTAACAAGCTTACTTTAATCAGTCAGACGTATATCGTTTACCTTGTTCAGGGGAAAAGGTCAGCACCCCGAACTTCAAAGTATACAGGCAGAATTATCAAGACAGAAACAGATCAAGTAGACAGCTTTCCAAACTGTCCAGTCATTACATCCATACCAAATCAACATCTGGGTTTCAACATCTGGGTTTTTCAAAGCGGGGGGGGTAGGGGGGGCCCTGGACAACGGCTTCCCAGAATACAGATCAAATCACAGAACACTTCTCAAAGTGAGCCCCCAAAACAAAGCTATACATCAGGGCTTATATAGCCTTCTCCTGGCTCAGAGAATGTAACAACCTTATTGACTCACTGGCCAATCAAGAAGTATCTACTGAAAAACAAGCCTCCCACCCCAGTCTCCAGGTGCACTTTAGCCTGGGGGCAGGGAAGATCTTTAAATTTGCATTTCCATTACATTAGGCCCCAAGATCTTTCATGCCCATAGCATAGACAATTTACTTCTGAATTAGCATTAAACATCTCTTAGGTCACATTTTCAAGATACTGAACTAAAATTACCAAAGTGGCTACTGGCCCTTAAACAAACACAAAGTACATAGCATTATCACTTCAATTCAAAACAAGAGTCCAAATAAAGTTCGGGGGGGGGAGGGGTATACTTCCCCTCACACAGCTCCAGCCCCTGCTTCCAAATATAGAGAGGGGGCTGGGCAACAAAACCAACAAGGTGGGGTCCTTGGGGGTCCAAGGCACTTCATCCCACCCACCATAGTCACAAGTCCATCCTCCCCCTGGGTCCCAAACTGTGGGATGCAGCCAGGAAACACACTCAGTGCCCCTGCTTTGCTGCTCAGTTCTTATCTTTTCCTGTGGCTGAATTCCGAACTCCTGGGCTCCTTCTCCTCCCGCAGGCGGCAGCCATTCCTGGCTTCTGCCCAGGTCCCGATGCAGGCAGCTCACCATTCCTGCTCTCAGCTTAGCGAAGTCTGCATGCAGTCCATTCTCCTCTCCTGCTCCACGGCTCCACAGAATCACAGCTACCACAACTGGGAAACAAACAATTATCCCAGCCCCCATACTTTCCTTTTACTCTGCAAATCCTGTTGGTGATGCCATTTTGTAGCAGCAAGCACCCCAAGCGCGTCCTCAGGGTTTGCTGCCCATAAATTTTGTTGACACCAGTTATTCCTACTGTATTTTTGCCACGTAAGGGACATGAAAGATCTTGGGGCTGAATGTAAGGGTTATGGGATTTAAAGATCTTCCATGCCCCATTGGACTTGCTGACGTAGCAGGAAGGGGTGGAGCAAGAGGAAGCGGAAGGCAAACTAGAGTTCCTGCGGTGGCTGGCAGTGGTGGCCACAATGGCAGCAGAGGCAGCGGCAGCGGCAGCGCAAAGACCTTTTTGAATTAGCCAGAATTTCTGCTAAGGACTCCTGCTGAGGACTGCCAGGGGCCGGAGCTGCTGGGAGCGCTCTTCCCAGACCCTGGGTGGTTGCTGTGAGTGGGGAGAGGAGGACCTTTGCCTGAGGTAGCCTGTTCTGTTTCAAAGGCTTGAAAATGTGGGTGCTTTCTACTTTATCTACCTGTGCCAATGTCATAACTACTCTGATGGCTTTCACTTTCTGGTTTTGGGACTCAGTCTTTTGGTACCTTAATAAATTTTCCAGCTTATTCCCCCATATGGCAAGTATGATGTATTTTGTGATGGATAATTATATCAGCATATCTGTAATCTCCATAGGCATTGTGAATATGGCATTGCTGATACATTTGGGATCATGTTTTATGGGACCAGTTGAAGGAATTGGGTATGTTTAGCTTGGACAGAAAAAGACTGGGTGGTGGTGGTTGTGGTGGGGCAGAGACAGCTGTCTTCAAGCATATAAAAGGTTATCCAATGAGATGATATTTGTAAAGGATCTTAGTATAGTATTGTGTTGTATGTGCTTGGCACATAGTAGGTGCTATGTAAATGCTTATTCCCTTCCCCCATCCATCAATGGGAAAGAGGTTAGATTTGTGCTGTTTAACCACGGAGGGCAGAATCTAATGTAGTGAGTAGAAATTGCCAGGCAGATTTAATCACAATGTCAGGAGAAGCTTCTTAAAAATCAGAGCTATAGGATGGGCTGATTTCAGAGGCTTTCTTTCATTAGAGGTCTTTAAGTGGAGAATGGATGACCACTTGCTGGCCATATTATAGAAGAGTATTTTCCAGTGAGATTAACCTTGGCCAGCTTGGCTTTTGTCCTGGAAAAAAAAGCTCGCAATGATTCCTTTAAGCAATGGAGCAGTCCCTCAGTTTTGCTATAGACAAAGGATTAGTCTTTCAAAACTGTTACAGGCTTGCACTGATGTCTTCTCTTGAGAGTTCAGCAGAAGAGGTTTTCCCATTTCCATCTCAAGTCCTTTTCCTGGAGGAAGAATGAGCCTTGCAGTTCTCAAAACAGTGAGGTGTAGAATCTGAGTGAGCTGCTGTCTGTCCTTGCTCATCTCCCTCTGGTGTCTTATCCAAAGAAGCATCTTTTTACTGATTCACCCCAGGATGGCTCTTTCTTAATTGCTGTCAATTGCAATCAAGCTTGAGGGGCTTGATTGATTTGTGGCAGTTATTGGAAACAGGTAAACAGCTCAGTCAAAGCGGTCTTTAGGTGAAAAATCAAAGGAATTAATGCACTATGGAATAACCACACATGCATGTATGCACACATGTACATGCACAGTACACTTATGTACACATATGTGTAAGATTTGCAAAATGCTTTACATATGTTATCTCGTTTGATCTACAGTTTCTGCTCTATCCCAGGATGCCATCTTATCCAATCTGGATATGCTTTAAGGTTTTTCATGCTTGTAACACTCACTCAACATTACACAGGATAGGAATGAATGGAACCATGAAAGCATTTGCAAAATAAAACCATGTTCACCAAGTATAGCTCTGGGTGAAACCGTTAAGTCAACTTCTTGAAGTCTGGGTGGTTGAGACACAGGCACCTTTCAGTTCGGATGGTAGGAGAGCACACAGGCCTTCTTCTGGCCTGGCCCTTCATCCCTACCACAATACACTTGGGTTCTGGTAGTTATGCAGCTCTTTAAGCCACACAGGCCACACTCTGCACTTTGGGGTGAGGACAGTTGTCCCAATGGCATGACAAAGAATTGCCTGTTGAGTCTCTCAGCAACCAGCAGCTGTAGAAGTAGCTCACATAACTCTTTGTTAATTAAAACACCAAATAAGTTGGCTAGACTGTATTAGCAGTTAATGTTCCATGCAGGGAATTCCAGTTGCAAATCTATTGATCTAATTCATTTTGGAATAGACCAAGTGAAGATAGATTGTTGGGAGCCATCTGCCAAACACAGCCAGAGCTGTCTGGCTGTCTGCAAAGAAGCCAAAGTCAGTGGCATGCTATTTATCAAAAGGCCAGACTGAATAAATGGAAAACAACAAGTTTGAAGGGCTGCAGAAAAGGCTACAATCTCAGGTTTACCGCCTCAATGGCCATGTGAGCATTCCACTGACTCGTGGTAGGGAGCCGTTGAATGAAGTAAAATTCAACATCGCTGACAGTCATTTACACATTCAACACATCTTTATCAAGTGCTGACCATGTTCATAGGGTAGATGCAAAGAAGGAAGTATAGAGAAGTAGTGTGAAATATGTCCCCTGCCCTCAAGGAGTTTCCCACCGAGGTGGTGAGATAAAACTTACCCAAGGAGTCAGAAACAGAATATAGGGTTTGGAGGGGACCTTGGAGATGGTCTAGCCAAGGGGCTCTTAGCCATTTTTATGTCATGGTCTGCTTGGGCTGCCAATCTGGTGAAACCTATGGACTCCTCAGAATAATGCTTTTAAATAAATAAAATACCCAGGATTACAAAGGTAACTGATTGTGTAAAAACACAGCTGCCAAAATATTTAAAAAAAATAGTTTGTGGATCTCATATGAGGATCCCTTGATCTTCTTCCACCCTTGTATTTTATTAGATGAGGAAACTAAGACCCTGAGATTGGAATGGCCATATGTCAATTGTTCTGTGATAGTGCTGATGCAGGTATTCTTTCCAATGATTAGTTGATCCTAACCTAGTCATGCTTTCCTGTGCCACATGACTCTTGCCTACACCCTTCATTAAGGTCACCAGAGGAGGTCCACTCAATGTGCTGAATCCCTTCCTCAAATTCCCTTGATGTGGCATAGATCCCAATGGAACACACAGGAAGTTCAGTAGCTAGTTACATGTACTCCCTGTGTGACTGTCCATGGTTTTTTTTTTCCTCCTGTTCACACAGTTCATTGGTGACACCCTTTATACCACTCTCCTCCTTTTTTGTAATGCATTGTGACCTGTTTGTGCCCACTATGACCCTCTATTTTTCCCTTTGGGGTAACCTCAACTTCAGTTAGAGAATCAGAATGGTGAAAACTGTGGAAACAGCTTGGTGGAAAGAGCTTGGCCTCTGGAGTCAGGTGACCTGGGTTCAAATTCTGCCTCTTGTGTGGCCTCGGGGATGTCACAGGATCCCTACCCCTCCAATTTCTCATGTAAAAAACAAGGAGGTTGGTCTAGAGGGATTCCAATATCCTTATCAATTCTAGAGCTATCATCCTAAAGATTCTTTGGAGACATACAAAGTATAAGGAACAAGGGAAGTCACGTCACCAAGGACCATGTGATACATGCCACCTGAGTGCTAAGGCCAATCCAAGGTTTAAATGACAAGACAAACTATGTCTCCAGGCCCTTCATGCTACATGCCACATGAGTAATAAGGCTAACCATAAGTTCTGAGGAGAGAGAGAGAGAGAGAGAGAGAGAGAGAGAGAGAGAGAGAGAGAGAGAGAGAGAGAGAGAGAGAGAGAGAGAGAGAGAGAGAGAAAAACTGGCAGAAAAGTTTGATAGAAAAGAAAGGGATTTATCTATAGCATAGAACAAAAGTATTTTCAAGTCTTGGACTTGGAAACACCATAAGGAAATGGATGAGGAAATTTCAGGGGTCCCTGACTCATCACTTCATTTCATTCTCCTGAATCAGCAAAAGAAGACAAATGGTTTCTACACTTCTCTAAACCTCTGGGGTTAAGACATTGGGTAACCATGGTGCTCCAAGGCCCAGAAGCCAGACAAGGGCTTTGGGGAGAGTTTTTAATGAGATCCAGGCTGAGAAATTATTCACTGATGATCCAAAATGAATGTTGTAAATAAGATGACATCCTCCTGTTTCCCAGGGACTTCAAGTCTATTGCTTCTCTTCTGTGGGAAGAGGACAGGGCAGGGCTGCCCCAGATTGGGCTGAGTCTCCCCAAAAGGCCCAAAGCAATAAGTTAGCAACTTTGGAAAGTGACAGTTTCACTAGACTAATTCTCTCTTTAAAAATGGAGCCCTAACAATTCAGGAGAAGAGGAGAATTTGGGGGAATTGAGTTTCACACATGAAACTGAATTTGCTAATAGGTTTTTTAATAGGAGGCATTCCCCAGGCTGGATTTGTCTTTCACATCCCCTTTCAGACTGTTCTTAGGAGCTCAGTTACCCTTCAAATTATTCACTTTTGGGGCTCTCAGGAGGGGCCTCTTGGGGCTGGTCTATGGCTGAGCTCATGGCTATGTCCATAACTGGCAATTACTCAATACTTCGATGTTTCAGAAAGCTGTAGTTAATCCCACTCGGTGAAGCCATGCCATAATTCTCTGAAGCCATAGCTGGTAGATTCTTTTTTAAGTCTCCAATAATATTTACGGAAATTCCACGAACCAAATTAATCTTCTGAGAGGAGTTGGACACAACTGAAAAACAACTGACATGGTCCTTACACTTTTATGTTTATTTACTATGGATCAGTCATTGTTCAGTCACATTCAATTCTTCATGATGCCATTTTGGGTTTTCTTGACAAAGAAACTGGAGTGGTTTACCATTTCCTTCTTCAGCTTATTTTGTTTGTGAGAAAACTGAGTTAACAGGGTTAAGTGACTTGCCCAGGGTCACATAGCTAGTCAGTGTCCGAGACCAGATTTGAATTCAGGAAGATGAGTCTTGATGATTCTAGGCCTGACTCCCTGGTCACTGTGCCACTTGGCTGCCTCATCTGTAAGACAGAGATAATAAAAACAGCATCTATCTCAGGATCGCTCTGAGGATCAAGGAGGTAACCTAAGAAAAGTACTATATGCATGCTATTACTGTTCTGTCCCCACTTAAATGTGTGTGTGTATCTATTCATACACTTCCCCTATGTCAGCTCTTTGAGAGTGGGGCCACTTTTTTTTCTGGTCTTTCTACTCCAGGCATGTAGCCCACATGATACATTTCATGCATTTTGATTGCTTGATGTACTTTTTCTCATCTGGTTCCTCCTGGGTCTCTTCTCCATGGATGTTTGGTTTTTTTGCCATTATAGAAAAATCTTTATGACAGACTGTAATTAAAATAGAAAAGAAGGGCAGTTAGGTGGTACAGTGAGCACAGGCCCTGGAGTCAGGAGGACCTGAGTTCAAATCTGACCTCAGACACTTAACACTTGCTAGCTGTGTGACCTTGGGTAAGTCACTTAACCCCAATTGCCCTGCCTTCCCCCGAACAAAAAAGCAAAAATGAAATAAAATAGTAAAGAAAGGAAAAAATAAAAAAGACTAAGAAGGAAAAGGCTT
>NW_027185797.1:21966871-22011103 GCF_028583685.1 Petaurus breviceps papuanus | reverse complement strand
GCCTAAGGTCACAGAGCTAGTAAGTGTTAAGTGTCTGAAACCATATTTGAACTCCGGTCCTCCTGACTCCAGGGCCGGTGTTCTATGCACTGTTGCACCTAGCTGCCCCTAGGTCATCTTTCTTATGGGGAAGACAATAAGCAAAATCTGGAATTAGATGAAGTCATATTTGCAAAACATTTGGCACAATGTCTGGTATTTGTTCTAAGAAGTGTTTGTTTGTTATTGTTATTATTATTGGTAACTCTGAGAACAGTTTAGCTGTATGCCACCAGGCCAGGCACTTACTCTATCTCAGCTTTGGTTTCCTTATCTATAAAATGGGGACAATGACAATAGCACCTTTTGCCTAGTGTTATGGGGATCAACCGAGAATATCAACAAAGTGCTTTAGAAACCTTAAAGCACTATCTAGATAACAGCTGGTATTAGTGGATAGGGATTTAAGTAACAAAACTTAAGTGACAAAGCACTCTGACTTTGGGTAAGCAACCTAAGTTCTTGGTGCCACAGAGAACTCTCGAAAGTTCCAACTTTCAGATGAATTGCGATCTGCTTTGATGAAGGGAGTTGTCACATTGGAAGTTTCCTACACTGTTCAAATCAGAGGTCTGTCTCTGTCTGCCCTCCTCCCCCAAATCATCAGTATGCTGTGTATTCAGTGGAAAGAGCTGGGTAGGGGCTTTTTCAATATTCATCATAGCCTGCTGAGGTTTTCGCTTCTATATCTGTCTTGTCTGTTTCAGGTATAGTTAGAATAAAAGACTTTTCAATTCAATTTGTATAGTAGCTTTGGTATGCACAGCAGTTATTTCTTTAATATCTGGTGTTGATTCCATAATTGTTCATGATTGAAAAGTGAATCTTGGTACAGAGAGATGCCAGTTGAAGGGTGTCCTCATTGATCCACAAGTGCCTTGGTATGCAAAGAAATCCTCCAATGTCCATGCATCCTCTGCATTCATGGAAGAAGAGGTCACTTTGTAGAAATCCATCCTCTATGTGGGTCTCTTGAAGAAATACAAAAGGACTCCAGATTCTGCATTTCCTCATGCCATTGAATAATGAATATCTTAGCATTTTCTAAGATGCCTAATGCATTGAAGTCCTGCTCACGTCCAACATCTAAGCAGATGCTTATGTTGTGCATGTATAGGAATGTATGGAGTGGGTTGTTCAGAGGAAGTTGGTTATAATGAAGATGACTTTCTTCCTCTGTAAATCATCTTCCTTAAGGGAAGACAATGAATGGAATCTGGAATTATATCCTTCAGAACAGTCAGTTACAGGGCACTGAGAAACTCTTGAGTTCTTTTTCTAATCTTTTGGATGGTTCCATTTTTCTTTCCCATTTACCATCATTTGCAGTTATCTTTGGTAGATCTGTTTTTCCTTTGATTGAGTCTGTGCCCTGACTCCATAGTGCGATAAAGTGTCAATTGTCAGTGTGGTTGAATTGGAAGATAGAGGTAGCATTGGTGAGGAGCAGGGGAAGGAGGGTGTTTATCTATTTGGGCTCTAACTTCATTTCAAAGATTCCTTTCTGAGGACAAAATAGATGGTATCTGTGATTTTTAAAAAATAGCATCAGAAGACCCTATAATAACTCAGTCATCCCTTCTGTAAACAATGAGTTTCTTATCTCTTAAAATGTAAAATAAATGAATGAATAAATAAATCCCATGATAGATTCCCATTACTTAGAGATCCCATTCTCAATGGCAAATAAAAACAGGAATACAGCTTAATTATTCTATTGTATAGTGTTGACAATGATTGGAGAGATTTCTACTTGCATTTTGCAAAGAATATTTCTTCAGAAGTATTAAATTCATTAAGAGGTCACAGATGACATCCTTTGTGATTAGTTACTACTCCCCAATCACATTTTCATTTGATCCCTAAGACAGATTTGATCCTATTGGAGTGATGGCCATCTTTCAACCTTGAAGGAAGCCTTAGCCTCCTTGTAATTTCTCTTTAGAAAACTGGATCTAAATAAGCTCTATATAGAAAGACCAGATGCTGCAACTACACTGGGGTTTCCTGGATTTAAAACAAAACAAAAAACAAAAAAACAATCTCAGCCACTAGAAATAGTGGATACACTTATCTTCCGTATTTTCGTTTTGACTGCCATGCAAGAAAAAAATATCATTAAGCAGATGTTCCTGTTATTGTCTGTTGCTGCCTATTGTAATAAAATGCTGAGGGACATATGGGAGAGCCAGCCACACTGTGGAGATGATGACCATTCAGATCTCATGCTGGCTGCGTGTTGGGATCAGAGAAGTAATGGAGAGGGACCACATGGTTTTTCATCAGGGAAGATAACTTGGTCTATGTCTGGTGTGTGTGTGTGTGTGTGTGTGTGTGTGTGTGTGTGTGTATGTGTGTGTGTGTACCTGTTTGAGTAAAACTTCTTTGACCAGAGGAACAGCACCACTACTTTCTGAAGATGAAAAACTTTCTGTCCATCAGTAGAACTGTGAAATTACTCTATTACATTCTAGAGACATGTATCAGCCCAACACCTCTGGCCTTTCAGATTTATGGGATCATAGCATCACCATTCTCAAAGTCCATCTGTTCGCTCTAGGCATACCCAGTGAATTCTGCTCTAATGGCTGCTCTCTTTGCTTGAGGATACCAATTTTTGGAGGTATTTCAGAGAAAAGGCAAACTATGGCCTCCATTGATGCTGGTGCCCTATCTCTCTTGCCACCCATCTGGGGTCTTAGCTGTAGGTGTTCCAGGGAAATGACTGGATCGCTGAAGCAGGATTAGTCTGGCCCATTTCATAAGCAAAATAAGTATAATATGGTCTGTTGGAAGTTGTTGCTCAATATCTAGGCTGTGGTCAAGGAGCTTGGAAAGGATTCTATGGTATCCCTCCATGAACCATGAAACAAGTTGGGGCTGAATGCTACAAGACTGGCAGTTCATTCCTGATGGACTTTATTGTCTGGGACACGTGGTCATTAGGAAAGGAGCATATCAGTCAGAAGAAGTTTAATATCATACAATAAATAATAGTGAATACAATGTGTTTTATAGGCCTTCTGGCTAAATGGTTTTCTGAAAAGATTGATGTAGGGGAAATGTTGCTGGTAGGGGGCAGTTAGATCGAATAGGAACAATTCAGTCCTTGGATTCACATGTAGGGTATCCTTTTCACTGATGCCACTCATGCTTAAGTGGGCTATTAAAGTCTTTCCTCCCGCCTCAAAATCTATCCTGTGACGGTCAACCTCTCTGGCCTTAGCCAGGAGGGTCTTTGGATGACAGTTTGCCCCCAATTCCCTAATCCATCCTGTCGTGAAACTTTTTCAAGCTTGGGAGGCTCTTCCAGGGGTAGCATTCTAGTGGCATAGCGTTTGAGAACCCACAGACCCATCTTACACTACGACGAGTTATTAGAAGAAGACTTTGGAGGACAAGGAAAACCACTGTTAAAAATCAATCACCAAGTATTTATTGAGTGCCTACCGTATGCTAAGTAAGCAGTGGGAATACAGGAATAACCATGAAACAATCCAATACTGGCAATATTTTACAGGGGTTTAATTGGTATTGATTGAGACTTTTATAAAAAATAATATTGGTTCACAGTTACGGATTACCTTAAAGCTTGCAAAGTCCTTTTCATATATATTGTATGTTATCTCACTTGATTCTCACACCCACCCAAGAAGCAGATTACTTGCATACCCCCCGTTATTTTTAATAGATGAGGAAATCGAAGCCAAGGGAGGTTAAGTGATATTCCCAGGGTCACAACAGTTCGGAAGTTATCTGAGTCAGGATTGGAATTCAGGTCTTTCTGACTCCAGGTCCTATTCTATATATACTACATGCCCTCCTTGCCTAAATACTATGTGGACCGTGTCTGCATTTCCATGGTGAATCATAAAATGCTCAAATCAGAAGGACCTTATGTAATCACAGGCTTGGAGCCGTCAGCACTGTCCCTCTAACCTTGGCCTTGAGCTGACATCTCAAATGCACTCTGGGAAGGCTTAGCCTCTGCCAGTGTCAAATCCACTGCAAAGCAGCTTCTTTAGTTTATATCCCTAAAATCTTAATATTTGAAAACATCCAGTGTTCCCTGTTGTAAAACTAAATAGGAACGAGGGGTTTATTTTCCACTGAGACTCTTTTCCTAACCTAATTTATCCTAGCAAATGTAATGAGTGTTGATTCAATTGATAGACTCTGTTATTTCTGCATGGGCCCCAAAGCCCTGAGAGCCTCAAGAGGAAAACACTTTCTTATTCCAGGTGGTAAAATGCACAAGCTTCTTTCCATCCCACCTGTTTTCATTTATTCCTGGATGGTTTTCCATCTCTTGGGCTCTTTGGGCCTGAGGTGGAAATGGAGGGTTTTGCTGAGAGCAGTCCGCCAAATGGAAATGTTTGCATTTTTAAAACCCTCCTGAGTCCACTAAGAAAAGGCAAACCTGGCTTTTTTGGTTGCTTGTCTCATAACACGCCAACAACATTTCAGATGCAGATGTTGGGTGCTCATGCCTTTTCTCTGGCTCAAGAAAGATTATGGGCACAATGAAAAAAAAGTCATGAGAATTTGTGTGTTTCGGAGCTTTTCTAACTTCAGCTTCTAGATAATCCTTCTTCTCTTGAAATAGCTAAGAGTCAAGCAACATGAAACTAGAGAGAATGAGGAGAGGGAGAGATTGGGAATTCTCCATCAATAAGCATTTATTAAGGACCTATTGTGTGCCAGGAGCCACTCTAGGAAAGGACAAAAATGAAGTATCCTTTTCATCAAAGGGACTTTGTAAGTATATATATGTATTATATATGTATGAACATGGATACATTTAAGCATATATGAAATACATATATAAAATACAAAGTAATTGGGGGAACATTAGCAGCTTGGAGGAATCAAGAAAAGCTCCATTTAAGAGACTGTATATGAGCTGAGCTTCAAAGGAAGCTAGGAATTCTAAGAAACAGAGGTGAAGAAAGAGTTCATTTTAGGCACGGGGCAGATTGTGCAAAGGTATGGTGGTGGGAGACGAGGTGTTCTGTGTGGAATAGTAAGAAGGCCTGTTTGACTGGATTATAGGATTCGTGGAGTAGAGAAATATATAATAAACCTGGAAAAGTAGATTAGGTTTTAAATGTTAGCCAGAGGAATTTGAATTTGCTCTGATAGTTTATAGGGAGTCATCTGAGTTTCTTGAGCAAGGGAGTGACACAGATAAATATGTCTGGTACTAGACAATACCACATTTGGTCTCATGGGATTATTCCTATTACTTCAATCCCAGTATATAATAGATATTCCTCATGTCATGGAGATGACCCTGAATTCCCAAAGGTTATGTTCTACTGAGTTAGAAAGGCTTGGAGGATAGACCTGGGGACGGACAGACTCACCCATCTAACCTTCTAGGAGTTTCTCACCAGGCTAAGGCAAGGTGACAAGCCTTTCTTCCATAGAATTTCTAGGAGACTATAGTCCCAAGGATATAGAACTTTGGATGGTATCCACCCTGGCAAAAATCACAGCTCCTGGAAGTATGGATGGAGGGAAACTGGACCAAAGATCTTTGTCTCTAGAGGTGAGACAAAGAGAACAAACAAGTCACCTGAAAGCAAGAGTGAGAGAGGGCTGAGAAGATACTTGGACAATGAATAAGGAAAGGGAGAGAAAAGAAATGGAAAAAAAGGGGGGGGGGTGGAAAAGGTGCTGGGGCCAAGAATGAGATCAAATGGCCATGTAAAAGGAAACCAGACAAGACACAAAAGGCAAATGAGACCAATTTTCTATTCAATTCAAACATTAAATGCACTATTTATCAATACTATATGAATATTTAATAAAAAAGATCTCTGGGAAAGAAGGGGGCTCTAATATTTCTACTCTTTTACCTAGCAATACCATTATTAGGAGAATACCCAAGGAAGTTCAAACAGATTTGACAAAGCTACTATATTTATATATCTTTGTTCTATCTATCTATGTATCTATCTATCTCTCTATCTATCTCTCTATCTATCTCTATCTATCTATCTCTATCTATCTATCTATCTATCTATCTATCTATCTATCTATCTATCTATCTATCTATCTATCTATCTATCCTGTCTGTCTATCTATCCTGTCTGTCTGTCTATCCTGTCTATCTGTCTGTCTGTCTATCTATCTATCTATCTGCACACATATGCTTTCGAAAGGGTTTGCTTTTTACATTGAGGCTTAGATGAAATTACAAATATATCCAGAATTTCCTGGCCTCAAAGAGCATTCAGATCCAGGCTAGAGCGGGGAAAAGGACCAGCTGCCTTGGTCAGAAGCCTATTAATGAAAGCAAGACACTCAGAAGATGTCACAGGTCATAGTGGCTTTTGCATAGATGAAAGTAGAGAAAATGTATTTGAGAAAAAATAAATGTGCCAGGTTTGTGTGTTGGGAAACAGAAGCAGCTTTGTCAGTCTCTGTTCTCAGCTGATTTCCCTTCCGTTCCCCCCGCCCCCCCGCCCCAGCTCAGTTCCATGACTTGGCAGCTCGAGAAAGACCTGCACAGACACTGTAAGTGCAGTTAGGAAGGGTGGAGTCCTTGGGTACCTTGGGAGCAACAGAGATTCAGGATCAAGAGGTGTCTTAGCTATGGAAAGAAAGCCCAACCTTGGGTTTTGATTGCTCGACGCTTAGTTGAGTTTCTTTCCATCTTTCTTTGATGTTAGCTCATTGATAACACTGATGAGGGAACTAATGTTCCCTGGATGGGGAGGGGAGCTGTGACACAAGTATGAGGACCTCTGGGAAGAGTGTCCCTCTCCAACGTCCCTTCCCCAACAAACTGCTACCGACTCCTAAAATCCCACCTGTAATCCAGGTATTCATTCTTCATCGTTTGGGATTAGAACAAAACATCTACTTCCCAGCCATTTCTGCATCGTGCCCCCAGTACTCCAGCCATCTCCCCAGTCCCCTTATCCTGCCGCTAGAAGCTGGTATCTTCCCTTGGTACCCAGGGCTAACAAGTACCAGGGTCCTTATAGGTGAGCTTTCTCCTTAACTTGAACAGAGATGGACTTCACCTTGACTTCTTCCCATTTCTAATAGGACATGCTTAATAAAGACTTATTCATTCACTCTCAAGGGGGAGGTAACACCTTTTAAAATAGTCTTTTATACTTTAGCAGGGGTGGGGAACCTGCAACCTCCAGGCCACATGTGGCCCTCTAGGTCCTTGGGACCAGCCTTTTGACTGAATCCAAATTTCACAGAACAAATCCCCTTAATAAAAGGATTTGTTCTGTAACTCTTGGACTCAGTCAATTTAGTGAGTATTTGTTTCGAGGAAGATTTTGCAACGACAGGTGAATGTGAGATTTTCCTGGGGTTGGTGGAAGGATAGAGAGCACATGAGGACATTGGGCTGTGAATGAGGGAGTAGAAATGTGAAGATAAAGCAACAGCTTCACAGTATTGCCTAGGGCTTCCTTGAGCTGATTTTGTAGTGGAATCTTGATTATGGAGGGAGAGGGCTAGAACAGATCATTAAAATCCAGAGTGCATCTTCCTTTTTGGTGGTAATTTTAATCATCTCCCTTTTGCCAGAACTGGAACTGATGAACCAAATGAGAAATCTCATTTCCTTGATTTTCTACCCTCCTGCCCATCTCCCAATAAGTAGTGTGGGCCTGCCTTGTAAAGCAGGATAACCTAGCACAAGAAAGGAGAATGCCTGGCCCCAACCTGAGGCCAACCCCTCCCGAGTAGCCAACTGGTGGCTATCAGGCCCTCTCTCGTTTGTAGCCCTGGGAGGGTTTGCCGTGCCCCCTCCTTGACTTGACGCGCCTTTCATTGGATGGTGTTTCATTAAAAAAACAAACTAATAATCACTGATACTCATTTATGTATCATTACCACTTCCAGTTAGGCCTTAGACCCAGGATGATATGGGTTTTAGTTCTACATGTGGCACACAGCACTGGTTATGTGAGTTTGGACACAACACTTAATCCTTCGCTTCTTTGAGCAACATTCTGAACACAAGATACAAAGAAGGCGCCAATGGTGCGTTGGGGGCAGAGCTTACTCATTCAGAAGTTCCCTACAGTAATCAAATTATGGGCCCATCCCCATCCCTCCCCCTGTCACTACCCCAGAGGGCCATTCTTTACAACAAGGAGTCAGAAAAGAGGAGAGAAAAAGGAAATACTGCAGTAAAATGCGGAGAAATCGATTCGAAGAAGGGGAAGGACTGTCAAGGCCAAGAATATAATGAAATAGGAATGTAAGAGGAAAAAGACAAAGCATATTAAAAGCAAATGAGACAAATGCTCCCTTCAAATCATACATTAAGTATCTACTGCATCCAAGGTCCTGTTATTTATCTATGGCATATAAATATTTAATTTATTAAGTCTAATATTAAATGCAATACTCCATACCCACAGCCTTCCATCTCCATAAGGATATTATTTCTAGTTGGTTGAACAAGGCCCTTTCCCTTGGAGGGAGAATGAGGACCTGGTAGACAGACATAAATAGAATGAATAATAAGTCTATAAGTGCAGCCTCTGACTCCAAAGAAATTCTACCCACTTCTGTGTTTATTCTTAACTGAACTATACATAATTGGTGTATTTGGAAGTACCTGGCCTCTGCCTGACCTAGGTTGACTCATTTGTAAAAGACTATAGCTCCCTTTGTCTACCTTGGTATAAAACCTCAGTAGATGGACCACTAGACTTGGAGTCAAGAAAATCTAGATTCAAATTTTGACTCAGACATTTATTAACTGTATGACCCTGGACATGTTACTTAACTGCTTTGTAACTCAGTTTCCTCATCTATGTTGTTAGGGGGCTTAAATCAATGACCTCCATGGTTCCTTCTGTTCTAAATTTATGATTTAGATTTGTCAATTCCTTCTCTGCTCTCTCTTTTTGTCCAGACCTGTGACTTCACTCGTGTAGAGAACTTTCAGTGAGATAGTCTTAGGGAAGTCATGTGTGGTCACAGTTCTTTAGTAGTTGGGAGATGGAGGTGGGGCAATGAGGTGCCAAATGACTGGTCTAGGGTCACAAAGCCAGTAGCTGTCAAGAGGTGAGACTTGAACCCAGGTCACCTTGACCATGAAGTTGGCTTTCATTATCTCTCATTTATGTAGGATTAAAAAAAAAACAATTGTGCACACACACCAAGACCCAAAATCCGTTTTTTGATCTTCAGTTGAATTATGTCAACATATATGTTTACACATGTCTATGTGTATCTCCACATCTATCCCTTTTAGTGGAAAGGGACTGTTTTCTGAGCTTTGTTTTGAAAGAACGGGCCTTGAAGTCACCTTATGGAAGTAAGCAGTACACCGGGCAAGAGTAGTTGATAAACATTCTGAGTCGTGACTGTAATCAGTCTGCCTGCCAGTTCTGATCAGTGGGAGCTCCAAGCAGCAAATGGTGCTGATTACGGTCCCTGGCTGGGAGCTGTACATCTTGTCTCATAATTAACTGCATTAATATTCTGGCCCTCCCCACCCTGCCACATTATCCTTTTCCTTTTTTTTTTTTTAAACATTGCAGTCAAACTCTCCCATGTCTACCCATCAGGGCAGGCTGCAGAGGGCTTCTGGCAACCAGAATCTTCTACATTTATGGCTTTGTGGCCCTGAGAAAGTCACTTACCCTCATTGGTCCTCTGTTTCCCCTTCTGTAAAATAAGGACATTTGGGCTCTTTGCAGTCCTTCCCAGTGCTATACTTGTGATCTTATGATTCAGAGCCAAGTATTTTTACCTAGTTTATTATGTAAGGACTTAGGGAGCTATAGAAAAGGATTGACTAGAAAGGGTAGGACTGGAAAATATCATACTAAGTATGCCAGAAATGGAGTTCTAGAGTGAACGAGGTAGGAGGACCAAGTGCTTGCCGGCCTGGGTCTAGGCAGACAAATATAGAGTTTCTGTGTTCTATAGTAGTGACTGGAAGGAAGGCAGCTGAGAAAAGAAGGGTCACACTGAGCCAGTTAAAATCCTTGAGCCTTAACTTTCTGGCCTGAAAAGGGAGGGCTTGGAGTGGAGGGTGTCTGAGGTCCATCCTGGCCCATCAGGATCTAGGCTTATGCTTCCAGGGAGTCGAGGTCTGAGCAGGCGGCATCACCGGTCTAGCCTCAGGGCAGGTCGGAGCTAACAGCCCAGTGGAACAGAGGGCCTTAGGACCAATTTTAGCACCAGCCAACTGTCCGGCTACTCCTCCAGTGTTTTGTTTACCTTCTCAATA
The DNA here is from genome assembly GCF_028583685.1 of Petaurus breviceps papuanus. Lineage (NCBI taxonomy): Eukaryota > Metazoa > Chordata > Mammalia > Diprotodontia > Petauridae > Petaurus > Petaurus breviceps. The sequence goes on along the minus strand of NW_027185797.1, from coordinate 22,000,839 downwards.
TAGATGTTAGCCTTGAGGATGGTGGGGGACAGTGATAAACTATGGAGAGTCAGATACAGATACCTAACAGAACCAAGAGGAGGGACACGTAAGAATGAAAAGTGAAACAAGGAGGCTGGTCCAAGGAGAAGATCTCAGGAAAGGCAGGCAAATGAAAATATACTCTAGAAGACCAGAGTCTGGGACCTGTAAGCTGTGACCTCTTGGTCAGTCTGGTAGAGTACATGGATCCCTTCTCAGAAACATGATTTTGAAACAAATTACATTGAAATACAGTTATCAAAATATGAAAAACACACCCACAGATCCCAGGTTAGGAAGTCTGCTCTAACATAAGCTGAACAGTTTGGGGATGGGGCATGTGATGTAATGGAAGCCCCAGTGAACCTGGAGTCAGATGGAAGGAAATGAGCATTTCTTGAGCTCCTACTATGTGTCAAACACTGCATTAATGACTTTACAAATATTATCTCATTTGATCCTCACAACAACCCTGGGAGGGGGTTAGGAGAGCTATGATTATATTTGACTGAGGACATTGAGACAGAGCCTAAGTGACTTGCCTGGTGTCAGACAGCTTATAAATGTCTGGAACTGGATTTGAACTCGGGTCTTCCCTCCTGACTACCACCTGTCTACCACCACACCATCTAGTTGCCTGAAGGTTTGGACTCAAGTAGTGGTTCTGTTACTTTTTAGTTGTAGGATTGGGGGCAAGTCATTTAGTGTCTTTAAGACTTAGCTTCTTCATCTATAAAATGAGGGCAGTGAGATTCATGGCCTCTCCTTCTTAGGGCATTGCTGGAGAAATCCCTTTATAAAGCTTAGGATGCTCTGGTGATGTACACGGGGACAGCCTGACTGCTCTTCACTGAAGCTGTCCTCTCTGAAAGCAGAGCTCTACTGTGGCAAAAAGCTCAAAAGTCCAGTAATTGAGTGGCAACATGAGCAAGTGAAGGAAGCAAATCAAGCACAGCTATCCGACTTTGGATTCCTTTTTTGGGGACAAAAAGGATCAAAGCATGGAACAGGAGGAAGACAATGAAATCAAAACTCCTACACCAAAAGCTTCCAAGAAAAATATCAATTGGTTACAGGCCATAGAGGATCTTAAGAAGGATTTTGAAAACCAAATAAGAGAAGTAGAGGAAAAATTGGGAAGAGAAATAAGAATGATGCAAGAAAATCATGAAAAGCGAGTCAACAACCTGACTAAAGAAAATAACACCTTAAAAAATAGACTAACTCAAATGGCAAAAGAGGCCCAAAAAGCCAATGAGTAGAAGAATGCCTTAAAAAGCCAAATTTGCCAGATGGAAAAAGAATCTCAAAAGCTCACTGAGGAGAATCATTCCTTCAGAATTATATTGGAGCAAATGGAAGCTAATGACTTTATGAGAAATCAAGATACTATTAAACAGATCCAAACAAATGAAAAAATAGAAGGCAATGTGAAATATCTCACTGGGAAAACCACTGACCTGGAAAATAGATCCAGGAGAGATAATTTAAAAATTATTAGACTACCTGAAAGCCATGATAAAAAAAAACAAAACAAAAACCTAGAAATCATACTTCAAGAAATTCACAAGGAAAAATGCCCTGATGTTTTAGAACTAGAGGGCAAAATAGAGGTTGAAAGAATCCACTGATCATCTCTTGAAAAAGACCCCCAAAAGAAAACTCCTAGGAATATTAGATCCAGGTTCCAGAGTTCCCAGATCAAGAAGAAAATATTACAAGCAGCCACGAAGAAATAATTTGAATATTATGGAAACACAATCAGGATAACACAGGACCTGGAAGCTTCTACATTGAGGGACTGAAGGCTTAGAATATAATATTCCAGAGGTCAAAGGAGCTGGGATTAAAACCAAGAATCACCTACCCAGAAAAACTATCATGTTTCAGGGGAAAATATGGTCATTCAATGAAATAGAGGACTTTCAAGCATTCTTGATGAAAAAACTAGAGTTGAATAGAAAATTTGACATTCAGATACAAGAAGCAAGAGAAGCACAAGAAGGTAAACAGGGAAAAGAAATCATAAGGAACTTACCAAAGTTGAACTATTTATATCCCTACATGGAAAAACTATAATTGTAACTTATGAAACTTTTCTCAGTATGAGAATTGTTGAAGGGAACATATATATATATATATATATATATATGTCTGTATAGGAGGGTATTTGGGTGTATGAATACATATGTGTGTGTATATATTTGTACAAGTAGACATAGAGGGCACAGGACCAATTGAATAGGAAGGGATGATACTTAAAAGGTGAAGTTAAGAGGTGAGAGAGGAATATAATGAGAGGAGATGGGGAGAGACAGAATGGGGTTATCTCATATAGAAGAAGCAAGGGAAAACTGTGACAATGGAGGGGAAGAACAGGAAGGCAAAAGGAATTGGGACAATCTTATTTTCATTGAATTTGACTTAGGGAGGGAATGACATACACACTAAATAGGGTATCTCACCCAATAGGAGAGTAGGGGGGGAAGGGAATGAGAGGGGGGATGATGGAGGGGAGGGCAGGTTGGGGGGAAAGGAAGTTAGAAGCACACACTTTTGAAAAGGGGCTGGGTCAAAATGGAGAATAGAACAAGTGGGGGGCAGGATAGCATGAGGGAAATATAGTCAGTCTTTCACAATTTATCATCTATGGAAATGTTTTGTGTAGCTACATGTGTACAACCTATATGTAATTGCCTCTCTTCTCAGTAAGGATGGATGATGAGGGAGGAAGGGAAAGAACCTAGAATTCAAAGTTTTAAAATCAAATGTTGAATATATATGCATAATAATAATTATTATTATTTAATTTTTTTTTTACTTTCAACTGGGAAATAAGATATACAGGTACTGGGTTATAGAGATCCATCTTGCCCTACTGGAAAGTCAGAGGGGGATTGGGAGAGGATATAGGAGAGAGCAGATTGGTGGGGGGGTATACTGTGGGATCACTGTTTTGGGGTGATGAGTAGGGAAAAATGGGGAGAAAATTTGTAACTCAAAATCTTGTGGAAATGAATGATGTAAACTAAAAATAAACATAAAATTTAATTCAGAAAACAAATAAAAACCAAAAAACTTGTGTTGATTTGAGTTGAGTTGGTAATTTTTTCAATAGACCACGTGCTTATGATTATCATTAAATAATTCTCTTTCAAGCAATGATTTTATGTATTTGAGGGCGTTCAACCCACCAAGCTATTGCCCATTGTCTAAAGGTGCAGACGTGGAAAGACACCTGGCCTTCAGAGTAAGGCAGGAAGTCAGAGAAGGATCTATGGAAGAAGATGGACCTGAGCTGGGCCTTAAGGAAGAAGATTTCAGCAACCAGAAATGGGAAGGAGTGCATTTCAGGTAGGAAGGAAATCCCCTAGGTGAAGGCACAGAGTCTGGAAGAGGGCAACATTGAAAATAGGCCAAAATTAATTGTCTAGTTTGGCTTAAAGGAAGTTCAAATCACATTAAAAATGGCCTTGAATGCCAGGATACTTTGAGGGTCTTGGAGTCAGGAAGACCTGAGTTCACATGTAGCCTTAGAAACTTTCCAGATGACTTTGGGCAAGTCACACATAACCTCTGTTTGTCTCATTTTTCTCATCTCTAACGGGGAAAAAGGGGTAGTAATAATAGCATATACTTTGCAAGGTTGTTTGTGAGGATCAAATGAATTAATTGTAAAGCACTTAGTAACTCCTATGTATGTGTTAGCTATTATTACTATCTGTGATTTCATTGATGTGGGCATTCTCTCTACCACTATAGATTGTGATCCCATTACAGCTTAATAAATGTTCTTAAGAAGGTGCGATAGCTGGAAAATTCATCAACTTGTCAACCTCTCCCTTGCTTGGCCTTTGGATAACAGAATATAGTCCATCAACAGACCCACTATTGAAGTAAAGTTTTTTAAGTCCTATGACTAGCATGGCCTTTGAAAATCCAAGACAACCTTTACTACTTGAGGAGCCATCAGGATGACATAAGTGGAAGAAATTCCAGGATAAATCTCAAGATGCCAATGAAGATTCTCAAACATGGGAGTAATGTGATCAGACCTACACAGTACCAAAATTATCTTTGCACCTATGCGAAAGATAGATTACAAAAAAAATAAAGATTAAAGATAGCAAGACTACTTTGGGGGAGGGGGACAGGCTTTTGCAACAATCCAGGTGAGAGGTAATGAGGAACTAAGTTGGGCTAGAAATAGCATAAATGGAGAAGAAACACATAGAAAAGAAAGGTTGGAGGTAGAATTAAGAGGGATTAATAGGGGGCGGCTAGGTGGCGTAGTGAGTAGAGCGCCAGCCCCGGAGTCGGGAGGACCCGGGATCGGTTCTGGCCTGAGACACTTAACACCCACCCACACACACACAAAAACAAACTGGCCATGTAACCTTGGGCAAGTTACTTAACCCCAATTGCTTTAAAAAAAAAAGAGGGATTAATAACTGACTGAATACAGGGTGTCAGAAAGAAGGAAAAGTCAAATGAAAGGCAAAAGCACCTCACTTTCTGCCAAGCCTTTTGTTAAGTAATGGGGATTACAAGGAGAAGAGAGATAGCTGATGTTCTCATGCTCTTTGAATTCTACTGGAAGAATCTTGCACACATAGAAGTTCCAAGCTCTACAGTTGAAGGTGTGGGGAGCCAAGGAAACCTGATTCAGGACTCAGATAAAAATCTCACAATGTGCTCTATAGAAGGCCCTTTGCGAAGAGGCTTTTTGTTAAGCTTTCTCCTTGGGTCTTTTGATATGGGTTACACTTAAAAGGATGTTGTTTGAGTTCTGAGACCAATAGACTCTACCCCTAGACTTTAGCGAAAATATTTGATTCTTTGGTTTCAGCTCCTATGCAAATGTCCTCCATGATTGAGGCTTTGGCTTTGGCCTTGAAGCCAGCTCTACTTTTCCTAAGACTTTTTGGTGTCTAGATAACAAAGTCTTATTAAATTATATATTCTGTGCTACTTCCAGGATAGAACAGACTAAAGTAATGATACAAATACTTAAGTCCTATTCCTTTGTCTCATTTGTTCTATAAAAACCTTGTGCTAAGAATCAATAAAGGGAGTTCATGGTTCTTCCTTGACCTACCCACATGGTCTGGTCATTTCTTATTCACATCTCTGATCATGCTTAGTGCTGGACACTGAGCAGCCTATGGCATGAAGGGACTCGTGTTTTGAGTAAAAAGCAGATATCCCCTTGCAAAGGGGACAACGGTCTCTATAGTCAAAGCTATGGTTTTTCCAGTAGTGATATATGACTCTGAGAATTGAGCTGAGTGCCACAGAATGAACACTTTCAAATTGTGGTGCTGGAGAAGACTTTTGAGAGTCCCTTGGACAGCAAAGAGATCAAATCAGTTAATACTTAAAGAAATTAACTCAGGCGACTCCCTGTAAGGTCAAATACTGAAGCTGAAGCTTAAATACTTTGGCTACATAATGAGAAGACAGGCCTCATTGGAAAAGACCCTGATGTTGGGAAAGATTGAAGGTAAAAGTAGAAGGGGATGGCAGAGGATGAGATGGATAGAGGGTGTCATGGAAACAATGAATATGAACTTGTACAGACTTCAGGAGATGGTAGAGGACAGAAGGGCTGGATGTGTTATGGTCCACGGGGTCATGGAGAGTCAGATGTGACCGGACAATAAAAACTGTAAAGTAGGTGGGACATAGGGAAAAGAGGAGTTTGCTTTGAGACACTAAATTAGAGGTTCCAGTAGGACACTGAAGTGGAAATGTCCAGTTGGAAATGTAGAAATGGAACCCCAAGGAGACAATAAGGGCAGAAACCAAGACTTTGGAGTCTCTGCATAGAGGTGCTAATGGAAGCCAGGTAGTACAGGGGAAGACGGGTGATTGTGGGCAAGTCATTTAATGCATTTCAGCTTCAGTTTCTCATCTGTAAAAGCTGGGATTGAACTAGATGACCTTTAGACCACCTTATAGTTCTGATGCCATAATCCTACAAGGGGGAAAGATTGTTGAAGGAGAGAATAAAGAAGGATGAGGAAAGAGGGATAAAGAACACCTTTATTTGTGGAAAGTGGAAAGATGAGCCAGTGAAGGAGACATGGCAGGTGCATTTAGGCAGGCAGGAGAATCCAAGATCAAACAGCAAAGAAAGTTTTCTGTGGTGTTACAGAAGGGGGAGAAGGTGGAGGAATAAGAAAAGCCTCAGAGAAGGGACTGTTTTGGAAAGAAGAGGCTGTAGAACACTGCTGGGATCCCACAACTTTCCACTGTACAAGCCTCAAACTGCTGTTAGAAACATGCCTAGATTCATAGGGAGGGGCTGAGAAAGTATTAGGAAGGACAGGGCAGATCTGAAGCCGTCCTCCCCCTACCCTTAGCCATTTCTTGTAGCTGTTTTGGTTGTGTTGTGTCTTACTCCTTTTGACCCCATTGGAGTTTTCTTGGCAAAGATACAGGAGTTGTTTGCCATTTCTTTCTCTAGCTCATTTTACAGATGAGGAAACTGAGGCAAACCAGATAAAGTGTCTTGCCAAGGGTCACACAGCTAGTAAATGTCTGAGGCTAGATTTGAGCTCAGTTCTTCCTGACTCCAGGCCTGGCACTCTATCCACTGTACCACCCAGCTGCCATTATCCAAAGGTAAAGCCAAGAGAACAGGGAAACTGTCTCTTGTTTTAAGGGGTTAAAGTGTTTTAAGGTGGTTTAAAATGGTTTAAAGGGGGTTTAAGGTGCAGAGGATGTCAGATGAAGGATCTCAGGTGGCCTCAATTGTCATAGCAGAGCAGGAGAGGCTGTCTGCTGACAATCTGAGATCAGAGTCTCCAGGCAGGTGCTTCCCTCACCGATTTGTCCTATGCTTTAATACTCTAGACAGCAAAGCTCTTCTGGACTTCCTTATCTTTTGGTAGTTGGCATTGATTCTCTCAGTGACTTTGACTGTTCTTTAATGGCTTCCTTGGGAAATCATTCAATGGAAGCGCATAAAGAGCCCACCATATCCGAGGCACTATGCTAGGCCCTAGGGGGGATGCAAAGCTTAATAAGACAGAATCCTTGCCCTCAGAGAATACGACGTCTAGAGGCAACCAAAGGGAGCCTTTTCATTCATCTGCTTCTCTCAGTCATTTAGCTGATCCTGGAGTACTTTCCTTCTATGTAGTAAAAACAGAAGGAAAAACAAAGAAATAAAAGCTTTTCATAATACTTAGAGTAAAACCTGACATAATCACATGATCTGAGAATTGGAAGGGGCTTAGCAGTCATTTAGTGCATCCCCCACACAAAAAGAATCCCCACCGTAAAACCACCACCAAGTTATCTGGCTTCTAACTGAAAACGTCTGAAGGGGAACATCTGCCACCTTTGGAGCTAGCTCATTCCTCCGAGGAATAGTTTGAATTTTTAGAAAGTCTTTTTTCCTGATGTCAAAGCTAAATGGGTCTCACAACTTTGACTCGTGGTTCTTCATTCCATCTTCTAAGGCCAAAGAGAACTAGGCTAATATGGCTTCCGCACAGCAACCCTTCTACTGCTTGCAGATGGTTATCGTTTGTGCTGGGAATCATCTCTTCTCTAATGACTGGGTTTTCTTGTCAGAAGGAAGTCATTTTTCACTTTAACAGTAAAGAAGCATAAGACTTCCCCTCTCCCAACATCTATCCATTAGGAAGCTGAGTCTGACTTAAACCTTACAAATGACAGCCCCGCATTAGTAACTTAAACAGGAATGGCTGAAGCCTGGTGCCTTAGCACAAGAGTTTTCCACGCTGTTTTCTTGAGGAACATCAATTCCTTCTCATGAAATGTTTTAAGCACAATTTAAGCTCTTTGGAGGGGCAGGGAGAAGATTCAGTATCAGCTAGTTTCACTATTTTTATCGACTTCATTCTCCATTAGATTGTGAGTTCCTTAAGGCCTGGGCCAATGGGTCATATCCTTTCTAATTATTTTTTCTTAGCATCTAATTTAATTATCTACTCACAACAAGTGATCAACCTATATTAACAGTCTCCCAAAGTAAAATAGACAAAAATACCTCTTTTCTCCATCCACACTTCATTCTTACTCATTCTTCCCCTTACATACAAATCTACAGATTTTTAAGAATTAAAGTTGAGGTTTTGCTGCAAATGAATACACACACACATATGTATATATATATATTATGGTTGAGCCCAAACCAACAAGCAGAGCAAATAGCTAAAGATGAACGTAAATTGTCTTTTTGGTCTAGTCACCAGGCCAGTCAAGTCTGAGTCATTCTTGTGGTGAAGGAAAATGAGGTACAGGGCAAAGCTTGACAGAAGTGCTTGTGGAAGCCTTTCTGACTAGACAGGGACTTTTGAGTGAAACCAAGCAAAATAGAGGCAAAAAGAAATCCTTTTTCCAGTTAGTGGAGCTTGAAAATGAATATAGGAAGAACAAATCCACTTTCACACAGCACGATGAATACAGAGCATATGGTAAATTATATTAATGCATGTCATGCTATTGAGTGGCTACCAGCCAAGCCTTCCAACCAATGCAAAATGACAACTGAAACAGCAAGGGCCAAGCAGTATGGGAAGAATAACCAGTGTTTTATTTTAAATGGACCTTGACTTTTGCAAGATGTCCAAATACTACTACTACAATTCTAGTAAGTCAATTCTATTAGTTTTCCCTATATTTGGACAAAAGTACATTAAAAATACATTTTCCCCATCTAACTTCCACCCCACAGAGGTAAATTACCTCCTTCAATTGGCTCCAATTTGCAAAATCACAGAATTTCAAGATTGGAACCATCTGGTCCATCCAAAAATTATATCCCGGTTACCACATAATTGACAAATGGTCATTCAGACTTTGTTTGAAGCTCTCCAAGGAGGGGAAGCTCCCCACCCCAAAACAGTCAAGCCCACTCAACAAGTTGAAATTGTTAGGAAATTTTTCTTGACATCTTGCCTCAATTTACTTCTTTTATCTTCTATTCATGGCTCCCAGTTCTTTTCTCTGGGGCCATGCAGAACTAACCTAATCCCTTTTCCACGGTGATGGCAATACTTGGGCATAGCTGCCAAGACCCTTAAGTCTTCTCTTTGGATGTAGGTTAAACATCTCCAGTTCTTTCAACCAATCCTCATAGGACAGGAACTGGAATCCTGTTGTCATCTCGGTTGTTCTCCTCTGGACACATTTCAACTCGTCAATGTCTCCCCTAAACCGTAGTCACCATAACTGAGCACAATATGCCAAGTGTGATCTTAGCAAGGGACAGGCAGTAAGACTATTTCCAACCTATTCCTATGAACTATACCTCTTTTAATGTAGCCTAAGATTACATCACCTTTTTTTCTGGAAAGAAAAGCTGTCCTTTCAATATGAGACATTTTGGGTGACCTAGATGAAGCAAGTATTTCTCCAAATGCATATATTTGCCCTCATTTACCATAGGATCCTAACTCTGGAGCTGAAAGGGCATCAGAGGTCATGTTAGTCCAATCTCTTGATTTTACAGAAGAGGAAACTGAGGCTTAGGGAGGTTAAGTGACTTGCCTGAAATACTTAAAAGATGCTAAAGGTAATGGGGATGGGAACCTGGAACACAGGTCCCCCGACAATCTCTCTGTAGGTTTTTGTCTGGAAAGGCCAAACTTCCTCCCAATTGAAAACAAATTTCAAGTGCTTCATAGAGACACAAATTTATAGTACAAGTGTCCCCCATGTTAAGAAAACTACAAATGGGAAAAAAAGAATTCAAATAGTTTGCAATTATTTTCATGAAATAATGATATTCTTTAAAAGAGAGGTAGGGTAATGCAGGGATTGGAGGGCTGGCTTTGGAGTTCAGAACATCTGAATTCAATTCCTATCTTTTGTGCATACTAGCTCTCGGCAAGAGCCTCCATGCAAGTCACAATTCCCGTGGTACTTCTCTGAGAGTACAACTGCTGATTCACATGGGGAGAAGGCAGGGAAATCGGGAGTTTTCACACTTGTACCTCCCTACACTGATGAAATCACGGTCCAGAACAAAGCCTAATAATCCAAAGAAAATAAGCAAAGATCTTGAGAGGCATATGACAGCTGGAAGAATTGTTATTCATAGTTCAGCACAGGCTTTTTAAAATAGGAAGAACAGTGTGAAGAATTGTAAAAAACCCAGCAACTGCTAATTGTTTGTATGAAGAAAACACATTTGTCAAAGAGATGATAATATAAAGACTGGAGAAAGATAATTTTTACTGATGAAAGTTGCCTTTTCTTTCAAGGCTATACTAATGCAATTGCCAAAGAAAGCCTGGGTGAGTCTATACATTTTGGGCATTTTCATCAGTAACTATTCATCCTCCAAAAACATCTTGGGTTTTTTTTTATTTCTAGTGTTCTAGATGTTTTATTCTCAATGAGAAAATGATGAATTCTGATAAACATATTGATATACTGAGACATAGAATTGTTCCAGAATTGCATAAATTCTCAAATGGAAAGGGAAGCCTGAAAACTAGACTTGTACCACTGCTGCATGCCATGCAAGGTCAAGAATGTTATTAATGACATGGAAGGAAATATCCCTCGATGGCCTGGCAATTTGCCTGAATTAAATCCCATTGAAAACTTGTGGATTATAATCAAGGCTTGACTTGGAAAAATAGAGCATTCTTTCAAGATACATTTAATATCCAACATTATAATTTTCATGGGACAGAATTAAAGAAAATTGGTCAAATCCTATGAGGTCAGTGTCAAATTGCACAAAAGAAATGATTGCAGGAAAAAGTGATATTGCATATTGAAATTTGTTTAAAAACATAAAAAGTTGTAAGATTTATTGAAATCAATCAACTTAATTATCCATGTTGTCCCAAGTAATTCACATACAAGTGTAAGCTCCTGGGGATTCCTTTATTTATGTATTTTTATCTCCAGAACTTAGCATAGTACCTGATATATGGTAGTTCTTAATAAATGCTAGTTAATTTTCTTACTTCCCTTATTCTGTTTTCTATGTGGTTGGACTCCATGAGAATATTTTGTGTGAATCTGTGTAATCAAATTGAGCCTGTATGAGATGCACGACCTGCCAGGCATTTTGCCATTTATGATAACTGTCCCCTTTGTGCATTGATGAACATCTTTTAGCCAAGGGAAGAGACCTACATCCAGGAAAGTCAATTCTCTGTCTCAACTAAGACAAGGCTTATGTTTAGCTCCCACCATAGAGTATGGATCCTGAAAGTCTCTGATTTGACCCAGCTGTTGGGTGTGTATCTTATGTCTAACACAACAGGCCAAGTCAGAGATGAAGGGATTTGCCAATTGACTAAGTCATTTCTGTGTCCTTCGGATTGAGAATAAAACCAAGTAACCTCTGACTCATTTTTTTTCTTGGAGTATGTTGGCCTTGGAAGAAACTTTTCTCACACCCTGTAAAGATGTGATTGTTTTAGGACCTTACAGAGGGGCAAAGTCAATGGGGTTTGACAGATGATGGATGGATATCTGTCCCCTGGGGATAGATCTAGAGATCTCATGGATATGTTAAGCATGGCAGGAAACAGCTCTTATCCTGTGACCAATACAAGACCGTTCCATGACAGGAAGTGCACCTCTGACCCATGGTTCATTTGATAAACAAGCCAAAGGGAGGTGGTGAGGATAAGTGGAAATGGCTTATTTGTATGGAAATGCCTTGTTTGAATAACATGAGAAACCAGGGAAACAACATTGACAAACCCTTCATATTGTCTACACAGGCAGTGGTGAAATCGACATTTTAAGGAAAGTATTCAGATTATTCACATGTAAAAATTTGATAATGTGAAATAAAAGTAAAATATTTTAAAAAATATCTTCCATTTAACAAGCATTTATTAAGAACCTATGAGTACAAAGGGGTAACCAGATGGCACAGCAGATAAAGTGTTGGATCTGGAGTTAGAAATACTCATCTTTATGAGTTCAAATCTGACCTCAGATGCTTACTAGTTATGTGACCCTGGACAAGTCACTTTGCCTGATTTTCCTTAGTTTTCTCATCTGCAAAATGAGCTGGAGAAGAAAATAGCAAACCACTCCAGTATCTTTGCCAAGAAAACCCCAAATGGGGTCACAAAGAGTAGGGCATGCCTGGAAATGGCTGAACATCACAGGTACAAAACATTGTGATTAGCATTTGGGTATGTGAGCCAATCCTGGCCCTCAGACAGTTTACTTAATGCTCGAGGGTCCCAACATGTACAAAGATAATTGGAAGAGGGAAAGAGCACAAACATCACAGGGGCAGAGGGAAGTGTCTCTTTTTTCTTTTTCTCTCAAGTACTCCCCCCCCCCAATTCATTGTCATGTTTGAAATCCCTAGAAATTCAATTCAAGTAAAGATCTTTATAGCTCCTCTTTATAATAATGGGAGGTCAGCGCTGCAGGTGGAAATGAGTTCAGTTCATCCAGTTGACTATTTACACATCCACAAGTCAATAAGCTAGAGTTCGCTTTAAGAGGAACGATGGCAATTCTACTCAAGAGGAAAGATCTGCAATGGAGGTATGGAGACACCAGCAGCAGAATAAAGGAGAATTGAGGGAACCAGTAGAACAATCTTACAGCAGAATCTGAGCATTGAAGGAGAGTTCAGAGGCATCTAGTCTGACTTCTATTCAAACAGGAGTTTTCCCTACCACATTTTCAACAAATGGTCATCCAGCCGTCCATTAAAGCCCTCCAGCGGCACAGGAGCTAACTTCAAGTATCTGAAGTGCTGACATGTGGAAGATGCTTTAGAATTTGCCCTGGTTGGCTTTAGTGGAATTGAAAAGAGGCAAGTTTCAGGGTGGCTAGGTGGCGCAGTGAGTAAGAGCACTGGCCCCCAAGTCGGAAGGACCTGGGATCGGTTCTGGCCTCAGATACTTAACACCCACACAAAAAAACTGGCTGTGTAACCTTGGGAAAGTTACTTAACCCCAATTGCTTTAAAAAAAGAAAAGAGGCAAGTTTCAACTCCATGCAAATTAAAAAAAAATCTAACAGTGAGAACAATCCCAAAGTGGGATGCAATACCCTGGGAGGAGGGTTGCCCTTCTTTGGAGGTCTTCAAACGAAGCCTGGATGAATACTTATTGGGGTTGCTATTGAGGGGCTTGTCATTCAGTTATGAATCGAGTTAAATGGCTGTCTTGGAGATTTTATGATCCTATAAGTAGGAATGCCCAACATTGTTGTCCCCCATCTTGACCCTTCACGTAGTATGGTTCACTCTTTGGACAGCTCAAATTGCCAGTCATTGGTGCTACCATCTCAAAAAATATAAAGTGGTGTAAGAAGAATGGCTTCTCCATCATTTGCTCAGATCATGACAGAGGCTCCTTTCTGAAAGCTCAGAAGACTCCCTTGGAGACAAACAATGGCTTGTCTTACATTTCCTTTTTATAAGAGCTGAGTAACACCAGCCACCAGCTATTTCAAAGGCCTGGGTACAATCTGAACTTAGATCCAGACCAATGGAAAGGACTAGAAACATGGGGCAGCCTTTCTGGATTTAAATGAGGCTTCTACGTAAGAAGCAAAGCCTGATTCCTTCATCTCTGCTTGACGCTTACCCAGAAAACAGAAGAAAATTAGGAAGCCTATAATCAGTTTCCTACCACCACCACCAAATACTTTCAGTGGATTACTGAAGATATAAATTTCATATTGTAGAGCTATTTTGTGACTGTTCTCATCTCTGAGTGTAGATTAAGCTGTTAGTAGTAATGGGTCTGTAACTAAGATGGTTTGGGGAGCAGATCCTGCTTCAGGGGACTTGATTAAAGGAGCACATTAAAGCATCAGTGAACAGATTTAGTCATTCTGTCAGGCTTCTCTAGAAACAACAAAATTAAATGACACAAGGAGGGCTCAGATGGTTAATCAGTCATTCCTGGTTGGTGAAAATTAACAAATACTTTCCTTTTCTCTCTGCCTTACACATTTTCCCCTTAAAAATGAACAAAGCTTCACTGCCTATGGACTTAATGTATTGAAAACAAACATACATGTGGAATGAATGATATGGGGTTTTATTCAGTCAAGCCTGTCCCCTTCCCCTCCCTTCCACTAGAAGGTTGATTCCTCAGAATCTAATTTATCTTCTGCATTCTATGAAGCATCGTTTGATCATCAGTTGATGGGCATTTATTAGGCATGTACCCTGAGCTAGGCACTAAGCTAAGTACTGAGGATACAATTTTATTGTTGTTGTTTGGTCATGTCTGAGTCTTTGAGACCCTGTTTGAGGTTTTCTTGGCAAAGATACTGGAGTGGTTGATCATTTCCTTCTCCAGAGTATTTAACAGATGAGGAAACTGAGGCAAGTAGGTTTAAGTGCCTTATCCAGGGTCACACAGCTAGTAAGTGTCTGAGGACAGATTTGAACTCAGATGAACCTGAGTCTGGGCCCAATTATCTATCCACTAAGCCCCACTGAGGATACAAAGTCAGGCCCAGAATGTGAATCAAGAATAGCTCACATTCCAGTGGAGGGAGACAATATGTAAATGACTGGGTACAAATAAGATATATACAGAGTAGACAGGAGACAGTCTGAGAGGGGAAGTTCCTGGATAATAAAGGATTTCCATTGATGTTGGGGTGGTTTAGACTAAAGGTAAAGCCAGCTAGGACATCTAGCAGTCCTTGCAGCAAGAAGGTTTATGAATCTCACAGGAAAGACCTCTAGGCATGGGATTGCCTTGTGGGTTAATACATTATGGGTATGGGTCTGAGTGAACATAACAATGATTCTTTACTTTAAAATCCATGATTGTGAAAGTGCCGGTATCCTAATGATGCAGATTGGAGATCCTTTCCTGTTTAAGTAGCTGGTATCTTGGAGTGGTTGTGAACAGAAAAATTCCCTACTTTGTAATCTCTTTTCAGTAATGAGCCTTCCCTAACCTAGATAGGATGGGTCTTTGGGCAGTAGAAGCATAGTTGGTCATTGGGCCTATAAGCTTTTCTAGATTATTAGGACAAAATCAAGCCTCTATCTTCCTATACTTGTCTTGGTGAATCAAAAGTTACCTGTGAAACCTGATTAGGCATAGGAGTAGGACTTCAGAGTAGCAGCCAAGAAATGAGAAAACAGATTCTGTAAAAACCCCAACCTCTACGATTCAACTGTGGAGCTTAGAACTCAAAGCGACTTCAGTGACCATCTAGGCCAGGGGTTCTTAATCTTTTTTTGTGTCAAGGACCCTTTTGGTTCAATCTGGTGTAGCCTATGGACCCCTTCTCAGAATGAATGTTTTTAAATGTGTAATATAAAATTCATAGGAATACAAAAGAAGCCAAGTCTATTGGAATACAGTTTTTAGACCTAAAAATAACTTCGCAAAGCCCAGGTTAAGAATCGCTGATATAGGGGCGGCCAGGTAGCACAGCGAGTAAGAGCACCGGCTCCAGTGTTGAGAAGACCTGGAGATCGAATCCCGGGCTCAGACACTTAGCACCCACCCAGAAACACCTGGCCGTGTAACCTTGAGCAAGTTATTTAACCCCAATTGCTTAGGAGCGGCCAGGTGGCTCAGCGAGTAAGAGCGCCAGCTCCAGTGTTGGGACGACCTGGAGATCAAATCCCGGGCTCAGACACTCAGCACCACGCCCAGAAATAACTGGCCTTGTAACCTTGAGCAAGTTACTTAACCCCAATTGCTTAAAAAAAAAAAGAATCGCTGATATAGTCCAAGTCCTTCATTTTACAGATGAGGAAACAAGCCCACAGAGATGAAACATTCCAAGTAGGTGCTACTAAGTGGCAGAATTAGAATTGGCCTCAGGTTGTCTAAGTCCAGTCCAATTCAGTACACTTTCCACCATATCACACTGGTGCTCATGAAAATACTGAGGATATGAATTGTAGAAGATTATTCCCATTATAATGAGACCATGAGTGTCGTCCCTGAGTGTGGACTGTTTGAAGACCTGCTCTTTCTACGTGACGGGCTGTCATGCGTAAGAGCACTTGATCTGACCTGAATGACGGTAGAAAACAAAGGCAAATTCCTGTGGAGAAGTGACCAAAAAGTCAATTTTAGCTTAGTATAAAGAAAAAAATTGACATTTGAACGGTTCAGTTAGAACTCTCCCCAAATGGAATGGCCTATCTAGTTACGGTTCCCCATCACTGGTTGTTTTCAAGTAAAGAATGAATGGCTGCTTGTGGGAGACTGTTTCTATTGTAAACAGTTTGTGTTCACTCACCAATTTACATGGTGTTCTTCATGTTTGGAATGGAATCTCCTTGAGGGCACGGAAGGCTTCATTTTGCCATTTTTTTCTCTGTACCCCCCCAGCACAATGCCTGACTCATAGTAGATGTTTAGTAAATATTTGTTGAAAGAATGAAGGAGGGGCGGCCAGGTGCCTCAGCGAGTAAGAGCACTGGCTCCAGTGTTGGGATGACCTGGATCAAATCTGGGCTCAGATACTTAGGACCACACCCAGAAATAACTGGCCATGTAACCTTGAGCAAGTTACTTAACCCCTATTGCTTTAAAAAAAAATGAAGGAATGCTAGAGGGAAGATTTAGACTCTAATCATGAATTCAAGTCTCAGGTTCCTCTCTTGTAAAATGGGGAGGATAATAGTACCTACCTCATAGAGCTGTGAGGATCAATGCTTTAACATATGTAAATTACTCTGCAAACCTTTGGTGCTCTAATCATGGATTGCTCCAGTCAGGTCTCAATTCTAAAACTCCTTGATAACTGAAACTTTGATAGCACATATATTGAGTCCCAAGACAAAACTGCCTAGGAGTGCATATGTGG
This sequence comes from Petaurus breviceps papuanus, assembly GCF_028583685.1. Taxonomy (NCBI): domain Eukaryota; kingdom Metazoa; phylum Chordata; class Mammalia; order Diprotodontia; family Petauridae; genus Petaurus; species Petaurus breviceps. Next base: position 21,984,042 of record NW_027185797.1, on the reverse strand, counting down.
TACACTGAGAACATGTGATGCAACACGCTGAATATTCACTTGGAGGAAAATATTTTTTCAGAGATTTAAGAATTTAAAAAAATAACTGTTTCATGGGGAAAATATTTGAACCCACTCTTTTCTTCTCTTCTTTCTTCCTTATTGTTGTTGCTTAACTTTCATTCTTCCTTATACTCCAGAGAAAGGTCACCAACTCATTTTGTTGTTGTTGTTCATTCTGACCCTTTGTGATGCCCTGGATCACAGCACATCAGGCCCTCCTATCCTCCATTGTCTCTTGAAGTCTGTCCAAGCTCATATTTGTTGCTTCAGTGGCACTGTCTATCCATCTCATCCTCTGCCATCCCCTTTTCCTTTTACTTTCAATCTTTCCAACATCAGGGTCTTTTCCAATGAGTCCTGTCTTCTCCTTATGTGGCCAAAGTATTTAAACTTCAATTTCAATATTTATCCTTCCAGTGAATAGTCTGAATTAATTTCTTTTAAATATTAACTGATTTGATCTTTTTGCCATCGAAGGGACTCTAAAAAGTCTTCTCTAGCAACACAAGTTGAAAACATCGATTTTGCAGAGCTTAGATTTTTTATAGTCCAACTTTCAGTCATAAATTACTATTGGAACAACCATCGCTCATACTCTAGCAACAAAACCACTAATAACAGAAGGAATGTGATTATACAAAAGAAGGACAAATTGTGTCAGCTATTCTTTCATTAAGAAAGAGTAACATGTGCAGAAGGGTGTCATCCAGCAAGTAGGGGAGAATTAGGAAAATGGAAGGAACATCAGAGCTCAAAGAGAGTTCTGGAAGAATAAAAATCACACTATCAAAGGGTAAGCAGATGAATCCTCATTTTCCGTCCTCATTTGGTTAGTGATATTGCAGCATTCCTAATAGGTAAAAATATCCCTGCTTTTGATTTCCAGCCATCTGACTGCCACTAAGTTTTAGAGTTGTCTGTGACCTCAGTGGCCAGCTAGTCCAAGCCATACCCAAATGGAATCCCAGCTATAACATATCCAACAATCAAGTCTTTGCTTGCAGACTCTATTTTGCAACATAGAATATCAATGCATTGTGATATGAAATCCCTCAATATTCTTTCTCCAAGCTTTGATTTGCTCAGTAGAAAGAGCATCTCCTTAAACCAGGACCTTCAAGGTGATCCTTAGACGGTCAGTGGATGATAGATTTAGATCTGGAAGGAGCCATCTCATCATAAGCCCTCATTTTCTATAGGGAGAGGCTGAGACCCAGAGAAAATAAATTGCCAAGGTTGCAATCAATAGTGAGTAGAGGAATAAGTATTGGAAACTCAGGTCTTTTTATGACAAATCTGCCACTTTTATTACTATACACTGAGCTGGGAAATTCATGCTACCTCGTATTATCCTATTGTGCTTTATCAAAGAGTGCCCATAGTCCTGCCGCTGTTTGTCCTGGTCACATACCTGGAGTGTTGTGTTTAGTGGGCGCCATAAAACTGCACAACTTGAGGGCAGTATGAGGAAGATGTGCAGAATGGCCAAAGTACTTAACCATGGCACTTGGGGAGCTACTGTAGGAGCTTGGAATGTTTATTCTGGAAGAGAGCAGACTTAGGTAGGACATGGCAACTTGAAGGAAGCTCAGGATTCTGAGTGTACATGAAGGGCAGCCTGTGCCGAGGTATGCAATGCTGAACTAGGGAACCAGCAATGAGGGCAGTTGGGCTGGAACATGGGGTGCCTGAAGCAGAGTCATGGGAATCCAAAGCTATTCTTCCCCCATGGGCTTTGGACTGAGTTTTCAGAGCCTTGGTTTAGGAGCCGTGTTCAAATTCTTAGAGCTTTGTCTTTTTGGGAAACTTTCTTCCTCTAATATTCTCTTTTAATCATTTTTAATTAATGCCTTCTGTTTCTTACATCACCACAGTATCCTGTGCACTCCTCCCCCTTTTCCTCCCTAAGAATCAGCTCATATGATAAATAACAATTGGATTTTTTTTGAGAGAAAAAACAAATTCAGAACCATTGATTGACATATTGACAAATTCTGAAAACATCTGCAATGTGTAAGACACGTGGCCTGCCCCCTCCCCCCACCTCCACAAAGGGACAATTTGGGGATGTTCTCTCCAGTATTCTCACTGGATTCTAGCTCTTGGCTTTAAGAGATGACTCTTTAAGGAGTTTCCAGCGCCATGAATGCTCTCCCTCTTCATATTTACACGCATGTATATCTATATAAACATATCCATATACATATGTCCACAAAGATACATGCACATGTATGTACACACATACACATAGGGGTAAATATATACGTGTGTATATGCTTACATGGTCCCCTCAATGGAATGTAAGCTATTTTAAGGTAAGGGCTACTTCAATTTGGTCTTTATTTTCTGAGAGTCTAGCACTGTACCTTGTATATAATATGATCTAATAAATCTTGTTGATGGACTGACTGCAATGTGTTTGTTGAATTGAATTTCCCTTGTGCCTGCATTCTCTGGGTTCCTACACCCTGGCATCTTCCTGCACCCCACCAGGAAGATCTACCAAATCCTGGTCTTTGCTTTTTCCTTTTTTAATACAGGGCATTCCTTGGGGAGGCTAGGTGGTGCAGTGAGTAGAGCGCCGGGCCCTGGAGTCAGGAAGACCTGAGTTCAAATCCGGCCTCAGATACTTGACACACTTACTAGCTGTGTGACCTTGGGCAAATCACTTAACCCCAATGGCCCTGCCCTTCCTCCTACAAAAAAAGAAATAAATAAAGGGCATTCCTTCTACTGCTTGCATATACATGCATCTCTAATTGGAGTTCTAAATGGGAGAAAGAAATAATCCCTACTGCTTTTAGTAGGATGGCAAGAGCTGCAGGGCTGGTGATTAAGGGATTGTGGGACACTTGTTGTTTCCTCTTTTTTTCAGCTCCGGTGACGTCTGCCATCGATCTTCCTGAGGTGGGACCTCCCAGGACAAACAAGACCGTTCTGGAGCCTGGTCATTTTGCAGAAGGGGAAACAGCAAGTTTGGAGAGAGCGGCCAGAATGGGCAGCTGAGCCGAATCACTGAACCCAAGTTTCAGTCTCCTCACCGATGAAGTGGACCCTCCAATGCTTCTACACACTACCTTACTTGGCTGTTGTGTGGATTGAGGAGATCAGGAACTTTAACTGCTTTCTCAGTGTCCTGGGGACGATTGGGGCATCGGACAGCTGAGACTGCACCTGTGCTTTCATTGGTTTAGGAAACTACATGGTGAGGAAGCTCCCTCTAGCAATTTGGGTCAAGCCCCACCCTGCAGAACTGACTGAATGAGTCATTGAAAAGTCACATGACTTGTCTAGGGTCACATCGGAGGAGACCTTGGAATCAGGCATTTCAGATGCTCAGGCAGACCTGTGTGCTGTGTCATGCCACATCTTGTTAACTTAATGAGCTTAATCAATATGATGATGATCTAGGTAAAGTCAGCTTTACAAATATAGGATGGGAGCATGTAGTTTGATAAGAATTCATATGGAAACGATCTTGGGACCTTTGGCAGGAGGCTGCCAGCTAAATATGGGTCAGCGGAGTGATATGAGAAGCTAAGGTGCTGACGCTTGGCAGCATCATGGGAGGCCAAGCAGAAAGGGTCTGATCGGCCCTGGGGATTGCTCACATCCCACTGGGAGTACCTGTGCCGTGAATCAGGACAGAGAGTATTGCTTTTTGTTCTTTATGAGGTGTTCACTAGCCATTTGGCTGGAGCGGTGCCACCAAATGTAGCATTATGGAGAAATGGCTTATCCTAAGAAGACGTGGGTATATACCACACACACACACATACACACAGACACACACATACACATACACACATACACACACACATAAAGTACTCATTAAAACCAGGGTGTAGAGAACATCATGACTTCTATGGTGAATTGAATGGACTCCTTGTTGGATCATCCTTAGACACCCTTGACTGCTACTTACTAGAACACACAATGGATGAGCAACAGTTGTTGCTTCATTTGAGAAAATGACTAGTATAGAACTCTAAGAATAGTGAATAAAACAACATAGCAATAGAAATGTGGATGTGTGCCCAGAGACACTTACCCAGATCTAAATATAATAGGTTGATTGTAGTGATTTAGAGAGCCAGAGCGTGTAAAAGCGTAACGAGGCATAACATGGCCTCTAGGAAGGAGGTGACAATTCTGTTGTACTCTGCTCTAGTCGGATGACATCTGGCAGATTGGATTTAGTTTGGGGAATAATGTTTCAGGAAGGACTTTGGAAAACTAGAGGTTATCCCAAGAAAGGTTATTGGATTGGTAAAGGGGACTTGAGACAAAACAATAGAAGGGTTGATTTAAGGAACATTTAGAGACTTTTAGCCTGGAGAAGACTGGGGCAGGGGCCATGATAACCTTTTTCAAGTATATGAAGGATTATTGAATGGATGAGAGTCTAGATTGGGGTGGGGAACCTGCAGCCTAGAGGTCACAGCCTAGAGGACCCTCTAGGTCCTTAAGTGCAACCCTTTGACTGAATCCTGACTTCATAGAACAAATCCCTTTAATAAAAATATATTTTTTTTTGTAAAACTTGCACTCAGTCAAAAGGCTACACCCACGGGCCAAGAAGGTTACATGTAGCCTTGAGGCCACAGGTTCCCCACCCCTGGTCTAGATTTATTCTGCTTAGCCTCTGAGGGCAAAAATAGAGGCAATGAACAGAAATAGCAGAGAGGCAGGTTTAAATTTCATGTAAAGGAAAAAAAACCTTTTAAAATAGTTCTATACAAAAACAGGATGGAGTGAGTGGATTGGGCCAGTGTAGCTGATCTGTAAGGTCTCTCCTAGTTTTAACTTCATGACATAGTGATACTACTATCTTAGAAGAAAATGGGTTCCTCTTAATAAGTATTCAAGTGAGGGGAGCACTACTTCTTGGGGATATTATAGTCCCTTATAGTAATTAATTGCATTTAATTGATCCTGAGGTCTCTTCCAACATTAATAGTAAATGATTCAAGGAATTGTTGGGAAACTGAATTTTTATATGGATATCATTTCCTAAGAAGAATGAGTCACTTTAATTTCTAAGCTTCCATGTGTCAAAGGTAGGAAAAAGTGGATGTCAAAGTCTCTTAATTCATTTGACTATGCATATTAATGAAATGATGACTATCCATTTTATTTTTTAAATTTAGGGCTAGGCTTGATGCCATTGTTATAGGAAAAATGGAGCCACAAGAAACTTAGGATTAATTTCTGTACTACTGTCAAAGAAAAGTTGGCATCTTCTAATAACTCTAGATGTTAATGGGCATGATACACCTCTCTAACTATGACATATACAGAATATGTGCCCCATAGGGCTTGTAGACTAATAAATCAGAATGAATCAGCATATTGCCTCTGTGACAAAGACATTTATAACATGGATTTAGGTTTATTTGATAAATTAAAACAGATTTATTGTTTTTAGCCTACACAAGTCGATTGGGTATATAGCGCGCCTCAAACTCTTGGGGTCACCTTGAAAAGAACATTTTGTAGTCTGTGAACTTAAAAAAATCAACAATCTGGATGAAAAAGCTTTGTCATCTTTTAAATGAATTCTGTTCAATTTATTTTGAATTTATTGAATAGAAATAATTACTTACATGGAAGGGCTGAAAATTTTTTTTTTTTTTTGCTTTTTTTCTGTTTTTGGTAAAACAGATAAAATCTTAAGGCTAAAAAGCTGTCACCTGGACCATGGTTAATCATTTTTCTTTACTAGTTGCTGACTTAGAAATAAGCTATCCAGCTTATTGCTAACTATATTTATTTCAGAGTGACCATTATTCCTAATCACAGTTTTACCCCTGGAGAATTGGATGATAAATCTAATACTTCTCCCATCCCTTGGAGAGAGAGCTCTTCACTTTCCCCCCTTGTCATTCCAAGTTTTTTTTTCTTTTCCAGAATAACCATCCCCAGTTTCTATTTTTTCTTTTTTTTTTTAACCAATTCTCAGGGGAATAATTTCAACACTCCTCACTATCCTGGTTGCTCTTATCTGGACATTTTCTAGTTTGTCAAAGTTCTTCCTCCATGCCAACTACTGCTGGTAATGTGTTGAAGTTAACTTTAGGCCACCATACATAAGGCTATTGAATTATTTATGATGTCTCCTTGGAGGATTCAACATGTGCATAGCATAGGAAAGTAAAATGAGATCAAATATACTAAAGACAAAGGAAAAAGAAACAAAGTACTTCTAAAAAAAATGTCACAAGAGTTCATTTCCAGAGACAGCATGATGCAATGGCATACTTATGGGATCTGGAGTCTCTGTGGGCCTCAGTTTCCTAATTTGTAAAATTAGAAGGTTGGAATAGATATCCTCTGAGGTCTCTTCCAGTTCTGGATCTAGGATCCTATGTATGACCTTGAGCTGAACTTCCATGGGACTCAGTTTTCTAATTTGTAAACAGGGGGATTGGGCTGGATGGTCTTTGAGGTGATTTCTAGCTCTAGATCTAGGGTCCTGTGGGTCAAAGACGGTTTCTAGAAGCTGTAGCACCTGATCTGGACCTTAAAGGAAAAGAATGATTTCAACAGGCAGAGATATGGAAGGAATACATGCCAGGATATATGCCAGGAATGAAGGGCAACCTATAACTGGTTAGAAACAAGGGAGTACAGGACAAGATATAAAACTTGGTTTATACCTCTCTTGTGTACTTAAATGTTTGTATCATAGACATTGGGGAAAAAGAATGGGATAGATTGCATTTGGGGAAATGTGCTGAATGTTCAATATGCCCAAACTAATCCCTGCTGCAAAGGATGATCTTTGTAAGAGGGATTTTCCTGGGGGTGTTAAATGGCTACAAATCATAGACCAACATAGTCTGATAAAAGTTAAAATTATACATAGGCAAAAGGGCTTCTGCACTGTGGGTCTAAATCAGATGAACAGCATTTATTAAGCACTTACTATAGGCACCAAGGTGGGGATGCAAAGAAATGCAAACAAATAACCAAAACAAACAAATCTAATTCCTGACCTCAAAGAGCCCTAATAGAAGGGAAGGCAGAAGGCAGCATTGTGTCACCAATGTATTCAAAGCCAGAAGTGACAGAAAAGGAGCAGGAAAAAAAGGTGGGCTGGCTATGGCATAGGAATAAAACAACAGAAGTCCTCTATGCATGTATATATCTATATGTATCTATATATCTATCTATATGTGTGCGTATAAATATATATCATGTACACTTATACACGTATATATAAATGAGATTTTAAAACCTCACAACTATTAGAACTCTGTGGAGAAGTTTCTATTATTCACATTTTGCTGATGAGAATGTTGAGTCCAAGAGAGGTTAAGTGACTTGTCCAAGATCACTCAACTGAGACAGGATTTGGAGTCAGATCTTCCTGACTTCAAATCTAGCATGCTATCCATTACAACATAACAGTTTTAAAGAATGATCTTCCTGTACTGCCTACTCGTGTCATTGAGAGTGAGAATTCACATGGTGGTCTTCCCATGTCATACTCTCTGCCCAGGCTGTATTTTGATGTTCACCATTCCATGAAGTTTTTTTTTTTTCTAGATACTCCACCGATGGGTTCCCTGATACCTCATCTGTTTTCTCCAGAGAAAGGAGAGGAAGTATCTCCATCGATGAAATCACAGATCTTTTTAAAATATTGAAATAAGAATTTTAGGGAAGGAATTTCAACAGTGTAAGCCTTTAATTGTTGGTGCTATTGCTTACATTGGAGTGAATAGTGGCAGGGAGATCGGGAAAGCTTTCACAACAAGTGTAACAATGAAATAGGTGCTTCTATTTGTTTCTCATGGTGCAGGGTGGGGGAAGGTAAAAGCACTGTTGCCATACCTCCTCCTTTCTGGAGGTGATCAGATTTTTGTGTTTTCCCAGAATGGATGAACTCCAAATATGGTCAGACACAGTTAAGCTCTGGTTAAGCCGCTTGTAGGAAGTAATCAATACTGACTCCTTAGGAGGATTCTTCATAAATATATTTGACAAGGTCCCAAGACCCAGGACAGAGAGCCAGATCACTGGGTGTTCTCTCCTTGGCTTGTGTGATGGTTCTACCATGCCCAGAGCCTAAGGTGGCAAACACAGAATTACCTCTAGCATGGTGGAGAGTAGAGAGAAGTGCTTAATACCGAGCCCAGCATTGAAATGATCCTAAGGGAGCCTAGGTTTAGAGCAGAAAAAGACATCTTTGGTTTCTCATTTTATCAATGAGGACAATGAGGCTGAGAGATGGTCAGTGACACAAATTCAGGAAGACTTGAGCATGAGTCCATTCTGACATTTACTGATGATGTGACTATGGGCAAGTCACAACCTCTCTGAACCTCAGTTTCCTCATCTATAAAATGACAATAATAATACCGATTACACCTACCTCTCGGGTTTGGCTCAAATGAGACAATGAATGCAAGCTGCTTTGTAAAATTTAAAGCACCTTCAGATAAGAACTGACCTATGATTTCATTGGTCTTGGGAACTCATGGGGTAGGAGAAACTTCCTTTATTAATACAGGTTGGCATCTTCTCTACAACTTACAGTCCTTTAAAGTCACCTAGAGTGGAAACTCCAAACACAGGTCAGTGGGATGCATGAGGCCATAACACCTCCTGGTGCAGCCACAACCAGATTAAAATGTAATTGGGAAATATTTAACAAAATAAGTAGATTCAATAAAACCCAGATTACATTTTAAAACTAAGTCAATACATGGCCTTCAGGCATTCTCATTTTTTTGACTTAATAGTACTTTATTTTTTTCCAATTACATGTAAAGATAGTTCTCAACATTCATTTTTGTAAGGTTTTGAGTTCAATTTTTTTCCTCTTCCTCCCTCCCTTCCATCTCACCTGTGCAAGACAGCAAGCAATCTGATATTGGCTCTACATATACAATAATATTAATCACATTTCCACATTATTCATGTTGTAAAAGAAGAATTAGAACAAAAGGGTAAAACCATGAGAAAGAGAAAACATGTAAGAAGTGAAAACAGTATGCTTCCATTTGCATTGACTCCATAGTTTGTTTTTGTTTTTTTTTTTTTCTGGATGTGGACAGCATTTTTGATCATGGGTCCTTTGGAGTTGTCTTAGATCCTTGCATTGCTGAGAAGAGTTAAGTCTGTCAAAGCTGGTCATGGCACAGCGTGGCTGTTATTGCTTACATTATTGTCCTGGTTCTGCTCATATCACTCAGTGTCAGCTCATGGAAGTTGCAGGCATCCTTCTACACGAATTAGTGGCTTCATGTCTATTTGAGTTTGACCTCACTGGCCTAAAGCTGCCTAGAGGTTCAATGGTTTGCCCAGGATCACACAGTTAGTCTGTCAGAAGGAGGAATTGAATCCACATCTTCCTGGCTTTGAGGTTGCCCTCTACCCACTATATCATGCTGCCTCTTACAATGTTACAGGCACTACGTAAGCGTCAATCTAGTATTATTATTATTATTATTATTATTATTATATAACTTTCCCAAGATCTTCCATAAAGCAAGTAACAGGCCTAGGTTCTCGAACTCAAAATTTCCAACATGTTGCTTTCTCATAACCATGGATTCACTGATGGGACTGCCCTCTTTGCTGACACAAATCACCAGTCCTCTCTGCCTTAGTAGACATCTTCATGAACTGTTGTGGTCAAGGGACCCTAGAGGGAGAACTTGAAAAGACGCCAGAGGCCATCTTGTTCAACAGCCTCATTTTACAAATAAAGAACAGAGACCAAGAGGTCCTCTGGTCCTAATTCATTACTCTTCCCACCACACCAAATTGTTCAGCAGGCTCTCGACCACACTGGTCCAAAAAGATTCAGCACTTCGCGACCGGCCCCCTATAAAGGAGCATCTTTGAACTTTAGCCGGTGAGCTACTTGGAAGCAGGGCTATGTTTATCTTCAGATTCTTGTCTCCTCGTATGGAGCCCTGTACATAGTGAGTGCTTAATAAATGTTTGTTAAATCTGTTAGCTAGGCTCACTAGCTCCCTAGTTAGCCAGTCAGTCTGACTTAATATTAAGTGTTTACTATGTACCAAGTATTTTAAAGATGTACAGGAAGATAAACACAGTCTCTGCCCTCTGAGAAGTTCATATTCTAACGAGGGGGTAAGGAGAGTAAGACAACATGCAAAAAACTAGGCACAAACATGGAGCAAATGGAAGGCAGCGTCAGAGGGGAAGGCACCAGGAGTTGGGGATACTTGGAAAATCTTTCAGTTGGCAGGAACTGCCAGCATCACTGCCATGTCCTTATGAAACATCTAAATAAGACCCCAGGGCAGGAATACTAAGTCAAACTGCTGCCACCATCAGTAACACTTCAGTAAGAGCAGCCAACTTTTCCATACATTGGCCTATGGCATTGTAGGCAAGCATAGGCGTAATAATGATTATTATAGATAACACATATCATTACAGTATAATAGATATCATCATAGTATGATATGTGATACACATATATGTATATGTATGTAGAGCTGGGGATAGAAGGACCCTGGGAAGGCCATTCAATCTAATCACTGGGGTAGGGTTTCCCTCCACTTAGTAGGAGAGCAGATTCCTATACTGTGACTCATTTGGCCATAGCCAGAGCACAGATTTAACCTCAGCTTGGTCTCCCATCTAGATTGGTTTCAGGTCTACAGAATTACAGCAGTAGGACAGAATGAGGAACTAGGCTTGCCCAAGGCCACACAGGTAGTAAATAGGTAAATAGGCATGATTTGAATGCATGTCTTCTGACTCTTAGTCAGGCACTCTTTTCATTTAGACATCCCAAACAGCCAGAAAAGTTTGCTCAACACAATGTTAAGCATCTGAAAAGTGGATTACAACATTTAGTTGCTGGATGTCATGAAGCCTAAGTAGTTGGATTCCTGTTTCATTTCCTCCCCCAATTTAACATGCATCTGTCCTTTTTTCCCCCACCTGGCTGTTGTTACATCTTGTAGATATGGCGAATAGACATTCAGAGTCCAGGTCTTGTACCAATTGTGAAGGACTCCACTGGGTCTCTCTTCAGATTTCTTGGCCTTTAAAGGTTGTCTACCATCTTTGAACATCACTCTCACTACGTCTGCTCTATTCTGGACAAAAGCAACGTTATGACTTTGGTCAGTTATTGCTATACAAACTAGCCTGCATTTTTATGTGTGTATAATGTCCGTGCATGTATGCATGCACATTATACATGCATGCTATATGTTCACATACACATATGACCAAACACAATTGTGTAGACACACACAACACACATGGATACAAACATGTGTGTGCATTTGTAAAAATAAATATATGCATGAATATAAAATAATATGTAAATGCACAAGTGTGCATGTGAGAGGCAGCATGGAACAGAGAATGGAGCCATGGCCTTGGAGTTAGGAAGACCTGGGTTCTAGTTCTTCCTCTGAAATAAACACACTTTTTGACCCTGGCAGTCATTTAAGTCCTCAGTGATCCAGGTAGCTGTCTGGACTGTAAGTTACAGGGAAGGTCCTGACCAAGGAGTTTCTTCATCTAGGAATTCCTGATACCAAAGTGTGTGTGTGTGTGTGTGTGTGTGTGTGTGTGTGTGTGTGTGTGTCCGTGTGTATGCATGTGTGTGTGTTCCTTGTAGGTCTTGGATCATACACTCAGCCAAGAAGTGAATTATGTGCAGTGAGGCTCAGATTTCAAAAATGCAAAGCAAACTCACCAGTCAAGCCCAAATTGTGTATATCTTCCATTGTACAAAGCTGAATGTGCCATTAAATTGGGAACAATAGGTATTCATAAGTGAGCAGGATTGCCCATGAGAAAACAGTCCTCTGATTAAATAAAGGGAGAATCAGTGTTTCTTGTTCCAGGAATTGTTAGTGAGATTGACAAATAAATCATGGACCGAGTAACTGGAATGTTAGGGTCAAGGCAGGGAAGGGTGCTCTCAGAAGAGCTCTTTGTTTCCCTGGCTTTTCCCCTTCATTGCTGACCCACAGCAGGCTGGCTGCTCTCTTAAGAGGAAGCTAATAGGGCTATAGGACCCTTAGGAGCCATCTAGTCCAGCTCATTGGTTTTTCAGACAAGAAACTCTCAGGGTCACATAGGTAGGTAGATAGTAAGTGGAAGAGCCAGGATTCAAGCCCAGATTTTCTGACATCACATCCTGTGCTTTTGACACCATGCGTTCAGAGGGCATTGGCCAATATAGAAGGATGATGTCTTCCTAGAAGGAGCTTTTCCTTTAAAACCACAGAAAGGAGCCAGGGAATCAGAGCATCTAATACAGGAGATCCACAGAGCATGAAAGAGAGGTAGAACAGAGGCCGAAAGATGCAGGGGTAAGAATACTGGACTTGGCATCAGATGACCTCAGCTCAAAGCAAGCTCTGCTGTGCTTACTTAAGCAAGCTCTGCTGTGCTTACTTAAGCAAGCTCAGATCATTCACTTTACCTATCTGAGATTCGGTTTCTTAATCTGTAAAATGAGGGGTTTGAACTATAGTAGAGGTTCTTAATTTAGACTTGTATAGATTTTAATGGATCCATGAATTTGAATGGAAAAATACGTTAAATTTTAGCTAACCTTTGGTTACCTTTGTAATAGTCATTTACAACATTACTCTGAGAAGTGGTCTCTAGGCTTCACTTAGACTGACAATAAAGGCCTGTGATAGAGACAAGAAAGACTAAGAAACCCAGGATTAGGCCATCTCTAAAATGCCTTTCAGTTCTGAATCTATAAATATGTGAAAGCCAGGCACAGAGAAAATTGTGATAGCTGGAAAAAGGGACCTGGGTCAGGGTGATCAATAGTGGGGATCCAGAAAGTGAGACTAGGCGTCAGAACCTAGAAATTAATCTATGAGGGAAACACTCAAAATAGGAATCCAGCAAAGTAGGTGTGTGGCCTAGTTGGTAATCCATCATCTCATATTTCCAGGCTGCTGCTTTGGGTAATCCCCTCTTCTACAATCCCCAGAACTCAAATCTGCCATGATGCCCTGGGCATTTAGGTAATCTGTTGCCAGTGTAGTCAAAAAGTTTAATATTTCTGCCAGTCTAAAGAGCACAGGTGGTGCCTTAGACTGAGCAAAGGGAGGCCCCCAGATCTTCACGCTGGCAAATGCCAGATCCCCGGAAAGACAGGTGAATCTTAAATCTAACTGGCCTACACTTGATAGAGAGTCAGTTGAGGAAGCACTGGAGCAAGAGACCAGTTAAGTGGAGGATGGGTAAGAGTTGCTGGATCTGTGGAGTTTGGGCTGGGATCACATTCTTTTTTCATTGTCGTCCCAGGCTGTGGGATTGTTCACCTCTATGTCCTCTGAGGGATATGGCTCACACTTCTCCAGGACCACATGCAGAGGGCATGCCAGCACTAGTGAAGTAAGCAAGGTGAAACTACAGTTCAGATCCTGCCTAATTTTATCTCCCTGAAATGGAGCTGAATGTCTAGTTTAGAAGGGACCTCAGGGGCCACATAGTCCAACTTTTATCTGGATAAAGTAAAACAAAAGAGAAGAAAATCCTTCTACAACACCCCCAACAAAAGCTGGTTCAAGACTTTGCTTGAAAATGTCCAATGAGGGGGAAATTTGCTGCCTTTTCACTTTTGAGCAGTGTTAATTAGAAGGAATTCCCCCCCCCCCCCATAAATCAAGAATAAATCTATTTCTCTTCAACTTCTATTATCGCTTCTATTTGGTTCTATCTTATGGGACCTAACAGAATAAGTCTAGTCCTTCCTTGTGAGTCCCTGCTTTCTCTCATTTTAGTTTAATGCCCTTTTGTAGGAATGCTTCAATCTCTTTTTTTCATGGAATGTCCATCTTTCTTTCATGAATAGCAGTGAGGCTCAGATTTGCAGGTAGGTCACTTTGGACTGCATTTTAAGCACTTTGTTCTTTGGTACGTGTTATTCTACTCCCTCCTGAGTTTTCTGGTGGGTAAAAATAGTTTTGAATTAATAGACATTTTTTTCCTTTATATTTGATAGATTTTCTCCTGGTTATTTTCTGAATTTGTTGTTTATCATTGGCATTGTTAATTTAATGACTGTCTTTTGGAGTTTGCAGCAGGTTTTTTTTTTTTTCTCCTCTTCCTTCTGAAGATGATCTGTGGATTCTTTCAACTGGCGCTTTGTTTCCTGTGTTCAGAAATTCTGGGCCGTTTCTTGCTTTATTTCTTGCATTGTGATATTCAGATTTTTTGATGGGCTTTTCTGGGAGATCTAGAATTCTGAAGTTCTCTTTACACATCTTGTCTTTGACGTGAACATATTTTGTTTCTATGGGGCCCGTGTTTTCTTTTGACATCATTGCTTTTGGATTCTTTTCTTCCAAATTGTCCTTTACTTCTGTATATTTATATTCCCAATTGGTTGTTCTCCCTTTTATTTTCTTTGGTGAGGTTTGCCACTGTATTTTCAAGTTTTTCTACTCCGTTGATTATTTCTGCTATGTAGGTCATAAATTCTTCTTTTAGGTTATTTGCTAACATCCTGCTACGGTTATACTGTGTTTGAAATCCACAGGATCCTCTGCCTCATCAAAAGTCAATTCATTTGTTTTTGTCCTACAAGGTTGATTCATGGATGTCTAGACCCAGTTGATTTGGAGAACATGATTTCTTCTGTTATTTATATCTTCCTTGTTGGTTTATCTGCTTATGTTCAGGTCTTTACCTGAATTTTCTTCTACTTGAGGTCTTTTGTAATTTGTATTTTTCCTTATCTTTGCTATAGATTATTTTCCTGGGATTGTGTTTTTCCTGGGGACTAGACGTCAAAACTGTCTCAACTTCCTCCTATGCTGGTCAATTCATGTTTCACTGGCCTCAGTCTCTGCTCCAAGTGACTTGTGGAGGGACAGAATTGGTCCCAACTATATGCCATTCCCCTCTTCCTCAGAAATAGTAGATTGCTACCCGTGCCACACATAGTGGGGTCCTTTGCCCTGTTGTTTAGTTTTCTAGATAAGTATTGTTAATGCACAGACAACTGCAATGTTGCAGTCTCAACCAGAGCAAACATCAGCCTTTGGTTTTCTATGGCACCGGGAGGAGGAGGAATAGGATGGAAATGAATTCTATTGCAAGCGGCTGGCTTTTGTTGTCCTGTCAGATCATGGCATCTAGTGGTGGAGAGAGTCTTGAGTGAGAGTATTATGGGTTAAGTATTAGCCTTTTCTGCTTTTACTTGATTGGGTTTTCATCTCAGGGTTCTTGGAGTCAGCGCATGAAAA
Source organism: Petaurus breviceps papuanus (assembly GCF_028583685.1). Taxonomy (NCBI): domain Eukaryota; kingdom Metazoa; phylum Chordata; class Mammalia; order Diprotodontia; family Petauridae; genus Petaurus; species Petaurus breviceps. The sequence continues at coordinate 21,968,773 of NW_027185797.1, read as the reverse complement.
CAGCTAAAATGCCATTATCTCAGGCATAATTCTAATTTTGGGGAGGTTTGAGAAATCATAAAGATCCAAGAAAGTGTCTACTCATCCATCTTGTTGGAGACAATAAGAAGTCATTTAAAACCCTTGATTAGATTTTCAACTCTAGGAAAATACATTTTTATAAACTCTGATTTATTGCACTCCACCCCTGGTCAGGAACCTGGCTTGCCTATATTTTATGCTTTGATCAGCAAATGTAAATCTTATTCTTGGGCATTTTCTTCTTAACTACCAAATGAACTTATTCCCAATTTTTTTCCTGGAAAAAAGGGCCCGGTACTTAACATGTAACACACTAAGTCTGATAGGCATGAAGAGTAGAAAATCATCTCTCCAAATTCCAAGGTAGAGATTCAGGAAAGAGCAGAACCAAACCTTCCTAATGCAAGTCAGACATTTGAGGAATAAGAAAAATCTCCCTTTACTGAAATGATTGGGTATAGCTCTAGAGATGAAAAGGAGTCAGAAGTCATATAATTCAACCTAATAATTTCTAGAAAGGGAAACTGAGATTTATGATAGTAAATTGACTTGGCAAAAGTCATATCAATGATAATTAGCAGGATTTATATTGTTGTCTTCCTTGGTTAGGTGGGGGTGGGAATCTATTCTAAAAGACAGAATCGATAATTTCCCTCTCTCGGTCTCAATTTCCTCATTTATAAAGTCAAGGATTACATCTGATATGCTTCAAGGTCTCTGTCAGCTGTGTCCTAGATGCAGATTGTAGAACCTGGCCTCCTGACGAGGCTTTTTCTAAGGCACCAGGCTGCCTCTCATACAGATTGCTTCCAGGAATGCCCTTGCCCTGGTGGTCTAATGGCCGAGTGGCCTATGCGGAGGAATTCTAGGTTTCTAAACAAACAAGATGTCCTAGGGTTGTCACGTTGATGGATGTCCAGACCCATCATCCCTGAGAACCACTCATTTTTCCCATACTGAATTAGTAAGGACCCAGCTTTTTGGTACAATATCTGAGAGCAAGAACTCCCCATCTCATAAAAGCCTTATCTCAATCTAGTCCAAATCTCAGAGATGCTCCCAAATCCCCCAAGAGTCAAAGACAACAACCATCATTGAGAAATGTCATTAGGACACTATGTTCCCAAGAAAAATAAGAAGGCAAGGGTGTGGTCCAGTGGAAAAAGTGTTTGTGTCTGAGATCAGAAGATAGTGGTTCAAATGCTGGCTTTGCTGTAAACTCCCTGACTTTGGCCAAGTCATCTCATTTCTCTGAGTCTCATTGGCCTCACCTTAAAACGAGAGAGATGAACTGAATGGGTTTATGGTCTCTTCCAGCTTCAAATCTATAATCCTCTGACTTCCTGTGCTTCTGAATTTGTGGCATTGAAGAGAAGGTCAAAGGGACTTCCCACCTGGTCTGGGCTTCCCTGGGAAAAGGTCAATTTTTCAGATGCTTGGCAATATGAAAAGTTCACAGCGGGAAGGAAGACCCTAATAATGTAGGATATGCTTGCTAGCCCCCTGCTTGGGGCAAAAAATCCAACTTAACTCTAAATGCGTAACTAGGAATGGAGTGCAGTGTGGAGAGTTCTATTTCCCAAAGAGGGAGAGACAAAGATTCAAGGAATGGACTGTACTTTGTAGGGAAAGCGAGATCATTGCAACATTTACTGTTTGTTTCCTGCCATCCCTCTCTGAGCAACAAGGTTGGGAATGTTGTTTTCTGGTTCTCATGACAACCAAAGCTAGTTCCAAATTAGAAGATATTCTTATGATTCCCAGATTCATATTCGCTCATCCATATTCTCTCTCTCTCTCTTCTCTCTCCTTCTTTCCTTCCTTCCTTCCTTCCTCCTTCCTTCCTTCCTTCCTTCCTTCCTTCCTTCCTTCCTTCCTTCC